>NC_081857.1:3399700-3999700 GCF_963259705.1 Myotis daubentonii | reverse complement strand
GGTCTTCCTGCATCTCTGTTGTGAGGGGCAAATGAGATCCTCTCCCGGAGCCTGCAGAGTAAAAGGCAAACTCTTTTTCAATCACTAGAGAGGAGTTGGAGGAAGAAAAAGAAAACCCCAAAAGATGATATTAACGCTAGTAAGTTCAAGTGGGAAAGGAGAGCCTAGAGCCCTCTCAGTAACTACAGTGACTGGGGTTCTCAGAAATCTGAAGTTTTCATTATTTCATGTAAGTTATATTTGTAGTTTCCTCATTCTGGGGAAATACAAACTTCTTAAGTTTTGGGGGCACGTTTGTTAGGTTTGAGGAGTAAACTATTCGGGCACCTAGAACTGATTAACAGTTTAAAGTGTATCATCCTCTTGGCCTTGAGCTCTAAGAAGAAGGAAAGAGTAGGAGGGGAAGTCGAGGACAGTTTCAAATAAAACTAGAGTGGGGCTGACCATTAGCGCTCCACACGGTGATGTACTGGTGTCAAACCACAGGGAGAAAGTTGACAATTCAGTGTCTGGCACGAAGAGCTTCTCAATGTTTGTTGAATAAACGAGCTAGGGAACAAATGAATAAGCTGACAAATGGCATATGAAATAAAATAAGTGAATAGTTCTATTTAGATTAGTCACCCTATTTATTGTTTCCTATCTGGTTACTTAATTGCTAGAGTGACACTTCATAATTACTGATTGTCCAAGTACCAACATTTACATTGTTAGTGAATTTGAAACAAATTACAGTCATTCGGCAATTATTCGTCCAGTGCTGGCTTTGCTAGCATAAACCTCAATACTAGTTAAAAATTTTAAATATAATAAATAAGCTATGCCCTCAGAGATATTGGGACAATTGGGCACTAATTATAACCAATTATAAAATTGGTCGCCAATTATATAATTCACTGTTGGTGTTGGAGTCTTGGCCTCCAGCAAATTGTGATGAAAGGAGACACATACAGTTGGTTTTAATATGTTAAAGTATCTTTTTTTCTGGAAAGGTAAGAGTTTGGGATTTATGCAAAAGGAAAGAGATTTTCCAGCTGAAGACAACAGATTGAATAAAAACAGAGATGCGAATTCACAAGGCTGGAAAGATGGTGCTTTGAACACTAGGATAACATGCAGGCTAGAAACCGACAATTTTACTGTAATTGGAAACTGCAACAACCAGAACTCAGTAAAGTAGAGCCTGGAATCTGGCTGCCACAGGCATTGCCACACACTCATGCACTTTGTTGGTCACGAATATACACAGAATTCTGGTTTTTTAAATAAGAGGTAAATATTACACCAGCAATGACACTTTTCTTTTGTGTCACTGATTTGCAAATATCAAAAGGGAAAATAAAATAGAAAACTGACCATAGAGTTTTAAGAACTGAAGATAAACACCATTATAAAAATAACCGCTTGGGGGCGCGGGACCAAGTAGCCTCACATTCCTTTGTCATGGCGGCGACGGAGCAGCACACCGGCTCGTTGGTCTAGGGGTATGATTCTCGCTTAGGGTGCGAGAGGTCCCGGGTTCAAATCCCGGACGAGCCCACTTTTCTTCCCTTAAAAAATTTAAAATTTCTAAATAAATACATCTTATAAACATGTATTGTTGCAAAACACGAAGATGAAACTTCCTGAGGCGAGGGCGCACTTTACATTTAAATGCCATTAAAAGATGTAACAGGAAAACACTACAGACGCGGCTGTTCCGCAGCGCGGCGCGCACGCTGAGGGCGCACAGTCGCGACCTGGGTTGCCTGCAGGTGGGTGAGCCTTACCCTTGCCCAAGCCGGGCACGTCCACCGCCCGCGGGGCTGGGCTTCGGCTGGAGGAGCTTGGCCCGCCCTCACCTGGGACCTGCTAACTCAGGCGCCCTCTGCTCCGGTTAGGAGGGGTTGCGGTGCCCCCCGGATTCTGCACGAGGCGTCTCTTTTGCAAGCACGTGTTTTGAAGGGTTATAAGCAATTACCATGCCTCACTCTCGGACGCACGGCAATCATATATTTGTACGAATCGACCTCATTCGATGCCCTGCTTCGCACGATTAAGGCGATCAACGTTCGAGCGCTAGGCTGGGGTTGTTGAATATAAAGCGCTAAATGGCCTGAGTGAAAAAGAAAAAGCTTTCAATTTATAGGTTTAAGAAAAAACCTCAGAGCCTGGGCTCGTCCGGGATTTGAACCCGGGACCTCTCGCACCCGAAGCGAGAATCATACCCCTAGACCAACGAGCCGCTCTCGGCAGACGGGCTCGAGGCGCCTCCCTTCAGCCTCACCCGCCTCTCTCCTTCCGCCTTTCGCTTTTTTTCCCTTCGGACGCGGCCAGCGACCCTTTCACCGCCCGGACGCTCCCTCCCCCGGCTTGGGCGCCGAGCCCTTCCCGTCGCGCGGAGGAGGGCGGCGGGGGCGCTCATTTCGCACCGTCCCCTCGGAAAGCCGCGGTCCCGGAGCCCGGGATCGCCGGGCCTTTCCGCCAGTGGGGCGCCGCGCGCCGGAACCGGCTAGGCGGGTGCAGGCAGAGCCTCTGGGACGCACCGGGCGCCGCCGAGTGCTCGCCGCCCAGTGTCTCCCCGCCTCCAGCTTGCGCCCCTTGTGGGGAGCGCCCCCCACTCTCCCCTGAGACCACCCTGAGTGCGCCCACGGACCAGGGCCCATCCCACTCTGCGCCCCCACCCGACGCCCGCTGGAGGGTGGGTCTGGGTACGAGGGCAGGAAGAACGGGCGAGAGAAAGACGCCCTTATCCCGGCTCGGAAGGCGATGGGAAGAAAACAATCCCCAAGGAGAATTAACAGCCACCTCTCCCCCAACGTGCAGGATGGATCGTGCCTTCTTTTAAGCTCTTTGCGCGCATGGCACTCGCGGGACCGTCACAGCAGCCTGCCCTTGGGTCCTGCTGTCCTCATGTCGCAGCGAGGAGTCCAGGCCCAGAGACCTAGGTAGCTACTGAGGCCACTGGCCAGGAGAGGAGGCGCTGGCTAGGAACCCCCGGAGCCTGAGAAGCTGGCCTGAAGGGCGTGGAGGAGGGAGCGCAGGTGGGTGCCCCGGTGCTAGGAGGAGGGGAGGGGCGGCGGCGGTGGGAGGGGCCTTCGTCCCACCCCCCACCCCCGGCTGCAGGGCACTGGCCCTGAGGCTCTGGGCCCAGCGGAGCAGGAGCGCTGACTCTCGGGCGTCAGGGGCCTGGCCTGGGCTCCCCCTTGGCCTTGTCGGCCTTAGCTCTGGGCGTCCCCTTCTTTCCCAGGCCCCCTGCCCCTTCTCCTTGCGCTCTGTGGTCACATTGCAGAGGGTCCCCACTCTGAAGCCCTCTTCCCTCCTTAGCTGCCCCTAATTCGGGATCCGTGGGACGGTAGCCGCGCAGCCTGGTCCGCTCACTTGGCACACGGACCGGCCTCTTGGCTGTGCTGAGCCTGGTTTGCAGCCTGGGGGGTGAGGCACTGACGGATCGCAGCCACCCCACGTCAGGGAGGGTGGGGAGGGTAGTTTGCTTCGCCCATTGAAAGCCATGTCCTGATCCGAACAGAAACTTGGATCTGACTGACAATTTGTGTCTTTTTCCAGACTCCGGCCTAACGTCCTACGGTAGTTTCAGCTACTTTTCCGAAAAGCATTTCTATGTGGTTCCCCTCGCTGATCCTTTTGTCTAAGGTTGATTGCATGCCTCCCTTTGGATTTGGCCATCACTACATCGTCAGGAATGAACTTTGGCCTCAGTCCTTTCAGTTTTCATTCAAAACTTGTCCCTTGTTTTAAGTTTTGAGGGTGCATGAGGTCATAAAGGTGGCAGGGATCTAAGGTCTAGATCAGGAACAGAACTGAGAAGGCCTTCACCCCCCCCCCCCCCATCATAGCACCCCGGGGGTACACAGACCGGGTCTTGCTCTGGATGTTCCTGGGCGAATGGAAGAGGATAAACTGTGACTGTTTGTGAAGACGGGCTGAGGATAGTGTGTTACCAACAAGATACATAGAGTAAGATCCTAATTTTGTAACAACCAAAAATTAGCAAGAAAAACAAAACATGGATACATGCACTAAAAAACTAGAGGAACACCCATAAAATATTGTTATCTCTGGGTACTGGAATTATGAATAAATTTTTATTTATTTAAAATATTATTTTCCTCCACAAATTTTCTAAAATAAAGGCTTTTATAATGAAAGAAATTAAGATAATTGGCCTTTATCATTATTTTTAATTTTTCAATTATAGGTGACATACACTATTATATGTTGTAGGTGTGCAGCATAGTGGTTCACATTTATAGACCTTATGAAGTGATCCCCCTGTAAGCCTAGTACCCATCTGGCACCAAACATTTTTAAGTCACAAAGAAAACAGGGTTCTTACAACTATGCGTCCCCTTGTGTTGGTGGAATGAAAGGAGACAGGGCGTGAGGCGACGCAGAGCTAGTCCTTCTGTGCCTTCCTGCTCCGACTTCTTGCAGAGGCGGCAGTGAGATGGCCGTCCCTCCTGAGGGGCAGTGCCTGGCACCATCGGGCACGCAGGGCTCCTTAGACAGCCCAACAGCAGTGACTATGTCGGACGTCCTGTAGTTTTCTTGAAGGGGAGGGAGTGCCTGCCTCTTGGTGATACCCATCCTTTGAATACCAACCATATAATCATTGTAGAATTTTGTCTCTGAATGCTGGTTAAAGAGCTATTCAGTTCACGTTTTCTTTAAAACAGAAGCCGTTAGTGAGATAACTGACATGACAGGTTTGTCTAAGTCCAAGAAATTTTCTCAAAGTTTTATGTAAAATGACAGCATGAAGGGGCAGAGTCATTCATGACTCAAGGGAGCACCCAGGGGCATCCGAGACCAATTCCATGGCCCCCTCTGCGTCCTGTGATGAAGAAAGTCTGACCGAGCCCCGCTGGCGTGGCTCAGCAGTTTAGCGTGAACCCATGAACCAGGAGGTCACCAGTTCGATTCCTGGTCAGGGCACATGCCTGGAATGAAGGCTCGATCCCCAGTAGGGGGCGTGCAGGAGGCAGCCAATCAATGATTCTCTCTCATCATTGATGTTTCTCTCTCCCTCTTCCTTCCTCTCTGAAATAAATAAAAATATATATTAAAAAGAAAAAGAAAGTCTGAATGAAACAGTCTTCCTGGTTGCTACCTAACACAATGGATTTCTTTCATGCCCTGCTATGACATTCCGGGATCAACCATGCCGATGCGACACCTTTCGGGAAAGGAGAGCTATAGGCAGCCAGGCTGCGGCACCTGGTGAGTCCCTGTCACATAACAACCCTGGGAATGGGCCTCCTTTGTTTTCTTTTTTTCTTTTTTTTTCCACAAAATAGATAAAAAACTGTAACTAATAGGGAATAGGGAGGTGGGAAGGTGTTTTGACACATGGCACACGCTCCTTCACCATTACATTCTTGTCCATTGCTATTGCTCCTTTCTCGTCCGCGACTATAAAGGACAGACGCTCCAGAAGCAAAATGGAGTTTTATGTTCACACCCACACCCCACACTTTGTTCCCTCCTTTTCTTCTGGTCACACACACTCACAACCATGCACACATTCACAGGACTCTTTTTAAAAAATATATTTTTATTGACTTCAGAGAGGAAGGGAGAGGGAAAGAGATAGAAACATCAGTGATGAGAGAGAATCATTGATTGGCTGCCCCCTACTGGGTGGGGATCAAGCCTGCAACCTGGGCATGTATCCTTGACCAGAATCAAACCTGGGACCCTTCAGTGTACAGGCCCATGCTCTATCCACTGAGCCAAACTGGCTAGGGCCATTCACAGAATTCTTACCTGGCGCTGTGTGTGAGTGTACAAATGACCCAAAGACACATATAAATAAAACCATGTATTGTTCAGGGGGGATACATCTCTGTCAATGGCTGGATAGGTAGATGATGGATGACAGATAGAGACAAAGATATTTCATAGACACTCCATGGCTCCAGCAGAGTTCTAAAATACAAGTCTTATTACAGCACCAGTCCTCACTAGGTTACATGTTTTAGAAAATGCATTATATTTTTAAAGTTTTGAAAAACAATATCCCAAATATTAACACTATCCTGGAGTTAGGAGAACTGTGAATGGGATGGAAGTTGAGGTACCAGCGGTGAAGTAAGGCCTCTTCACCTGGGAGATGATTTTTGAAGTTGGAGGAGAGTGTGTGGTATCACAGACCTCCAGAGAAATAACAGACTCAGCTGCTGAGTGACTGAACTCATAAGGCCCAAGCCTAACGATGAAACGTTTATTTGGATTAACATCTTTCAGCAGGAGTGCATTATGGGGGAGAGGCTCTGAGCCAAGGAGTGGGGAGTCAGGCCCCGTCCTTGCAAAGCCTCCGGTCCCCTCCACAGAGCAGACAGCAAGAGCTACGTGAGAATGGACTGAAGACCCGCCAGCCCTCAGGAGGCAGCAGGAGAGCTGGGCTTCCCAGGGAAGCCGGGGAGGGCGTTTTTATTATGTAGTTTGCACATCCCAGCGCTCAAGGCATCTCCCAGGAACGGCTCAAGGCCTCCCTGGATGAATCAGCGGGCAAGCATCGTCCGCACTGGTCTGCTTTCAGGATGGGGAGCTACAGCAGAGCCCAGAGACCTACTGGATCGGCCTGTCCACGGAGGCCTGTCCACGGGATCTGCTCCCTGCCGCTTCCTCCTCCCGACAGAAGGCACCTAGGAAACCACAAAAGCTCCTGCTGCCGGCACAGATGCACTGTTTTTTGTTTCTATGATTATCTCTCCTAGTTCAGTGTTTTGTTTTTGTTTTGTTTTAATATATATATATATATATATGTTTTGTGTGTATATATATATATATTATTGATTTCAGAGAGGAAGGGAGAGGGAGAGAGATAGAAACATCAATGATGAGAGTCATTGGTTGGCTGCCTCTTGCATGCCCCGCACTGAGGGCCGAGAACCTGGACATGTGCCTTTAGCTGGAATTGAAACCGGGACCTTTATCTACTGAGCCAAACAAGCTAGGACCCTAGTCCAGTGTTTTAAGAGCTGACTGGCTAGTTCACATCTGGGCCCTGCTGGAAGGCTGTCTCGGGGTCTTGGCACAATTTAAGGTCTTTTTGTCGCAGGATTCACATTTTCAGCAATACTATTTTCTTTTTCGTTTCTGGCCACCTGAAATTGGGTTTTGCTTACATTAGAGCAGGTAAAAACTTTCGGGCAGTAAAAGGCTAGCACTTTACACACAACCCGATCAGCTCAGTCAGAGTCCGTCCCGAGGTCAGCGCAGGGGTGGGTGCGAGTGGACAGTGTCTGGACCCAGGGGTTGACCAGTATCCCCAGGGAGTAGTCACTCTTGCAAATTGTTTTAAATAAGTGTTTTGTTTTTGTTTTCTAAACCAAGTCCATCAAATAACACAAACGCAAGCTGATAAAATCTGCTGCCCTCAGCCCCAGTCTCTGCCGGGCAGGGGTGGAGGCCAGGAAGCACGACCCGTGTCTTCAGGTGGACTCCTGCCCGCAGTCCGCTGCTGACGTCTCATTTGCTGCTACCATTGCGGCTGCTACTTTGGAGGAGCTGTCTCTAGCCCCTTCGCTGCCCAGCACAGGGCTTCCTCTTTACATCCTCGTGTCCTGGACAGGAGTGTTGTCCTGTGAGCGGAGGAGGAAAGAATGAATTGGGAGGAGAGTGGGGCAATCCTGACACCAGCCGTCTCCTCAGGGATGCCAGATCAGACAACAATCGCAACCGTAGTAGCAATAGTAATAATGATGCCATGTACCTGATGTGTCTTTTACATGTGTCAACTCATGTACTCTTCACCAAAGCGATATGACTCAGATGCTTCTATTACCTCTGTTTCATAGATGGGGCAATGAAGGCCCAGAGAGGTCAAGTGACTTCCCCTAGGTCACACAGCTAGCAATCGGTGGAGTCAGGACTTAAACCCAGGGACCAGAGCTTAAGCCTTAAGCCCTCAACAATGAGGTGATGCCGCCTCTTCTTTGATGCCTGGCTTCTCACGTCCTCCCTGCCCTACTTCTTACCTACTCGCACATTCCCACTCAAGTTCACTGTCCTGAAACACTGCTCAGAAAAGGAAACGAACAGAAAGAACTGGAAAGAAAAGACTGGCCCTGGAGGGAAGGCCAGGAAGCCAGCTATTGATGGAGCACTTGTGGGAGCACCGCTGTCAGCTCCCCATGTGTTAGGAGCTGCTCGGGCCTCATCAGTTTCCAGCTGAGACGCGGAGAGGCTTACGGACGGATCCACAGTGTGGCGTGGGCCATCCTCATGGACTGCACTGAGTGGAAAGTGTGCAAGCAGCTGGGGCGTTTGACCCCGGGCAATCAGGGAGTGCCCGTGGAGAACGAGGGGCGGTAGGCGGGCTCCAGGTGGCCCCCGCTGCCCAGAGCATCTGGCTGGTGTGCAGGGGGATCTGGGGCAGGACCGGCAGGAGCTGGTGAGATGGCCATTGCCTATTATGGAATGGTAGGTGGGGAAGGATGGAGCCCTGGGCCCTGTCATGGGGGACGGTGAAGACTGGGGACCCCAGGAAAGGTCAGCTTGCAGAGAAACATGAACTCAGGTAACCAAAGGACAGGGAGGTGTGGGCAGGAGAGCAGGCATCGAGCTGGCATTCGGAAGGTGAATGAGGTGCCGGTGCACTGGTGGGCCTGGAGACCAGGACTCTGAGGAGGCTGTGACTGTGGAGATGAGGGGATGGATAACATGGGGCCCGGCAGTGGTGAGGAGGAGAGACCAAAGGCCCTCAGTGGGAGACTTAGGAAGACCAATGGACTGCCTGCCTGTGGATGGGCGGGTGGAGAGGGTGACAGAGAGACAGGAGCCAGTACGTCAGGGGCAGGAACAGGGAGGCTGGCAAAGGGGCTGGGTTTCAGCTGCATATGCACAGGAAGTCTTGAGTGAATAGATGAGTGTGGCTCTGGGGGCGCGGGGCGTGGGGACTGGATGCCTGGGAGCCAGGCCGGTGCTGAGCAGTCGGAGTCGCCAGCAGGTGGCGGTGAGGCCGGGGCCCAGCGGTCAGTAGCGGCTGCCGCCAGGCAGTGGGAGCCCGAGGAGCGGCCAGGTCAGCAGGCGGGACTCCTCCCCAGACAGAGGGGGAGGGGCCGGCGGGAGGGGTCAGGGCGGGTGGGAGGCGGAGGGGAGGGTGACAAGCGGCCATTGGTCTTTGGTGGCTGGGTGGGCATCGGTGAGCTGCTCAGAGAGAGGTCGCCGGGAACACAAGAGGGACGGGGCGGGGGCATGTTTGCAGGCAGAAGGGGGTGAGCAGGGGAGGAGGAGGGAGGAGAAACAGAAGAGCCACCACATCGGACGCCCCTAGTCTAACCCCTGCTTAGGGCGCACAGCGCGGCGCACAGGTGTCCTGGGAACGGCCGGGAAATGGGGGGACGGGGAGGGGGGGGGGGACAGGGGTCCGAGTCCCGCCCATCAGGGGAGGAGCCGCGGGCAGAGCCACCTACCTCGGAATCGGGGCCCTCGCGGCTGGTCCTGGGGGTGCAGCCGGGCTCCTGGGCAGCCCCCTCCTGGTGCTCCTCCTCGCCGCTGCCCTCTGCGGGGGCGAGGCTGCCCTCCGCGCCGCCAGGGGGGCTCCGGGGGCTCCCCTGCCCCCCAGCCCCCGCCTCCGGCCGCTGCGTGTCCGGGCCCTGCTGTGCGGGCTCCCCGGCCTCCTCCCTCTGCTCCGCCGCCGGCCCGGCCTCCGCGGGGCCCCCGCACCCGCTCTCCTCGGCGCCCGGGGCCGGGGGCGCGGCCTCCTCGGGGGCCCGGGCCTCCCCCTCCTGCGGGTCCGTCCTGCTGGGCGTCCTCCTCAGAGGGGGCCCCTCGGGGGACCCCGGGGTCCGGCTGGCGCCCCGTCCCGCCTCCTCGCCGGGCGGAGGGGAGCCCGGGGCCGGGCTCTGGGGCGGGAGCGCCTGGTCCCCGGCCTCCTCCCGGGCCCCGTTCTCCTGGGCCGGCTCCGGCGCCCGGAAATCGCCCAGCTCCCCGAACTCCGACTGCGACTTGCGGAACCGCCGCGACGGGGGGCGCCGCTTTATGGAGCCCCTGGTGCGCACCTGGAAGAAGATACAAGGAGAGTTACCGAACCGGCAGCCGGCCAAGGAGGAAACTCGGTTCCGGCGGCCCGGGGACCGCGGCTTCCCGGGAGCGGGCCGGCCCGCCCACCCCGCCCATCCCACCGGCCCGCCCAGCCCGCCCATCCCACCCATCCCGCCCATCCCGCCCATCCCACCGGCCCGCCCGGGGCTGTGAAACCCCGCAGCCTCTGGGAAGGTGCTGCCTTCCCACCCAGTGAAGAGTGTAGCCAGGACTTCCTTGCCCAGCAAGCAGTCATTGGTTAGGTGCCTAATTTAGCCATTTTATTCCAACCTTGGTTTTTTCAATTGCCTCTAAATAAACAGTTCTTCGAATGCTCTTTTTTTTTTTAATCTTTATTTTTGAGAGTATTACAGATGTCCTCCTTTTATCCCCCACTGCCCCCCCCCCCCACCCGGTTGCCACCCTGCCCTAGGCCTTCACCACCCTATTGGCTGTGTCCGTAGGTGACGCATATGTGTATGTAAGTTCCTTGGTTAACCTTTCCCCCTCTTACCCCCTCCCCCCCCATTCCCTCTGAGATTCGTCCGTCTGTTCCATGTTTCCATGCCTCTGGTTCTATTTTATTCATCAGTATATTTTGTCCCTTAGATTCCTTTTTTTGTTTATTTTTAGATTCATTTGTTCATAGATATGTATTTATTGCCATTTCATTGTTCATATTTCTTCTTCTTCTTCTTCTTCTTCTTCTTCTTCTTCTTCTTCTTCAAGAATACTCTTCAACATTTCATGTAATACTGGTTTGGTGATGATGAACTCCTTTAGCTTTTTCTTGTCTGGGAAGCTCTTTATCTGACCTTCAATTCTAAATGACAGCTTTGCTGGGTAGAGTAATCTTGCTTGTAGGTCCTTGCTATTCATCACTCCCTTCTGGCCTGCCAAGTTTCTGTTGAGACATCAGCTGACAGTCATATGGGCACTCCCTTGTAGGTAACTAACTGCTTTTCTCTTGCTGCTTTTAAGATTCTCTCTTTGTCTTTAACCTTTGGCATTTTAATTATGATGTGTGTTGGTGTGGGCCTCTTTGGGTTCATCTTGTTTTGGAATCTCTGCACTTCCTGGACTTGTAAATCTATTTCTTTCACCAGGTAGGGGAAGTTTTCTGTCATTATTTCTTTAAATAGGTGTTTAATCTCCTGCTTTCTCTCTTCTCCTTCTGGCACCCCCATGATTCGAATGCTGGTAACTGGAAGTTGTTCCAGAGGCTCCTTACACTATCTTCATATATTATTATTATTATTATTATTAATTTTTTTTTTTTTGGCTCTTGTGCTTGGGTGTTTTTTGCTTCCTCATATTCCAAATCGTTGATTTGATTATCAGCATCTTCTCCTCTATTGTTGATTCCCTGTAAGTTATTCTTCATTTCTGTTAGTGTACCCTTCATTCCTGACTGGTCCTTTTTTTATGTCTTTGATGTTCTCACTAATTTCTTTGAAATTCTCACTAAGTCCCCTGAAGCGCTCATTAAGAGCCTTGAGCATCCTTATAACCATTGTTTTGAACTCTGTATCTAGTGGTTTGCTTGCTTCCATTTCATTGAGTTCTTTTTCTGGAGATTTCTTTGGTTCTTTCATTTGTGACATGGCTCTTTGTCTCCGTATTTTGGCTGCTTCCCTGTGTTTGTTTCTGTGTATTAGTTAAAGCTTCTCTGTCTCCTGGAATTGGTAGAGTGGCGTTGTGTAGTAGGCGTCCTGTAGGGCCCCGTGGCTCAGCCTCCCCAGTCACTTGATCTGCACACTCTAGGTGCCCCCTGGTGTGGGATGTATGCACTGTCTTGTTGCAGTTGAGCCTTGATTGCTGTTAGTGTCATTGGGAGGAACTGACCCCCAGGCCAGTTGTGAGGACCAGTTGCAGCTACAGTAGAAGAACTGCTGTGCAGGAGACACCCTATGGAGCAGGACTTGCTTGAGTGGGGCTTTGATGCTCCCTGAATCTTCCCCTTGAGTGTATCGCTCATGGATGGATGTGTAGAGTTGTAATCTGGTGTGGTCTGAAGCCGTCCACTGGATGCACTGGCTCTGGGCCTCCCAGGAGGTGCAAAGTCAGCCACTGCCTGGGGCCACAGATCGGTGTCAGACCAGCCCGGTTCACACCGCTGCCCCTCCCACCAGTCTCAATGTGCTTTCTTCTTTACTTCTCTAGTTGTAGGACTTCCATTCAGCCAGATTTCAGGTGGTTCTGAATGATGGTTGTTTTGTATTTTAGTTGTAATTTTGATGTGGTTGTGGGAGCCGGTGGGTACCACGTTTACCTACGCTGCCATCTTGGTTCTATCCCTCTTCTAATGTTCTTTGAATGAGCTTCACCATCTTGCAGGTTTCCTCATACATTGAGGATAAAATTGATACCTGTTTTGCATGAGACATGTTTTAATGTTTTGAAGATTATACTTTGACAAAGGTAAACCCAACAGAGAAGAGGGTTGGGGCCTGCTGGTGGCCCAGCCCTGGCACAGCAACCTCAGAGGGGCAGAGCTGGTGACCAGCTTCCTCCCTTCCCCCAGCTCGACCCTTCCTGTCCACACAAGGCTGGGTGGCCCTGGGAGAGCTGAGCAGCCAGGTCTTTCCTTTCTGGGCATCACCGTGACCAGAAGCTGTGTCTCGGGAGCGCCCAGCAGAGCGGGTGCAGGCCCTTTCCTCCCCGGGAAGCATGTGGACCTGAGGTTGGGACTCACCATGGCCCTCCGGACTTCGTCAGAAGTTCCCTGGAAATGTTTATGCCTGACTCCACTCAAGGGATGTGGCCTTTAATGACGTCAATTGAACCTTATTGTCATAAATTTTATTTTCCTACTGACTTTCATTTTGGTAGTGGTCAACCCTAATTCCATCTCAGGGGTTTGGAATGAATACTGTGGTTTAGAAGGCTTCCCAGGCCTTTCCTGAGACCACAGGAGGCCAGCCCTGCAGGGGATCAGGGCCCAGGCCTCACGGCCAGGAGGTCTCAGAACTAATCTCTCCTGCTCCCTTGCTGCCGTCAGAGCACTGAAGCCTGGTATATGACCAGGTGCCAGCGCCTCCTTCCCTGCCCCTACTCCCTATCACACCTGTGAGAGACAAGCCTGTCCTCTGGGCCCCTCTGCCTGTCACCTTGGGCTGCAGGATCTCCTGACTCGCAGCCAGCAGGCTCAAGCCCGCCCATCACCTCTACACACCAGTTTGCTTCCTTGGGCCCCACCCGTTTCTACACACTTGACCTTTTTCCCAGATAGATTTTCTGGAATGGCCCCGAAGGTGCCACTCCCTCCATCCCTAGTTGCAAAGTCACACCCAATGCCATGCCCTGGCATTAGCCCCTGCCTGGCTCCGCCCCACATTTTTTGGGCACCTGCTTGCACTGTGTCTCTGAAACTTACCACCTCCTGGTAGGGCCAGGGAGCCAATGAAAAGGAGCACGGAGTATGGGGGCAGCATCTGTGGAAACCAGCCGGCCAAACAGCTTTCGGCAGAGGGACCAGTCTGGATGGTCTGTATCTGGGGCAAGAATTCCTACCGCAAAAACAATTGCTTTGAGCCCATACTGGGCACGTAGGAGTCGTCACACCAGGCCAGAGCAGGGTGTTTTCAAGTCCTAGCGATCCTGCCCAGTCACTGACCAGGTCTTTAGCTTTGGTTTTCAGCTTTGACAGAACTCTGTGCAGGTGGGCTCAGTCCCAAGTGCCCACGCTCCTTCCACCAAAGAGAGTGCTCGCCACCCTAAGCCTGCCTTTCTGGTGACAGTTACACGGGAGCGGAGACAGGCAGGCAGGGAGAGGGATGACCCCGGCTCAGGGACGTTTCCTCCTGTGATAACCAGTCCTGACCACGGCTCCAATGTGCCCTCCTCTCTCCGGGGCAACCACAGGGTAGACCTGGTTCAGGAACGTCCAGTGCCCACGTTTCCACAGACTCCGGACCCAGGCAGTACCTTGTTGTAACAGGGCAGGTGGCTGCCCTCTGGAGGCTGGTCGAAGCTGATGGGCACCTCCTCTGGCTCGCTGGCCCGAGACCGCACGCCGGGGCTGCTGGGCGTGGAAGGTGGGCTGTGAAATGGTGACACTGCGCCCTTGAGGCCAGGGCTCTTGGGTGAGGCCCCAGGCAGCAGGGCGGCGGGGTCGAAGGCTAGGTTGGCCTGTTGAGAGGAGATGAGACATTTCAAATCGGGGCGGGAGAAGGTGAGTTTCTACTCTAGCTCTTTGGTTTACCTGGCCTTGCCTAGCTCCAGAATTCCAGAGTGGTAGGGCACCTGGGGTGGGGGTGGGCGATTCTGTGCCCAGGAGGTCATTGGCAATGTCTGGAGACATTTTTTGTTGTCACCACTTGCGGGAAAGTGCTACTGGCATCTCGTGGGAAGGGACCAGGGACGCTGCTGATCATCTTTCAATGCACAAGGCAGCCCCGCCCGCGCAAGGAAAGGAGCCAGCCCAGGCGATGCCACGGAGAGGAACCCAGGTCTAGGCAGGAGCCAGGCAGTTACAATGGAGAGCTCTGGTATTTACGCTCCCACACGGCTTTGCTATGTCGCATGGGAAAATCTTGTCTCCCACCTAGGCTGTGAGCTCCCCAGCCCCGACGTGCGCTTCATCTACTTCCCGGGGAAGTCTGCTCGGCTCTGGGCGCACGGTGATGGGTGGAGGGGTCGGGCGTCCAGGGCCAGCAGCCGGATTGCAGCCTGCGTTAGGCTGGCATGGTTGGTGGCTGCCTCCAGGCCTTGGGGGAGAGGGCCCGGCGGTTCCGGGAGTGTCTCCTGCACGGTCATGCCCTTTTCCCGGAGGACCCTTGGGACGCTCCATTCTCCATCAGCACTGCTAGGTGTCGGCTACCGGAGCGCATGCTTGACGGGGACCTCGCTTTGGCCCTTTGGCTCCAGGTGGAGCCCTCGTCCTCCAGGGCAATTTGGTCCCTAGCTGGTGGTCGGAGGTCAACTCTCCAGGTGACAACGGACATGCAGATGTTGGGGAAGAGGTCGCTGCACTCACCTGAAGCTTCTCGATCAGAGGAGAGCTCTTCACCTTCACCTTGGGAAGGTGGCTTGTGTTGGGTGGTGATTTCTGCAGAGCAAACGGACCAAAACAACCGAATGAGTGGGGTGGAGGGAGGCGGGGTTCTGGAGCCCAGAAGCCACAGGTGGAGGAGGGGAGTTGGTGTCACTCAGCTTTGGAGGCCCACATCCCCCCCACCCCAGGGCCTGGGGAGGCGGACTTCCCCCCACCCCATCCCTCCCTAAGCAGGATCAGAGCAGGCAGGACAGACGCCCAAAATACAGGAGGTCTCCTGTACCAGCAAGATAATCTCATGTTCATTTCGAGGGAACAGACGGTGCCTGAGAGGGGACTTCTCTGTACCTCATGACCTTCAACAATACTCAGAGGGAATTTCAAAGAGAAAGGACAAAATAACCCCATTCCGTTGGTCACAAACAAAACAAGAAACCACCGACCAGGAGTGAAACCTGACAGGTATTTTGGAAATTCCCCCCTTGAACTAGTGGTATTTGGAAAATCCCACAAAAAAATTATCATTTTCCAAAGCACTGAATATTCATTTTGATGAAGAGACATTTATGGAGCATCTACCACATTCCAGGCTTTATGCTGGTTGCATGAAGTTGCACGCTGTTAGGTGAAGATATTTTTGCGATGAATGGATGTAGAAATCTTATCTTGCTTTGATTTGATGTTATCCAAAAAGATGAACTCCTTTCTGTTTTGTGCAAAATCCCTACAACTGAGTCTGGCTCCACAGATATATTCATCCTCACATGTAGGAATGATGGCGATGATGATGAAGAAGAAAAATGAAGGGAGGAGGAGGAGGAGGAAGAGGAGGGGGAGGAGGAGGAGGAGGAAGAGGAGGGGGAGGAGGAGGAAGAGGGGGGGAGGAGGAGGAGGAGGAAGAGGAGGGGGAGGAGGAGGAAGAGGAGGGGGAGGAGGAGGAGGAAGAGGAGGAGGAGGAGGAGGAGGAGGAGGAAGAGGAGGGGAAGGAGGAGGAAGAGGAGGAGGAAGAGGAGGG
Source organism: Myotis daubentonii (assembly GCF_963259705.1). Lineage (NCBI taxonomy): Eukaryota > Metazoa > Chordata > Mammalia > Chiroptera > Vespertilionidae > Myotis > Myotis daubentonii. The sequence continues at coordinate 3,983,660 of NC_081857.1, read as the reverse complement.
GAGGAGGAGGAGGAAGAAGAGGAGGAGGAGGAGGAGGAAGAGGAGGGGGAGGGGGAGGAGGAGGAGGAGGAAGAGGAGGAGGAGGAGGAGGTGGAGGAGGAGGAGGAGACACTTCGTGTTGTCGGACAGAGGCCGAGGCAGCTACAGGAGCCTAACACCTAGTCCCTACCCCTCACTCCATGTTCTGATTGTCCTGCATCATGGGAAGAATAGCACCAGCCCCTAGAGGTCTGAGTGTTTTGAGTGAGGCGGCTGTATTTCAGCAAAGGAAGGAGGAGATGGACTCTGAGCTCCTGGGACCTTTGTAAGGCCCAGCACTCAGGGGAGGGGCTGCGAGAACAGTCACTGGCCAGGACCCAGGAGCCCCCGCCCCTTCTCATTCGGCTTCAGACAGGAGCACGGGCTGCCCCGCCTCGGCCAGGGTCCAGCAGCAGGTGGAGTCAGCGAGTCTAAGGGCCCCGCCCTCCAGCTCCAGGGTGCCCTGGCCCGTGAGTTCACACCCAGATGTATTCCTAGAGCGGTCTTTCGAGGAACTCGTGTCCATGGCGAGCACAAGAGCTTCCAGCCCAGGCTGGGCTGTCCTTAATCTCTGTGCTTTAAGGTGACATTTCCCAGGAGCCGGTGTTTCTGAAGATGCTGTTGTAGAAATGGCAGCTACGATGCTGCTGACAAAGCCTCCCTTACGTCCTGTGACCCCTTCTCCCCAGCTGACCACGACGTTCTGAAGAGAGTGGAAATTTAATAAACCCGGCCCCTTTGCCATAGCACAGGCCTGGGAACCCAGCTCAGGATCCACGAAATGCTTGTTGATTTGAATTGAACTGCAAAGCAGGATTCTAAATAGCTGCTAATGCAAGACCCAAGTGCCCTTGAAAGACCGCTCCAGGAATACATCTGCCACCAGTGCAGTTCCTGCGAACGGCAGCAGGGGGCAGCATTTCCTTTACCACGTAAGCAGCTCCAGGCAAGTGGTTGGGGAAGGGAGGTGGGGGGAGGTGGTGGTGGAGAAAAGCCAGGGTCCACCCGCAATATGGGTGTTTCTATGTCCGTATAGGACATTCTAGTGACGTCTAGAAGTTAGGAGCCTGATTATTCAGACGGAAGTGTTTTCAGCCCGTCTCTGGGCAGACAAGGCACTGCACACTAGGAACCGAGGGGCCGACTGGGTCCTGCCTCCCTGCCTGGGGTGACCTATGACACCAGGGCCTCCCCTGTGTTGGTAACGTGGGCGATTTCCCTCTGAGGGCAGCGAGCCCCCTGTGCGCTCTGGGTTGCTTCAATGGTCAGAGCAGTGGCCTGTCGGGATTCCCACGGTACAGTTCTGCCTGAGGTTAAGCACAGCCCTCCCTCCAGGCGCGTCTCTGCATGGGAGACCGTGTAGGTCAGACCTGGGGGGCAAGCATGACTCTCGGGGCCCTTGGATGGGGGTGGGGGTGGGGTGAAACCACAGGGCCTGCTCTCTCTGCTGAAATTCCCAGGCTTGAAAAACAGCATCCCTGCCCCTGACGGATCACAAACAAGGCTCAGTAGGGGGGCATGGACCAAGCCTCATTGTCAGACAAGGATGCAGGAAGTTCATCCCTGAGTCTACAAGGGGGTCCTTGCCTGCACAGGGGTCTGAGGGTGATGATTTTGCCTCCCTTCCTGTGAGAAGGAGGAGGAAAACATACTCAGCGTCTCCCCGCACTTACCTCCTCTCCGTTCTGGCCCAGCTCTACCTTGGGGGGGAACAGGGGGAGGGAGCAGGGCGGTTTCCTCCTGGCAGGCTTACTGGCTGGCATCTGGAGGGCGGGAGAGTGATGGACAGACACACAGAGAGAGAGCAAGTCAGGCAACAGGGAGGAGGAGGAAGTGGAAGCGGCTTCAGGGATGCCAGGGAGGAGGAAAGGATGGCGGCAGGGGTGGTGTGTCCTTGAGACTGGCCTTAGCTGGGTCAGTGAATTCCGCTTCCCGCCACCCACACGCAGTCAGCCCCGGTTCCCGTTCCCACCAGGCTGCGGGACCCTCGCCTGCTGCAGCCACTGGCCTGAAATGTCCCCAGACCACACCCACGCCCAGCTCCAGGCACCGCCAGCACCTCTGACCAATACCATCTTCCTTGCCCTTTATGCCATTCCCTTGTGTCTAGAAATGATGGACGGCTTTCTCAGACCAGAAAACAAAAGCGCAAAATAAATGCGCCTGAAACAGCCTGACGAGTGCGCCCTCGCGGGCCCCAGGGGCCTGTGAACCTCCCACTCAGGTGCCCTTCCCCCTTCCAGTGAGCACGTGAGACTGGGCGCTCAGGAAACCCTAGTGTGAATCTCCACCTGACACTTTTTCACACTGTCCTCTCCAGCAGGATCCTTCCAGAACCCCTTGGCCACTGGGTCCCTTCCCTTTCCCGACTCTGGTTTCCTGCTTCCTCGCTGGGAATCCTGAGCTCCAGGCAGGAGCCAGCGGGGAGGTCTTTATTCTGACCAACCTGGGCCTGGCACAGCCGGCACGACCAGGTCTCTATCAGTGGGTGATGGAGGCGGCCGGGACCCAGACCCCACCTCCGCTGGCCTGTGGGTGGCTCTGGCCCCGCTCCCCCCGCCCGGCGTGGAGGCCTCGCTGCTGGGAGATCCTGCCTGGCCCAGCAGTGGCCACGACATTCCTCACATGCTGGGGACCCTCTGTGGCTTCTCTTCCTAATTTGGTAATTACCACGCTTCCTCCCTCCCTCCCTCTGCTCTGGGCCTGACCCAGACTTCCCCTTCCGCCAGCCCCCTCCCAGAGCAGCGCTGCGAGCCGCCTGACTCACCTCCTTCGCCGCGGCTGCCTGCTCCCTGAACCGCCCGGCCAGCTGGGCCACCGAGGGGGACGCCGAGTTGTCCACATTGGCGTTGGTCTCCGCGGGTCTTTCCTGGCAAAACAAGGGGAAGCGGCGGTTAATGGGAGCCGGGCACTGGCTCAGCTCAGCACCGACGCTGGGGCCATGCCAGGGCCATGCCGGCACCTGTTCTGTGGCCACAGCCAGAGGTGGTGACCATGAGATCTTTGAACTGCATTTTGCAATTGGCTCCTACATGCAAAGATTAAAACAATAGCAACACTCAATCTGCCACATGTAGTGAATGTTTACGATGTGCTGGGCCCTGGGTGGCCCTGGGGAGCTGAGGGAAATACAGCCGGGCCCTGTCCTGGAGGAGCCCAGGGGTCTGGGAGGCAGACGGGCCTTCATTCCGTTGTATTACTGACAGCACTGGCCACAGGGGGTCGTGGAAAGGGGTGCTGGTGGCAGGCACTGGAGAGGGGGCTTTCAAGTGTATGAAATGGTTGACCGGTGCCCTCGCTGAGCTTCCCATGCGTGTATGACCTCATCCCCTCACGTCACCAGGTGTGCGGATGGTGACGTGCTCAGTAGCTATTTGTCGAATTAATAAACGCCCAACATGAGCACAGGCAGCCTGGCGGAGGAGGCCCTGTCTGCTGGACTCGACCGTGAGCTGTCCCGTGTGCTGCTACATCAGTGGCTGCGGGCAAGGCCTTTAGTGACAAGGACAGTAGCAGCGCAGCCCCCAGAAGTGTCTGTGGATGAAATGCTTTCCTATGGAAAGTGCAGGACAGGCCTCTAGAAGGGTTGTCACCACTTCGGGCGACGGGGCCCTTCCCGGAGCCCTTGGCGAGGCCGGTGGGGTAGCATGCGATGTCACTCCCACCACAGGGTCCTCACTGGGAGACTCACCTCCCCCCCCCCCGCCCCCCACCATGTTCCTTTTCGTGGAAGGAGTAGGCTGGTCCCTGCCCTGCTCTGCCTCCAGGGAGGTCATCGGGTTACAGTGACCGTCCCCCCAAAGGGGCCTGCAGGCTCCCTGAAGAGGCCAAGATGCACCCTGGACTCCGCTCACTCCCGTGGGTCATTTGTCACAGACACATGGGTGAGTCAGCGAGCGCTGGAAATGGCCACCCCACGTCTGTGAGGTCACACGCGGCTCACATAACCACCTGGTTTTAATCATGTTTTTAAACGTCTGGTCTCAGAGACATTAGGCCTCTGTTGTTGTGACCAGGATGATGGCATTTATTGCACAGACTTCAGACTCCCTCTCCGGGCAAGCTGCTGCCCAGACACAGGGTTTGGTCCAGCTCTATCTTCCCCTCCCTGGGCTCAGGCTGTCCCTCCAGCAGCAAGTCTGCCTCCCTGTGTACTGCACACAGGCACACACACAGATACACATTCATGCATATGCACACACACATACATGCATGCACACAGATGCACACATACATACATGCACACACACACACACTCCCTAGGCCAGTGATGGCGAACCTATGACACGCATGTCAGAGGTGACACGCGAACTCATTTTTTTGGTTGATTTTTCTTTGTTAAATGGCATTTCAATATATAAAATAAATACCAAAAATATAAGTGTTTTACTATGGTTGCAAAGATCAAAACATTTCTATATGTGACACGGCACCAGAGTTAAGTTGGGGTTTTTCAAAATGCTGACACACCGAGCTCAAAAGGTTCGCCATCATTGGTCTAGGCCCTCCTTTTATGCTAAAAGCATCTCCACGCTTTCTGGTCTGGGTGTCCCTCCAAAGTGAATGTGAGGGGTCCTGCTATGGTGCTGCCACCTTGGAGCGGGAGGAGCAGATGCGACCCCACTAACCTCCCGCCGTGATGCTAAGGACACGGACCAAGCTCTGCGAAGAAGGCTTGTCTAGAGATGGGGAGACACTGCGGGGCACGGGCCGTCAGACCGGGAACAGGCTCTGGAGAGAGATGGTCCTCTTACTGTGTCCTGCTCTAGTTCAAGCTCACCCCTCCCAGCCTGAACAGCAAACTCAACAAGGGAGTCCCCTCCAGCGAAGACACCGGAGTTCCCCATAACACCGACGGCGGGGTGTCCCGGGCCTGGGGTAGGGCCTGGCGGGCAGAGCTCACGGGACCGCACCGGTGAGCACACTCCCACGTTGGCAGCACCAGGAGGCAAACGTCTTGTCCGGGAACGAGGGCAGCTTGAGGGACGGTGAGACTCGCTGAGCCGCTCCTGGCACAGCGCCGATCGTCTGTGCATCTGTCTAACTTCCTGCCCACATCGCGGATCAGTCTCTCCGTCCGCTGCTATTTATTGCTCGGGTCCTGCTGACCGTGCACTTCACCTCGGCTCAAGGCGCCCATGGCTGCGGTGCAGGGAGACACATTCCAGATAAAAATAGAGCCGCGCAGGGATCAAAGGCCTCCCGGACTTCCCTGTCCCGAATGGGGCTGGGCAAGGGGCTCGGAGGCGAGGGAACGAGAGGCTTCTGGAAGCATTTAGGGCTGAAAGAAAGGAAGACTTCAGTTCTCCCGGGTGTGCTTTCCTGGAGCCCAGTGAATGGGCTTCCTTTAGAATGCCTGCAGGTTCCAGAGCTGGCTGAGCCGAGCAAGTCCACTCTCCAGAGCCTTCTCGGCCATTGTGTGGAGGACTGGTATTGCCCTCTCACAGCTGGGCTCACTGCAGCCCAGAGAGGGCAAGTAACTCAGGCAGAGTCACACAGGAAAGCCAAACGGAATAACCTATGAAATAATTGACTTCAACCCCTGATAGCCTAGCAATGCATACCAGTTAAGTACAGTGGGGCTTTGACTCACGAGTGTCCCGACTAACGAGTTTTTTGAGATACCAGCTGTCTCTCGGCCGATTTTTTGCATTGAGTTGACAGAGTAATTTGAGTTAAAGAGCTCCTTAACGGTCTCAGAACGAATTAAACTCGTGCTTGAAGGTGCTTTGCAAACTGCAAAGTGCTATACAACTAGTGGAGCTATAGCCGCTGGGTGGCCTGGCACAGCGGGAGAAGCCTTTGGTGGGGGAGGGGCGGGAGGCAGGGCTCAGCTTGTGTGAGTCTCTGCCTGGATTTCTGCCTTGCAGTTCCTGCAGGTGTGACTTCTAACCCTCAGGGTCCCAGGACACCCCACCTGGGTCCCAGGTCCCAGGCTGGCGAGCTAAGGTGTTGGGAGCTCGCTCAGTCCCGAGACTGGTTTGCTAAGCACTGCTCTCACCGGGGCTGTGCTCCTAGTTCTGAGAAGGACTTTGGTGTCCCCGCCTTGCCCCAGACTTTCCTGGGACCCCGAACTTCCCCAGGACTCGGCATTCTTTCCCTGTTCCATCAAGTATTTCACCCAAAGCCCAGGGTGTGGAAAGTCCTCACCGAGGGGACAGAGCAGAGGGCCCAGGACGGACCCCAAAGCACCTGCTTGGGATTGAAGGGCAGACAAACCGGGGTGAGCCTCAGCACAGGCCAGGAGCCAGGCCGCATGGAGCTGGAGGGACTGCTGGGGGCGCCACCGCCAATGGGCTGGGCTGCTCGCCCTGCTTTTCTCTCCTCCTCCCTCCTCCCACCCATGGTGCGCAGAGGCGGAGGGGCGGGTCAAGTCAGCAGCCTCTGAACAGCTCGGCTTTTTAAAATTTGTTTTAAAATATATTTTTATTGATTTCAGAGAGGAAGGGAGAGGGAAAGAGATAGAAACATCAATGATGAGAATCATTAATCAGCTGCCTCCTGCATGCCCCCTACTGGGGATTGAGCCCACAACTTGGGCATGTGCCCTGACATGTGACCTGATTCGTAGGCCGATGCTCAACCACTGAGCACACCAGCCAAGCTTGGCTTTTTTTGGGGGGTGGGGTGGGGGGATGGGGGGGAAGGGTGTGGAAAGTGGAAGGTGCCTCTGTGTGGCTGGTGTGATGGAGACGGGTTGGCTCTGAGGCCAGCAGGTAAACCGACCCTCCATTGCTCCTCAGGGTAAGTGTAGGGCTCCCTGTCATGTGCTCCTCTCACGTAGGTCAGTCCCGTAAGGAACCTGGTATCACTGAAGCCCCTGTGAGTCCGAGGGGTGGGCTGGGCCCAGGGAGCCACTGCACCAGGGCTGCCCGGAGGCCCCGGAGGAGTCCCCGTCGCTTCCTGAGTGGGAGTGACTGTCCGCGCCCCGAGGTCTGGGATGCTTGTCCTTCAGGCCACAGCAGAAAGCTGAGGCATAACTTCTAAGATTAGAACAAGTTGCTCAAGGACCTGGGCCTGCCTCCCAGTCAGCTGCGGACTCTCCTGTTACAATGGCTCCCCACGCCTGCCTCCCTCCCTAGGTCCACGCTCAGATGGTCTACTAAAGCCTGCGTTCCTAAACACAGCTTCACGCCGCCTCTGAGGCCAGCGCACTTGGGAGGGCATATTGTGGGTTTCAAAGGCACCCATCAAATTTAGTAACAGTAGGGCCAACAACCCAAGAGAAAAACGGGCAAAGGATTTGAACAGACACTTCATGAAGGAAGATAATAGGAATGGCTCACAGGCACACTAGTCATTAGCGAAACACAAATTAAGTCTACAAAGAGATGCCACGACCTACGCACAAGAATGGCCACGATGAAATAAACTGACAACACCAAGTGTTGGCAAGCCTGCAGGGCGACTGGAATGCTCACACATGGTTGGTGGGAACACTACTTGTAAAAATATCTTGGCAGCTTCTCATTGGCCTCCCTGGGCATGTCCAAGCCCAATGCACCAAGCGCATGACCCAGCAATCCCACGCCTAGGTATCTTCCCAAGAGAGGACGACATATGTCTCCATAAAGACTTGTACGCATGGAAAACCAAGATGGTGGTGCAGGTAAACGTGGTACTTGCCGACTCCCACAGCATCAAAATCACAGCTAAGATACAGAACAACCATCATTCAAACCACTGAAATCTGACTGAATAGAAGTCCCACAATTAGAGAAGCAAAGAAGAAAGCACCTCAAGACTAGTAGAAGGGGCGGAGGAGGGATGGGCTGGTCTGACACCCACATGTGGCATTTTTTTAAATCAGGAGGGATATCGTGGCTGCAGAGGCCACCTATGAGGAGCAAGGGATCCCAGCCCCACACCCAGGGTTCCAGAGCTGGGAAGAGAATCCCCGTAGTAAAACTTCAGGCTGTAAAAACCAGCTGGGATTGTGGCTGAGTGACATGGAGGCTGCAGGAATCTCAGCAGTTCCTCTTAAAAGGCCGGCACATGGACTTCCTCAGACGCAGTCCCTCTGAGCTCCAGCCCTGGGGCGGTAGCTTGAAAGGCACCTGGGACACTGGGGGAGGAAATGGATTGTCTGGCACCAGGGTAAGAACTGGGGGCAGCTTTCTCCCAGATGGGGGTGCTTGCAGGGGTCATTGTTCCTGTGCTGGGACCTCCCCTGTAGCAGAGCTAACTGGCAGCCATATCAGCTTGGCTCACCGCTCTGTCCTGGTGACTCCCAGAGATCTCACCACATCCAATCTGCAGCCCCACCCAAGCTGTTTGCAGCAGCTTTTCCAAACGAATGGCCTGTCCTGGTTCAGGCTTCAGACTTTCCCAAAACCTCTTAAACTAGCAGCAGCTGGTGTCAGCATGCCCTACGCATATCAGTAAGAGGCCCAAGACCAGGCACTAGCAGCAGCCTGTCTTGCTTTACAGCTTGGCCTCTCGTGGGCATGTCCAAGCCCAATACAAGTAGCAGCCATCTGCAGATGACTCTGTAGTTCTTGATGGGTGGCCCCAGGCAATGGTTGACTTTGCACCTCCTGGGCGACCCCAGCGCCAGGGCACCCATTGGACAACTTCAGACCAGGCCAGATTACAACTCTATACATCCATCCATGAGTGATACACTCAAGGGGCAGACTCAGAGAGCACCAAAGCCCCACTGAAGCAAGTCCTGCTCCATAGGAATGCCTCCTGCACAGCAGCTCTTCACTGTAGTAGCATCTGGTCCTCACAGCCAATTGGCCTGGGGGTCAATTCCTCCCAGTGATGCCAATAGAAATCAAGGCTCAACTACAACAAGACTGAGCACACAGCCCATACAGGGATGCACCTAGAGTGCGCAGCTCAGGTGACCGGGGAGCCTGAGCCATTGGGCCCTACAGGGCACTCTGCCAATTCCAGGACACATAGCAGCTCTACCGAATACATAGAAACAAACACAGCGAAGCAGCCAAAATGTTGAGACGAAGAGCCATGTCACAAATGAAAGAACAGAAGAAATCTCCAGAAAAAGAACTCAATGAAATGGAAGCAAGCAAACCACTATATATAAAGTTCAAAACAATGGTTATAAGGATGCTCAAGGCTCTTAATGAGCGCTTCAGGGGACTTAGTGAGAATTTCAAGAATGTTAGTGAGAATTTCGAAGACATGAAAAAGGACCAGTCAGAAATTAAGCAAGCACTAACAGAAATGAAGAATAATTTACAGGGATTCAACAATAGAGTAGAGTATTCCAAGAATCAAATCAACAATTTGGAATATAAGGAAGCAAAAACACCCAATTAGAAGAGCCAAAAGAAAAAAGAATAAAAAAATATGAAGACAGAGTAAGGAGCCTCTGGGACAATTTCAAGTGTACCAACATTCACATCATGGGGTGCCAGAAGGAGAAGAGAGAAAGCAAGAGATTAAAAACCTATTTGAAGAAATAATGGCAGAAAACTTACCCTACCTGGTGAAAGATACAGACTTACAAGTCCAGGAAATGGAGAGAGTCTCAAACAAGATGAACCCAAAGAGGCCCACACCAAGACACATCATAATTAAAATGCCAAGGGTTAAAGACAAAGAGAGAATCTTAAAAGCAGCGAGAGAAAAGCAGTTAGTTACCTACAAGGGAGTGCCCATACAACGACTGTCAGCTGATGTCTCAACAGAAACTTGGCAGGCCAGAAGGGAGTGATGAATAGCAAGGACCTACAACCAAGGTTACTCTACCCAGCAAAGCTGTCATTTAGAATTGAAGGTCAGATAAAGAGCTTCACAGAAAAAGAAAAGTTGAAGGAATTCATCACCACCAAACCAGTATTACATGAAACATTGAAGGGTATTCTTTAAGAAGAGGAAGAAGAAGAAAAAAATATGAACAATAAAATGGCAATAAATACATGTCTATGAACAATTGAATCTAAAAATCAAAATAGCCCTAACTGGTTTGGCTCAGTGGATAGAGCGTCAGCCTGCGGACTGAAGGGTCCCAGGTTCGATTCCGGTCAAGGGCATGTACCTTGGTTGCGGGCACATCCCCAGTAGGAGGTGTGCAGGAAGCAGCTGACCGATGTTTCTCTCTCATCAATGTTTCTAACTCTCTATCCCTCTCTCTTCCTCTCTGTAAAAACATCAATAAAGTATATATTTAAAAATCAAAATAAACGAACAAGGTATCTAATGAACAAAATAAACTGATGAATAAAATAGAACCAGAGGCATGGAAAGATGGGATAGACTGGCAAATCTCAGAGGGAAGGGGGAAAGAGAGTGGGAAGAGATTAACCAAAGACCTTATATGCATATATGCATTGCCTATGGACAGACAATAGGGTAGTGAGGCCTGGGGTGGAGCGGGCGCAGGGTGGCGGGGACCATGGGGATGGGTGTTTGGGTTGTTTCTAGATCTGGACTATTGATAAAGCTGATCTAAATATTTGCGTACAAGTCTCTCTCTCTTTTTTTTTAATCTTTATTACGGATGCTCAGAGACAGGGTTTGATCATTTTGGGTCCAAATCCAAACCCTGCCTCTTCCTAGAGGTGTGATCTCAGGCAAGACACTTAACTTTGCCAAGTGTCCGTTTCCCCACTTGTACAACAGAGCACTTATCTCCTATGATTGTCAGAGAGCCCAAATGAGATCACGCACCTAGGCCCTGCACCTGACAAGCTTCCCCTCCCGTTTTAGCTGTCATTGCTGCCACCTACGACTGGTCGCCACCCCGTAGGTGTCCGATGGAGCATGGGCTCCCTTGCACCTTGTGGGGATGTCAGGCTGCTGCCAGTCGGCTCTGAAGACTTAATAGCAAGGGGGGCGCAGGGGTTTTCCATCTCATCCTGCAGAGCAAGCCAGAGACGAGCTGGGTGGGTGGGCACTCAGAGTTGAAGGAATTTACGAATGGGAACCTACATCACACAAAGGAGCAGGCTGGCCACTGGGGTGTGACTCTGGACTCCAGATATGAGTCGCCTAATTCATAGCAGGGCCACTCCTGCCCTGGGGCCATTTGTGTGTCTCAGGCTGTTGGGCGGGTAACAGAGACAGGACCAGCCAGAGAGGGAGGACTGCTTTTGGCTTGGGGAAGGGTCTTGCCTTTCACCCAGGGCCCTGTGGCATGAAGGGGCCGTAAAGAGACAGCCCCGTGGCCAGTCTGAGGCCGGCCTGACCAGGCTGGCTTGTCAAGTGGGGGGCCAGGCTGGCTTGTCAGGGGCCACAGGGGGCGGATGGCTTGAGGAGCTCTCCCAGCGACAGGTATGTGTCCAGGCAGAGGGACTAAGGGGTTAAGCCTCCGGGCAAACACGCTCTGTCCTGCAGTCAGGAGGGAAGATCCAGATGAGCTATTTCAAGAGCTGAGCAGCCCGGGGCGGGGAGGCCACTGACCTACCGTGGGGGTGGGGGCGCTGTGTGAACTTCCTGCCCCTCTCAGCCCTTCTGTCCTCATCTTCGAGGTTCAGGGCTTGCAGAGCTGCCACCCAAGGCCCTTCCGGCTGACTGGCTCTGTTTTTTCCCTTTGACACCCCGGTGAAGAAAACTGGGGACACTGCGGTTCTCTGGCTTGTGTAGAAGAAAACGGAGGGAGCTGGGTAACTAGGATCCGGCAGAACTGGGGAAGCTCTGCCGGGAAGCTCAGGAACCCCAAGGAAACGCGCCCCAGCATCTTCACACACGAGGAGTGTGACCCGGACCCACTCTCAAACCCGAATCCAACGAACATTCATTCCAAGGGAGCCACCCGGCCAGCCACTCTTCAGACGCTGAGTTTCAGGAGAGGAGACCTCGCACAGCGGGAGGCAAGTGGGTGGGACGACGGGCAGCAGAGGAAAACAGAGTCAATGGCGCTGGGATGAGTTTGCTTCAGCCACAGGTGGTCACTAGCCTTAGTGGAGTGAGCACATTGCCAAACGTTATACTGTACACCTGCAAACATAACCGAATATTGCCTACCAGCTCTACTTAAAAAGGATAAAAAGAGCCATGGCCACACTGGAGGGAGGGATTCAAGGCAGAAAGAACTGTCACTGAAACAGGAAGAGTAAGCTGGGAGCTGGGCGGGGCGGGACTCCTCCCCCTGGCCTGCTGCAGGGCTCAGGAATGATGGGGAAGAAGGAGTGACTGCAGGAAGGTCTTTCATTCACACCCTTGGGCATGCTACCTTCTGCTGTCTGAGACAGGAGGGCCTCCGAGGCACAGGCTCAGCCCTGGGTGCTCAGCCTGAGAGCCACACGGTCCTGGGGCAGGAGGGGCTCGGGAGCCAGGGCCTCGGAGACACCAGGGCCTTGGAGACACCGAGGGCCTCAGAGACACCAGGGGCCTCAGAGACACCAGGGGCCTCGGAGACACCGGGGGCCTCGGAGACACCAGGGGCCTTGGAGACACCGGGGGCCTCGGAGACACCAGGGCCTCGGAGACACCGGGGGCCTCGGAGACACCAGGGGCCTTGGAGACACTGGGGGCCCGAGGGACAGTCAGGCTCTTCCCCACGCAAGGTGCGGACTCGAGGCCTATGGGAGGGGTTCCCAGCCTTTGAGCAGCCATTCCTCCCAGGAAATCCAAGAAAGGTCCTCCTGGCAGTGAGCACAGAAATATCCTGGCCCCTGGCCGGACGCACCGCTGCGAGGTCCAGGCCTCAAGGAGCCCGGCTGCCCCTGGCCGCCCTCTCAGCCTCGCTGGGCACCAGCCAGCTGCTCTCGGGAGGCGCCTGGCGATGGCTCGGAGGTGATTTGGGTTTCTTATCGACAGAGGAGCCGTGCTCAGCCCTGGGGTGCTCCCCCTATCACTGCCCCCACACACCTCCCGTGCCTCTGGGGACCCCTCCACGGGGCGGCTGGGCCTTTCCCAGGGGGAGCTGGCTCCTTGTGTCCTGGCTTCCGGGCCTCTTCTCCCAGAGGATCCTGGGATTGCAAAAGGACCTCCTTAACCCCCACAGAAAGTGGAGAGTAGAAATGCTCACCCATCCCCGGGCAGCGTGGGGCTGGGGATGAGGCAGGCTGGCCTGTGCTGGCCTCTCTGCAATCGGCCTGCCATCCAAACACCGTGGCAGGGGGGACTCCGTCCCAACCAGGCCCGTCCCAGGCCCGCTCCTCTGGGCTTCACTTCCTCGTCTGTTCAAGGGGGCGATGCCTCCCACACAGGGTCATTATCACAGAGAGCGAAATGTGCGGGGGATGCGCCTTAGCAGCCGATTCTCTCTCTCTCTTTCCTGCTTTCCACTGACTTTACTTAATATGGCCAACAACTGGTCCATGTTGGGGTTACAACCTGTTTGGTACTCGAGACCCTAAACTAAGCGGGAATTTCTATAGGTTCAGGGGCGCAGGCATCTTAAAGCCAAGCGAGACTTAGGAAGAGTCAGTATCCCTACCAAAGTCTTGGCTAAACATTTTAGTGACAGAGGAGTTCCTGAAAATAAAATCAATCAGCCACTTTGGTGGTTGGGGGCGGTTACAGGAAGTTAATTCTCAGTCCCTGTTCTGTGGAAGCTAAGGGTCAGCCTGGTTCCCGCCCCAGCGACCACTTCAAGCGCGAGTTGAGAATTCAGTGGCACAGATGTTGTGTCCACATGGGGCGTGATTAATGGCCCCAGGAGCAGCGTGGGCTGTCCTGTGGCTGGTCTGAGCAGCCAGGAAGGAGGAGCCACGGGGTAAGGATGGGGAAGAGCAGCTCAGAGGGAGGTTGTGGACAGTGCTCCGGAGACAGGAAGTCTGCTTCATCTCCCACTCTGCTCCTCAGGTGACCGTGGGCAGGTAACTGAACGCATGTGCCGTTCAGGTGCCTCATCTGCAAAGTGAGGACGGCAACATTGACATCGCAGGCTTGTGTGGGCTCCAGTGAGAGAGCGCAAGTGTGGCACCTAGGAAGTGCTCAATAAACACAGCTGATTTTGTTTTTGTTTTTTCGTTGATACTCCTCACCCGAGGACATTTTTTTCCATTGAGAGAGAGTAGAACGGGGGGCGGGGGGGGGGGGGAGAGAAGAGAGAGAGAGAGGAGAGAGAAACATCAATGTGAGAGACACATTGATTAGTTGTCTCCCACATGCACCCTGACCAGGGCTGGGGATGGAACCTGCAACCCAGATTCGTGCCCTTGACTGGGTATCAAACCTGAGACCCTCCAGTGTGCAGGCTGGTGCTCTAACCGCTGAGCCACGCCGGCCAGGGCTGCGGGTGATTATTAGATGGAAGCTAAGGTATTTGGATTTATCCTGAAGGGCGTTTAAAGGGAAGCTTCGTCCCGAGCTCTGTCCGTGCAGAGAGGCAGGAGGCAGTGCCACAGTGCTGCACGCGTCCTTTCGGGAAGGGTGGGCGACTCAGCTCAGACGGCAGGAAGGACCCTGTGACCCCGGCATGGAGAGTTCAGGGACATTCCACATCATCCTGCCAGAAAGAAGGCCAGGACAGAGGAGAAAGCTGGGAAAATGGGAGGAAACTTCCATTTAAGGAGCAAATGGAGGAGGGGATGGTGGGGGAGGGAAGGGAGACGGAAGCTAAGAGCTGGAGATGGAAAAATTCCAGGCTGGTATCAGGTCTAGGATCTGGAGAGGAAGGACACGTGGTCTACGGGGAGCCTGTGATAGCAGGTCCCAGCATGCTTTGCTGAATTCCCACGCCTGGCTCATGACATTTTGAAGGCAAACTGAGATTAGCCTAAACATAGATGTAACAGCAGAGTACAGGATAAGAGTGTTAAAATGAAACATTTTCCTTTTAACTAAGAGAGGTCCCAGAGATACATATCTTTATACGTATATTTAAAAACCCTTTCTAAAAAAAAAAAAAAAAAGAAAAACATTTTTTTGGATAAGATACTATAAATGCCAAAAAGAAAAAACAGCAAATTTGAAAAGTTATTTGTCACACAGATCAAAAGGAGATAGTTATGCTCTCACAAAAGCGCTCTCACAAAATGACACAAATAATACATAACAAAGGATATAAATAAGCAATTCTTAGGAAAGCAAATTCAAAAAGTCAGTACACATACAAAGATGCTCAAACTCCCTAGGTTGTCAGGGAAATGCAAATGAAATTACACTAAGATTTTTCTTTCTGCCTATCAGGCAGGCGGGGAGCGAGGGGCGGGCGAGAGAGGCAGCTCTTGCTCTTGGGAAACAGGAGAAAGGAACCATATTGCTGGGGAATGTGAGTTGTTGCAGCCTTTGGACCTGGTAACATTTTCGACTCAGCCCCATGCTCCTGGAACCCACTCCTTAGACCAGGGGTGGGCAAACTTTTTGACTCGAGGGCCACAATGGGTTCTTAAACTGGACCGGAGGGCCAGAACAAAAGCATGGATGGAGTGTTTGTGTGAACTAATATAAATTCAAAGTAAACATCATTACATAAAAGGGTACGGTCTTTTTTTTTTTTTTAGTTTTATTCATTTCAAACGGACTGGATCCGGCCCACGGGCCGTAGTTTGCCCACGGCTGCCTTAGACACTGAGCCTGGGTACGCGGCCACGGAGGCAGACGACGGAGCGTGCACAGCAGCAAAACCCAGGAAACACAGCGAGCTCCCAGCACGAGGGGGAGGTTTTATGGTCCATCCACATAACGGGCCATTATGAAACCATGACAAAGAATGAACTAGAGGACTCTAAATTTCCATGAGAAACTGTGAAGTCAGAATAGCAAGATGCAGAGACCTGTGTATATAATGTGACCCCAGTTTTATAAAGCAACAACTAACCACCTCCCCTACCAGTATATGTGCATGTCCGTGTGTATCTAACAAGTGTGTATATAACACATAGATAAGAATGTATATAGTTCTAGAATATGGCATATGCTACAGAGGGTATATATGAAGGGGTAACACAGGGACGGGAGCTGGTTTGAGGGAGGCAAACCTAAAGATCTTTACGTGCCTGTAAAACCCCAGCATGCCCGCTCCATCAGTTATGTGAGATTGTGCGCATGTGTTTAAGGGAGCGAATTAGCGCCATGACATGTTCTCAAGGGAAAGAAAGCACGTTGCCAAGATATAGAACATGGAAAGTATCACATAAAGAAAAAACTCAAAAACACGGAAATGAGTTTCAAGCTCTAACTCCCCAAATCCGGCTCTCTGCTCAAGGAAACAATCCATTCAAAGCCAACACGTCCCCTTCCGTCTCCGCATCTACTCTTAGAACAAGCAAGTCACGGGACTCGCGAAAGGAGAAAGACACGGGCGACATCCTGTCGGGCTCCGCCCTGACCTTCTATAGGTCCTGGACAGCTCAGCACTCATCACATGTCCCTGGCGACCAGCAGACTGTGTCCCCAGAGGAGTCGAGGTCTGGTCGCTTTGGAAAGGAAAAGGGTAACAGGAAGGAGGGACTGAAGCTCGCTCTGTGCAAGCACATCACAGGCGCAGCTCGCTCAGTCATCCCCGCAGCCCTGGGCGAGTGCTGTTATGTGACTAATCCTGTTGTACAAGGACATGTGCAAAGCTTTCCCACAGTCACAGGTGCTGCCTGCCGCGGAGCTGGGCTGAGACTTGGCCAGTCTGACTCCCGACGGCACAACCATCCTCCCTCCTGTGAAATCCATCTCAACTCTGCATGTCAACGCGGCAGTTTTGGAGCGAAGAACCCAGTGTGGCACTTGGGAGCCATGACCGCTTTCGGGCCTACATGGGAAATGGAGTTTCCCGATGTGCCAGGCTGTGATCCTGGGGGCACCTCGCACCTGTGTCCAGGCCCCTCCGCCCCATCACTAGGGCGGGCGCTGCAAACGTCAGAGGCCAGGCAGGCACCGCCAAGGAGTGGGTGGGGGTGCAGAACCCTGCCCACCCCAAGAGGAGGGGCCGCTGCTACTCAACTCCAGGTCACGTGGGTGACGTTTCAAAGGGTCCCTCAAGGCCCAGCGTCACCAAATGATCTGACTTTTCAAAAGAAGATTAAAATTCATATTTTTAGGTAAAACCGATTGATTTTGTTTTGAACACACCAACTCAGTGTTGTTGTTTTTAAGGCAAACCGCAGTCAAGCCTGCCTGCGGCACTGGGTCCAGAGGCCAGCGGCTGGCTACTCGTGGTTTACGCGAAGACTGTGTTTATCCTGTTCGACCTGTTTTCCTGGGTAATCCCAGCCGGTGTCTGCTGGGATTAGACAAATTCATTTCTAATTATTACATGTACAACACTAGATCGTTGTTCTGAATATTAAATAATAGCGAAGGTATTCTTACCCCCTCATCGAATTCTAATGGGGATTGTGGGGTAGGACTGCAGAAGGGATGAGAAGACCTGGGTTCAAGTTCAGCTCCCGCCGCTCTGCAGCCCCCAGACCCCTCCCCTGCTCCGAGCCAGGGTCTCCTACGCAGTAAAAGGCTCGGTAACTCCCAACGCACAGGATGATGGCCCGAGAGTTGAAAAGGTAAGCCGTGTAACAAATGAACTCAATAAACGTTCCATTCCTTCAGGCAGACAGATGCACGTCTCCACGGACTCACACGACTGCCCGGCAGATAAGCCGGGAGAGGTATGTCGGTTTCTTCACTTTACGGAGGACTTCCCACCAGGCCTTCTCTGGGCGTGCAGAACGTGATGTTCCCCAGAGTTTTGGCTTACGTGGAATTTCTGGGGTGAAAACAAACAGTATTCTGCCTTTTGAATGGCCAGGCATCCTCGCCTGTTCTATAGGCTGTGGTGACCGTTTGGGGGGAGGGTCCCACGTGTGAGGAGTAAAGAGCATATGCCTTGGAGAACCGAGCTGCTCTGTCACTAACGTCACTTAGCTCGGGACTCCGCCACCGAGGATTCTTGCTGGAGGCCAGCGCCTTCGTCCTCTCCACTCTGCCCAGGGGCACCTCTGGCACCCGGTACCAGGAGTGAGCCCCCCTGCGCCACAGGGGAACGTGGAGAACCGGCAGGTGACGGATGGGTCGTGTATTCGCCTCACCTCGTCCTGAGGGACTTGAGGTGGCGCACACACAGGTCGGGGCAGGGACACTTTTGGCGATCTCAGGGACAAAGCTGATGATGTCATGGCTCTGTCCTTCTGGCAGTGACCCCGGAGGAAACACCTGTGGGCGGCAGGAAACTAGAGGGATTAAAAATATCTGCCTGATCCCCAAAAAATAAGCGAAGCGCTCTTTTTTCTTCACAGGGAAAACAAACAAGGCGATATCTGGTCTGAGCCATTTCCTCTCTGCAGGCGCCCTCCCCGACACACACGGCTGGACCGCATGCCTCACCGGCCCAGGACCTGCGGATGCCGGAGCGGGCGGCCTGGACGGTGCGAGCAGGCTCAGGTTCCGTCTCCTAGCTGGAGATTTCTTTTGCAGGAGGGAGGGGGTGAGGAAGCTGAGCTCCTCTCCTCGGGGACAGGTGTAGCCTCCATCTGATTTTGGAAACAAGGGGTCCTTGTGCTCTTCTGCCACAGTCTCCCGTCCCAGGAAGTCCGGCCTGGGAGCCACCGAGGAGGATGTGATGTGGGGCCTGGCCGAGCACAGAGCGGTTCTGAAGGTGGTGGAATGAGCACCCATCGGATTCTACTCTCTCCCTCACCTTCTGACATCCTTTAGAGCAGCGGTCGCCAACCGGTGGTTGTCCGTGAGGTCGGAAAGGTAGCCGACGGCTGCTTTAGGTCACCACGCTCAGCCATTCTGTCTTCTCCACGTATTTCCAGTCTGGCCCCTCCGTCCGTGCTGTAGCCTCTGCGCTTGAAGGCCCCGTCACCTTTCTCAATCCGTGGGGAGGGGTTTCTTCGCCTCTGCTCTTCTCTGCCTTATCCCTTCTTGCCCAAACCATGTCTGAAATCTGTGTGGGCATGGCTTTTCTTGGTTTACCGACTGTATGTAGGACCCACTGTACAATCCAAGCTTAGGTGCTTCCTGGGGTTCATGGCAGCCTCCTCTAGGTCAGAACCCTGGGTGCATGTTAGCGTCCTACGGGGGCCTCATTGGAAACGAAGGTGCTAAGCAGATTGTTGGTCTCATCAACAGATGGAGACCCCGAGGCCCAGAGACGTGGTCCAGAAACCAGAGCCTCAGTCTTTACCCAATGGCTGATGTCTGTAAACCAGTAAATATTTATTACACACCTATTATGTGTTGGCCATTGTGCTCAGAGTAGGGAGGCAGGTACAGCCCACGGCACAGGCCTTCAAGAGGCTCACACCCTGGTGAGAGGGCAGACGGCGCCATGTCGCAAGGGAAGTGCCGTGAGCGAGGTTGCACGGGTGGCCTCACGTCTTAATGAAGATGATGTCACGTCACAAGCAGCAGCCAGACAAACGCTATGATCACGCGTGGATGGCGGAATCAGAGCTTAGGCCTAAATGGCTTCCCATGGTGACAAAGCAGATACATTTCCAAAGCCAAGGGCGACAGCAGCCAAAGTTATGCTTTGGGCAGACGTGGGCCCTTCCTAGTCCATCCTAAACCGCAGTGGCTGTGAGGTGGCTGCACCACAAGCAGCCTGGAGAGTAGCTCTAACGCTGGGAAAGCCGGAGCTGCCTGGACTGTGGGGACGCTGCTCCCTCGCACTGCTGGCAGCCCGACGCCCTGCCCAACCCGCCCTGAGCCGGGACCCCACAACAGGAGCTCGGAAACGCTTTGCTCTATGGTTAGAATAGACACTGAGGAAATAAAGAAGAAAAAGGCAGCTGATACAAAGTTATCTGTAACATTGCTAGTCACATAAAGGTGCAACATTAGGAACGGTCTGAATATGACATTTTAGAAAGCAAGTTGGAGTGAACTAGAGAGCATGCAGGCCACAATGCTCCCACTAAAAATGAAGACACGTTTCTAACACGTGGAGCTGTGTGTGGAAAGGGGGAAGCGACGAGGCTCAGTGACGAGGAACGCACAGAAACATAGAAACACACGTGACAGAGCCGGGCAGTGAGTGTGGAAGGATGGGCAGACACGGGTTCACCAACTCTGAGGGCGGCCAGAGTTTTCCTAATTAGACCACGTGTGTCCCGGCCGGCGGGGCCTGGGGGCCTCTCCGAGGCACAGGCCTGGCTCCCTCAGACGCTGCTGTGCTTCCTCCCCGGCCTCCGAGCTGGTTCAGCTTTAAAGGGGCCCGGCTGCTGTTCACCTCAAAGGCTCTCCAGCCCAGATAAGCTGGCTCCCAGGCTCCAAGAGGAACGAGTCAGGGAGATAGGAACCGGTGGGAAACCTCCCAGGCCCGGGTCCGGGTCGCAGGCACCGCCCTCAGGGGAGAGGGGGTCTGTCTGGATGAGAGGAAACATCTGGGGCCTCCCCCAGATAAGGCCAGGGGCGGGGGAGTGCAGCCCTCTCAGGAATAACTGTGGGAAGCCGGTCACAGGCTCAGCCTCCCCCCTCCCTGGCCCCTGGCGCCCCCGTGACAGAGGGCAGATGGGGAGCGGGCTGGTCCCTGCCAGGCCTCACCCCTTCATGTTGGCTGGGCAGACGTGGCCCCCCAAGTGGAATAGTGAGTGAGGAGTAAGACCCCCGTAGCATCAAGACTACCCGCAGGATGACGGGGGAGAGAGGGCAGCTCCAGGCAGAGGGACAGCAGAGCAAAGGCCTCCAAGACAGAGGCCGGAAGGAGCTCAGGGGCCGGGACGCCGTGGCCACAGCCCGTGGCGCTGCGCTCTGAGTGGGCAGGACGGGTGGCTGAGTCCATCCCCCAGCGGGATGGGGCTGCACCGGGCGGATGCGGAGCGCGGGACAGTGAGGAGGCCTGCAGGAGGCCGCCCTGCGGTGCACGCGCCCTGCCGCCTGGTGCCCTTGCTCGGATGTGGCCGGGACAGGCAGACAGGAGTAGCCAGGCGCCGCGTGGAGGGTGGGAGGCCTCTCTGTTCTCACCCACGGCCGGAAGTGAGGCCGGGGCTGGGGCTGTTACATGCTGAACTGCGCCCCCAGTGTTGACGTCCTGGCCCCAGGACCTCTGATTGAGGCTGTGCTTGGAGATAAGCAAGTTTAGAGAGGTGGTTACGTTCAAATGAGGTCCTGGGGCCCTGATCCGACCCATGTGGCTGGTGTCCCTACAGGAGGAGCTTGGACACAGACACTCATGAAGGGAGGACCCTATGGAGACGCCCATCGTAGAGCCGAGAGGAGGAGCAGCCCCACCCACACCGGTCCTGGATGTCCGGCCTCGGACGGTGAGCGGGACGCAGTGGTTTAAGCACCAGCCTGTGGTTTGTTTGGTGGCAGCTCGAGCACCAGATCCAGGCGCTGAGCTCGGCCTGTGGCAGCTGCCTCTGGGCCGTCCCCACGTCCCCTCCCGCCTCAGGCCACGCCTGCTGGTGCTCAGGGCACGGGGTCCAGGTGAAAGCACCTGCTTCCTCCTCCCTCCTCAGGGACACCGCCCAGGTCACAGGCCCACGGGCCCGGCGGGCACCCGGCCTCTCACCTCCCCGCTCCGTTCTTAATTGGCACTTTTGTTTCGGAAACTCAGAACACTTCACTGGACAGGTGGGGCGTCCCTGCGGCTCCTGAATTTTGCCCCTGACTAGCTGGGACAGTCAGGCTCCAGGCTGGAGGGACAGGGCCCCCGGGTGTGGACAGCAGGCCTCTCCTCACAACCCTGGGCCTCCTGGTGGGCCTGGGGGCTCGGGCCGGACCCAAGCACTAGTCAGGAAGTCCTGCCTCCCACCACTGGTTTCCTCTCTGCGGCTTCAAACGCAGCCTCTGCCTCTGAGCAGAGCGATCTGGGTCGGGCCAGCCTGGCTGTCCTCCGTGCAGCTGCTCTGAGCTTCAGAGGGAGGCCACAGGGACAGGAGGAAGCAGTGGCCCCGTGGAAGGGCCCCCCTCCACACGCCCGGCTCCGGGGCGCCGGCTCCTCTCCGAGGGAAAGTCACTTCAGATACGTCCCTGCGTTTTCCAAACACAGAGGTGACAACACCTTCCATCTGTGGAGTCCTTTCTTCCTTTTCCAAGCTCCTGACTAGGAACGTTCTCGCATTTAATCCCCCCGAGCCGGGCACGGATGGAATTACCATCCTGGCGAGGCCCCAAAGCCTGTGCTGTTGAGTCAGGATCCCGCAGCACTTGGGCCATGGCGATTGGCCCCGAGCCCGGACTCCTGTGCCGCCATGCCCGGCTTCTTCTGGCTACACGGACCCCCCCACCCCCGACACACACAATGTACCTGCACAGGTACCCGGGGGCCCAGGTGAGCTGCTCTTCACTGTGGGTGTGAGACACCCAGTCCGGCCTGCCCGTTAGAGGCCATGGCTGCGCCTGGGTGTGCCCTGAGCTCCGGTCCCTGGGAACCCGCTGCCCCGCCCCTTCGTCCTCGGCCAGGCCCCAGGAGGAGAGTTCTCAGCCCTCAGAGGGAGGGCTCCCTCAGACTCTCTCCCTGCTCTGCATTCGCAGTCCCTTCTGCAGCCCAGCTGGCCTGGTCCTCACTCCGGACAACTGAACAGCCCCTAACGTCTCCATGACATGTCTCTCCAATCCATTCTCTGAACCACAGCCATGGCGATCGTTCTAAAGTGGAAATCTGATCACATGACCCCCCCACCATTGCTCTGAGAACACAGGGGCAGCTTTCAAGAGCTTTAACTTCCTGTCATCTCGCCAGCAGGCCAAATGCATCTCCAACTGAAGCTGGACGAATGCTTTGGGAAGACACAGCTCAAGGCCAGCCCCTCAGGTACACCCTAGAGCAGTGGTTCTCAACCTTCTGGCCCTTTAAATACAGTTCCTCATGTTGTGACCCAACCATAACATTATTTTCGTTGCTACTTCATAACTGTAACGTTGCTACTGTGATGAATCGTCATGTAAATATCTGATATGCAGGATGGTCTTGGGCGACCCCTATGAAAGGGTCATCCAACCGCCAAAGGGGTCGCGACCCACAGGTTGAGAACCGCTGCCCTAGAGAGACTGAGCTCCTCACCTCCTGGTTCCTCCAAGGCCAAGTCCCAGTGAGGCTCACATGGTCTCGCGTGGTCTGCCAGCGGCTCCTGTCCTACTGCACACTCCTCTCTCCCGCCCCAGCTCTCACGTCCTTGCTGGATGGAGCTCAGACATCACCTCCTCCCCAGTTCATGGCCTGAGCTGGGTCCTGAGCACAGTGACTGGACCCGGCTCCCCCTGTGGTCATCACCGCCATCCTTCTGACTCCTGACTGGACTGCAAGCTCTGAGGGCAGGGTCTAAGCTCTACTCCCTTCCGTGTCCAGAATTCCCAGCACAGAGCCGGACACAGTGGGCACTCATCAAATACGTCCTCAGGAGCAGGTGGGTGAGTGACCACACAGACCACTCTTGCCCGTGACCCGGAGCTTTCCCAGGTGCCAGTCCGTGGCTCCCTAAGGCCAGGGCTAACTTCAGGGTTCTGCCTCCATCCACGGCTGGTGTGTATGTGTGTGGGGGCGACGGGGGGCTCCTCGTGTCCCCGGATCACTCTGCCCTTCCCCCTCCTCTGGTATGTCATTTCCCCGTCTGCATCTGTCCTGCAGGAAGTGCCACAGAATTGCTTCATTTCCCAGAGTGTCCACACCCCTTTCCTGCCCCCTCCCCCTCCCGCTGGAGGAGGGGGCCACAGCAGGGCCCTGGGAGGAGGGGCTCTGTGCCCAGCCGGCATCGGATGCTGATGGCTGTCACCTCGTGTCCCTTCCAGGACCATACGGTTTGTGCTCACCAGGTGGACTGAGACTCTGCGGGAGGAAGGGAGGCAGGCCAGGCGGCGTGGCAGCCGTCACTGAGAGCCTTCGCCCTAACAATCCTGCTCCTGGGAATTGCTTCCCACCGAGTCATTCAAAAGAAGAAGAAGAACCCCACAGGCTGTTTATAGCGATGTTATTTATAATGCGGAGAAAGTGGAAACAAAGGCCAGTCCCCGAAATAGAAAAACGATTAAGTAGCTTCAGGCATATTCGTACAGCAGAGTTCCACGCGGACGTTTAACACGAAGATGCAGCTGGGGACTGCAGGATGCTGCCGTGAGGACGGGAAGGGCAGAGGGAACGTGTCGAGTTACAGGTGTGTCATGATTACAGTTTTGT
This sequence comes from Myotis daubentonii, assembly GCF_963259705.1. Classification (NCBI taxonomy): domain Eukaryota; kingdom Metazoa; phylum Chordata; class Mammalia; order Chiroptera; family Vespertilionidae; genus Myotis; species Myotis daubentonii. The sequence goes on along the minus strand of NC_081857.1, from coordinate 3,959,728 downwards.
GAGAATGATCTGTGTGGCTACAAATGATAAGGACACACAGAATTGGAAGTAGTTACATGAAGCCGAATTGTCTTTTTCTCCCAATTCTTTTAACGACAAAAGGGATAAAATTGAGGATCAGAAGTGAGAAAGAAATTGTTGTGTTAGGATGATACATTTTTACAATTTTGCCTAAAACAGTGGTTCTCAACCTGTGGGTCGCGACCCCTTTGGCGGTCGAACGACCCTTTCACAGGGGTCGCCTAAGACCATCCTGCATATCAGATATTTACATTATGATTCATAACAGTAGCAACATTACAGTTATGAAGTAGCAACGAAAATAATGTTATGGTTGGGTCACAACATGAGGAACTGTATTTAAAGGGCCAGAAGGTGGAGAACCATTGGCCTAAAAGGTTTACTATTAGCTGAATTATAAATTTACATTTTAAGACTATGGAGAGTACCCAGGACATGAAGAAAACATTTTAGGTTTTCTGAAAGGATTTTTGGTCCATTGGGGTTTTGTCATTTTAGAAATAACAAGAATGTGCCTGGTGCAGACCATTCCCGATGTGCATGGCTGGGGGCCTACCCAGGATCGACGGGGACCGCAGCCTGGTGCCACGAAAAGCACCTACAAGACCTTTGCCTATTGGGCACTTAATGCTGCCCCCTCTCCCTCCACCCTTCCCCCCGGGCTGCAGTCCCAGCTCAGGTCACAGCCCTGAGTCAGGCCCATCCCCCGCGGCCGGTGCTCCTGGAGCTTGAGAGAGAATTCTGGGAAGGGTCGTGGAGAGGGTGCGTGGGCAGGGGAGAAATCCCACCTCCTACATCTGTGGGACACAGGGATGAAGCCCCAGATGGAGTCTTTTTTTGAAAAGTGTTAGTTTATGTGAAGCTGAACGCCCAACCCTTTGCATGGAAAACTGAAGCGCCCTTCGCTGTCCTCCGCTGTCCTGGTGCCCCTCAAACATACGAGATGCCCACAACGTAGTCCTGGCCTGCCCCTCCCTCTCCAGGCACCTCTCACTGCACCGCACCCGCCTGGGGGACCCCTTTCAGCCCAATGCCCTCCAATCTCCAGTTCTGAATTTCCAATTCTGATCGTCCTGCCAATGCCTCTGGTCCCAAACCAGCAAATGCTTCTTCCTGCTCCGGCCTGAGACTCAGTCACTCAGGCTCCTTCTGTGTCACCACCGCCTGCAGCAGCCTCCAGGCGGACACCACATACCGAGGACCCTTCCCCCGTCCTTACAGCCTCCCTGCCTTCTGATCTCCAGGCGCGCCCTGCAGCTGTCGCCTGCCTGCCACTTAGGACGCCTGCACTGATTTGGAGATACTACACTGATGTGGAGATAGGAGGCCGCTTGCATCACCACCACTGAGCGCTCAGCGTGTGGAGATGGCATCTGTAGGTCTGACCTCCTCCGAGAATCCATCCAGGAGGCCCCGTAGATATTTGTGGAATGCCTGGACACGTGGGTACGTATTTCCCAGCCAGGTCTCCCTGCGCTGGCGGACGACATTTTCCGAAAGCTAAGCGGCGGACTCTACATCCGTCCCTGTTTAATTTCATCATGTTGGTTTTGGCCCAGCATCCCTTCCTATGTAAATCATTCGAACTTGAATATGTCATGTAGCGCATTAACTATCCCAGCTGCGGGTCATCTGGAGTCTTTCTATTTTTCAACCAAGTCATTAACAAAAACACTTAGCAAGGGAGGGCCAGGGACAGAGCCCTGCGGCTGTCCCTGGAGACTGCCCTCGGGAAAGACCTGCGTTCCCAAGTGCGCAGCTACCTGTGGGCCAGGTGTTCAACCTGCTGAGTGCATCTCGCCAAAAATCTTCATGACGCAAGTAACGTGGCTGAGAAATCCGAACGTCCTGTTGGCACATGAAAGAGCTCAACTCGTAAGCCTAGCCAGAAGCTCAGGCGGATGTCGGCTGAGGGGGGTCTGGTGCGAATGGTTAGCGTCTCGCTCTCCAATCCCGCAGCTGCCTCAGGATCCCACCTGTCCAGGCCTCGCCTGCAGGTGGGACAGGCGAGCACAGGGCAGGGAAGAGGTAAGCCAGGTGCGGGGAGAGAGGAAGAGGTAGGGAAGCACTCTGTCAGGGTCAGGTGAGCCGGACTGCTGTCCTTGCCGCTTCCCACCTGCTCATGTCGCGGCTCCACCAGGGAGAAGCCACACACCCCTCTCTTCCCTCCCTTTCTTCAAAGCACATTGCTTGAGCCAGGCCTTGGCTGCCTGGGAGCCTACCGCTCGGACCTGCCGTTCCAGGGCCCAAGCTCCCCGTCTTCCAGGCTCTCGTTTGGACGTGGGGGTCCCAGCAGAACCCCCAGGACCAGCCCCTGGAGGAGACCGGAGCTTCCCCACAGAGGTCTGCACGCCGGGTACAACAAGCACCCTTCTCCCCACACTCTCAGGCCAGAAGAGGACCTCAGACCCCCCCTGGGTCCCAGTCAAAGCGGCACCCAAAGCAAGGGAGGGGGTTCTCCTCTAAATGACTATGAAGCCTACTTATCCAACAACAACGCTGCCACACCTGTACGTGCAGGCACAGCTCTACACGCCTCACACAGCTATGAACTCATTTAATCCTCATAACCACCCAGTCGCATAGGTCCGGTTACTATTTCCATTGTGCAGACGGGAAAACCAAGGCCCGGAGAGGTCACAGGCTAGTAATGGGCAGTCAGGATGCAAGCCCAGCTGTCTGGCTCCGGGTCTGTGCTCTTAACCCCTGCGTCCTTCTCCAGCCTTCATGCGAAAGGGCGTGTTGAACTGTGCTCCTTGCAGGCAGAGGGCCAGTGATGGGGTTTTCAGACTTGCTGCTTCGGTCCCGAGATGAGGGAAAATGCTTTGAGGAGCAGTGATGGGGCTGTGAAGTCTTTTCCTTCTCAGAGTCTCTTTCCTGCACCTCTTTGGTCCATAATGGAAGCCTTAGCTTTGCTCTTATTCATCAACATCACCGTCTTTGCACGCCCTCTGCCACCTTCCATGAGGCAGAGAGAACACTGGAACTTTCTTACACAAGACACCCTCGGGTTGTTACAATTTCTCACAAAATTCACGTATTATTAATAACCACACCACCAGGGTTTCATGGGATAGTTTCGTTTTCCAAGGCGCTTTCATAGATTAGCGCATGCATCATGCATGATCTTACCTCCTCACAAATAGCCTGACAAGGTGAGGAAAGCAGGTACCAGCTCGACAGATGGAGGGCCCAGCCAGGACCCCAGGGCGAGTGCCTGGTGCTGGACCTGGAACCCAGGTCTCCGGTTATCGCTCTGCAGGGCAGCCCCCCTGTCCTGTCCTAAAGGCAGTGATCAGACTGACCCAGAGGGAGCGGGGCAGAGGGCAGCTGTCACTGCCATTTTCCTCAACGCCACCCCTGCTTCCAACGCTACCTGCAGGCCGCTTCCCCTCACCACGTCCTCTGGCAGAAGGGGTGGGCTCCTGTCCAGGGCTGAGTGAGTGGGGAGGCAGTTCTGAGTGCTGTGTAACTCCATGTAGAAAAGGTTCAGCTCCTTATTCACTTGGGGAAATTCCCAAATCAGAAAGAATGGCGATAAGCGATCCCTCTCGATGGCTCGACCCATCAAATTGGCTGTTCTGGGGCTAAGATGCATGAGAAACATTTTAAGCAGCTGCCCCAATGGCTTAGGTTTATGTCTCGCCGATACCTTTCCTGTAGAAATGGGGCATATCTGCACCCCATGACTTCCCCTCAAACCTACCTCCCCGTCCTAGTCACACCCCAAAGCACGAAGAGCAACGGACCTCCCTGAAAACATTGCGACAGCCTTTGAACACCCTGACCAGAGTTGTGCAAAGTCTTCCGTGAGTGAGTCCTGAGTGGCACAGACACTCCCTCGGCACAGTGTTCTCCCTCGGCCTCCGTCCTGCCGGCCTGAAAGATGCGGTCCAAGCCGAGGCCCAGCCCCCAGATGGCTGCTCTGCCGTCTCCTGACCAGGACACCAGCGGTGCTCAGCGAGCGCCTCCAGCTGCTGCCATGGCACCTGGCAGGACTGACTTCCCCAGCCCTGCGGTGAGCGGAGCGCCTGGTGGCTAGTTCTGACCCTCCCAGGCCAGGGCCACGGCGGGGAAAGTCTTCCAGAATGTTCCTTCCCTATGGCAGCTGATCGGTTCCCTGGGACAGTGACGTGGAGCAGAGCCCCTGCCAACCCTGGACGGACACGTAGCCAGAGTAGAAATAACCCTTTGCCGCTTCATCACGGATGCTGTGGAGCTGCGTCTCACAGCAGCTCACCAGCTGACCCCCTGCAGCCGCAGGTCCTCATCTGACTGATTATTCCCGCCTGGACGGAGCCTGGACGGAGCCTGGACGGAGCCTGGACGGAGCCTGGACGGAGCCACTTGCTTATTCCTGAGCGATCCTTCCAGTCCGGGTCCTCTCCACCCAGCTGCATGGATCTCGAGAGCCGGGACTGGCCAGGGTCTCACCTGGCAGCACAGTGCCCGTGACTGAGCGGCTGAGGTCCAGGTGTGAGGGGCCCAGGCGATTTCTCCGCGGGGTTTATTCCCAGGGGCCTGTCTCCGGGGGAGCAGGTGGAGGGTCTTGGGGTGGCTTTTGGTGAGCGTGACCACAGGCGACCCCTTGGGCCTGTTTCAGACACAACCCCTCAGCAGCTGGGGTTGGGGGCCGGCCCCAGGCAGAGTGCGTGGGGGTGGGCGGGGGGGCTGAAATCGGGCTGAGGTCAGACCGGGCACCCCCAGGGCTGCCAGGAGGCCTCGCAGAGCCGCGCGTGGAGGAGTCCCACGCAGAGGAAGCGCGTTTTCTCCAGCCCCCGTTAGAGAAGCTGCCTTTGAACTCCCACCCATCCCTCAAGTCTCAACTCAGAGTCATCTGCAACAGGAAGCCCTGCCGCCGGCCCAGCGGGCGAGGCCGCTCTGTCCAGGCGAGCTCAGTCCCTGTCCCGCGCCGGCCTGCGGAACCCGAGTCCTGCCGGGACCAGCAGGGACACGCTCGCCTGTGTGTCCCCAGTGCTGCAGGCGGTCGGCCCTCCATGTGTGTCTGTGGGGCCCTGTGGCGTGCTGCTGCCTCGCTGTAGCAGACCCAGCCTGGAAAGGGTTGTGACTTCCGGGGGGGTGGCCGGGACCTGGAGCAAGCAGGTTCGAAACCAGGGTCTGGGGCATCTGATGAGGCCGACACTTCGCTTCTTGGCTGGAGAGAATGCCCGGCTCCGACGTCTGGAACTTCTCAGGGATTTCAGCCTAGGCCCACGCGGACCATCGAGAATGGGCCCCGATGGCACCAGGAGGGTGTCCCCCAGAAGGGCCTGCATGTCCACCTCACCTCTCCTGGGGAGTCCCTGCCCTCCACATGGGACTTCACAGCAGGGCCCCCAGGCTCCCCGCTCATGTCCCACAATCCCAGGAGTCAGGCATTCAGGAAGCCCAAAGGGAAAAATTGGGGAGCTCACTGCCCAAAAGACCGGGGTACGTGGTGGTGTCCTCTCTGGTCTGGCTCAGGAGGGCCCTGGCAGCCACTACATTTCTGTGCTCAGTGATAGACGGCGTCCTGTTTCCACGGAGATAGAAATATCTACGAACGCCCTGAAGGCCGAGCAGGAGTGAATGCTGCTTTTGTGGTGAAACTGACAATCTCATTTCTCAGGGCTTAGGCTGAGCTACTGCCCAGGTGAGAGACACGCTGCGAGCTTTGCACAGGCCCACGGCACCCAGTCCCCGTGGCCTCGGTGTCCCCCGAGGCCTCAGTGTCCCTCTCAGGGCCTCTGCGTCCCTCCCAGGGTCTCAGGCTTCCTCCTACCCAGAGCTGAGCTGTTACATGCTGGGGAGGGAGCAGGGTTGGTCGAGTTGGCTCTGCAAATCTGAAGCTATTACTGGAGCAGGCGGAGCTGCCTGCAGATTTCTCTGGAATCAAAATGCTTTCTCTTGTGGCCCCGATAAGATTACAGGGCCGCTGAGTTGCCAGTGTTCAGGTTTCCCACGGAACCGACGCACCGGCCAGGCTCTGGCTGCCTGGCTGCGAGGGGCCACGCCTCGGCAGGCTCTGACATCCGACCCCCTTCCAGAATGCGTTTGGTCTTAGCAAATCGGATCCAGCAGTACATCAGAAAGATCATACACCATGACCAAGTAGGATTTATCCCAGGGATGCAAGGGTGGTACTATATCCGCAAATCAATAAACGTGATACATCACATAAACAAATTGAGAGAAAAAAAACCACATAGTCATATCAATTGATGCAGAAAAAGCATTTGACAAAATTCAACACCCATTTTTGATAAAAACTCTCAGCAAGGTGGGAATAGAGGATCATACCTCAACATAATAAAAGCCATATATGACAAACCCACAACCAATATCATACTCAATGGACAAAAACTAACACCATTTCCCCTAGAACAGGAACAAGTCAGGGATGCCCACTCTCTCCACTCCTGTTCGACATAGTACTGGAAGTATTAGCCATTGCGATTAGACAAGAAGAAGAAATAAAAGGCATCCAAACTGGAAAAGAGGAAGTAAAACTGTCCTTATTTGTAGATGACATGATATTGTACATAAAAAACCCTAAGACTCCATCAAAAAACTATTAGACTTAATAAATGAATTCGGCAATGTAGCAGGATACAAAATTAACGCCAAGAAATCTATGGCATTTCTATACACCAATAGTGAACTTTCAGAAAGAGAGATTATAAAAACAATCCCATTTACCATTGCACCAAAAAAAAAAATATTAAGATACCTAGGAATAAACTTAACTAAGGAGGAAAAAGACCTCTACCCAGAAAACTACAGGATGTTGAAAAAAGAGATAGAGGAGGACATAAACAGATGGAAGAACATACCATGTTCATGGATTGGTAGAATCAGCATCATTAAAATGTCCATACTACCCAAAGCAATCTATAAATTCAATGCACTTCCTATTAAAATACCAACGGCATATTTCACAGACCTAGAACAAACTCTCCAAAAATTCATCTGGAATAAAAAAAGACCCTGAATAGCTGCAGCGATCCTGAGAAAGAAGAACAAAGTAGGTGGGATCTCAATACCAGATATCAAGCTGTATTACAAAGCCACTGTTCTCAAAACTGCCTGGTACTGGCACAAGAACAGACATACAGATCAATGGAATAGAATAGAGAGCCCCGAAATCTACCCGAACCAATATGCTCAATTAATATTTGACAAAGGGGGCATGAACATACAAGGGAGTCAAGATAGTCTCTTCAATAAATGGTGTTGGGAAAATTGGACAGATACATGCAGAAAAATGAAACTAGACCACCAACTTACACCATACACAGAAATAAACTCAAAATGGATAAAGGACTTAAATGTAAGACAGGAAACCATAAAAATACTAGAGGAATCAAAAGGCAACAAAGTCTTAGACATATGCCGAAGCAATTTCTTCACCGATACAGTTCCTAGGGCATTGGAAACTAAAAAGAAAATAAACAAATGGGACTACATCAAAATAAAAAGCTTCTGCACAGCAAAAGAAACCATCAACAAAACAAGAAAGCCCACTGCATGGGAGAACATATTGCCAATGTTATCACCGATAAGGGTTTAATCTCCAACATTTATAGGGAACTCATACAACTTAACAAAAGGAAGATAAACAATCCAATCAAAAAATGGGCAAAGGACCTAAATAGACACTTTTCAAAAGAGGATATTCAGAAAGCCAAAAGACATATGAAAACATGCTCAAAGTCACTAATCATCTGAGAAATGCAAATCAAAACAACAATGAGGTACCATCTCACACCTGTCAGAATGGCTATCATCAACAAATCAACAAACGACAAGTGCTGGAGAGGATGTGGAGAAAAAGGAACACTTGTGCACTGCTGGTGGGAATGCAGACTGGTGCAGCCACTATGGAAGACAGTATGGAGTTTCCTCAAAAAGTTAAAAATGGAACTCCTATTTGACCCAGTGACCCCACTTCTAGGAATATATCCCAAGAAACCAGAAACACCAATCAGAAAGGATATATGCACCCCTATGTTCATAGCAGCACAATTCACCATAGCTAAGATTTGGAAACAGCCTAAGTGCCCATCAGCCGATGAATGGATTAGAAAACTGTGGTACATCTACATGATGGAATACTATGCTGCTGTAAAAAAGAAGGAATTCTTACCATTTGCAACAGCATGGATGGAACTGGAGAGCATTATGCTAAGTGAAATAAGCCAGTCAATGAAAGAAAAATACCACATGATCTCACTCATTTATGGATAATAAAGACCATTATAAACTGATGAACAAAAATAGATACAGAGGCAGAGCAGCATTGAACAGACTGTCAAACTACAGCGGGAAGGCCCGGGAGGGTTGGGGGGCGGGTAAGAGATCAACCGAAGGACTTGTATGCATGCATATAAGCATAACCAATGGACACAAGACACTGGGGGGTAGGGGAGGCGGGGGGAATGTCAAGGGGGAAAAAAAAGGAGACATATGTAATACTCTTTGTAATACTTTAAGCAATAAAACAAAATTAAAAAAAAAAAGAATTTGCTCGGCCTCTGTGACAGGCCCTGGGCCCTTCAGTCCCACTACCCAAACTCCCCCGTCACTGCGGGCAGCCAATGGGAGGCTCTACTAGTGGAAGCCACTGTTGCCGAGGGTCCCACAGAGTGCCTGGGAGCCAGACAGGAAAGTGGGGTATGCAGCCGTGCCCACAGACTCCAGCTCCCAGGTCCCACGCAGTCCCTAGTTATGACCCAGGGCTCAGCAAGAGAGGGGATCCCAAAACAAAGGCTGTTGGTAAAATGAACACATTATATATATTAATGCATGTCCCCTCTCTCTCTCTCTCTCTCTCTCTCTCTCTCTCTCTCTCTCTCTCGTCAATGATACTGATTCTGTGAGGATACAGATATGATAGCCCAATAATTTTTTGGTGCCATTTAAAACACGAGCTCTAGTATGTAACCAGTGCTCAATAAATGCTGAATAAATGGGTGAAGGGCAGATAACAGCTGGGAGGGACTTGGAGTTGCCTCAGAGAAAAGGGCTCACCAATGGTCTCCATCTAAAGGAGACATCGTTTAACCGATGGCAACGAAGCCTAATTTTCACCGACTGAACCCTCCACTTGTTCACCTAAACCAGTGGTTCTCAACCTTCTGGCCCTTTAAATACAGTTCCTTATGTTGCGACCCAACCATAAAATTATTTTCGTTGCTACTTCATAACTGTCATGTTGCTGCTGTTATGAACCGTAGTGTAAATATCTGATAGGCAGGATGGTCTTAGGCGACCCCTGTGAAAGGGTCGTTCGACCGCCAAAGAGGTCGCGACCCACAGGTTGAGAACCGCTGACCTAAACAGTAGCCGATTTCGCGTGTCTACCATTTCGTTAAGCAAACGATGGACTTAGTCCACAAGAACCAGACTTTTCGCAAGTGCTGCCGGCTCTTTGTGCTGACTACAGCCCCTGCGTAAGTGACGCAGAGCGTCCTTTAACCCCCATGTCCTAGGTCTCCTCTCTCTCCGCTACACGCTTCCCTCTACGTTTCTGCCGTAGCTTCACCGTTCACCTCTCCTGGAGAGAAGTCACATCTGCGTCCTCAGGGCCTGTATTCCCCATGGACATGCCTCCCAAGAACAGTCAACACCAACGGGCCTGAACCTGGCTTTAAAGAAGAGCACCCGCTCCTTCTTCCACCTTCAGTCATTTGTTTCTCATTCAACAAGCAAGTATGGCGTGCCCATCAGGCCACGGGGACAGGCGCCACGGCTCCCGAACTCCAGGAACCTTCAGGGAGAGGCCGGGGCGGACGGCGCTGCCGGGCTCTAACTTGGTTTGAACAGAGGGCTCCGAGGGGCGTGGAGCCGGAGGCCGTCTGGGGAGGTGTCTGGGGTTGGGGACATTCTTGCTGCGGACAGAGGGGAAGGAGTTCCTGTTTGTTAATTCATTTGTCAACCAACCTTGCCTGGTGAGACGGCATGGCTATGGTGAGGGCACGCGCTGATCTCTGGAGACCTCAGACCAGTGAGGGTCCCGTGTGAGCTCCAGGTCATTTCTCCTCCCTCCTACCACTTCTAGGCTTTCCTGCCCACCTTCCCCTCTTACTCTCGAGGTCAGACCTTGCCTGCTCCCTGGCCCCGTCTATGGCTGGCATTCCTGCCACGTCATTCTGGCCACGCCGTGGTCCCATCTTTCTCTCAGCGTTGCCCACTGCCCACGAGCCGAGTCCAGGTCACCCGCCATCTGGCCTTTGCAGACTGGAGCTGGCCTGTCTGAATCAGAAAGGGCACCCCTTGGGGCACCGTGCGGCAAGGAGACCTCGCATGAAGGAAAAGTAACCCCTTCCTCCAAACGGGGAGAGTCCAGCCGCCGCTTGGCCAGCGTCCACCCTACGCAGAGGCCCGCGGTTTTGTCTCATGCTTTCATTTCTCACTGCTCCCACCTTCTCCAGCCCGCCTGCTCCCCAGAGGAAGGCGGCGTGTTCTCCCCGCACCCGCCGTGCCCTCCTCACCACCCTCCTTTCTCTCAGGCTCCCTTCTGGAGATTCGGCGACACCGAGGACTAGGGTCCACGCCGGCCCTTCACGTGGCGCTTACACCATGGGAAATGGTCCCTGTGCCGTGATACTCAGTGAGCCCCGTCCCCCGCTGGACGGTGGGCCTTCGCGCAGCCCCTGCACCTGTTTCCTCCAGAGGCTTCGTGGGGCTGAATAAAGAGTAATATTGTCGATCCTGGTCACAGTGACTTAAGAAAAGAAAGGATGTCCCAGCTTCCGGCGGGTACGTGGGTTCCCAAGAAGGAACTCAGGAGCCTGTTGGCCTGATTTGGGCTCCCATTAGTCGGAAACAATATGACTCAGTTTCTCCCCAAATATCGAGGTCCCTTCATGTCTCCAAAGTGAGTTTCGCCACTCACAAAAGGGGGACACTCTGAGGTCGTCCAGGAATCCCCAGACCCCACTCCCCATATCACGTCCCACACAGAGTGACTTCCCGCCGAGAGTCCTGCTTCCCCGCTCCTGGTTTCCTCTTACTTCCCTCCCTGCGGCTCGGCTGTTCCACACGCAGGTGTTTCCACAAAGAAACGCCAAAAGCAGTCCCTGCCACCCCGCAGATCTGTGCCTGAGGGGGCTCAGGGCTCCCCGACAGGCACAGGCTGCCCGCTGCTCCCGCTGCCCTCCTGGTAGAGCCCATCAGTTACTACACACCCCGCTGTGCAGACGGACGGCCTGGTTTTTAAGGCTCCCCTCCCGCCCCCGCCGGAAGCAGCTCGGGGGACAGTTTCAGGGTTTGTGCCACACACACTTCCTTCCTCAACCGAGGGAGAAGGAAGCGCCCGGTGCAGGGGTCCCCCTGTCCTCCTAGAGCAGTGATGGCGAACCTTTTGAGCTCGGCGTGGCAGCATTTTGAGAAACCCTAACTTAACTCTGGTGCCGTGTCACATAGAGAAATGTTTTGATCTTTGCAACCATAGTAAAACAAAGACTTATGTTTTTGATATTTATTTTATATATTTAAATGCCATTTAACAAAGAAAAATCAACCAAAAAAATGAGTCTGCGTGTCATCTCTGACACGCGTGTCATAGGTTCGCCATCACTGTCCTAGAACAAGATTCAGACTGGCATTTGGTCCTCAAGCAGCAGCCCGGCTCCACTTGCTCGCTCGTCCCCGCACCCACATCTGCAGGAGCCCGGGCAGGCGCGCGGCCTGGGGCCCGAGATGCCCGCACTCCCAGGAGTGACCCGCTTCCAGAGCAGCCTCACCCCCCAGGCGGGGCCTCCCCGGGCCCCTCCCCTCCTGCCCTGAGGCTGGAGGCAGCTGGAGACCTTGGAGTAGACTTGTGAACACCTCCTGCTGATGCCGGTGCATTACCCCCACCACACCCCCGCCCTAACCTGCCTCAGTTTCCCTGTTTACCAAAGTGTCTACAGAGGGTCCAGCTCAGACTCCTGCGGGTCCCGTGGTCCCCCACATTCCAGAAAGCCTCCCGGCAGGCGGTCCCCAGCCCTTGAAGACAAGAAGGCAGGGTGCCCGCCCAGGACACACCGTGGCCCCTGCAGGGAACCCACAGAGCCACAGGCCACGCGAGGGGCTGGCTTCGCGAGCCAAGCAGGGCCCCGGGGTGGAGCTCAGTGGGGAGGAGACCGCAGGCCTGATGGCCACGCCGTGGGGGAGCCGGTCTCCTCGCGCAGAGCTTCACCTTAGAAGCTCCTTTCAGAAGTCCCAGGTCCTGCTGAGATGGACTTGGGCGAAATGTCAGGTCTGGGCTTCAAGGGAGAAATCCAGGAAGCCTGGAGACCTGGAGAAGGGAGGCCGGGGAACACACCCCGCTCCTCCTGGGCATACAGCCAGCTACTCCTCCACTGTAGGGTGGTTCCCGGACCCCCTGAGGTTGGAACAGGACCAGGAAAATCCCAGGCTGAGCAGGGCGGGCCTCGCCCCGTGCGCCCCACAGCGGTGGCCAGCAACCCCCCACACCCTGGCCGTGCAGCGGAGTCTCAGGTTTTATCATCCGCAGTGCTATTTGCCCGCGAGGGAGCTTTGCAGAAAGTTCTGCGAGCTGTGACTGTGGGACTGGAGAAGCGAGCTCAGGCCACCTTCCGCAGGAGGCAGCGGGTGGGGAGGAGGCCTCGCTGCCAGCCCTGTTTCTCTTTCAAAACGGGCTCCAGACTCAGGGGCTTCTGCTTTCTGAGGTCTGGACTCGCAGATCGCCCGCTTACGGAGTTTTGTCCCGAGCGTGTAAGTTCCTCTCCAACGTGCCTGGAGCCTAGCAGCCCCCTGTCCCTTGGCGGTCCTCCCGCTGCCCCGCCTGCCCCAGGGTCTGCCAGGTGGGCTGGGTGTGCTCCGGGCTTGTCGGAGGCAGGCATTGCCCTTCTCCCGGGTGGCAGCGGGGCCACCCCACGCGCCCTGCCCAGCCCGCGCCCGCCCACCATGCCAGCCCGGCATTACCTCCATGTCCTCCAGGTGCCACTGCACTCCTCTGCCCACGCTCACGGTGCCGCTGTCCCCGCTCCTGCCGCACCAGGTCCCGCTCAGCGGCAGGGCTAGTGGGCTGCCGTCCGCTCCGCTAGCTGCTGCGGGACAGCCGGCCTCCGGCCTCTGGGCGAGGACAGGAGGGGGGGGGCGGGGGGAGGGAAAGGCGGGGAGGAGCAGGGGGAGGAGGAGGTGGAGAGGGAGGGCGGGGGAGGAGGAGGAGCAGGGGAGGGAGGCCGGCCATCGGGGTTTAAATTTAGACACAAATCTAAACAGATACTGTCCCCTCCCAGGGCAGGGCTCCAGCGAGGGAGCCACCTCGCTCCATTCATGTGCCCAAACATGGGGTGGGACAGCCGCCGGTGCCTCTTCCTGGAGAAGTGTGTCCCGGACCCACCCTGGTGTCCCCCGCGGTTTCAGCCCTCTCCGCCTCTCCCTCGTTCAGTGTGCCTTCTTCCTTTTCCTGCCCTGAAAGTTAGAGTTGTTCTTTCCCTCTTTGATCTCCCCTCTTTTATGGACATCCTTCCTGCTTCCTTTCCATCTCTTTCCCCTCCTTTCATTGCTTTCATGTCACACATGCTTTTCCCGGCTGGAGAGCTGTGTGAGGTGGATGCCCGTGTGAACCCCTGGCCCAGAAGACAGAAATGCACACGGAGCCCCTCTCTGTGCGGAAGGGACAGGGCCCTTCCCTTTTCAGCTCTACCTCTCCACCTCCCAGCCTCACATTTTCCCAGCCAACCTGCCCATCCCTCTTCTGCATGCTAGGAAGAGGAGGAAGAGCAGCAGGAGGAGGAGGAGGAAGAGGATACAGAGGAGGAGGAATAGGAGGCAGAGGAGCAGGAGGAGGAGGGAGAGGGAGAGGAGGAAGAGGAGGAAGAGAAGAGGGAGGAGGCAGAGGAGCAGGAGGAGGAGAGAGAGGGAGAGGAGGAAGAGGAGGAAGAGAAGAGGGAGGAGGCAGAGGAGCAGGAGGAGGAGGCAGAGGAGGAAGAGAAGAGGGAGGAGGCAGAGGAGCAGGAGGAGGAGGGAGAGGGAGAGGAGGAAGAGGAGGAAGAGAAGAGGGAGGAGGCAGAGGAGCAGGAGGAGGAGGCAGAGGAGGAAGAGGAGGAAGAGAAGAGGGAGGAGGCAGAGGAGCAGGAGGAGGAGGGAGAGGGAGAGGAGGAAGAGGAGGAAGAGAAGAGGGAGGAGGCAGAGGAGCAGGAGGAGGAGGGAGAGGGAGAGGAGGAAGAGGAGGAAGAGAAGAGGGAGGAGGCAGAGGAGCAGGAGGAGGAGGCAGAGGAGGAAGAGGAGGAAGAGAAGAGGGAGGAGGCAGAGGAGCAGGAGGAGGAGGCAGAGGAGGAAGAGGAGGAAGAGAAGAGGGAGGAGGCAGAGGAGCAGGAGGAGGAGGGAGAGGGAGAGGAGGAAGAGGAGGAAGAGGAGGAGGAGGAGAGGAGGAGGAGAAGGGACAAGAGGAGGAGCAGGAGCAGGAGGAGGGGGAGGAGCAGGAGGAGGCAGAGGAGGAGGAGGAGAGAAACAAGGTATCCAAGCTCCCCCAGCAGTAAACCTTGATGGATGCGGGGATTTCAGTTCCTTGAGCTGCTGGCCGAAGGGCCTTCTCTGTTCCTGTTAATTGAGGGAAGGGGAGTGAGGAGGTGGAGAAGGGAGGGAGGGGCTCCCAGCCTGGGGACTGGAGCAGCTTCTTTCTCTGCTTCCAGGGTAGGCCTGGCCACCAGCCCTCGCCTCGGAGCCTGTGCGTGAAGGGGGCTGGCAGGGAAGCCTCTGTGTGGTCCCCAGGCCGTCAGGGACCCCACCCCCATCCCCAAGCCCTGACCCGCCACCACCGGAGCAAGGAAGGCCGGCCCTGAGCTGGACAGTGGACCTGGTGCTGCTGGGCGCTGCTCCCGCTACAAAGAACTGCCTGGATTCTGCTCCTCATGCCAACTTTGAGCCTCAGACACGCGGCCTCCCTCCCGTCACACAGCCTTCCGAGGCCTGAACTTCTAGAACACTGACAGCCCTGATGCCAAAGTGTTTCCCACGTTCAGCGAACTCAGCTGAGCATGGGGCAAGACCCTGGATTTCTGAAACAGATCGAGAGTTGAATTCCAGCTCTGTTGCTTTCTAGCTGTGTTTCCATAGAAAAGTTGCTGAACCTCTCTGAAACCTCATTTTCCTCACCTATACAGTTTAGTAGGCACTCTGAAAAGACTAACTCTTTATAATGCTTAGCCCCATGTGCAAGTCAAATGAATAGGGACCTGGTATTTTTCTTATTTAGAGCTGGACATTCTGGGGTCCCCAATGCCGGGAATTAATGCTGAGTCCCCTTCCCTCTGGCACAGCGTGAGAGGTGAGAGCACCAGAGGTGAGGGTGCCAGAGGTGAGAGCGCCAGAGGTGAGGGTGCCAGGGGTGAGGATGACAGAGGTGAGGGTGCCAGGGGTGAGGATGACAGAGGTGAGGATGCCAGGGGTGAGGGCGCCAGAGGTGAGGAAGCCAGAGGTGAGAGAACCAGAGGTGAGGATGCCAGAGGTGAGGGCGCCAGGGGTGAGGGTGCCAGAGGTGAGGGCACTAGGGGTGAGGGTGCCAGAGGTGAGGGTGCCAGAGGTGAGGGTGCCAGAGGTGAGGGTGCCAGGGGTGAGGGTGCCAGAGGTGAGGATGCCAGAGGTGAGGATGCCAGGGGTGAGGGTGCCAGAGGTGAGGGCACTGGAGGTGAGGATGCCAGGGGTGAGGGCGCCAGAGGTGAGGGCGCTAGGGGTGAGGGCGCCAGAGGTGAGGGCGCCAGAGGTGAGGGTGCCAGAGGTGAGGGTGCCAGAGGTGAGGATGCCAGAGGTAAGGGCGCCAGAGGTGAGGGTGCCAGAGGTAAGGGCGCCAGAGGTGAGGGTGCCAGAGGTGAGGGCGCCAGAGGTGAGGATGCCAGAGGTGAGGGCGCCAGGGGTGAGGATGCCAGAGGTGAGAATGCCAGAGGTGAGGGCGCCTGAGGTGAGGATGCCAGAGGTGATGATGCCAGAGGTGAGCGTGCCAGGGGTGAGGATGACAGAGGTGAGGGCGCCAGAGGTGAGGATGCCAGTGTTGAGGTCGCCAGGGGTGAGGATGCCAGAGGTGAGGGCGCCAGGGGTGAGGGTGCCAGGGGTGAGGGTGCCAGGCAGAGTTGGCGGCAGGAAGGGATTTTCCTGGGACCCTGCTCTGCGTGCTGGCTCTTGTGATCTTGTTTCTTTCTGTGAAGGTGCGGGGCTGAGCTTGTGGGGACCCTGGCCTTGCCTGTCTCTGGCCCTGGCTCGTGGGGCCTTCCCTTTCTGCCTCCGTGGGGTCCTATCTGCTCAGATGGGGCTGCCCCAGCTCAGGTTTCTGGCTTCACCGACTGGAGGCGGAAGTGCCGACCCAGAGGAAACCGTTAGGTGCAGATAACATCGCCGCCACCCAAGGTGCTTGCAGCTGCACCCACGCCCTGCGCAGGCCCTCCCTTGGCCAGCGAGGCCCAGTCCCACCACAGGCCAGCAGCTCACCCCACCCCCCCCACCCCCTGCTCCCGCTGCACCGGGCTGCTTGGGCAGAGACCTTCATGGGAGGAAGGAGAAGAAACGGGGGAGAGGCCTGGGCCCACAGCTGTTTCAGCAGCCCCGCACGGGAAGGCCGGGCCCGAGCTCGCCTTATCCCCCCCTCCTGCCCCTCCAGGAGATCCCGAAGCCAGAGTGGAGACCACACAGCTGGAAAACACCCGTTTTTTGCTGGGGCACCTGGGGTGTGACTCCCCGCGCTGTGGATGAGAGGAGCTGCGGACCCCAGGGGAAGGGAACGTGCCTCTAGGGGCGGCTCCTGCCCTCTCTGGGGCTGGGCGGCTCCCCCGGACCCATTTCCTCACTTCTCCTTCACTCCCTGGTATCAGAGCCAGCCAGCAGTGAACAGAGGCCAGTGCGGGCACCAGGCAGGGAGCCCTCTCCGCAGGGGAGACCCTGTGCCCCAGCACACGGCAGGCCTTCAGCAAACGCTCGGCGAACGGGTGACGACTGACTGAATGAATGAAGCCAACTGGTAGGATTTTTGCTTTTACATCAAAGGCAGAGGCTTTGAGGAGTCGCCAATGTGAGGAAAAGAGCCCCCTAAGTTAGCAGGCACTGAATTAGTTTCCAGGCAGAATTGCCAAGAGCTTCAATCAGCTCCTGGTAAGTGTTCACACTGTGATGACCATCCGGTGTTAAAACTCAGAGCAAGAAGCAAATATTCTTTCAGGACGACAAGTACGAACTTTCAAATATATGGAGTACTTTAGCCCCAAAACCTGAGAAGGTGGCAAAAAGCAACTCGTGTTGCAAGTCAACTTGCCTTGAGGAGCGGAGTCAGATACGCGGAAATGGAAGCACCCAGGTCTGGGGTTTTGTGTTGAATGGGAACGAAAGGCACTTCTGTGCAAAAGTGCACGGCCTGGCCCTGATGGTGAGGAAGCGCTGGGCAAGCCACGTGGGAAGACGTTCCTCCCAGTCGCCAGTCTGCGATCTTCAAGAGCATCAATGCTGAAAGGTCACAGATAGGCTGGGAGGGGTCACAGGCCAGAGACCAGAGCCACGTGGTAACTGGGTTCCTCGTGCGGTCTGGTATGGCTCTCTGACTCTATAAGGGGATTATTATATATGCATATTTCAAATCATCACGGTGTACACTGTATATTACAAGTTTATTTGTCAGCTGTACCTCCATAAGCCTGGAAAAAAGAGAGATTATTAGGGCAATTGGCAAAACTGTAAGGAATCCTGGGTGAAGGGTACATGGCATCTTACAACTTTTCTCAAAGTTTAAAATGACATCAAACTAAAAAGTTAAGAAAAAAGGTGTGGGTAAGAATTGATTTCCTTTGATTCCAGATTGGCCCCTCCCTTCCCCAGTCCCTTTATCACCTGTTCCTGCCACCCCCCCCCCCACCCCCAGAAACCCACAGGATGGGCAAGGCCTGACGATGCTGGTGACCATGGGGACAGCAGGCAGGGAGAGGGCCCAGTCTCTTGGGACCACAGAGAATGGAGACAGAAAGAAAAGATTATTCGAATCTTTCTTTGTACAAATATCTTTGTGTTGTTTCAGGGGTTGCAATAAACACATGTATTTTCATAATTTTGGAGGAGAGTTTTAATTTAGAGAGAGAGAGAGAGAGAGAGAGAGAGAGAGAGAGAGAGAGAGAGAGAACAGGAGCCCGCATGCACTGAGCCAGGCACCCTGTGGAAGGAGCTGCCTCTGCAGGTGAGAGGGGGCGGGGAGGGGAGGACCTGCTGATGGAGAACACTGGCCAGTCACCGAGGACAAGGGATACTGTTGATGCAAAAACCAAAGGGGATGCCCAGAGACATCCTTCTCCTTCTGAGGCCTGTCCCAGGTTTAGGAGTAAATTTAGAAACAGCTCCAAGGACATGCAAACCTTTCCACCCCAACAAGCGCATTGTGCAGAGCACTGGGCCTGTCTCCATCCTGCTAAGAAGTAGAGGAACACGGGGATCGATGCCTGGCCCCGCCCAGGCCAATGGGCAGTGACCCGCAGACCTGCTGTCAGTGGTCTTTTTAGCCTCCGTGAAGTGACACGTCCAGGATAGGCCAAGCCGACTGTGGGTGCTACTCCCTTTGCCAAAAACGGGCGCAGGGAGGGGTACGTCAGGGAGGGGATTCTGGCCTGTGGGACCAGAGAGGAAACTGTTCCCCTCTGATGAGGAGACACACAGGAAGACGTGCCCTGTAGACACACCGTGTTGTCCTGCCCGAGGTGCCCGGGAGAGACGCGCATCCCACGTGCACCGGTGCCTGTGATGTTCGTCATTGCGAAGGGTGCGTTCTAATGTCCCTTACTCCTTATCCTCCCTCCAAACATTAAACTTAATGAGGGCACATTCCTTTCTGTCTTGGTCAACGTTCTATGCTCCTGGTTCAAGCTCGGTAAATACGTGGATGAACGGCCAGACCCTGGCTCCAGGCAAAACACATGGAGAGTCCCCATAGCGATCCAGTTCTCGAAAGGCGTGAACGCAGTACACACAGGCTCGGAGCCTAGAGGGTGGCAGAGACTTAGCGATCGACCCTGAAACCGACTTCCTGGGTCCGACATGATCTTAACCACTTTGCTCCTCAGTTTCTACATCTGTGAAATAGGGATAAGAATTTGCCTCATAGCGTTTAAGGATTAAATGAATTAATACGCGTGAAATGCTTATGAGAGTGCTAACGAGCAGTAAGTGTGATAAATGCCAGGCCATTACATTCCACGATTATAAAAGGGGCAGGTCTAGGTAGCAGACAATTCGGTCCCATGTTCATCTCACTTCTGGGCCGGCCGCTGTGAATCCCACCTACTTTGTATACGTTTCTCAGTTGGCTGCAGCCTGGCCTTGGAGCAAAAACTTACCTCGTTTCCTCATTCCCTACGTTGCCCACAGTTCTGAGCTCTCCGAGTCCACATTCGGTTCTGCGTTTTTTCTCACACATGCCACCAAGAAAAGAGGGGGCGGGCTTTCACGTCTCAATTCTGAATAAATTTCACTTTCTTGAGTGGTGTGTTTTTTAAATCTTGGAAACCAGTTTTAAGTTGCTCTGATTTAAATAATGCGTAGATTTCATGTAGACACCATGGGGCTTTCCCGGCATCGGCAAGGGTTTGGCCCCCTTCCTAAATGTCACCACTAGCAGCAGGTTCCCAGCCCTCAGCCGGTGTACGCCCTCACACCTCCTGGTGCCCAGGTCTAGCCACGGTTGTATGGTCTTGGAGTTGTTATTAATTCCCACACGTGTGTCTTCATTCCCCTCTTCTGCTTTCTGACCTAGGATTGCATCGGAGACTTTTTTAGATGTTCCTCTTCTTGGGGACTGTTCCTAGACCCACAAAGAAATGGGTCGCTACCTTATAAGGTGTCATTTATCTGAGAAGGCGATAGAGCAATGACAGACCCTTGACCGTGTGAATCATAACTCGAGCTAAATGCTACTTGTCCCGAGTGTGTACGACTGAGTGCTGCTGGGTCCTGACGCAGGTGGAGGGTTCAGGGCAGGGCTGGGGCCAGGGGAAGAGGAAGCGACCCGGGCATGCTCGGTGGAGACGGGATGGTGGGGCTCCAGGAGTCCGTGGGTGGAGTGGAGCCGGGCCCCGGGGTTTGCCCCCGGCCTGTGCCCCCTCCAGCAGGGCACACACTAGCCTGTGCGAGGGCATGAAGTTCGGAACCCACCCGGCCTCCTCACCCCTTGAGTGCTGTTCTGGAATGTTCATGCTGGGTCCTGGCCTCGGTGAAATAGACGGTATTTGCGTTTTGAAGATGCCTGGCCTTGAGCGGAGCTGCTCTGCCCTGTACTTTCCGTTTCTGTTTCCCTCGTGCAGATGGGGGGGGGGGGGCTGTGAAGCAGCAGCGGGAGAGGGAGCTGCGGTGGAAGGAGCAGGCGCCCTGCGGAAGGGGCCCCTGAGCCCGGGGACCCCCCCGGGGACCCCAGGGCCATGTGCGCTTCCCAGGCAGAGTCACGTCCACTCCACTTCCTCTTGAGGCTCCTTCTCTCGTCGCCAGGGCTGCGGTAAGGAGCTCTCAATCAGAATGAGCATAAATCTAAACCATCCTGAAAGGGGTTAAGCACTAAATCTGACCTCACACAGCCCAGTTGGCGGTGAAGCCAAAGGCACCGACGCCACCAGGCCCTGGCAGAGGTCAGGCGGGGAGACGGTGCAGCTCAGCGGGGGAAGGGGATGTGTGGGTGCCGCGGGGGGGGCAGGGGGGTAGGGGAGCGTGGGGGCGGTGGGGAAGGGATTTGCATCTCATGGCCGAACCAGCCTGAGAGCTAACATCCTGTTTTTCTGTAAGGGGCACCCTTACAGGACAGAAAGCGCCCCTGACCACGGCCAGCTCAAAAGTGTCAACAGCTTCGCAAATGGACCCCTACTCCCCAGAGGTGCCGGGCCCAGGCCCCCCGCCACCCCAGCCCCAGGACTCCAGACCTACCCCCACCCCCGCCGCCACCCCTCCCTCCCCCTGCCCCAGAGACTTATCAACAGGAAGCTGTTAGCTGGAACGCTCTGTTCCCTGACATTCTTGTTTTCATTCTGCAGCTGTGTTTCGGCCCCATGAGCTGTGTCTGTGTGTCTTGGGTCTGTCTGTCTGCCTGGCCTCTCACACCCATGTACAGGCCGTGGTCCCCGTGAGGCCAGGGGACCGGAGGAGGCCCTGGCTGGTGAGAAGGAAGTGGGTAGTAAGGAAGCGCTCGGGCTGCGGGGCAGCTGTTGTTGACTAGGGAGGGCAGGGGTCCTCAGACTACGGCCCGCGGGCCACAGGCACATACAAATATTGTATTTGTTCCCGTTCTGTTTTTTTACTTCAAAATAAGATATGTGCAGTGTGCACAGGAATTCGTTCATAGTTTTTTTTTAAAATATAGTCCGGCCCTCCAACGGTCTGAGGGACAGTGAGCTGGCCCCCTGTTTAAAAAGCTTGAGGACCCCTGAAGGAGGGTGACCGCTGGCCCAGGGATGGTCACGGAGGAGATGCCCAGGACGAGTCCTGAGTCATGAAGCCTGTGCCTCGCCCACTGCCACCCCTCCTCACCCCCCCGGGTGCCTCTCTCAGCCTCCTCTCTCAGGGACGCGTGGGCCCTCCTCCTGAGGTACCCACGGTGCCTGCTCACCAGGGGCCTTATCCTCACACCTTCTTGCTGGGGAAGCGGCAGGTAAGTGAACGAAGGCGGTTTCTCTCCTTCCTTTTACCCCAAGTCACTGTCACTTAAAAAGCCGACAGGCCTCCCGTGTGCCTTAGTCCCTGCAGCTGCCCACGTGCACGGCCCGGAGGGCCCAGAGGTCAGCTCTCACTCAGCACAGCACAGCACATGGGCCGGTCTCCGTTGCTTTTTCTTCCACGGCCTCTCGTTCAAGTCTAGAAGGAGAAGACCGCCAAACGCAGAGACGCTGAGGCCCGAGCCCCCCGCTGGCTAGAAGGAAAGCGGTGGTCGTACTCCCTCCAGTTCCCTCGGCAGATGCACGTCCCCCATTTGTGACAGCGGCCGGCTCTCGGAAATCACACGCGTGAGCTGCAGGGCTGGCTTTAAAGGAGCCCCTGAGGCAGCGACTGAGCGTCAGGCAGGTGGGATGTGCTCGCAGGCACCGCGTTCGAAACGGAGTCCGAGCTCGTGTAGCCCTCAGGGCAGGTGTGGTTAGGTCTCCAGGAAGCCACAGCCAGAAAAATCTGCACACGAGTCACCCTGGGCTCCCGTTTCAGATGCCGGCTAGTGTCTGCCCAGGTTATATTTCAAAATTAGTCCAAGAATCCTATTTTTTAAAAGGCAAGCTATATAAAGCCACAGTGAGCATCATACTCAACAATGAAAAACTAAAAGCTCTAAAATTCATATGAAATCTAATAGAACCCCAAATTGCCAGAAAAAAGAAATCTTAAAAAAGAAGAACAAAATGGGAGGCCTCACGCTTCCTGGATTCAGAACATATTCCAACACGACGGTAATCAAAGCAGCGAGGTCTGGCATGAAGACAGACACATGGACAGACCAGTGCGGCAGAGCAGAGAGCCCAGCATAACCTTCGTGACCGTGGCCACAGGGTCTGCGACAGCGTCCCCGGCCACACACCGGGGAAGGGGCATCCCCCTCAGCAGGGTTGGGAAGCCGGATAGCATGTGCCAAAGGTCGAAGTTTGACCGTGACCTTACACCAATCAAAAAGTAACCCCAAATGGACTGAAGACCTAAGCATAAGACTTAAAACTATAAACGCCCCAGAATAAAGAAGCTCACAGGCCCATTGACAAATGAACAGATGAAGAAAGTGTGGGTCATGCCTGTAGCATGTTTACCGTGGAATGTTATTCAGCCCCAAACGAGAAGGAGGCCCTGTCACGTGCTACACATCTGAGCAAGATGAGCCGGTCCCGAAAGGACAGACACTGCGTGCTCCTGCGGACAGGAGAGGTGCAGAGGGGTCCTCTTCGTAGACACAGGAAGCAGAGCTGGCTGCGGGCTGCAGGGAAGGGGAGCGGAGAGCTGCATCCAGGGGTCTGGACTTGGCTTTGCAGGACAGAGAGGTTCAGATCTGTGACACGGCCGGATGGACACAGGGAACACTGAGCTGGACGGACTCTTAAAAAATGGTAAAAAGGGGAATTTTACAGGGCGTGTGTGTTTCCCCGCAATTAACACTAGAAAGGAAGCAAAAAGGAAAAGTATAAACACTGAATAAGCCAGACCATCAGCGACCTCTGGGCACCGCCCTCTGGCTTCCTTCAGAGGCCACGCCCCTGGCAACTGACAAGTTCTAGGGGAGCCCATTTGGCACCAACAAAGGGAACACCTATTAGGAGAGAGCCGCCGGCAGGATGGGTGTGCAGAGGAGAGCACAGCCGGCATCGGGCAGGCTCGGGGCGGGACGGAAGCCTCCGTTCTCCTCAAGTTGAACTGCTAGGCTTTCACAGTAACTTCCAACGTGGAGGTTCTCAGATTAAACCACAAAATTGGGCTGAGGAGCGGCGACAGCAGGGGCAGGGACCCTTCATCTCACTGCGACTGGGCCACTCGGTGAACTGTCGACGCCACAGACTGAAGGCCGGTTTGAGTGGATAGGGGTGTAGAGCTTCTTCGATGTGTCTGGTGGGCTGGGTGGGGTGGGGTGCGCAGCACTCAGGGTGGAGGGAGGGCGGGAATAGAGCAGGAAGCTGGCAGAGCCCTGGGGGAGGACGGGGTGGGGAGGAGGGGAGGCAGACTGTCAATCTCAGCGTCTTTCAGATCCTGCGCCTCCCCACAGGAGGCAATGAGGCGCACGCAGGCTGTGCTCTTTGCAAAAGTCAAAAAGTAGGTACATTAAAGCCGAGTCTAATCAGCTTCCAGGTCCAGGTCTCAGTTCACAGGAAGCACAGCGCGCATTCCCTGTGCGACCCTGGAGGGTTTAATCAGTAGAGCCTGGAATGCGAAACATTTCTATAGATCAAACCAGCCAGTTTCCTCAACAAAAATGACATTAAAGAAAATAAAGAAGGAGAAAGAAGGAAGCGTAAAGAGACGTAAGAGACGTATTAACAAAATCCAGGGTTGGGCCCCGGTGCAAGCACCGATGTTTTGGGAAAATGTGAGGCAGAGGATGCTGAGAAAGAAACCCGTGCTCCCTTTCTGACGCAGGGCAGTGCTGTTGTGCTTATGCTAAGCAGGAACGCTCTTATCTGTCAGAGATACACACTGAAGCATTTGTGGCTAAAGTTATGTGACCTCTGGGGTTTTCTTTAAAATATTCCAGGAAGACAAATTGGCTAGAGGGATAGATTCGGCACGAACGGGCGTGTACTGGTATTGATGGTCGCTGAAGCTCAGGGGGCGGGGGGGGGGGGGGAGGGCGGGTGGGAGTTCGCAGCACTGGCCTCTGCGTGGTCTCAGGCATTTCCGTAATAACGGGGACACCGAGAGACTCGGGGTGAGGGTGCCGAGGGCACCAAAAGCCTGGAGAGGAACAAGTGCATCTCTATCTGCTTGGAGGCTGCTGCACGGCCGCCCTCTTCTCCAGGGGGTGGGAGGCTTACTTCACTCATTTCTTTAAAACTCCGACTGTCGGTGCCGGGGCCCCGCAGCCCCGCGCCACGGGGATATGATCCATGAAAAGACGTGTGCACGAATGTCCGCATCAGCTTTATTCGTCAGAGTGCAGAGCTAGAAAGACCCCAAATGCCAACGAACGGACAAAGCATGGCTTATTTGTACAAAAAGATGTCACTCAGCCACACGCCCAACGGCATGGATGAACTTCAAAGCCAGAATGCCACGCGGAAGCCAGACCCGTGCCCTGACATTTAGAACAGACACAACTAAGTCGAGGGCGACGGCCATCAGAATGATTGTTGTCCTCACTGTGGCATCGGCGGGAGGGCCTCCAGAGTCCAGCAGGGCCGAGGAGCAGAGGCTGGGGGTGCCGGGGCCTCACCAACCAAGATGCGCTGCAGGAGGGTAGGTGGGGGGCAAGCACTTGGCTGGAGGGTGGGTTGAGGTGTTTTGGTCTCAGTGGAACAGCACCTGTCCCCAGGGGCTGTGAGCTGATACCCAAGGACATGAATTCCTAGTTGAGGGGTTTGCACAGGACTGCTCTCTCCCTGCCCGAGGGTCTCATTGCTCCTGATTGTTAAGAAAGCTTCTCCTGACACTTGGCCACGCCTGTCCAGGTCAGTGTCAGCCCTGGGCTGTCCCCAGGGCTCTCCCTGGAGCCCCCACGATGGGGGTGCCCTGAGCTCAAACCACCCAGCTATTCTTGCCCGGGCACCTCTGGCCCCAAAGGTCATGCTGAGAGCCCGGAGGCTGTGGTCCTGATTCAGCACTTCAGCCACATCCTGGCCACACCTGGCGTTTCCCTGCAGGGTTCACGGGGGCACTCTGCTTGTAGAAAGCCCCCTGACTATGCCAGCGTTACGCTGCACGCGCGCTCTCTCTCTCTCTGTGCCCATCAAATGCCAGGCCCCGTGGGACGGGCTGCTGGGCTCCTGTGTACTCTTCTTTGGAGAGCCGGCCAGACAGACAGTAGGGGTGGGGCATGCTCAAGGGTCACAAGGCGGGGGGGGGGTAATAGAGGGGGGGTCAGGGCAGGAGGCGGTAGTGAATGTCTCCTATGTACCAAGCTTGTGCTAAGCCACGCCTCACAGGGATCCCGGAGGCTGGCCTCATCCTCTTTATTTTACAGAAGAGGAAATTTAGACTCAGAGAGATTAAGTAACTCACTTTAAGGCGGAAAAAACAGAGCTAGAGTCAGACCTCAGGCCTTTTCAAGTTGTGCCACTTGGAATCCTTTGAGGGTAAGGCCAAGCACTGTCTCCCTTCAAGGCAAGAGAACTTGGGGCCTTCTGTGTGCCTCAGGGTGTGGTCCTCCAGCATCAGACAAAACCGCCGTAACAGGCCTAAGAATGCTCTACTTTACGTTCCCCTTGTTCTGTGTTATCTTTTCTTATCATGACCGTTACCAGATACAGAGGCTGCTGTGACAAAGAGACCCGAAATACGATAGCTTAAACGTACGTTCATTTCTCTCTCCCATAAATTCCACGTGAGCAGTTGGCACACCCCGGAATGGCTTCCTGAGCTCCTACCACCACACCTGTACCCCTGGTGCCATGAAGGGGAGAGCACAGGCCTTCACTGTAACTGACCTGGAAAAGGGCGCATAGCACTTCTACTCCTCTCACGTGGGCCCACACGTACCTGCACGAACAACTCTAGCTGCAAGGGAAGTTGGGAAATCTAGTTTTTAGCTGCGTTGCCACATGTGCAGTAAAACTTCTGTTGCGATAGAAAAGGAGGATCGCTACGAAGAGCAGGGCACCACCGCAGGAGCTCTGGGAAGCTCTG
This sequence comes from Myotis daubentonii, assembly GCF_963259705.1. NCBI lineage: Eukaryota > Metazoa > Chordata > Mammalia > Chiroptera > Vespertilionidae > Myotis > Myotis daubentonii. The sequence continues at coordinate 3,933,469 of NC_081857.1, read as the reverse complement.
CACGAGTTGGAAGGCCACCGGTGTTTCCTTTAAGAGTCAGATCACCTGGCTTCTCGCCACAGCCTGCCCCCTGGCTGTGATTTTGGCAAGTTGTGTGCCTTCCCTGAACCTCCGTCCAGTCCCATCCCCCCCCCCCTCCCCGTCACCTGCACAATTAAGTAATGATCATTAGTCTGCTGACCTCGCTGGGATGCCGATCATTAGTCTGCTGACCTCGCTGGGATGCCGGGAGCCCAGACTTTGTCTGTGAGAGCCTAGGGGAGGCGGCAGGTAAAGGTGCGTTTTGTTGTTTGAATTTTTATTTAAAACTTGAGCCAGCTGGGGTTAGGGTGAAACTGCATTCCTGGAATTCCTCTGCATTGTATTTCCACTCCCAGGGAGAACTTCAGTGAGTCCTACCTCTCCCTGGCCAGGGCCTGCTGTGACCAATCACCTGTGCCCAGCCTCCTGGGGGTGTGCGGGAGGTCACTGGCGACCAGACCCCTGGACCCTCTGAGTCCTATCACTGAGGGCTGATGAAGGCCCTGAAACTGACTCCTGGCAAAGTGGGTTGGGTGGAGCCCAGGAAGGAAGCTGGCCAGCAGCCCCCGGTGATGCCAGTCGAAGAGTTCCGCCCCACCCTACGCCACAAACCACAGGTGTACCTCACCCCTGGCTGAGCCCGTATGGCGATCTGCAGCGTGTGTTAGTTATAGAAGAGCCCGCTCTTATCTGCCAGCCTCCAAGCTCCTTCAGGGAGGGAGGGAGGGAGGGAGGGAGGGAGGGAGGGAGGGAATCAGCATCTATTAAGTCACACAGACAACCAGCCAGCATTTACCCCTCCCCCAGCCTGGAGGCAGGTGTTACTACTTCCTATTGAACGCGGAGGAGTGGGGGCTGCACCACCCCAGACCTCCGCCAGCACTTCATAACTTCATGCCCACAAGAGAGACTCAGGTGTGAGCGCGGGGCGGGGGGGGGGGGCGGGGGGGGGGGACGTTTCATCATTTATCTCTGGCGGAGCACAGCGCGGCCCTGCCCTGTGAAACTGGTCATTGCTGCATTTACTGCAGATACTTCAGTGGTTGTGGCGATGTTTTTGAAAGGCTCGAGTTTTTAAGAACCCACGGGAGATGGAGTCAGAGCACCTGCAAAGCCTCCGCAGGGTCTCCGTGGAGGTAACACAGCGAGCAGAACCGAAGCAGGCTTCCTGTTTGCGGCTGGCCCCCTGCAGACCTGGGCAGGGCTGCCCGGTGACCCGTGGCTGGCGTAGGAGCCTCGACCACAGCAGTGAGCCTGGCAGATGCAGGTGGCACCTTGGCAGACATCCCCAGAGGAGAGAACTTCCCGGGAGGTGCGCGCCTGGATGCCACCATCCCGGCGTGGTCTGGCCTCACGCCTTTTGTCTGAAAGTCCTCAGACAGGCACGTGCCCGGCTGGGTGATGAGCCCTGCTCTTGGGTTTGGAAACTACGGTGCCAGCAGCACGTGGACCGGGCCTTTTATTGCTCCCCGCGGGCCGTTCAGCAGAGCGGGGCTGCCGGGCCAGGGCAGCCTGTGCCACCGCGGGAAGGCAGGGTCCTGGGGTCGGGGCCCAGGCGGGAAGCCGGGGAGCCGCTGACACAGGGGCCAGCCAGCCGGGCCTCAGGGCTGCGTCCTGGGAATCGGTCAGGAAAAGACAACCGAGTGGGACAGGAAAGGGGGAGCAGAGGCAGAAACTGCGCTTTGCTCTGGTTGCACACAGGGAGGAGGTGACCCAAGGCTCCTTGCGACACCGGAAGAGGCATGTTTGGGGAAGTGAGACCTCCCTGCAGATCCGCTCAGCTTCCAGGCCAACCCCCGGTGGCCCCGGAGCCGGCCAACAGGCTTTGCGGTTCTGGCTTTTTCCACACCCGCGTGGGTCATTGCTGGGTAAGGGTGCCCCTCACAAGCACCCCCAAACCAGGCCCAGAGCCCATTGTGTTCTAGGGTCATTCCTCTAAGGCCCCCAGGCTTCCCCCTTCAGCTCCAGCTCCTCAGGCGGGTGCCAGGGCCCAGCTGCCTGAGGCCGAGGGGCTCGCGGACTCATGGACTTGAGTCCTGGGCACAGCGCTTTTCTCTGACCTCCCTTCCTCCCGGTCACATGGAGAGGAGACAGATGGACAGACCTAGAGTGCTCCCTGCAGACCCACTGGACACTTTGTCCCCAGGCGAGTCAGTCAGCTGACTCCACACCGAAGGCTCTGAAATATTAGTCCTCCTCAGTCCAGTATAAGCTTGTCTGTTCCACCACCCCATTCATTCTCCCGCTCATTGGCTTACACAGGTGTTGGGCACCACCCCATGTCGGCACTGCTAAGTCACAAATAGCGTTGGTGGCTATTTATTGAGCCCCTACTACGTGCCACAGGCTGCGTTGGTTGTTCCAGACAGAAGCACCCCACTTGCTCCTCCCACAGTCCTGTTTTAACTGAGTGTAAGCACCTGGCTCCAGGTCGTATCGCTGATTCGAGGTCAGACTCCAAAGCTGGTGTTCGCATGTGCTAACTGTCCTCCCGAGACAGGCAAGATGCAGCCGTTCTGCTCTCAGCGAGGTTCCGCGCGGCAGCCCTGTGGCCAGGAGGCCAGCTCGCAGGCTCCCACACCCTTGTCATTGTTCCTTTGGTACATTAGAAAGTGTCCCGTCTGTTCCAGAAAACCCGACCAGCCGAGAACACGTAGCAAAGCCTTCGGTGCTCCCAGCCCAGAGTTCCACAGACCTGGTTGCACCCTGAATACTGTAAACTGGGGGCACAGCGCCCTCGTGTGTCCGGAGCACAACACACATCTGAGTGTGAGATTGCTGACCCTCTGTCCAGTGTCCTCACAGACCTCTAAAAAAAGGGGCCCTAGTGTCACCGAAGATGGCCAGAGACCCCAACCAGGAATCAGAGCCCGCCACTGTGGCCCCCACAGATGCGCCTGCAGGGCCAGCAGAAGCCGAGGTGCCCTTGCAAGGGCAGTGGTGTCAGGGGAGGTCCTGGCAGAGGGCTCTGGGAGGAGAGGGGAGAACAGTGATCAATGGGGTGTGGCAGTTACCCAGGTCAGTCCATGTGCCCCGCCCCCACCGCTCTGCTCCACCTCCCTCTCCCCCCCGCCGGCCCCTCCCACACACCCTGCCTCCCATCCACTCCCCGCCATCAATGGCTAAAGGAAAACTTTCTTCTGCTCATAACACTTCTGCTACTGTTGTAATGTACCCCTCGAATCACACAAGGACGCCTCAAGAAGTCGAATTAGGGAGTCACATTTATTTCAAATCCGGGACTACGAGGGGGCATTTTGATCTCTCAAATCTCATAGTGCTTATATGGCTGCAATACCAGATTTACATAGGCAAAATTCACAAAGGTATCAGTTACATCTCAGGGTTAGGAATGAGGAACTTAGTTTGCACAAAGCAGTTACAGAAGCTGAATTGAGCAAATTAGTTAAATTATAGTTGTGGGTCTCCGGATCACTGAATCAACAGAGACACGTTATCTGGAGCCATCGCGGCAATTTAGAGTAATTGTGCTGTCCTGGTCTTGGGGCCACGGAGTCAACCAGAACGCATTATCTGTGGCCACTGAGGCTATTTAGGGTAATTGTGCCGTCCTGGTTCCCAGGTACAGAAGAATGTGCTTTCTAAAACCAGTGAGATAACAAACAGTGGGATAGCACACATAAGTTCAGAAAATCAAAGGAACTTTCCTGTTGTTAAACAAAGCAAATAAGTACAGAAGCCAAACAGCAGGGTTAGAGTTGAGCTGCAGTTTCTCCCTGAGATGACTGCTGCCACACTCCAATAACATGCCCTTGAACTTGTAACTTCCCTTTTTCTGGAGCCCTTAGGGCACAATCTAATTCCTTCATTGTCATGTTAATTGTTCCTGCACCCACCTAAGCATGTGTCTATCATTTTACTTTTTATCCAATCCCAGAGGTTTCCCCACTTTGCTTTCTCCCCGCCTCTCTAGTCTATCGCCAATGGATTTCATGTAACCCACCTACGTCCCTTTCCTTTGACTGCAATGTATAAATACAGATGTAACTGGCCAACCTCCGGAGCATTATCTCAATCCGTTGAGGTTCCTCTTCCCGGCACATGTCGACAGTTTGTCTCAAATAAACTCACAAAAATTCTTTACAGGTTTCAATGGTTTTTTTACATTAACATTTTTCAGGAGGTTTTATTTGTTTTTGTTTTGATTTGTCTTTACGGAGGTCACAGAAAGCATTCATTCTCAAAAAAAGATTAAGTGACTCAATTTCAGTGGCTAACAAAGAGTCAGATAGATGTTAGCAGTCCCAACATCACAGCTAGCATTCACTGAGCATTGACTGCGTTCCAGGCCCTAGGCTGGGCATTTCAGTTGCATTTTCTCAGGTAATCCCATAAAAAATCCAATGCGGTAGGAGCTATTATTTTCCCCTTTTTAATGACGAGGAACTCATCCTCTCAAGGTCACGCCCACGTGGCTGACTCACCCTCGCTGGCTACCTGCTGTGTGAGGTGTGCGTGCCTGCCGCAGAGCAGTTCCCGAGCCACAGCAGACAGCCCGCGGACCACCGGCGATGGCATGACTGTCCTGTGTGCCTGCTAGACACCCGGGATACGGACATGACAAATACACAGCTCCTGCCCTCGATGAAACCAGGGCTGGTCGGGTCCACTGTGAAAGGCACACAGGCAGGTCGGGCTCTGGACCAGGACCAACCCAGGTGTGAGGACAAGGTCCTGTTCCTGCTGGGGCGGAGGGTAGGGGCTCAGGTCAGGCTGGTCAGACACAGCCAGGAAGTCCAGATGAGAAGCAGCCGGGTCTGGACGCCGGATGCGGACACTCCTGACTGGGGCCTTCCCCCAGTTCTCCGATGAGGAGGGCTTGCTAAGTAAGAGCCCGAGCACCCCGTGGTTATTCTTGAGTGGCTCCATTCCATCATCTCTTCCCACTGCCGATTTGATAAGAATTTCATCAGTTATTTATGAAGCAGGCAGTCATTCGATAAATATTTACGGAGTGCCTACTCTGTGCCTTGGGCTCTAGAACAGAGGTGGACACGGAGGCAACATTCCTGCTCTCCTGGAGCTCACCTTCCAGCCGGGGCACCATGAACAAGTTGCTACATGAATGCATGGGGTGAGCTCCCTGTGCAGTGATTGCTGTGACAGAAACAGGCAGGGCTGTCCACGGAGAGGAAGGCCTCTTAGAAAGAATGGTCAAGGAGGCACCTCCAAGAGTGACATCTGAGTGGAGATCTGGATGGGCATGAGGTGGCCACCTCCATACTGAGGGAACAGCATTTTGGGCGTGGGGAACAGGCAGTGCAAAGACAGACCCTGAGGGGAGGTGCTTCAAACTGGGGGGTTGCAGACCTGAAACCAGACAACCAGGGGATCCCAGCTGCCTGCCACTACTTGAGCCAAACAGCAGAGACAGGGTTGAATCATATATGAGCGTTTATTCCAATCCTGCTGGCAGCGTGGGAGAGCAGCAGGTCACCCACAAAAATCGGGTCTGCACACCCCCTCCCCCCATAAGTCAGCTGCTTATATTGGGCAGGATAAAGATTACTTGGGGAAGTAGGCAAAAGGAGTGAGAATGGATATGCAAAATAGGTATTACAGTGAGGAAATAGGCAATGGATTGGGGGCGGGGGCGGGGGACTCCATTGTTTGGGCAACAATGTTGTTAGTCTTTCCATGATAATAGGCAGTTTGGTAGACTCCCAGGTCCAAGGCTGACTCCCAGGTCCAAGGTAGACTCTCAGGTCCAAGGTTGACTCCCAGGTCCTGGTGGGTGTAAAACTCCCAGCCAGGTTAGAATGTGCTTTCTTTAATCAGAACAAAACAATCCTGGATAATAGAGCATGTTAATATTTTTTATAATTATAGCTAGGCCCCAATATTCTATTTCTGCCCCCAAAGAGCGACTTCTCCTGCTCCGTCCAATGCTGGAGACCAAGCCCAGGCACTGTTTTGTGATGCAGCTATAGGAGGGCTGTTGTGATTTTATCCACCAGCACTAAGTGGTACAGCAATAAATAAAATTTTTTTTATGTTCTTGCAAACAAATTATTCAAACTATGAAACTTACAAAGGGGACATTAGAAAAATAGAATCTAAAGCCAGAAGAGGAGTCAGATTGTCTAACCCAACTCCTCCTTTTAGATGAAAAAACTGAGGCCCCAAAAGGTGAGGCGAAAGCCTCATGGCCACATGGCTCGACAGTGGCAGAGCGGCGTTGGGACTCCAACTTTGAAATCACGGACATGTCTTTCCCTTCACAGGTTTAGGAGGAACTATTCGTCACTGGCAGCACTCATACTATTTGGATGGAGTCTTTGTTTTGAAAATAATAATCTGATTTTTCTCCTCTGAAATTTCTCCCACGTAGCATTCCATCTAGCTTAACACTTTTCCAAACTCGGAGGTTAAAAAAGAAACCAACCTGGTGTAAGGGTTGCTCACAACCCCTTGACCTGGATGTGAAAGCCGTGGGTATGACATCCGGGCCCCCGGAGTAAATAGCTTGTTCTCATACCCAAGTTCTGACCAAGGAACCTGGGAACCTTGGCTTCTTAGCTGAGTTTGAGACAGGAAGTGGAGACTTTGGCTCACACACCTGTGGCCCACCCTTGCTCACATGACTGACCCCAGCTGCTGGGTGAAATGACTTCACCTTGTAGAACAACAGCCTCCAGGGCCAGAGCCAGAATCACCAGCTGACAAACTCCTGCATGGCACAGGGGCAGCATTCATGCCAACTAAGGTGGGATCTTGAGGCCAAAAGATTAGGACTCACTCTGAGGACATATGACAAAACTCACAATTATAAAGGATGTAGGTCAGGTGGTATGCCCACCCAGGAACATAAGGAGGAGGAGGCAACCCTGAATGGAAAGGACCTTGCTGGGAGGAGAGAAGGACATGGTACTTACATGGGGTGAGGAGAGTCAGTAAGGACAACACATTTATGAAAGCATTGGCCCCCAAGCCTGGTGACTTAAAGGTCCCCAAATGGTTTGGATGAGTTCAAATTCGGGCACGGAATACCGTCCGAGAGAGGCTGGGGCTAGTGTCCTAAACTTTGGGCCCTGTTCCTTATCCCTGGCACCTTGCTGCGCTCTGGTGCGGACAGTGAAGCAAACAGAAAAGGGAAGCTGCAGAAAAGGCAGCATTTCCTCTCGGAGGCCCGAGACCCAGATCCAAAGGTACTCCGGGAAGGCGCCCGGGGCTGCGCGCGTGTGCGTGCGTGAGCGCGCGGGGTCGCTCCTTTCCCAGAGGACGACTTAGGCAAGTTGCTTACTTTTTTGGGGCCCGGGTTTCTCGCGTGTCAAACAAACAACCTCCCACTGGGGCATTTCCCAATCCTTCCAGACAGGCGGGCGGAGCTTCGGGAAGACTGACAGACCAAGCCCGCAGGTTGCTGGGCGACCAGGGGCACGCCCCTTCTCCCCCGGCTCCGATTGGCTCCTCTCGGAAGGGGCGTGGTCTCCCAGCGGTGGGCGTGGCCCCGACAGGGTTAATACAGGGGCCGCTGGAGGGCGCGGGCCGGACTGTCGCCGGAGTCGCCGCCATGGCCGGGCCTGTCCACGGTTCCGCGCGCGCGCTGCTCGCCGCCCTGCTCGCGCCGGCGCTGGTGGCCCTGGTGGCGCTGCTGGTGGCACCGGCGCGGGGCCGAGGCGGCCGGGACCACGGGGACTGGGACACCGCCGGGCTGTTGCCGCCGCTGCCGCCCCGTGAGGACGCGGCGCGCGTGGCCCGCTTCGTGACGCACGTCTGCGACTGGGGCGCGCTGGCCACCATCTCCACGCAGGAGGCGGTGCGCGGCTGGGCCTTCGCCGACGTCCTGTCGCTCAGCGACGGGCCCCCGGGCGCGGGCAGCGGCGTGCCCTACTTCTACCTGAGCCCCATGCAGCAGCTGGTGGGCAACCTGCAGGTGAGCGTGGGCACCCGGGCCGGAGGGCCATGCTTTCCACTGTCACCTGCACCCACCCGGGAGGGACCCGGGCAACCTCCCCTGATTCTGGGCTCCACCAGGGAAAGCTATACAGGGCGCTGAGGTTGTTGGGGAGTTAAGCACTTACTAAGGGTTTCTCTTGCCTACCCCGCCTTCCGAATTGAGAACCTTCCCTTCTGCACCAAGAAGCTGGCATCCAACATCATGGACAGTAACAATGGTTATAGCAGCCTGTGGGCCTCCTGTGCACATTGCTACCTCGGCGGGAGGCAGAACTGATGGGAAGTCCATCCCCCTCACCCTTTGCCCACCTTTTAGGGGCAAGGCCAGGTTTACAACTACGGGGACCCCTGCCCTCCCAAGAGAGGCGTCAGACAGGCAGCTGGGATGCTAGAGCCACACAGAGTTTCCGATTGAAGCTCGATTTGGTGGAGGGGCTTTTGACAAAGATCCCAGATTTGAGGTCAACTGGGAAAAGACAACGAAGCTGGTAAAGATAAGATGAAAGCAAGTGATATTTGATTAAGCACCCACTATGCGCCAGGGGGACCATCACTTTCTGGTCCTTGTCTCTTGATAGCGCTTTGAGGAGGTGTTGCTGTCCTTACTGTGAGGCTTAGGCGGTTAAGTAACTTTCCCAAAGCCAGTGGCCAAACAGGTCCATCCCCTTTACAACACAGCCCACAGGCTCATGAACTGAGTATGTCCACCAACCAGTTTTCCTTGGCCCACACAGGGTTCTGTTTTGTTTTTAAAATAAAATTGAGTTAGTTCCATCGTTTAAAAATTGAGATTTCAGTTAAAAACCTAAACTTGTAACTTCTTGAAAAATTGGAAGATCAGGTGACAGTGGGGGTCCCACGGTTTGAGCAAAAACAGAAGCAGCTGCCTCCTTAGCCCAAGCACCCCCCCCCCCCCCCCCCGCTTCACCCAGCCCACTCTGCTCCTGGAACGTGTGCTCAAAGCAGGCTCATTCCACTCTGTCAGTGGGACTCAACCTCGGCTGCAAATACAGTCACCTGGGAGGACTTTTAAACACGGTGCCAAGGCGTTTTTTACAATCCTCACCTGAGGGTACTTTTCCATTGATTTGTAGAGAGAGTGGGAGAGGGAGAGAGAAACATTGATGTGAGAGAGACACATGGATGGGTTGCCTGCCACACACATCTGGATGGGGGCTGGAGATCGAGCCTGCAACCCAGACACGTGCCCTTGATCAGAGCCCTTGGTCAGAATCAGGCCTGGGCCCCTTCAGTCTACGAGCCAACACTCTACAAGGCATTTTATTAAAATACATTTCACTGTAAAACAGCCCCCTCCCACCCCGATGCTTCTGATGGGGGAAGTGTTGAGAACCACTGCCGTGCAGACATGTTTAAACTTGTGACGAAGACAGGCTCAGAGGGGCAGGGACTCAGCCCAGGTCTGACAGGTCTGGGAAGAGACAGACCCTGCCCAGGATCGCAGGTTTCCACGGTGGAGCGAAAAGGCAAGGCCACATCAGAGATAGTCTGACTCCATCATTAAGCAGTCAGGGTTGGTTTACAGTTTCTACTTGTCCTCCTCCTCTGACCTCTGTCTGCTCCTGTCTACCCTGCCCACCAGGTTGACATGAACCACTTGGAATTGCCTTCTGTTCGGAAACCTTTACATCTGAAGCTTAAGACCCACCTGGGTGTTTGTTTAAAGTGCATGTACCTGCTCTGGCCAGTGTGGCTCAGTTGGTTGGAGCATCATCCTGTACACCATTTCCCATCAGGGCGCATACCTAGGTTTCTTGTTTGGTCCACAGTTGGGGCTCATACAAGATGTTTCTCTCTCCATCTCTTCCTTTCTAAAATCAATAAATATCCTCAGGTGAGGATTTTTTAAAAAAAAAAAGAACCACTATGAAATGAAATGCATGAACCCAGGTTGGGAAGGGAGCCCAACAATCAGCATTTTAAAAATCCCCAGCCAATGCCAGCCTACAAAAGATCACCTCAACTCCTGAGCTTGGCCTGGAACCACCCTTCCCCGACCCACTCCCCTCAGAAAGCCACTCCTTCAAGCAAGTTGGGTTTCTCCCTTCTCTCAGTCACCTCTTACACTTTCCCAGCTCTGTCTTTTTGCAGACACAGGTCCCTGGTTTTGAATACCTCACAAAGCTCCCTACAGCTCCTGTGTCACCCCAGGCCCTACTGACGCTCTTCACACTGAACTTGAAAACCGCTTAACTGTACCAGTCACTTGGCAATTAGTTATGTGCTGCCTTATGATGTCTTCCGTATCTTTGTTTTGCAGTATTTAAGTTTTGTTTATGTCTGACTTTTCAACCAGACTATAAACTCACAGAGGAGGAGACCGTGTCCCAGTCCCCCGCCCTCTCTTTTTCTGCCTTTCCTGGGTGCCTTGCCTAAGAATGTATAGACGCAAATATTTGGCTAAATGGTTTCAAGGAGATTTCTTCTGACTGCTTTAATGGGTCACCATGACATGGCAGAATTCGCCGCACAAGACCCTTTGCCTTTAAAGAGCTCAGCAGTCTAAAATGCAACATGTGAACTTGGCTGCAGTCTGCCGGCAATGCCTTTGGTGAAGCTGGCTTCTATAAGAAAGAGCTAGGAATGTTGCTTGCCTCAGTTCTGAGTCCAAGCGTTCTCTTGCTGTCAGAGCAAGAATGAACTTCTCCTGTTTTGAAATCCCGTGACCGTGTCTGCCAGCACAAGATCACCAAGAAGCATGACTCAGCCACTTTCTCACTGAAGCTGAGGAAGTGGCTAGCTGAGCAGTTGGTGTTTTTATGCACTAGTTCCACGTTAGCGTCAACCCTTTGAGATCTGTTGAAGGTACAGAGCAGCCTTGTGCTTGGGTGGTACTGTAATAATAATTTCTCTGGGGAATATGGGGCAAGTTAAGCGTTTAAAAAGTGTTGAAATAATTCTGAGTCAGTGTTTTTAAATCCTCACCCGAGGATATTTTTCCATTGATTTTTAGAGAGAGAGGAAGAGAGAGGGAAAGACAGAGAGAAATACTGATGTGAGAGAGACACATTGGTTGGTTGCCTCTTGCACTTGCTCCAACCAAGGCCGGGGCCAGGGAGCAGCCTGCAACCCAGGTACGTGCCCTCGACCGGAATTGAACCCGGGACCCTTCAGTCTGCAGGCTGACGCTCTATCCACTGAGCCAAACCGGCTAGGGCTCTGAGTCAGTTCAATTTAAAATGTGAGTGCCCCTCCCCCTTTTGGAGAGAGGGTCAAGATTATTCTCTACCAAATAGACGTTGTCTGGAGTGAAAGATGGTGTTCCACAGTGCATTGTTTTCTGGAAGAACTGGCCGAGCTCCGGGCATGGGGTGTGCGCACGACGTGGAGCTGATTGCTCTCCAGACTCAGCGTTTCACGAGAGGGTCTTCATCTTCTCTCTCCAGGAGAACCCATCTGCTACGCTGACCATGTCTTTGGCGCAGACTAACTTCTGCAGGAAACATGGATTTGACCCCCAGAGCCCCCTCTGCGCTCACATCATCCTGTCGGGGACTGTAACCAAGGTAGGCAGTTACTGCAGGAACAGGCCGGCTTTAGAAGAGCCAGTTAACCGCCATCTTGTTAACAATGAAGGAGAGGCAGATGGAGAATAAAATAAAGCTGGTTTGTGATTGAGATGCAGAGTTAGAGCATGTCCTCGTGTATGAAGTAATTTCACAAGCAGCCAAAGATTTCATCAGTTTCGTTCATAGAGGTGTTCAGTCAGACACTCGGGAGCAAAAGGGACTGTTTCTTGAGGTCAAACAGATCAAATAGCTGGGAAACCCCTAAATAAGGGGCATCTCAGCCCAAGCGCACTCTCCTGCCGTGTTGTCCACTGGACGGCATGCGCCCTTCCTGTCTCCACACTGACCGTGGCTTAGAGCAGAGAGCGTCCTGAGTAGGTTAGGAGGGGAGAATCCATTACTAAGTCCCGGGTGTGCATGCGGACGGTTTGGGGTGAGTGCTGGAGGGAGGAGGTTCAGTAAAACCGTGGGGAGTACAGAGGGCAAGGTGTCATGAGCACTGACTGATGGCCCAGCCAGCAGACTCGCTTCCTGACCTGTTGACCCCGGTTTCGCGGGCCAGTTCTGTTTATGGTCTCGAAGTTCTATGTGGAGGCATCTCTGTGTCTGCGTGCCCTTCATGGGCAGGGCAGCAAGTGCTCCTGACTCCCTGTGTCTTCTAAAGACTCACCTTGTGTACCTGCAGCCCGTGCTTCCCACACATTTGTCCTGGGATGAATGAGCTAATGGGATATGTCATTGGCACCAGGCACATTCGTGCTAGCGCCTCCTGCCAGTCCTCTACCAGCTCAAGATTACCGTTTAGCAATGAAAACGGGCTTGCACTGGTCTCTCATGTCCACACCCGTTCTCATCTCCATGTGAGCTCTTCATTGCTGTCTGCATTACTCAAGCTTCCTTCACACTTTCTTGTTTCCTTATGTTTATGATCAGGATGTATAGTAGGCCTTAAAAGGTCTCATCACAAAAAAAAAAAAAAAAGAAAGAAAGAAAAAGAGAAGAGGAAAGCATTTTTGTAGTATTAGTATGTGTGGCGATGGATGTTAACCAAATTCACTGTGGTGATCATTTCACAATCTATACAGGGGCAGCAGAAGTCACTTTACAGTTGTGAGTACTCGAAACACAGAGTTTATTCCCGTCTTATTCTGAATTAGAGGCCCGGTGCATGGATTGATGCACTGGTGGGGTCCCTCGGCCTGGCCTGGGGAATTGGGCTGAAACCGGCCCTGTGCCATCCCCAAGGGGTTCCGGATTGTGAGAAGGCACAGGCCAGGCTGAGGGACCACACCAGTGCATCACTGGGGCTGGGGATGGTCCACGGGAGGGCTCCAGGGCATGTCCGGCCCATCTTGCCCAGTCCTGATCAGCCGGACCTCAGCAGCAAGCTATCCTACCGGTCAGCACGTCTGCCCCCTGGTGGTCAGTGCACATCATATAGCAAGCAGTTGAGCAACCTTAACATATCATTAGCATATTATGCTTTGATTGGTTGAACGGCTGACCAGACACTTAGCATATTAGGCTTTTATTATATAGGATTATATCTTAATTGAGAAAAAACAGTAAAAAAAATCAGGATCTGTAACTAAACGCTTAGGATGTGTGGAATGCTAGAATCACATTGTTAACAGATGAGAAGACTGTCCCCACTGTGAGCCTGGTCACTTCGCTGTCTTTCAGGTGAATGAGACCGAGGTTGACGTTGCAAAGCAGTCGCTGTTCATTCGCCACCCTGAGATGAAAGACTGGCCTTCCAGCCACAACTGGTTCTTTGCCAAGCTGAACATAACCAACATCTGGCTCCTGGACTACTTCGGTGGGCCCAAGATCGTGACGCCCGAGGAATACTATAACGCCACATTTCAGTAGGTGTGTGTTTATCCATCGTGCATCTTATTTCGGAGCCCTCGCCAGGGCATGGCTCCTTTGGCAGTCTGGTAAGGCCTGTGGCCACACTCACAATAGTATTTTTTTAATGCCTAAAATACATAGGATTACAAAGCAAACGACTGTACTGAAGTACATTCATAAAATATGTCTTGTAATTGTGGTATCGTGATATGTTGGCTCTTTAATGAGCACATTCAGTAACACATTAAGGCACCTGCAGCAGCTCTAATGTGACATGAAAGCGTCTGTGTTTCTGTTGGTGACGGGCCCAGGTACACTGTCACCAGGTGGTTTGCTGCCTACATTCCTCACTGAAGGAGATGATAAACCTCAGTCAGAGCTTAATGGGAAGGAAAGCTTTTCCTTCCACCCCGGTTCCCGGACTCCCTGAGCTCTGCCTACAGGCCAGACCCGTTTGAGGCTGTGCTGTGGGCTCTGCAAGAGCTGGCTCTGACCCGGGATGGCCTTTTCTCATGAGACTCAGACTTGGGTGCCTCTGGACTGAGTGACCCCACCCGAGTCTGAGCACATGGCCCCATGCCCAGCAGCCCCCAGGCCTGGGGGTGCCCATGGGGCTGAGTGGGTCCCCTGCCAGCCAGTGGGCACCAGAGGGGAGGAGGCTGAGAGCCACGGGAGAGAATGAGGGAGGAGAGCAGGACCTGAGGAGGTGTGGTCAGGTGCTTTGCAATGAAGTCAGGGGTCAAATGAAGGAAGACAAGGGACCGATCTCCCAGGTACACGGTAACCCTGGCATCCCTGCCATCCGCACGGCCTCATGGGCGGTGATGCAACCACAGCCACAACAGCAACAACAGCACCAGTGTTTGCTGAGCTGCTCTTGCCGGCTGGGTGCAGTGTGGGTTGCTTATCTGTATCAACTCGTTGCTCTCACCGCAACCTATGAATTAGGTAACGTGGTCCCTCCTCTGTGAGATGGGGAGCAGCACCGGCTTCCTACCATGACGCTCTGCTGCCCCTCGGGTCGCCCCCTGGTGGCCGGCCGGCTCCTGCTCTGGTGTCACTCGATGCAGGGTCTCCTAGGGATGAGGGACCGTGGTTGGCGGAAGTGAGGTGGGGATACGAAGGTGTAGCTCACGTTCGGGCTTCTGCTCCCGGCACTGTGTGTCCTGTCTTACTCCACATAGGCCAGGTCCACGTTGGACTGTTGACATCCCACCACAACTGTGCATTTCTTGACAGCAAAGCTCAGCTTTTATTTATTTTACTTTTTTTGATATATTTTACTGATTTTTTTTTTTTTACAGAGAGGAAGGGAAAGGGATAGAGAGTTAGAAACATCAGTGAGAGAGAAACATCGATCAGCTGGCTCCTGCACACCTCCCACTGGGGATGTGCCCGCAACCACGGTACATGCCCTTGACCGGAATCGAACCTGGGACCCTTGAGTCCGCAGGCTGACGCTCTATCCACTGAGTCCAACCAGTTAGGGCTCAGCTTTTATTTTTGAATCTTAAACACAGCCTAGGACAATGCATGGCACAGAGCAGGCGTCTCATAAATGCTGGCGACTTGCCAGCCTGATCATCTGAGACACAGATTCTCAGCTGCTTGTTTGAAAAGAGCCCACGCACCTGCAGGAGAAGGGGCACAGGCAGGTTTGGGGCTGGAAACGCCACCTCGCTTTATCGGGACACAGAGGCGCCATTACAGTGTGCTGGCGGGCAACACATCACCCAGGACAGTCAGTAAATGGCAGGCCCACTCTTCAAGGTTGAAGGGGACGTTCACAGGACATAAGCATC
Source organism: Myotis daubentonii (assembly GCF_963259705.1). Classification (NCBI taxonomy): domain Eukaryota; kingdom Metazoa; phylum Chordata; class Mammalia; order Chiroptera; family Vespertilionidae; genus Myotis; species Myotis daubentonii. The sequence goes on along the minus strand of NC_081857.1, from coordinate 3,918,342 downwards.
TCTGAAGTACAGTTATCTACATGTATAAAAGCCTAAGTGACTGGCTGACCGGCTCTGACGCTCACTGACTACCAGGGGGCAGACGCTCAACGCGGGAGCTGACTTGGCAGCTGTGGTTCTTGGGTGACGCACCCAGAACCAGAGAGGAGGGAGCCCGATTCCGGGGTGTGTCATCCAAGAACCGCCCTCTCGCAATCTGGGACCCCTTGGCGGATGTCAGAGAGCCAGTTTCGGACCGATCCCTGCAGGCCAGGCCGAGGGACCCCACTGGTACACGGATCGGTGCACCGGCCTGTAGTCTTTGTATAAGTAACACGCCCAGGGGCGATGCTCACTTTAATAACAAAATACAGATGTTTTCTCTAACTCTCCATGCTGAGTGAGTGAGACACACCCGAGGTTCTCGCTTCACAGGCGAGTGGCCTTTCTGCAGCTGAGAGATAAGCAGGCATACGTCCTCCGTGTCCTCTGACGGGGAGACCAAAGACGTGCCAGGGCGTGGCCCTTCTGAGGCAGGCGCAGAGTCCATGCCGCCCACTCGGGTTGCCACCAGCACCGTCCACTGGTCCGGGGAGCAGACAGTGATACCCGTAGGGGCTGCACGTTCTTAGGGACCCCTCCCAGGGGCTGTGGGAGCTCCTGCCCCGTGGTGTCCGCCCAGATCAGACTTGGAGGATGTGACTTCTCCAAACGCCGTGAAGCCGCCTGCACCCTAGACTCCGCTGCTCTCAGAGGCGTCTTTTGAGATGGCTCAGCACAGACGCCCCGGGTTGGGCAGTGAGGGGCTCACGGATGTCGGTCTGCCTCATTGTGCTGCTGGGGCAGAAGCCATGGGCACATCTGCACATGGAATGAAGGTTTAATGTTTACAGAGGTGCTGGCTGACGCCCTCGATAAACAGTTTCCTCAGTTTCCTCCGCTCATGGTTCAGTCCGAGCACCACGCCTCGTGCCATCTCCTCGGCTGTGCCCACCTGGCCCTAGTAAGGACAGGTAAGGAGAGGTCACGGGTTACTAACTTGCCCGGCCTCCCCTGCCGGGAGATGGAGCTCCTGATAGCCGTGGTCCCGGCCGCAACAGGAAAAGGGTCCCAGCTGGACTCAACACCATCCGGCACCGGCCGGTTAACGCTCCTCTGCCCTAATGTTCCAGGACCCTTTTGTCCTCAACTGTGTCTGTCTTTTAAACCTTCAGGTGTTCTGAGTAGAGAACCACACGGCCTGAACGGCGCTATGTCCGCACAGGTGGCCGCAGCAGCCTTGCACAAGAGGGTGCTGGCTGGCGTGAAGCCTCCTGGGCACCTGGATACAGAACTCCAGTCTCCGGCGCTGCCCACCACACCGGAGTGGCGGAAATTAGCTCAGAATCTTAAACTGTTAGAAGTGTCTCTAGTCTTTCCCTAGAATGAACTACCTTGTAAGATGTCAGCTCATTTAATGAAATAATCCTTCGTCCTCTCTCCTTCTGTTTAGGTGAAGCAGCATTTGGCGGATTTAACCACCGGTGAAGTTCTTAGGATGTTTCATACAGACCCGAGGGCTTCGGGGTCCCCTGTGGGAAAGGTCCCGGAGATCAGCCTGGTTACAGCATCAAGTAGAACTGCTACTGAATTTCTTGGAAACGAGGTTGCTAAATTTTAGACATTTAAATTTGTATTTTTACTTATATGCATGGTTTCAGAAGACGAGATGAGATCCCCCATCGAGGCGGGCCCATCTCCATAGAGGCGTCCCCGCGGAGCCTCAGTGGCTCAGAGAAAGGAGCGGATGTGCGTCACTCTGTTTGAAGACAACGAATGAACTCACCCGGAACCCAGCCAGCAGCCGCTGGTGAAGAAAAATAATTAAAAACAGAAAAAGAGAAATGACTTACATTAACCTCGGTACAACGGGTTCCTTATTCAAAGCATCAGTAATTAAAAGCATTATTTTAATGACATGAGTTGGATTCATTTTCTTAAGATGCTCATATTCCTTACTCTCACTGGCCACTGGCGACCCTTCGTGTCTTTATGTCAGCGCGCTGTCGAGGCAAACCCTGCTTCAGCGCTTCAAGGGAATCCTTCGGCCCTTTCGCTCTGATACACAGCTCACGGTGACCCAGAATTGGGGGCGAGGCCAGAATGCAGCCTTGGTCAAGGTCTGCCCCCAGGGCCTCGGAGCTGACGTGCTTGTGGTGGAATTAGTTTGAGGGCACCTGTCTGTTTTTTCCCCTCTACCTATGTCCTGGGAGTTTTGTCTTCACCACTTGGTGCCATGTAAAAACATACCTGTTATCACAGGAAAGACAGCCACTGGGCCACAGCAGGGGGCACAGGTTGAATGGGCAGAATATGTTCCTGTTATTGACCACCAGGGGGCACTGCAGACCACTTTGTGTGTAGGCGTCAGTTGCTTCTCACCACTGAGCTGAGTGGTACCGTGGGTGGTGATGACTGGGGCAGGGCAGCTCTGAAGGGACAGGAGGCGACACCTGGTCTCATGCTCCCTCCCTCCATGCCACGCACTCGGGCTCCCCTGCACCCCACGTCCTGCAGAGGAGGGACAGCGTCCTGGCCTCAACCTGCAAGGGCATGAGTGCCTGGGACAGGGGCAGCCACTGGCCCAGAGGGCAAGGCCGGTTCTGATCAAGAAAAGAGAAAACGAAAAGTAGAAAGAGGGAGTGACCGAGGAGCGAAGCGCCGTGGATCCTGCTAACGGCCAATGAAGACGAGAAACTCCCTGTGAAAGGGGGGGGGCCCAGCGCAGGCAAAGCACAAACATCCTGACCACCTCGTTCCTGTCGCGCTTCCCTCAGTGACACCCAGACAGAGGACCCCGTGATGGATGGAGCACCCGGCGACGGAGCACCCAGCGATGGAGCACCCGGCGACGGAGGACCCAGCGACGGAGCACCCAGTGACGGAGCACCCAGCGATGGAGCACCCAGTGACGGAGGACCCAGCGACGGAGCACCCAGTGACGGAGGACCCAGCGACGGAGCACCCAGTGACGGAGGACCCAGCGACGGAGCACCCAGTGACGGAGGACCCAGCGACGGAGGACCCAGTGACGGAGCACCCAGTGACGGAGGACCCAGCGATGGAGGACGCAGCGACGGACCACCCAGCGACGGAGCACCCAGCGATGGAGGACTCAGTGACGGAGCACCCAGTGACGGAGCACCCAGTGATGGAGGACCCGGTGACGGAGGACCCGGTGATGGAGGACTCGGTGACGGAGGACCCGGTGATGGAGCACCCGGCGATGGAGCACCCGGTGACGGAGGACCCGGCGACGGAGGACTCAGTGACGGAGCACCCAGTGACGGAGCATCCAGTGATGGAGGACCCAGTGACGGAGGACCCAGTGACGGAGGACTCAGTGACGGAGCACCCAGTGACGGAGGACCCAGTGACGGAGCACCCAGCGACGGAGGATCCAGCGATAGAGGACCCAGCGACAGAGCACCCAGCGACGGAGCACTCAGTGACGGAGCACCCAGCGACGGAGGACCCAGCGACGGAGCACCCAGTGACGGAGGACTCACTGACGGAGCACCCAGTGACGGAGGACCCAGTGACGGAGGACCCGGCGATGGAGCACCCAGTGACGGAGCACCCAGTGACGGAGGACCCAGTGATGGAGGACCCGGCGATGGAGGACCCGGCGACGGAGCGCCCGGCGATGGAGGACCCGGCGACGGAGGACCCGGTGACGGAGGATCCAGCGACAGAGGACCCAGCGACGGAGGATCCAGCAACGGAGGACCCAGTGACGGAGGATCCAGCGACAGAGGACCCAGCGACGGAGCACCCAGCGACGGAGCACCCAGCGACGGAGGACCCAGCGACGGAGGATCCAGCAACGGAGGACCCAGCGACGGAGCACCCAGCGACGGAGGACCCAGTGACGGAGGACCCGGCGATGGAGGACCCGGCGACGGAGCGCCCGGCGACGGAGGACCCAGTGATGGAGGACCCGGCGATGGAGGACCCGGCGACGGAGCGCCCGGCGATGGAGGACCCGGCGACGGAGGACCCGGTGACGGAGGATCCGGCGACAGAGGACCCAGCGACGGAGGATCCAGCAACGGAGGACCCAGCGACGGAGGATCCAGCGACAGAGGACCCAGCGACGGAGCACCCAGCGACGGAGCACCCAGCGACGGAGGACCCAGCGATGGAGCACCCAGCGACGGAGGATCCAGCAACGGAGGACCCAGCGACGGAGCACCCAGCGACGGAGGACTCAGCGACGGAGCACCCAGCGACGGAGGATCCAGCGACAGAGGACCCAGTGACGGAGCACCCAGCGACGGAGGACCCAGCGACGGAGGACTCAGTGACGGAGCACCCAGCGACGGAGGACCCAGTGACGGAGCACCCAGCGATGGAGCACCCAGCGATGGAGGACCCAGCGACGGAGGATCCAGCGACGGAGGATCCAGCGACTGAGCACCCAGCGATGGAGCACCTAGCGACGGAGGACCCAGCGACGTAGCACCCAGTGACGGAGGACCCAGTGACGGAGCACCCAGTGACAGAGGAGGGGACGCTGCCCTGTGACGGGCTGGCTTTCAGCTTTGCACTGAGAACAGAAACCACTGTGCTCTATCTCAAGCTGGTGTCAGTATTTCTTAGGGAAATTCCAAACCATCACTTCATAGCCAGGGGCTCTGTACATTTTTATCTGAGAAGGCAGAATGGAGGGACGAACAAATCAACCAGTAAAGCTTCATCTTTTTCTTAGTTTTCCCTTAGTATTTATTGTAAGATGTGTGAAAAATATGGAAAATTTAAAAAGTTTAAAACATGACCGCCTCACCAGCCAGCACAGCTGCTAACATTTTTACGTGTTTTCTTCCAATCTTTGCTTCCAATAAATGCCTAACTATAACATTGAATAATAAGATCATTGATCGTGTATCTCACTTCTTTCACTTAGTCATAAGCTTATGTTACTAGAGTCCGTAAGGATGGCTTGGTGGCTGCAGAATATTCATCAGATCAACAATGGCCTGTATTAGCCCCTGTTGCTAGTGACAGAAGCCCTAGTCAGAGCCCTTTAATTCGCTGACCTTACATATCCCTTCAAAGCTCGCCTTCCTGCCCTGGCCCTCTTCCCGCTGAGTTGGTTTCACTTGCAGTCAGCAATCGTAGAGCGAAGAGGCGGCATCTTCCCAGCCTGGGAGGGAGCCATTCCTGAGTGGTCACTGTGGCTGGGAGTGGGGTGCCCTCACTGGCGCAGCCCGGGTCCTGGGTCCTTCCCCAGCTTGGGGTTCAGCTCAGTCCCTGTCAGAACCACAGGGACTGGGGGAATCAGAGAAGCTCCGTCAATGGGAGGGATATGGCCAGCCTGAGCTCAGTGCTGTCACCATTCCCCGGTGTGGGAACATTTAAGTCACTTCCGATTTTTCCCTGTTGGAGAGACAGACCAATTTATACATCAATTAGAGGCCAGGTGCACGAAATTTGTGCACTGGGGAGGGGTGTCCCTCAGCCCAGCCTGCATCATCTCCAATTTGGGACCCCTCAGGGGATGTCCGACTGTTGGTTTAGGCCTGGTCGCCCCCAACTGCCTTCCCCTGCTGGCCTGGTCGCCCCCAACTGCCCTCCCCTGCTGACCATCTTGTGGTGGCCATCTTTTGACAACATGTGGGTGGCCATCCTGTGCGAGGGTGTGAGGGTCAATTTGCATATCACCTCTTTATTAGATAGGATGGTATTCTACATCCATGTTTATTTCCTAGAGAGATTCCCAGCCATGGGAAAAGCAGTTGGTACACGTAAACTGCTCCTGAGAATTTCTACTGCTTAGTCCTACAAGCAGGTGTGAAAGTGCCCAGATCCAACAGGTAAGAGTGTCATTGACTTTAGTTTACTGGTAACTTTGGACTCTAAAAACCCATAAAGCCCTGGCTGGTGTGGCTCAGTTGGTTGGGCGTCATCCCATGCACCAAAGGGATTGCTGGTTCAATTCCCAGTCGGGGCACAGGCCTGGAGGCAGCCGATCAATGTTTCCTTCTCACATCAATGTTTCTCTCTCCCTCTCCCTTCCTCTCTCTCTAAAAATCAATTTTAAAACTATTTTAAAAATAGATAACAATAAAAACCCAATGAATACTAGTTGATTTACTTTCCTTTGCTTCAACTAGCAATTGGTAACCTATGGGTTGAATTTTCTCAAAAATGTAAACACCATAGCCTGTTTATCCATCCATATGCTGACAAATATTTTGGTGGTTTCCAGTCTGGGGCTTTTACAAATAGAACTGCTGTGACTCTTTTTAAAATATATATTTTTACTAGAAGACCAGCGCACGGATTCGGCCTGATCCCCGCAGGCCAGGCTGAGTGACCCCACCGGTGCATGAATCCGTGCACCGGGCCTCTAGTATGCATATAAGGTCTTTGGTTAATCTCTTCTTGCCCCCCCCCTTCCCCCTTCCCTCTGAGATTCATCAGTCTGTTCCATGTTTCCATGCCTGTGTGTTGAACATCTGCCCCCTGGTGGTCAGTACTCATCATTGCTACCAGTCGAATGGTTGCTTAGGCTTTTATATATATACTAGGGGCCCGGTGCACGAAATTCGTGCACTGGGTGTGTGTGTGTGTGGGGGGGAGTGTCCCTCAGCCCAGCCTGCCCCCTCTCACATACTGGGAGCCCTCAGGCGTTGACCCCCATCACCCTCCAATCGCAGGATCGGCCCCTTGCCCAGGCCTGATGCCTCAGCCAGAGGTGTAGACCCCCGTCACCCTCTGATCACCTGATCGGCCCCTTGCCCAGGCCTGACGCCTCCGCCAGAGGTGTCAGGCTTGGACAGGGGACCCCTATCTCCCCCCGATCACTGGCTCTGGCCCCCGCCCAGGCCTGAGGCCTCTGGCCCAGGAATCATGCCTGGGCAGGGGACCCCCATCTCCCTCTGATCGCTTGCTCCACCCCCCGCCCAAGCCTGACGCCTCTGACCCAGGCTTCAGGCCTGGGCAAGGGGACCATCATATCCCCCCAATCCCCGGCTCCGCCCCCCACCCAGGCCTGATGCCTCGGCCAGAGGAGTTGACCCTCATCACCCTCCGATCACCAATCACCGGATCGGCCCCTTGACCAGGCCTGAGGCCTCCGGCAGAGGTGTCAGGCCTGGGCAGGGGACCCCCAGCTCCCCGCCGTTGCAGGCTCCGCCCCTGCCCAGGCCTAACGCCTCTGGCTGAAGCGTCCGGCCCGGGCAGCGGGGACCCGCAGCTGCAGCGGCCCCGTGATCATGGGCTTCGCTTTAGGCCCAGGCAAGGGACCCCTAGCTCCTGGGACTTCCAGCTTCGACCGTGTCCAGCTCCCATCGCTGGCTCCACCCCTACTTCCTGCTATCACTGGCCAGGGCGGCAAAGGCGCCTGATTCTCCGATCATGGCTGGGGGTCAGGGAAAAGGTGGCCCCAGGGCCGCCTGTGCCCTGCCCCCCAGCTCTTAGCTCCCCCCTGGGTTTCCGATCACTGTCAGTGGCAGGGGGCTTCTTCCTGCTTTCCCTTTAGCCTCCCTGCATTGTGCCTACATATGCAAATTAACCGCCATCTTGTTGGCAGTTAACTGCCAATCATAGTTGGCAGTTAATTTGCATATAGCCCTGATTAGCCAATGAAAAGGGTATCGTCGTACGCCAATTACCATTTTTCTCTTTTATTAGATAGGAGGATAGATTGATTTCCGAGAGGGAGGGAGAGGGAAAGAGAGATAGAAACATCAATGATGAGAGAGAATCTTTGATCAGCTGCCTCCTGCATGCCCCCTACTGGGGATCAAGCCTGCACCCGGGCATGTGCCCTTGACCAGAATCGAGCCCAGGACCCTTCAGTCCACAGGCCGACACTCTATCCACTGAGCCAAACCGGCTATGGCTGCTGTGACTATTTATGTAAAGTCTTCCTATGGGCATATATTTCTTTTTGTCTTGGATAGATACTGAGGAGTGGGTGGCTGGATCATACGGAGAATGTATGTTTAACTTTTTAAGAACCCGCCAAACTGTTCTCCCAGATGGCTGTGCCATTTTACACTCCCACCATCATCTATGAAAGCTCCAAATTCAGGCCAAGTTCAGAACTGCAAGCTCAGACCAACTCCATCAGTTTCCTTTATAGATAAGGGCACCGAAGCCCAGAGATGTTGAGTGACTTACTCAACAGCAAGCAGGTAACAGGGACGCTGTGAACGCACAAGTAGTCTGTCTCTCCATTCAGCCTGACTGCAGCACAGCCCTCGTCTCACCCACCACCATAACATCAAGTCTAGGGAATCGGCGTGCTCCTGCATGCATCCGACCGATGTCACCAATTAAGGTAGGAATTAGATAAAAATGAGACCAAAGTTAGGGGGCAGGGGAAGGAAAATGAAACAGTGGTTAAGTGAGAGAAAGAGCAAAACTCAGGCAGGCAGGCACTCACACACCCCAAACCCTCAAACCTCCAGAGCTTCCTGCCTGTGACCCGAGGGGGTGTGAGCCTTGCTGCTGGCAGGTGCCTGCCTCTCAGGGGCCTAGTCCTCCACTTCCTGAGGAGGCCGCCCCAGCCGCCAGCACACACTCCCTTTGTCACTCGTCCCGCACGGCTGCCAGGCCCCTGCGTCCCAGCTCTTCCCGGACTGACGGACGGACAGCATGAAGTGGGAGGCGCTTGTCATCGCGGCCGTCCTGCAGGCCCAGTTCCCAGCGACAGGTAAGGCCGACACATCGAGAAAGTCTTTGTGACTGTGTGTGGGGGACCACAGGGGCTGGCAAGGACCGGCGTCTCCTCCAAACCCTGTCTTTCCGAAAGCAATGGGCAGTGGAGCGGAGGGGTGTGTGTGTCGGGGGGTGGGGGGGTGGGGATGGACCGGCGGAAGGAAGCAGGGAGCCCGGGCGCAGGCCCAGCGTCAAACAGAAGCTGGTGGGATTGGGAGGCACTGGCCAGGCCAGGTTTCGCGCTGCGACATGGTTCTAGTTCCTGCGTCTTCGTTGACCCCTTGCTGGTTCGGTCCCTGTCCCTGTCCTGCTTCCTTCGCCAGACAGAGAGCATGTCCGTCGCCAGAGGCAGGGACGCTGTGGGCTGGCTCACGTGAGACACCTTGATGGTCCGGGGACTAACTGGGGCCCACGGAGGAGGGACTGGCCTTCCGTGGGGCTCAGCTCTGCACCCCGCGGCCGCGTGCCCCGTGACACACCCACCCGAGGCTCAGGGCTCACCCTGCGCAGGCCGCTCTGCATCTGTGCCCGGAAGGCCCGGCTGCTGCCGGCCGTGGGGACAGGGAGGAGGTGACATGCTCAGCCACCATGAGTGACAAACACCCTTGCCGCCCCCCCCCATTCATGCAACAAGGCCTTTCTAGGCCCTCCACCTCCCCGTGTCCCCGTGTCCCCGTGTCCCCGTGTCCCCGGGCTCTATGCATTCCTACCAGGAACGGGACCAGCTGTGTTTACACCGAGGGGACAGGGAAGGTTGTCCCAAACGCCCCTCCTCGCTGCAGCCTGGGCGGCACAGGGTGGAGGCAGGGAGGCCCTGGCACTTCCGGCCCTACCCGGGGTTTCAAGGGCTGAGCATGGCAGGTTTTCTGGGAGATCACAGCCCTTCTCAGAAAGGCCTGGGTGGGCATGAGTCACGTGGAGCTGCGGGGGAGGGCACCCCGGGGCGCCCGGAGCGGCCGTGGACCGCGGGCCCAGGTGCCAGCAGCCCGGAACCCAGCGCTGCTGGGGGGTTCGTCACCGCTGGGCTGTCCTCTCAGGCCACGGGGAGGTCGGGGCAAAGGGGGTGTAGAAGGGACAAGAACAGCTGGGGTGCTGGTGGCGCCACGAGCAGAAAACAAAGCCCCACCCGGCAGACAAGATGGGGCCACGGCCCCCTCCACACCCGCCGAGCGGGGGCCCAGGCACCTTCCCCCCTTCTCTCCGCGCACTCGACGGGGGACGGGGGACGGGGACTTCAGCTCCGCACAGAGGGGGCTCCTGACAAAGTGCGTCACGGAGCCCGAGGCCCCTGCAGGAGGGACGGGGACTCCAGGCTTTCACAGCCCCTGCGACGGCCGAGGGCAGGCCCCTGGCGGAAACCGACCTCAGGTCTCTCTTCTGCTCAGTGAAGTTCCTCCCCTGACCCCCTTAAGACACCCACTTTCACCAGGACCTTTCCATTTGTATTTCCGCGGGACCCAGATCATCTGGATCAAAGCAGAAATGACCCGTCTGTCCATGAGGTCTCCCTGGTGAAGTCCCCACGGCCGCCCCACCACCGGGGTCTGAGGCTGGCGGAGCCTGAGGTCACCTGCCTGATGCCAGGCGCGCACGTTGGCCCACAGGGCCCTCGGCTCTGACTGCCCAGGCGCACGCAGGGTCTGTGCGGCTCTGTCCTCTGTCTGGTGAGGCCGTGCGGCTATGGCACAAGCCTCAGGAAACAGGCTCCCAGGCTCCTGGTCGGCTCAGCTTGCAGGGAAGCAGCTGGATGTGGTGCAGGGTCAGGCCAATCACAGTGGCTGTGCAACCTTAAGCAAGTTAGTTAGCCTCTCTGGGCCTCAATTTTCTCCCCTGTAGAGTGAGTAGAACCTTCATTGCAGAGCTGTGACATGAGAAGTGACTAGTGTGCCTGAGACATAGTAGACAGCCAGTACGTGGAAGTTGTACTAATTATCACTATTACCACCGCTTGCTGTTTTCTTGTTCTGGGTACCAGGAACAGGAAACGGAAGCTCACGGTCAGGATTTGGTGTGCTCTCGGCTGTGTTGTGAAGCAGCCCCGGTCATTTGTCCATCTCCCTTGGGTTTCTGAGCGCGCTCACGCCAGCACAGGGCGTGCGGCCCAGCCCGGCCCAACGCGGAACCCGGGCAAAGCTTTGGCGGGTCTCAGGATGACTTCCCACTTTAATTTCTTAAGATGCTTATTCTGTAGGGATATTCCCCCAAAGTGAAAACAAGCCCAGAAAAGACACACTCTGCGTAGTTAGGGAAGGGTGTGCGCGACAAGGCCCCCTGGACACCGTTGGTCAGGGCGGGACCCAGACTTTGCAGCGGTAGCCGGTGCACGTGAGGGTGCGGGTGCGGGTAAAGGCCTGGTGTTGAGGTGCAGCGTCTTGTGGAGCAGATCTCTGCCTTAGTTGCTTGGAGCTGGACTTGAGGGGCGCTTGTAAGCGATGTCCGGACAAGTTTTTCACCCACAGCATTTTCGCCAGTGGTTTATTCAGCCTCCATCGCCTGGCTCTGCTCACCCCGTGAGCAGCTTCATTTCCTGCGTTGGCCTAATTCTCAGGCTTGCTGGCCCGCAGACCTCCTCTGCAGCCTCGACCCCCCCTCTGCCCCCCAGAAGCAGTCCTGGGAAGCGCCCGTTGAGTGGTGTATTTATTTTAACATCCTTTTCATCTCTGTCTTTAAAAAGTAGATTTAATTTTTATCGGATGTTCATTTTTACTTTAAGAGCCCCCAGGCGTTGCGCCTCCGTTTCTCGGGAAGGCTCAGGCACTCGGGAGCTGGCTTGCGGAGCTTGTCCAGACGCACACTGTGGGCCAGCGCTGGGCTGGACGACCAGCAGGGAGAGTTCATAACGCACTTCTCGGCGTGGGCCCCGGCTGGTTCTTACCAACACTACAGGGCAGAAGAGTCTGTCTGAGCAACCCGTCAGTCAGTTTGGTGAAGAAAGGACCGAGCTGGCCATCTGACTTGTTAGTTGAAACAAAATGGTCACCAAGTCCCTGCATGGCCACGGCCACGGCCACGGCCGCGGCCACGGCCATCTCTTCTGCCTTAAGCTCCAGGTTGTGTTCCCGAGGGAAGCAACACCTCCCCCCCTCCTCCATGTGTCCCAGCCCGTAGCTCGGCGCCCGAGCAGAGTCAGAGCCTAGATGTCTGTGGGGTGGGTTAAAGTTGGAGGAGGAAGGAAATCTGGGGGTTCTGTGTGATTAGATTAACTTAATGGTCTATTCGGGGGGTACTGGAGTGGCGCTGTTGGGATCTTACCTCTAGAGAATGTAGTATCAAAGTCTGTGGTTTTTAAAGAGAAATTAAACTGGTGGAGGAGTCAGCACTTTGAATAAATAGAACGATTCGCAATAGTTGTAAGGATGGTTTAAGGTAAAATCCTACCTTAATGGTCTCATTTGATCAGATGAAATTTCCGATATTTATTTACTTTGGACCTATAAAAATCATAATTTCATATGATTCAACTAATATATCTCAAAAATAAACAAACAAATGAAGAAAGACATTCATTTTTCTGACTTGGCTTTAACACGAGGGCAAAGCTGCAAGTACAGAGACCACCGCCGTCGAGGTTGTTAACTAATGAACTAACAAGCTAATGAGAGGATCCAAGGAGAAAATAAGAGCTTGTGGATTATAGTATAAATCACATTATTCAATTTTATCCAATTGCTGAATTGCCTCAAAATATGGAAAGAAAAACAGCAATGCGCTAGCCGAGCATCCCATTCCGTTTGGTCTGTGTTACGAAATAAACGTTCCATGCAGCTATGGGCTTTTTCCCTGTCTTAATTTGAGGAATTTTAACAAAAAGACCATAGAATTTATTAGAGGAAATTATAAACTTTTAAGATCCATAATCTTGCCAAGCTAGCCCAATAACTTTCCACTTTCACTTCTTCATGTTCCATTCCATCGTTTGTAACAAGTGTGCCCATATCTTTGTGGAGTTGCTGGTGTAAAAACGGTCTCATGTGCTTTTTTCTTTCTATGATGGCTTTTCCCCCCCCGCAGCCTTCACGGTGGCTTTTCACTGCTTTGTAAACTTCCACAATTCAGCCTCGCGGTTCTGCGCTATTTCTTCTTGTTGGACATTTGGGCTGTTTCTAATTTTTGTTACTATACGTAGCTAACCCTGCCGGAAAAATCTTAGGTAGGAAGCTTTGGCAATTCCTTTTGAAGTGTTTCCTGGGGCTAATTTCTCCAGGACTGACGACGACGAGGCTGGACTCAAAGGGCATTTCACTGTGCGCTTTAGACTTCTGTGCGCCACAATCCGGTTGAGGAAAGAGTTTGTTTCTAAGTCTCTCAGCCCATTTCATGGGTGTCTGCCTCCTCTGGAGCAGGAGACTGGTGGGGGGAGAGAGGAGGCCCAGGAGCCAGAAGATCTGGGTCTGAGTCCTGGTTTGTCCCCAGCCCGTCACTGCCGTGAGCAGTCCCCCCCCCCCCAAGCCTCCCACCCCCAGAGCCTCAGGCTTCCTCCGTCAGGCGGCCCCTCCGTGCAGCTCAGGGGAGTGCTGTGGGCTGCAGGCGTTCTTGGATGTGCCTGCACACAGTGCTCAAAGCCCAGCAGCCATTGCCACGTGTGCCTCAGTTTCCCAATCTGCGAAAGAGCAAGGCTGTCGCTTTCCCCACGCAATGCCGTGGCAACCCTGGTCCCCACCGGCTCCCTTTTTCTTCCTGGGTCACTAAATTGCAATGTGAATGTGGGCAGAAACCTCCCTCTGAGCTTTAGCTTCCTCGTCTGAGAGGGTGGACATCCCTTTCCGCTACCAAATGGATGGCACATGGTCTGGAAATTGCAAACTTTTAAAGGACATTTAGCCCCCAGCGCCCACCCCACGGCATAGGTGCACGGCACATGGAACCTCAGCCTCACTCCCCTCTGCAGTGCCCAATGCGTTACCTGGGTGTCTACCGCACCCCATGGTTCCTACTCTCTAGCGCGGGCCTCTGTGAGAGAAACACAAGGACAAGGTTCCACCTTTCTGGCTTCTTCCTTACGCTTGTGCACCGGCTGCAGTTTATTGAGGCCGCGGGGACTCTGTTGGGGAGATCTGACTTGGACAGAAAGCAAACTGTGGTCTGAAGCAGCAAAACTGCACCCCGACCCCCCCACCCCCACCATCCACTTCCCTAGCCTGCTGTGCTCGGTGCTACTCAGCAGCTAATTCTCAGGCTCAAGGAGGAAAAAAGAAATGGAAAGCATTTGAACAAAGACAGGCAGCGTCCCTGCCCAGGCCAGCCGGCCCTCTCTTGGTGCCGTCACCCTTCTGTTTGGCAAGTGCCACCGACACCTCCGTAGACTCGGTCCTCGTCGCCGTCCTATGGCCAATAGCAGAAAAGTCAGGGCTTCTCTTCTTATAAAGGAAGAGATGAGGCTTTGGGGCTTCTCGATGTGCCTGAGGGCAGAGTGCGGTTCAGGGCCCCCGTTCAGGGTCCATGCTCTGGAGCCTTCTTCGCTGCTGGCCCAGCCGGCCGTGCCGACTGGCAGTGCCACCCGCCGATGCCTGAGCTCTGAGCAGACGCCTGGAGGCACTCCCTCAGTGAGCACTTAGTACCACCCTCCTCTCCGTTCGGGAGGGAAGAGATTATTTTGATGCCGGATAGGCTCATTTACTATACATTTTCTGCGGAGCAGGAAACATTTGGTGGTTCATACGGAGTTGCTTTTTCTCGCATTTTATTAGAGCTCTGATCTCACATTTCCCCTAAATCTGGTAAAACCCACATTTCCCATTTTGCGCTTAATAACGATGTCTGTTTGGGAGCTTTCTCCGGGGAGGATGGCCTCAGCTTGCAATCCATCCTGCTTCGTGTGCACCGGCGAGTGGCTGTGCCACAGGAGGCAGCAGCTGGCGGGAGGAAGGGGAAACGCGGCTACTGCTCAGAGCCGGCAGAGGGGCAGGTGCACAGGGGCCGAGATGTCCCCGGCACATCCCGGGATTCTGTGCAGAAGGGAGACGAGACAGCCTCTCTCCAAACTCAAGTCTCCAGGGTCCCAAGAGGCTGGGAGGCCATAGACGCAGACGTCTCAGGTGGGGGTCCTGGCCCCTCGGAGCTCCCCCACACCCCAGGTGAGCCCCATCCTTGTCCTTCCCTCCTTGGGTCTTCCTTCCTCCCAGATCCCTCTTCTCAGGTTCCGACTCTGTACCCACGCCCACCTGTGGAGACCTGCCCCCCGCCTCACACTCCAGCCTGATGCACGGGGGTCTCCCAGACCCACCGCTGACCTTGACACCAGAGTTAAGGCGACAAAAGGAGATGGAAAGTTATTGTTCTCAGAGTTCAGGGCTAAAACCCACTGCCAATAGTTCCCTATGGCCAGCCCTTCTCAGGGAGGAGGCCCAGCACACGCCTGATTCAGCACAAAATGTTACCGCCTCCCCCACCCTCACCAGGTCCCCCGACAGCGGCCATCTTAGGGGTTTGACTAACACAGTAGCAATCCAGCAGCGTGGCTCCTGGTGACCAGCTCTGGCCATTGAGAGCTGGCCTTGCCGGACCTGGAATTATCTTTAATATCTGATCAATCACAGCATCTGGTCAGCCACTCGCCTTACCGGTGAGTAAGCCAGGCCCCTGTGTGTGCCCATCAAGCACATGGTTCCCCCAAGGTTGGCCGCCAGCCGTGGACCAGGCCGTGGACGGCACGTGACCGAGAGCCCATCGTCCAGGACAGCCTCCCTGGCCTGGTGGGCCATGTTCCTGGGTTTTCTGGAAAAGTCTCCATTGGCCGAGCGCCTGGCCTCTTTATGGTCTGGTCTGGTTTTCATCACTTCTGAGCCGGTGCTGATTTCCACGCTGAGCTTAGGCACAAAGGAGTGCCGGTCAGAGACACCACCCAGGACGGTCTGCGTGAGGCTCGAGAGCTTCAGAGATGGCCCTTTCATTTATTTCCTTAGATTAGAGGTACATTTTTTGCCTTTTCTCCCACGTAACCATCCACGCTTCAAAGCCCGGACCTATATGAAATACACAAATGCTGTCTGGACAAAATGAATCTTGTCCGTCTCTTTGGATTTCAGCGGGAACAATAGAGATGGAGCTACAAAAGGCTGGCAAAGAGGATTATTCTTTCTCTTTCTATTAAGTGTAGAGGCTTCAAAAGAACAGCTCGATAGTCAAATAATTGTACCCACCGCCGCTCACCCCTCCGTCTCAGCCGACCGGCCTGCGGCATCCCCGTTAGAAACGCGCCGCTCCCCCCGCCCCCGCACAGAAAGCGTTGGTGACCATCCCATCCACAGTTCCGGTTTGGAGCGCAGTGTTTGAATTTTACGGAATGTCTTGATTTGGTTGGTTTGGAAAACACACGCACACATCTGCTGGTTTCTAGCTATGGCTGTAAACACAGGGCCTCGGACTGAAGCTGATCTGACCCCTGGTTTAGTTTCAGGACAGAAAATTCCCACCAGCCCTTTTGACGAGCATAGAAAGGCCCCTCTGGGCTGAAGGGGAGAGGATTTGGCTGTTCAGGCGTCTTTAAATCGGGGGCTGAGCATTTTCTAGCAGCTTTGAAGCCTGAAATGATTTCAGTTTAAAAAAAAAAAAAAAAGCAAAAGAAGAAAGAGAAAGAAAAGAAATCTAACCTCCCCTGATTTTGAGATGATTGCCAATTGGGAGATTAGATTGAGTTGGTGGAGAGAGACCATGGGGCAGAAGGATGCCCATTGGGCGGGGGTTGGGGGGGGGCACCCAGGACACAGAGAGGGCCTGGCAGCCATGTCCCGGCTCCACAGGGCAGCTCTCACGTGGGCAGCGCCCTCATCAGGAGCAGCGCTCCGGGGGGACGGGAGGGGGACGGGAGGGGCGTCTGATGCTCAGAGCTGTGTGGTCACTCCTGGAGCAGGTCCTTCAGCTCAAGGTCTTTCTCCGTCAAGGCTGACCCTGTGTCATGGCCTCTCTCCCGTCACCGCCTTTCCTGCTCTGAGGTTTAAACTCCTCTCAGAGGGAGCGTACAAGTCCCAGGGAATGAATCGTCCAGTTATGCAAATTCAAAATAATGCAATACACAAAGTTAGCATGGGCTCGATTTCTGTGCGCCGTCTAAAATCCGCTGGCGTTCATCTCATTCTTGCCCCTGTGAGAGGTCATGTGACGTTTGCCATCACAGGTGGCTGTGGTCACCTCCTGATTAGGTTGGGGGGGGGCTGGGACGCTGCCCGTGAATTTCACCTCCAGTGACAAGAATAACAGATGGAGCCTCTAAGGCAGCGGTTCTCAACCTGTGGGTCGCGACCCTTTTGGGGGTCAAACGACCCTTGCACAGGGGTCGCCTAAGACCATCGGAAAACACATATATAATTACATATTGTTTTTGTGATTAATCACTATGCTTTAAATATGTTCAATTTGTCACAATGAAAATACATCCTGCATATCAGATATTTACATTATGATTCATAACAGTAGCAAAATTACAACTGTTTGTTTGGTTTGCACAGTTAGGAAGTAGCAACGAAAATAATTTTATGGTTGGGGGTCCCCACACCATGAGGAACTGTATTAAAGGGTCGAGGCATTAGGAAGGTTGAGAACCACTGCCAGGGGTCCTCAAACTTTTTAAACAGGGGGCCAGTTCACTGTCCCTCAGACCGTTGGAGGGCCGGACTATAGTTTAAAAAAAAACTATGAACAAATTCCTATGCACACTGCACATATCTTATTTTGAAGTAAAAAAACAAAACAGGAACAAATAGAATATTTGTATTTGCATGTGGCCTGTGGGCGTAGTTTGAGGACCCCTGCTAGGGAATTTTCTCTGATCGAAGGGGGGCTCTTAACACTTTCCAGGCTCCGCAAGCATCCTCATTGAGCGACTTCCCTGAGTGTGAATTCCCAGTTACAGAATTTTCATAGAACGAACAGGAGGCTTAATGTCTGGAAGAGAGACATGCCCGGGGGGTCCTGTCGGTGTCACTGGCAGGGACCTCCCCAGGGTGGGCAGGAGGCACCCCGAGGGCTAAGAAGGGTTTTCTTTTGTGATGCAGTTCTGCCTGGGGTCCCGGCTCCCCTGGCATCTTGTCCGTGATTGGGAGGGGCAGATAACTCAGGGCATCTCGGACGTGTCTGGTGAGATTGTCTGGGACCGTGGTGACGGCAGGACAGGGACGCGCTGGTCCGGACTCGCTTCCAACAATGACAGGACACCTGTAACTTAGTTGGGGAGGGGAGACTAAAACCAGTGAGAGAAAATCAGGGTTTTTCCATTGGTGAAGAGGGTGTGTTTTGACAACACATCATTGTCAGAAACGTTAGCAGAGATGGGAGTGCAATTCGGAGCGTGGCCGCGCCCTCGTCGTGTGTTCTGAGCCAGCTCTGACATGGCAGGCGCTGTGCTGGGGCCAGGCCCAGGCGCCGAGCTGGGAGAAGCCACACGTGGAGGGATGCCGACGTGTCCGGTCTGGGCAGGTGACTCAGCTGCAGTGAGGTTTCCCTGTATTCGGCCAACTCATCCGGTGGCACTTTGATGGGTGTCACTTTGCAGGCGGGGACTGAGGCCCAGCGGTACCCGCCGGCAGGAGCCAGAGCTGGGTTTTGACCCCGAGCCGGGCCCCACGCACCACACTGCTGGGCGGGGTCAGAGCCTGGCACTGGCCATAAACCTGGGGGAGGGGTGAGGCTTGTTTGCCATGTGCAGAGGGGGTCGCAAAGGGCAGACCTGGTGGAGGAAACAGGATGTCTCACCCCGGGAAACCGGGGCTCCTGGGAGCCCCACCCATCCCTGGAGTCTCACTCCCCAGCCTCAGGGGAGGGGGTTCTGGACGGAGAGCCCAGGGCACCTCCCGCCCATGGCCTCGGTACCCAACATGGAGCCTCTTCTCCTCCAGGCCTGGCCCTGCCCTGCCCCCTGGGCCAGCCGCTCACAGGACCTCCCTTCGCAGGGAAAGAGGCCGGCTCCCACAGGGCCTGCTGACAAAGGCACGGGGCCCACACTGCTCTGCGAGACGGGATGGTGGCACCACGGAAAGAGGGGACGGACATTTTGGAAACACTGACTCAGGGAGGTGTTTGTTGTTTCGCTGCCGGACGTGTCAGACCTTCTCTCTATTGCAATCTGAGTCCACCCACTAGGCATTTGTGTTGTGTGGCTCCCCCCGCGCCCCGAAAACACCAACTAAATGGCCTGCAGAGTAGAGTTTGAGAAAGAGGCTCGGTGGAGAACTATACCGAGTGGGTCAAACCAAGAAGCTCTAAGAGAGGGAGGGGTCCTAAGAAGGCGGGCTGGAGGGTGACGGTGCATCATGGGAAAAGGTGAGGACGAGTGGGAGTTAATGCAAAGTGGGGACCCTGGGCGGAGAGACTCTGTGCGCAGAGCATGGCAGCCGCGTGCCACAGGCCCGGCGACGCCAGCTGGTCTGGGAGGGACCTCAGGCTGTGTGCCTTTTGAGCTGGGCTCCTGTTCTCTTCACGTCCCCACGCAATCAGGACGGGCATGGGATTGGAGGTTCCTTTAGGGCAGCAGTTCTCAACCTGTGGGTCACGACCGCTTTGGCAGTTGAACGACCCTTTCACAGGGGTCGCCTAAGACCATCCTGCATATCAGATATTTACGTTACGATTCATAACAGTAGCAACATTACAGTTATGAAGGAGCAACGAAAATAATTTTATGGTTGGGGGTCACCACAACATGAGGAACTGTATTTAAAGGACCAGAAGGTTGAGAACCGCTGCTTTAGGGGCACGATGGGCAGGAGTGTCCCCCAAAACAGAGAGGTCAATGATATGTATCCTTTTCAAATAGCCCATGTGTTAAACTCGGAACCAAACCTCCCTGCAGCCTGGAGGGGGGGCGGGTTAGCTCTCTCCAGCCCAGGCCTCAGGCCCTCCATCCCCGTGGCCGGCTCTGCCCTGGGCGCCTGAAGGCTGGACGCCAGGGTGGACGCCGGGGCAGAACCCGGAGCAGCTCTGTGCCTCCTGGCGGCTGCCCCTTGGGGTGGAGCTGCAGACCCTGGCCCACTGTTTCCTGGGGTTTGCCGGCACGAGGCAGCGCTGGGGACGTGGCTGCTGAGGTCCTTGATTGGTTCCCTCCTTCCCTGCATCCCTCACACCCACTGTCACTGGTTTCCTGGGGCAGCTGTGACCAAGTGCCACTGCCCGGGGCTCGCAAGCAGCTCATTATTCCCTATGGCTCTGGAGGCTGGAAGTCAGCAGGTTTGTTCCTTCTGCGGGACAGTGCGCGCCAGGCCTCTCCCTGGCTGCTGGGGGCTGCTGGGGGCAGCTGGGAGTGCTGGGGGCAGCTGGGGGCAGCTGGGAGTGCTGGGGGCAGCTGGGGGCTGCTGGGGATACTGGGAGTGCTGGGGGCAGCTGGGAGTGCTGGGGGCTGCTGGGGGCAGCTGGGGATACTGGGAGTGCTGGGGGCAGCTGGGGATACTGGGAGTGCTGGGGGCAGCTGGGGATACTGGGAGTGCTGGGGGCAGCTGGGGGCAGCTGGGGGCTGCTGGGAGTGCTGGGGGGCTGCTGGGGGCAGCTGGGAGTGCTGGGGGCTGCTGGGGATACTGGGAGTGCTGGGGGGCTGCTGGGAGTGCTGGGGGCTGCTGGGAGTGCTGGGGGCTGCTGGGGGCTCCTGGGAGTGCTGGGGGCAGCTGGGGGCAGCTGGGAGTGCTGGGGGCAGCTGGGGGCAGCTGGGAGTGCTGGGGGCAGCTGGGGGCAGCTGGGAGTGCTGGGGGCAGCTGGGGGCAGCTGGGAGTGCTGGGGGCAGCTGGGGATACTGGGAGTGCTGGGGGCAGCTGGGGGCAGCTGGGAGTGCTGGGGGCAGCTGGGGGCAGCTGGGAGTGCTGGGGGCTGCTGGGAGTGCTGGGGGCTGCTGGGGGCTGCTGGGAGTGCTGGGGGCAGCTGGGGATACTGGGAGTGCTGGGGGCTGCTGGGGATACTGAGGGTAGCTGGGAGTGCTGGGAGCAGCTGGGGATACTGGGAGTGCTGGGGGCAGCTGGGGATACTGGGAGTGCTGGGGGCAGCTGGGGATACTGGGAGTGCTGGGGGCTGCTGGGGATACTGAGGGTAGCTGGGAGTGCTGGGGGCTGCTGGGGGCAGCGGGCAGTTTCTGGCACCCCTTGACTGGTAGAAGCATCACCCCAATCTGCACCTCATCCTCACACGGCCTCCCCCGTGTGTATCTGTCTGTGTCTAAACTGGCCCCTCACACAGGACACGGGCATATTGGGGGGGCCCACCCTGAGGACCCATCTTGTGGGATCACCTGCAAACCCTGTTCCAGGGCAGGCGCCCTCGCAGGTCCTGGGCTCAGGGCTCCCCATTTTTATGGGACACCCTGCCACCCCTAACACCTCCCGGTGCTTCCCAGGCCAGCTCCCGGGTAACTGCCCCTTGCCGCAGGGTCCGCGTCTGAAGGAGCCCCACCTCACGCTCACAGCCAGTCCCGCGGTCGCGGTGCACAGGCCCAGGTGCAGGCGTCCTGTGCCCTAGAAAGGTTTCTCGCAGAAATCGTGATCTGAGTCAACATTTTAATTACCTAAGATCACACTCCTCCACTTTTCCTGACACCATCTGGCCAAGTGGCTTCTACGGCGGCTGTTTGTTTGGTTTGCACAGTGCAGTCCCCAGGACATGGCTCGGAGACAAAAGGGAAGAGACGTGTCAACATAAATAAATGCGCTCGGCCTCATAGAAGGAGGACACTGCCAGCAAAGGGGCATTGTTACCCAGAGCCAAGCTGGCACAGCGCCCGGGCTGGGCACCCTGTCCCCTCCCTGCCCTGGTGCCAGGCCTGGGTGCCCTGTCCCCTCCCTGCCCTGGTGCCCGGCCTGGGAGCCCTGTCCCCTCCCTGCCCTGGTGCCCAGCCTGGGTGCCCTGTCCCCTCCCTGCCCTGGTGCCCGGCCTGGGTGCCCTGTCCCCTCCCTGCCCTGGTGCCCAGCCTGGGCGCCCTGTCCCCTCCCTGCCCTGTTGCCGGGCCTGGACGCCCTGTCCCCTCCCTGCCCTGGTGCTCAGCCTGGGCGCCCTGTCCCCTCCCTGCCCTGGTGCCCGGCCTGAGTGCCCTGTCCCCTCCCTGCCCTGGTGCCGGGCCTGGACGCCCTGTCCCCTCCCTGCCCTGGTGCTCAGCCTGGGTGTCCTGTCCCCTCCCTGCCCTGGTGCCGGGCCTGGACGCCCTGTCCCCTCCCTGCCCTGGTGCTCAGCCTGGGTGCCCTGTCCCCTCCCTGCCCTGGTGCTCAGCCTGGGTGTCCTGTCCCCTCCCTGCCCTGGTGCCCAGCCTGAGTGCCCTGTCCCCTCCCTGCCCTGGCGCCCGGCCTGGCTGCCCTGTCCCCTCCTGCTGCGGAAGATGGAATAAGTATATGAGAGGGAGGGGCCTCCCAGCTCGGGAACACCAGGGTTGCCCTTTAGAAAAACGCCGCCAGCACATTCTGCGATCTCGAAATGAATCTGAGCGCTGATGCGCGCAGCAGGGCTGGTTCTGGGTTTAGACTGTTCCCCTGCCAGCTCCACACCCCCCGCCCCCCGCCCCTGCTCCTACCGGCCCAGGAGACCTGCGGAAGGCAGGGCAGCAGCTCTGTGGGGCAGAGGGGCCCCATGGGGGAGGGAAGTGGCAGCTGCTGGCCCCTCCTCCTTCTGCCGTCTCCCGGGCTGGTGACGAAGAACAAGGTCGTGTTTCCAGGTCACAGCTGCTGGGGCCCAGCTGTGCGGAGGGTGCCCCCAGGCCGGCTCTGGGCTGAATGCTCTGAGCACGAGGCACTGGCCTCTCCCCGGAGTTTTCTGCAGCCAGTGAGCCTCTGAGACCCTGTGGGTCCAGCCTGGTCTTGCAGAGAAAGACCGTGTGAGTGCGTTTGAGTTCAGAATAAGTTTAATTCCAGTGGGACCTGCTTGTTTACAAAACAGGTGTACAAGCCGGGACTGGGGGTGACTTTGATGTTCTTTGCTAGTGCAAGTGTGTGTGTGTGTGTGTGTGTGTGTGTGTGTGTGTGTGTTAGAGATAGGTAGATAGAGATAGATAGATAGATAGATAGATAGATAGATAGATAGATAGATAGATAGATAGATAGAACCAGGAGGCAGGGAAGGGCTATCCCTGAAAAGGATATAATTCCCGGGATCCCTTTGCTCATGCAGGTGAGCTCGTGCAGTGGGAGAGGGAGGTTGTGTTGACCACAGGGAACACTGCGTTTGTCCTGCTGCTAGAAAATAGTTCTTTTTGGGAGAAGACCACCCGGTATTTCCACACACAGTCCCATCTCAGCTCGTTCAGTCTTATGCCAACCCAGTGAGGTCGGCATCAGGACTCCAGTTTTGGGTGGAAAAACCTAAGCTCTGAGCAATAGGAGATTTGCCTCGGGACCTGTCACAAGTCCCTGGTGCTGCCTGGGTTTGACCCAGGGTCCCTGGTGCCGGTCCTTCCCGGGGCCTCGCTGTGCTGAGCCCGCCAATCAGACGGCTGCAGGGAGAGGGGCCGGATGGGGTCTCTGTGGTGGGTGGCAGGTCAGACAGCCGGCCTCACACAGACCTGCCTCAGGCCCCCCAGGACCCCAGGATCACTGCACCGGCAGCCGGCTCTCCTGCTGGCCCTGCTGGTGCGTGGTTCCTGGGGACGCTCTGAGCGGCTCTGGGAGCGGCTAGTCCCAGCAAGACCTGTCCCCTCCCAGGGCCAGAGGCTCAGGATGCATCGGGTGGATTGTTTCCCAGGCTCTCCCTCACCCTTGGCATTGCTCAGCCCACCTCTGCTTCGCTGCCTGGGCGGCCACCCCAGCCTGCAACGCCCCCCTCAGTGAGCCCTGAGCCGGTCACCACCTGCCCCTCTCAGCTGACGGTGAGAGCGCGGGCTCTGGAGTCCCGTGCCCTGGGCTCAGACGCCGCCAGCAGAATGTTAGCGGTGCCCCAGGGCAGACGGAGCTCTCTGGGCGCCTTACCTGTCTCCTGGGTGACCACCGCCACCTGAGATGCACGAGGAGGGATGGGCTGGGGCCTCGCGGTCAGTGCCTGGTCCGCACAGCTCCTGGGATCCCTGTGTGCGCCACTGACCCCTGACTCCCCTCACCACCCACCTCCTGTATTATTATTATTTAAATATGTTTTATTGATTTCAGAGAGGAAGGGAGAGGGAGAGATACTAACACCAATGATGAAAGAGAATCATTGATCAGCTGCCTTCTGCACGCCCCCCCACTGGGGAGCGAGAGCATAACCAGGGCATGTGCCCTGACCAGGAATTGAACTGTGACCTCCTGGTTCATAGGTGAGTGCTCAACCACTGAGCCACGCTGGCTGGGCCCATCTCTTGTACTATTAACTCGCTGCCCAGGTGGTCACATCCGCTTTCCCATGGGAAGGCTCGAGGCAAGGACGCCGGCCCTGTTTCTGGCGCTCTCTCTGCGCCTTGGGACTCACTGCTGGGCTCCTCCCCTGACTCCAGGGGTAACAGCTGTCAGCTGACCTTTTCTCCGAAGGCCCGATCGTAAACAGCTTGGTCTTTACCGGCCACAAGATCTCATTGGCAGCTCCCCATCTCTGCAGACTCAGCTCAAAAACTGCTATGAAATACTAAACCAGTGAGCATGCGAAGTTCCAATAAAACTTTACTGACAAAGCAGGCTGCCCAGATGGGGTCCCCGGCCACCCTTCGCCAACCCTGGGTAAGAGCAGTAGGGTCAGACGCTCGGGTCCTCTCATGCCTGGTTCCCATGCACGGGCCTGCCCACCTCTGCCTGTTCCCGCCACAGCCCTGGGGACACCGGCGTGCCCTCCTCAGGCGGCGCTTGGCCCCAGGGGCAGAGAGCAGGGTGCTGAGCCTGAAACAAACACGACGGGCTTGCGGGGAGCACCTCCCAGGGTATCACCCTTCACGACGGGGAAGTGGAAAGCCCAGGGTGAGCTGGCTGCCGAGCACAGGAGCATCGTGATTGCCCTCTGCTCTGCTCTGTTCGTGGGGAGTTTAGTCATAGAAGTTTCTATTCTCAGGGACTCACGGCACATCAACACATGGCTCATGTGTCCTCTCAGTAGCTGCTGCCATAACAAGGCTTTACAGGCAAGAGGGGGCGGTTATGAGAACCCGCGTGTCAGAGTGGCTGCCAGGGCTTCCAGACCAGCAGAGAGAAGTGAGTTAACGGCACACAGAGGTGGACAGGCCCCGCAGTCACACAGCACTCAGGTGGCCTGAGACCGGGCCTTTTCTTTTTTAAGCTTTTTTTTTTTTTTTTTTTTTTTATCACCCTTGAAATTGTGTTGATTTGAAAGTAAAATCCAGCATCCTGTTAGTTAAAGAAAGACAAAACCAGATGAGCACTAAAGAGCCACGAGTTGGGCTCCGTGGCAAGAAAGCTTGGGTGGCGTCGCGACCTTACCCCCTGTTAAAGGAAAGCTGTGTCACCAACATCGTCTGCTTAATCATCATAACGGGAGGCACCGTCCCAGACGCAGTCACGCCCTTTGGGCCATGAGTGACGTCAGGTGGATCCACATTCCACTTCCCGAGACGGAGTATTCTCCCGTGCAGCTGGGAGACAGCGTAGAGGCCGAGGGCATGTGGGACCGTCTAAGACGGGACCCCGGGCTCCACGGGGAGAAGCCCTGTGTGCGTGTGACCGCCGTCGGGGAGCGGTTAGACCCCACTCTGTAGTCTTGCCAAGCGTTTTTATGTCAGTCGCTTCTTGAGAATCACAGCCCCTGGCACTGGGGAGAAGGTGTCAGTGCTCCTCTCCAGGCAGTTAAGGCAGAGCTGGGAGCTTATTCCTGCTTCTGGATCCCAATCCAAGCACTTGTCCTACTGTCTCAAGTGGGCAGCTGCATGCCTTCCCATGGCCTGGAGGGGTGCCGTGCAGCGGGGGTGCGGGGGTAGCCTTACAGAAAAGAACGAACAACTCAACTAAAATTTGCACACGCTTCCATTATTACACATACTTTTTCATTTTCTGTTTGGTTTCCACTTCGAGGTTAAAGTTTCCATTCCTGATTTTAACCCAAAGAAAAGGCTAAACTCCATGGGCCACTCTCAAATAAGGCAAACTGGAAAACACAGCACCCAGGGGCGAGCCCGACAGGATGTGGGCAGCTGGGGTCACAGTCAACTCTTGTCCGGCCCCACCCCAGTGGCAGCTTCCCAGGAATAATGGCTGCCTTTCTGGGATCTGGTGAGTCTCCAGTCATGTCACATCCCTCTCGGCTGAGTGCTGGCAGCAGGGTCTTTGGCCTCTGCACTGTGACATGGGCTTGGGTGGTCCTTTGCTTGGGGCTGTCCTGCGCTTCGTAGGAAGTTTCTCAGCTCCCTTGACCTCCACCCATTAGGTGCTCAGAGCATCTCTAAGTTGTGGCCACCCAACATCCCCGGGGAGAAATGCAGCCCTGGTTGAGAGCCAGGGGATTGAAGTCAGGAGTTTTGTTGGTCCGTCACTGAGTAATGGATGAGGCCATGCTGGACCATCCAGTCCAAGGTCTCGGTGGTCATTGAGTTGACCAGCACACAGTTGACCCATGGCTAACCACGTTCCCCAACATCATTTGAAATGACGGCCTCAGGGCTGCCCTGTGAGCCCGGCGTTTGGAATGGCTCTCGCCCAGGGGAGCAGCCCTGAACCACGGAGGCAGCCACCGACACCGAGTGTCCACGGTCATGCCACGTGGCTCCTTCTGTCTTCCATCTGCATTCCTGTCTAGATGGTGGCTTGAAGCAGGTCAGTCTCAGCAGGAGACCGAAAGAGCGTAGACTTATGGGCGACCAGCCCTAAAGTGAAATCCTGGCTTCATCACTACCCAGCTATGCCACCTTGGGCAGGTGACGCGACCGCCCTGAAACTCCCCTCTCCTTATAAAATGAAGGTAACCCTGCCTGCCTCAAAGAGCTGGAGAATGAATGATCATGTGCACGAAGAGCCGATGGGGCTGAGCACATGGCACTGAGTAACGTGTTCTGTGGCTACTAGTAAGGGGAATGGCATGGCCAGTCCCCCTGCGGCTGGTCTCCAGGGACCTCTGATGCTCATCTCAGCTCCCTCGAGGCCTCTCCACCTGACCTCGCCCCCGTGTCCCCGCTCCTCTGACTCTCGAGGGGCTGAGCCTTCCAGAACAGAAGGTTGGAAGGACACAGATTTGTGTAGGAAAAAGCCAAAGCGCTGTTGCTTTTAGCAGCGGATCTGATCTGGGGAGTGAAAAACAACCCACGTCACTGAGCCACAGAGTGAGGAAACATGAGCCAGCCCGAGATGGGAAGGCAGCACTTGAGCTGAGTGGCACGGAAACCCTACCTGGGCGAGGGCTGGGGTGGCTGAAGGACAGGAGGGGTGGCAGAGAGCTGCCACGGCCCAAGACAACCAAGGCTAAGTTCTGGGCACCCATCGCCCGTTTGTATTGGCACCCATCACCTGTCTCTACTGGCACCCATCACCTGTCTATACTGGCACCCATTGCCTGTCTGAATTGGCACCCATTGCCCACCTGTATTGGCACCATTGCCCACCTGTATTGGCACCCATCGCCACCTGTAGCAGGGTCTATACCAGCACCAAGAAGAAAGGGCCAGACCCTCAGCCGACTATTGGGCCAGGATGATGCTGGAGGTGTTCCCGGCATCACAGGTCTGTGCTTGGCAAAGGACCTAGTGCCTTTATTACACTGGTTCTGAGAAGGAGGTGGCAGAGCCCTGAGCTCGGGGCTGAGCCAGAGATGCTGTCGGTGGCATTCGGGCCGTGGGCGGGCTCGGTGGGGAGCTGGTGAGTCCAGTCTGCACCCCAGGACTGACTCTCAGCCCGGGCTCTCTGCTGGGCCAGCCAGTGCCCTCATCTGTCGTCTTATTTTAGTTCCGAGTCCTGGGGTAACAGGCATTCAGAGACCCGGGCTGCTTCCCAATCAAATGCCGGCAACCTTCACAACTCAGGGGTCTTTGTTTATTTAATGCTGCCCTAAAATTCGTAATTTACCACCAAGAACGGCTCCCCTGCCGGCGAACACTAAAGCAAGTGGGAAGTAAGCAAGGATGGCCTGCAGTCAGCCAGCCTGTGGCATCTGTTCCGCAGTGGGCGGGTTTGTTTTCTGTGTTTCCACGGAAAACACACACACACACTTAAAAGGACACTATTTTTCACAGTTTAATGATTACAAGGTCAAAGCACACATCTTTTGGAAAACTCGGAATATAAAAAATTGCAGAGAGAAGACAAACATTACTTTTAAAAATGTTGCCACCGAGACGCAGGGCTGTGTTGGCGCCTCTCTCCTGGGCTTGAGTGTGCGCTTTAGCTCAGGCTGCGTTCCCACTCGGGGTGCGGAGTGGCCACCTGCCCCGGGTGGAACACTTCCCTGCGCCGGTCTTCGTGCCTGTGGGGCGCCATGGGTCAGTCCCCCGCTGCCTGCCGTCGGGCACTTGGGTGGCTTCACGCGTTGACACGTCATGCGTGTGTAGGGCTGCTGTGGGCATCTCTGGGCGTATGTCCACCAGGAGAATGGCTGGGTCTCCCCTCCCTGCCCTGCCCCGCTCCTGGGTCCGAGCTCTGGGGCCTGCGTGGCCCAAGCTTGGCACATCCTCCTCCCTGCGGCGCTTCCTAAACCCAGGCCCAGCTCCTCGGACGGGGCCCTGTCTGCTGTCCGAGGACAGAGCTGAGGACCATCGGTCAGGAGCCACGGTGGTCAAGGCCGAGCAGGGTGCTCAGATCCTTCCAGAGGTTATGATGGTGACAGGACAGTGGACACTGTTCTCCTCTCAGGAGGTGCACAGAGCCGCTTCGGAACAGTCCCCCAGATGCCAGCCTCCTTGTGGCACAGCCTCGTTTAGACTCTGGTCCCACCTGTGGTGTCTCTGCTTGTCCTGCTTCCTCTTCCCACCCCTTGTCCACCTCCCAACCCCACGGGACAGCCTGCTTGCCCACGGGCCTTGCTAACGTCTCTCTTAGCCCAGCCTCCGAGCTGCTTCCTCCCCTGCCCTGCTCTGCATGGAGCTTGCCGGGGAGGGCCGAGGCGTAAGACCTCCTTGCCGTGGGACTTGGGGGCAAACGATTGCTTCTGAGCCAGACGGGCCCACGCACTGACTGGGGAGGGTGGATGGATGGGGGAAGGGGTGCACAGGGCCCCGGTGGTCCCGCCACAGCACACGCAGGCCCAGTCCCGGAGCGGGAAGCAGAGCTGGAGGTGGCGTCAAGGGCATCCTGGCGGCTCTCACTCACCAGCGTCTTGGATGGGAGGGAACCCAGGCCGCTGGGAACGCTTCTGTGATGAACAACTCACTACCTGCTTTCTGCTTTAGTTCACAATTCTCGCCACGTTCAAAAGCAACAACAAATCAAACCAAACAGGCCTCCATTGCTATTCATTAACTTATTTCTTCAACAAATTTTCACTGAGTATCTACTATATGCCAGTGTGACAACTCTGCCACCTCCATCCTCCAACCCCGCCCATGACTGCCATTATTCCTCTCAAAGACCCGTATGTGAGGTCACCACCACGACGCCCCATTTACAGATGAAGAAACCGAGGCTCCAAGACCCGCCCGGCTAGTAAGTAGCCGAGCTGGATAGAAATCAGGGTTGTCTCAGGCCAAGCCCCCAGCCCTGGCCGCCGCGCTGGTGGGAAACGCTTACTCGGGACTGGACAGCTCCGCGCAGAGGAGTCTCCGCGCAGAGGAGGCGGCTGAAGTCCGCCAGGTGGCCACGGGTCCGGTCCTCTCCTCGGGTCTGTCCTGAGGGCAGGTCACACGCCGCGCTGAGGATGCAGGGACCCAAGCGGGAGGACCTGACTCCCAGCCCCTGGGGAAGCCGTTCGAGCCTCTGGACGCTGAGCTCTGCTGTAGCACAAGGCCTGGGAATGGGCATCGAACCGCCGTTCCTCCTCGCTCTGGGAGCCATGAGCATGTGATCCGTGTGGTCACGGCCTTGCCCCTCACGCTGGGTTTTTGACGAGACCTTGACACTCAGCACTCATTGTTTTAGTAACTGTTTCTCTGAAGGCAGGTGTTGCTTCTATCCAAGGAACACAGGATTCACTCCTGATCTTATCTGACCCTCAAGCCAGCCAGCGACACGGGCGGGGTAAAGCCACGGCACACAGTAAAACAGGACGAGGCCCCAGACCACTGCCCGTGAACAGTGGTTTCCACTGGGCACCCCTGCCCCACGCAGCCCCTCGTCCGACCCTCACTGCAGCCCCGGGGGTGAGGCGCTCACCTCCAAGTCCTAGACGGGCGAGTGCTCCCAGGGTCCTGCTCACTGCGTGAAGGGCAGCGCTATACTATGGAACTAAATCCTCCAGCCACTCAAGGTCGGCCTCTAGGATAGTCCAAACACCTGGCCATTCCCCACAACCCTTTCGGAGGACGAACCAGCCCCCAGTCAAGCACAGCTCTTGAGGTCTCTGGTCCTGTTTTCTTCTCGAGGAGACGTGAGGTTTGGACAGAAATGATCAGCCAGGCTCCCTCTCACGCCGGAACTCAGACACGCTGGGACCCCCCGCATTCATGTTGTGGCCAGAGCCAGGGTCCTCGGCCTTCTTCCCACGGTCAGTCAACTTTGCGCCTGTTCCCTGTGACACGTGGTCCTCAGAGCCCTGCCTTAGGGAAGGAGGGAAAGGAGGGGAAGGAGGGGAAGGAGGGGAAGGAGGGGAAGGAGGGAGCTGTGAGGAGGAAGGAGAGGAGGGGGATAACCCGCAAAAAGCACACCACCGCAGTCTCGGGTCTGGGCTCAAGGTTCAAATCCTGCTCTGCCGTCGTCTGGCTGTGGGCCCTTGGACAGTGACTTGACCTCTCTCAGCCTCGGCATCCCCATCTGTAAAATGGGTGCAATGACATGTAGCTCATGAGGCTGTTGTGAGGCTCCCACGGGTGGCCCTGAGAAGCGGCCCGGCAGCTGTTTCTCACGTGCTGATCTTCCTCCACGAGGCGCAGAGGGGAGAGCGAGAGAGAAGGAAAGCGGAGCGGGAAAGAAAAGGGGAGACAAATGAAGAAGTGGGGGGCGAGGCGGGCAGGGTTGGAGGGTGGCAGTGGAATCCTTCTCACCTGCCCAGAAGTGGAATGGCTTGTATGGACTCCAACAAATGCCCACTCCTCCCCCTGGCCTCCCTCTCTGCCCCACAGACCCAGGTGCCTGGGAATGAAGCTTATAGATCAGGGTGGGTGGGGGTGAGGGGTGGCGGAGCGGCTCCTCCAGGCTGGCGCCAATCTGGGTGTCCTTGGACGAGGCCCCCAGCTCGGCCTGGAGGGGTGCCTCAGAGTCAGATCTGAGTGGTTTCCCACCTCCCACTGGGGACGCACTGTCAGTTCAAGGGGGAGGTTTGGGGAGCGGGGTGCCCACCCCCTGCGGCTCCCTGGCCCGGGAGGTGTTTATGGTTCAAAGCTGAGGAGGAAAGTTCCCTCCTCCTGATGGAGGCTGCACAGCCGCCCACCAGCCTCTTGCTTCCTTGTTTTGTTTTGCTTCTTTCTTTGTGCACATCAGCTTCTAAATTTCACAAGCTGCTGCCTGCCTTTGTCTCTGAACCAGTGAAGCAACGTGGGACTCACAAAAACAGGCAAAGGCCGACTGAAGAATAATAGGATAAAAAATGGAGGCCAGTTCCTCCTTCCCCGCTCAGAGGTGAGGCTTTCCGTGGCCGACGCCTCTCCCAGCCCCTCGCCGCGCAGCCCGCGTCCTGCCCCACAAATGGAGACTGTGCGCCTGTAGACAAGACACTTTTAAAGTGTGCACTTCTACATGCCCCCAGTTTTTCCTGTGGTGAAATACACATAAAATGGACCCGTCTTAACCGTTCTTAAGGGAGCGTTAGTGGTACAAGCACCTCCACGTGCCTGAGTTACCACCACCACCATGTGTCTCCAGGTTCTTCATCTTGCAAACCTGACACTGAAACCTTAAACACGAGCTCCCCGCCGCCCCAGGCTCCGGCACCCATGGTGTTTCTGACCCACGGTGTTTCTGACTGTGAACTTGACTCCTCTGGGGACCTCAGGGGTGGAGCAGACAGTCTGCCTTTTTGCAGGAGCTTATTGCACTCAGCACACTGTCCTCGCGCTTCGCCCCGGCAGCAATGTCCGCTGCCCTTCTCCCTCAGGCAGAAGCACACCCATCGCGGTGTCTGTCACGGCGGGCTCACCGTCACCTGTGGGGACACGTTCTGGCTGTTGTGAACATGCGCTGTGACCGGGAGGACACATGTCCCCGAGCCCCTGCTTGCGGCTCTGTGGGTCGGTTCCCGGAGCAGCAGTGCTGGGTCGGAGGGTGACTGCCGTGGGTGAGGAGCTGCGCAGTGTTTCCTGGGCGGCTGCCCATTTCACACCCCCACGGTGCGGGTTCCAGCGTCGCCACGTCCTCACCAATGCTTCTCTTCTCTCTCTCTCTCTCTCTCTCTCTCTCTCTCTCTCTCTCTCTTTTAAATAACAGCCATTTTCATAGCGTCATTTACATTTTTTAAAGGGAAGAAATGACAAAACTAGGATTTCAGAATTTATAAATGTAGAATAAAACATATAATTTTAAATGTGCAAATTTAATTGAATGAATGATTTTCACACACCGTAAGAATATAACTGCTTGTCTAAGCTCCTTCAGAGATGTCAGGAGCACGAGAGAGGAGAGGGGACGAGAGAAAGAATGGGAGAAGGAAATTTAAGTGAAAAGGGGAAGATGGGGGGAACCGTGGGGGAGCTTAGAGGGCACCCGGGAGCAATTGTTTGGAAGAAGCGGCCGCTGGCCCGAGGCCGCCCCTCCCGCTGCAGGTCCTGGGTATATACTACTATTTGCTTAAGGGACAGTGACCGCTCTACCATTCGTCCTGTGCTGGGGACTCATAGGTGAGAAAGCCACGCTCCTTCCTTGGGCCAGAAGGCGGAAAGGGGTGGAGACCAGGGCATTTGGCAGCTGAACGGGCGGAGGGGCCACCTTCCCGCTGGGCCTGGCAGGTCCGAGGCAGGGCAGGGGCCTTCAGTGCTGTTCCGTGCATTTCAAAGCCGCTTGTGAAGAGGAAAATGCACCTCAGTCCTTCTTTTCAGGGAGACCTTCCTGGGAAAGGGGAGCCCAGGGGGGCTGCCTGGGCCTCGGTCCAGCAAAGCCCGGCCCTCAGCCCCTGGGCTCCGGCCCTGGAGACCCCCCTCCCAGCCCCTTCCTCGGCCGGTCAGGCAGGTTTTACGGCTCCGGGGAGGGAGGCCGAGCGCCTGTCTTGTGCCCCTCGGGTGTGGTGCCCACGTCTCCGAGGCACCGCTTTCTGGGCAAACTCAGCTGGGAGGGGACAGCGGCCCTTCGCTTCCCTCCTGGGGGCCAGAGGCCCGTGGAGTCCCCACCAAACCTGTGAGTAGAAAGGAAAGGAACAGAGCCCCGTGAGGAGACGGGGCGATGCGCCTTCTCCTGCGAATGCCCCAGGTCCCAAAGCCGGCAGGACGTCTCCAGCTAACCCGGGTCCAGGCACAAAGCCCCGGGAACATCCCACCCCTTTGGATACACATGTTCAAAGAGGGTGATGCGGGAGCACTGTTATCTTTGTTGCTGGAGTGCTGGTCGGACACCCCGTATGTTTCAAACTGTCCCCGCAGAGAATGGGGGCGGGGAATCCTCCCAGAAACTGCCCTTCATCTCTTCGCTTTTATGACACAGTGACGCGTGCCTCTTGGGAAAACCCGGCCCTGGATTCTGACGAGGCTTGTAGCTGTCGGGCATTAAACCTCACACATCCGTGTGTGCGTCCCAGGGCTGACCCGCAGGCTGAGGGAGCTGTGCTCCGGCCAGGGCTCCAGCCGCTGCCGCGCCCCCCCCCCCCCCCCCCCCCCCGCAACCTGGCCTCCGGGGCCGCCTCGTCTCCCTGGGTTTTTATTCGGAGCTTCCATACGTGGTACATGCAGAACGGAAATATTTGTCTTGTTCCATCAGAAAGGGTCTCTTTTCTATGCATTTAAAAGACTTTGCCATTAGGTCTCCTTAGTGATCAAATCATTTTTTTAAAAAGATTTTTACTTATTGATTGATTTCAGAAAGGAAGGGAGAGAGAGCGAGAGGGATAGAAACATCAATGATGAGAGAGATTCATTGATCGGCTGCCTCCTGCACGCCTCACACTGGGGATTGAGCCCGCAACCTGGGCCTGTGCCCTCACTGGGAACTGAGCCATGGCCTCCGGGTTCATAGGTTGATGTTCAACCCCTGAGCCACACTGGCCGGGCGATAAAATCCTTCTTTAAATTCTGTTAGACTATCTGAGAATGCCACCCATAGCCGGGTCCCAGGGGGCCCTTCCCAGAACGTGCTCACAGTGTTCACTCGCTCTCGAGCGTCCGAACCCTGAGGAAGTGACGGCCGTTCCACTGGACAGACGGGACACTGAAGGGCTGAGTGAGTGCCGCGAGGGGCCACGGCCAGGAAGTAGCACTGTGGGACCAGGACCACGGCTCCTAGCTTCCAGGCCGGCGTCCCTCCGTTTGGCCATGCTGCCCGTCAGGAAAGGACACGGAGCAGCGTGTTAAATGAGATTAGTGACCATGTGGTCAGCACCGCCAGATGCAGGGACCAGGCTGGGCACCGGGCAGAGGCGCCAGGCCGAGCCGCCCGGGCCCCTGGCAGTGGAGCCCAGGGCACCCATGGGGGAAGGGCCTCCGAGCAGCTCGCAGGGCCTGGGCCACAGCCCAGAGAGAAAGGAAGTGGTCGCGGAGCCCGGCCCCATCGCGTGGGAACAGCTTGTGCCATGGGTGTGCCTGTCCCCTCGGACGCCCTGTCCGCAGCCTGGCGGGTGCTGGCCGGGCCCGGGCCTCGGGCCTGGGCTCTAGTCTCAGTTCTGCCACCGGTCCTTCCGTTTCATTTGGTTCTCAGTCGACGTGTTCCCACGGCCCTCCTGTGGGTCCGCACGCTGCAGGGCCCTGGGCTCCCCACTCCGCTCAGTGCTCAGCAGCTGCGTGGCGGGTGGCCCCGGATCTGCTTTCTCACGAGGGGCCGGTGCGAGAACACACCGGTCTGGCCCTGGCTGTGGTGCAACGCGCTTTCTTTCCACTGACTTTCCGCTGCTCGTTTCCGCAGCCTGCGGTGCCTCTTCCTCGCTGAACCCAGAGCTGGGCCGCTGCCCCAGGAGCACAGGGTCCTGGG
This sequence comes from Myotis daubentonii, assembly GCF_963259705.1. Taxonomy (NCBI): domain Eukaryota; kingdom Metazoa; phylum Chordata; class Mammalia; order Chiroptera; family Vespertilionidae; genus Myotis; species Myotis daubentonii. Next base: position 3,883,669 of record NC_081857.1, on the reverse strand, counting down.
GGTCCTCGGGTGGGGGGTGGGGGGCAGAGGGGAGGAGGCCCGACCACCCTGTCCTGCTCCTGCCCAGGCCTCCTGTCCGGTCTTTTTTGGTTAGTGACCTGGTTGCTCAGCTCCGGCCAGCACCTGGCTGCTGCCCCCACACCCCCGCCCACCCTCGGCCTCACTGGTCTCCTCTGGGCTCAGCCGGGGAGGAAGGCAGAGCAGCACGCCCATGGCTCCCGGTGGGAAGCACGGGGAGGAGCCACCAGCCGGGGCCTGTGGGGACCTGGGGCTGCAGAAGGACCGAGTGGGGCCTCTGCTCCTCGCGCCCCACCCTCTGAGGGTCCTCCCCATGGGCCTGGCCCGCGCCCAGGGTGAGCCGGTGCCTGACGCAGGGAGCGCATGGGGCTCAGGGAGGCAGGTGTATAACTGGCGCGTGCCCCCGAGTCCCCAGCACTCCTCGCCTGGGGCTGAGTCCCTCCTGCTGAGTGAGGAGGTGGGGGCGCAGGTGGGAAGGGGTAGGGCCAGCAGCAGCACCAGGCCCCTGACCCCCCCTCACCGTCAGCACCGGGCCCTGACCCCCTTCACCGTCAGCACCGGGCCCTGACCCCCCTCACCGTCAGCACTGGCCCCTGACCCCCCTCACCGTCAGCACTGGCCCCTGACCCCCCTCACCGTCAGCACTGGCCCCTGACCCCCCTCACCGTCAGCACCGGGCCCCTGACACCCCTCACCGTCAGCACTGGCCCCTGACCCCTCACCGTCAGCACCGGGCCCCTGACCCCTCACCGTCAGCACTGGCCCCTGACCCCTCACCGTCAGCACCGGGCCCCTGACCCCCCTCACCGTCAGCACCGGGCCCTGACCCCCCTCACCGTCAGCACTAGCCCTGACCCCCCTCACCGTCAGCACTGGGCCCCTGACCCCTCACCACACAGGAACTCGGGCAGGGCCCTCCCATCAGCACCCGGGCCCTTGTTGCCTCTGCTTCCGTGAAGCGGCAAAGGTGGGGACGAAGGCAGCACGTGCTGTCGGGATGCTCTGGCCACAGGCCCCGACGGCGCCTCCTCCTCCAGGACGTCCACCCTGACTCCTGAGCCAAGGAAGGGGCCGGGGGGCGGGAGAGGACCCTGCGTCGGAGGTGGAGCTTCAGGTCCTCCAGGAGCACGAGTCCGTGGGGAAGGGGACGGGACGGAGGGTGGGCGGGAGGCACCGTCCGCTGATGGGAGGTAAGGAATCCGGCCCTGATACCCCGTCACTTCCAGGAAACGCGCAGAGAGCAGGAGGGGTCGCTGCCTCCGTGCCCGGCACGAGGGCGGACGCTTGGGACAAAGCGGCTGTGGCCTGCGTGCTGACCGCCGATGCCACGTCCTAAACTCTGCCTCATGCCCCACGCTCAGGCAGAGCTAGGACGGCAGGTGCTGCTGTCCCCGCCCCACGCTCACGGGCCGGCGGTGTCAGGCGCAAGCCGCTGTCACTGTGGCCAGCCCAGTGGGCAAGCAATGCGATGCCTCGCGTCCCTCAAAAGGTGCTGAGGTGACTGAGCCGGTGGGGCGGGGGGGGGGGACTCAGCTCAGCTCACGCCCCCATTTCAGAGCCCAGGAGCGTGGCTGCCGAGGGCTGTGCGAGGGTGAAATACGGCCGTTGTCATGACTGCACATGTGCCCGCGGTGGCCGCCAGAGCCAGGTGCCACACTGCGGGTGGCATGGGCCTTGCTGCCTCACAGAACAGCTCCCCTGCCTGCTCGCTGTGTGACTTTGCGCAAGCAACTTAACCTCTCTGAGCCTCTTCCCCCGTCTGTGAGGTGGGAGAAGATGGGCCCGCTCCTGAGTGGGCTCTGAGGGTTAAATGAGATGGACATTTCTAACCAGTGCCAGCAGCGTTGGGGATAGTAGCAAATGCTAGCAAACCCCAGCTCCTTGGTGGGAGGAGCCAGCACAGGGCGTGAGGACATGCACGCTGGATGTGACGCTGAGCAGGAGGGGAGGGCACTAGGTTAGGGTCAGCACCAAAGCCGGGAGGGGCTTGATTTTCTCCCCTGTCATTCGTGAGCTGCTTGCAGGGACAGCGCAGGGCCAATGGGTCAGATCGGGCAGCTCGGAAGGGTCAACGCCAGGAGCTGAGCAGGGCTCTCTGTCCCCTGTGTAGCTCTTCAGCACCCTTGGGTGCTGCTTCCCAGGGTGGGGCAGCTCACGGCTCTCGCCCAGAACACGGGTCCCGTGGACTCCTCCGGGTCATGGCTGCCGCCCGATGCTGGGGCCAGGCTGGCCTCCCGGGCTGCCGCGGCCTTGGAGCTGGTGCTCTGCTGTCTGGTCCCAGGCCCTGCTCTACAGCCACACCCGCTTTCTCCCCATCAGGAAAGCTTTTGGGAAGCAAATGAGCGGAAGTGATGCTAAGACGAGTGTGGCTTTGACTCCACTTTAAATGCTGGTAGAAGTGAGTTATTTATTCCCGGGTTCTTGGCGGCTATTAGAAGAACACTTTTCTCGTGCCTCCTAAAAGACCAGGGCCGGGAACTCGGGCAACACCACCGCCTGCTCCTGCCAGCCCGATGGTCAGCTTTTCCATAAACTGCGCAGCACGCTGGAGGTCAGATGTTGCTCGCATTACAAAAATTCCCAGGAATGCCTGACGAAGGCCGGGGAATCACAGCCCACCTCAAATTAAATGAATTATTCATAACTAAATAATCTCAGAAGTGAAATGATGAAGATACTTTGTATCTTTTATAGCAAAATAACAATATGTTTGTTGTTATTTTAAATAATATGTTCATATAAAATAACAATGAATATATTGTTATTTAAAATAATAGTGTATAATAACAATATGATGTGGAATGTGTGTGCATTTAAAAAAATTATATATATATATATACATATATATATATATACATATATATATTTTTTATTTCAGAGAGGAAGGGAGAGGGAGAGAGAGAGAGAAACATCAATTATGAGAGAATCATTGATCAGCTGCCTCCTGCATGACCCCTACTAGGGATCGAGAGCCTGCAACCCAGGCATGTGCCCTGACCAGGAATTGAACCGCGACCTCCTGGTTCATATGCTGATGCTCAGCCACGCATGCTGTGCTGTGTGTGCCTCTTTGTGTTTGCTGGAAAGCAGGGCAGGTTGAAGAGCTAAAAGGTTTATAAAGCTCCTGCTTACACCATCCTCTAAAACAGCGGTTCTCAACCTGTGGGTCGCGACCCCATTGGGGATCGAACGACCCTTGCACAGGGGTCGCCTAAATACATCCTGCATATCAGATATTCACATTACGATTCATAACAGTAGCAAAATTACAGTTCTGAAGTAGCAACGAAAATGATGTTATGGTTGGGGGTCACCACAACATGAGGAACTGTATGAAAGGGTCGCGGCATTAGGAAGGTTGAGAACCGCTGCTCTAAAACATCTCTATCTTCCTGAAAATCATCTGAGCAGGCCTTTCCACGTTACCCTTGCTGATGTGCTCCGAGGCCTACAGCCGGAGGTCTCGGGGGTTCTGGACTGAACTTGGGGAGATCTCACATTGACTCAGCGGCCGGCTGAGCGGGAAGAGCCGTCTGAGGGTGTTGGGGACAGAGTGGTCTCTGAAAGGTGACGTGGCTGCCACCGTCTTCATTTGTCGATAAAAAACTAGTGTGGGCTCCTGGCAACTCTTTTCCTTCACTTCTTATTCCGCTTGCAAAGCTGTTTCCCATGGTCACGCCCGCAGAGACCGCCGGCTCCTCTCCAGCCGCTGCAGTCCGAGCAGCTCGAACCAAACGCTGTGTGTCCAGAGGGAGCGACAACACCGAGTTTCTCTCACGCTCTGCGGAGCCGTGTCTTCCTGGCCGGGCTCCCCGACGCACCCCCTTCTACCAGCAGGCCTCCTGTCTTTTCAGACCCCTTGACGTCTTGGCCTCTGCTGGGCCTGGGGTCAGACCAGGCAGCGGCCATGGGGCAGCAGGGTCCCATGGGCGAGTTTTGCTTCCCGAGGGCCCATCAGCCGGGACAGAGCCGGTCTGGGGCACGGGAGACGACAGAGAAGGTGCTAAAGAGGCTCCACAGTCAGGACGCTCACACCCACGTGGGAGAGGCTCGGCTCGGGTCCAGAGCCGTGGGGAGAGGCGAGGGGGTAAATTGTGCGGGAAAAGGAATGGTGTTTGCAGGGACTGCGCAGAGCACCTTGGCAGATGTGGATTGACAGGAGGGAGGTGGCGCCAGGTGAGGGGTGGGTGGCCATCCAAGCACAGGGAGGGGAGGTGTGGGGAGGCCGCATGGAGGTGCGCCTGGCGGGTGGGAGGGACAGGGACGGGGGTCCAGGTGGGAAGCTGAGTGATCAGAATATGAGACCTGAAGCCTCGTGGTGGAGGGGCCAGCAATGCGATGCAGACGCTGCAGCTCCTGAGCTGTCTGTGCCGGTGGGGACGGAGGAGGCACAGCCGCCATGGGCTGCAGTGTGGCCCTCGGGCGGATGCAGGGCCGCCACGGGCTGCGGTGTGGTGCTCGGCGGGTGTGTGCATCAGGCAATGGCCACCATCCTTTGGTCACGGAATCATGGTCACGGAAACCAAGTCGGCAGGTCTCTGGGGCCTTCGAGCTAATCTAGACCGACCTCCTTTCCTTTGATTTTCTAGTTCAGTTTGCATTCCAGTTAACCCTGTGCCCTCCGCTTTCAAAGTAATGCATATTTAATTTAGAAAAATTTAAAAAGTGCAGAGAGGAACAAAGAAACCAGCCAGCACTCTTTCCCCCTGTCTGTGCAGAGCAGCCTCCTGCCAGCGCCCTGCCCTCCACTCTGCATGGCCACACGCTGGCTCGTCACGTGGATGCTGTGCTGTCCATGCGCCTGCGGGTGAATATCCTTAGTGACAGGGCGGCTGAAATCCTTGTGGTGACCAGGATCTCACCACATTTGTTCATTTATATATAGTTGTCGAAAGTATGTCCCCCCATCGCCCCTCCACCAGTTCCAGCCCCACCCTCACTACATTTTAAAGCAAATTATGCTTTTAAAAAATAGATAGCATTACAAACGTTTTTTAAAAAATACATAGACAAAACAAATAAAAGTGTTTTTCCATTTATGAAATAATACACTTACCAAGAAAAAGTGCAATATTTTAAAATGTAAAAATTAAAAACATTCGAAATCCTACTGTCCAGAAATCACCTAATCTATCATTGGTATTTTAAAAATTTCTTCTAGTATTCTTCCCAAACACTGTACATTTTAAACAACGAAGTTACAATCACACCATACAACTTGGGGACCTCAGAGGGACAAGGTGGTCTCTGGAGCTTGCCGTCTTGAGTTAGCATCTCCCAGCTCCCATTTTCTGACGGCTGTGAACATATTAACATTTATTAAGCACTTGGCACGAACCAGCCATTCAAAGCATTTCACATATATTAACTCATTTTCTCTTCACAGCAGCCCTTGGACATGAGCACCACTTTTTATTCCCACTTCACAGGTGAGAAAACTGAGGCACAGAAAGTGGGGTTTGAAGGTAGATGTTCTGACTCCAGAATCTGAACTCCTGTCCACCACACTGTCCTCCAGCTGGGCCTTAGAGACGCTTCTGCTGGTCTCAAGTACACACACACACACACACACACACACACACACATACACACACACACACATACGTCCACGCTCTTCTCCATGAGATGGCCCTTCTGGTATTGAGAGCATCCCTGAGGTCCCCAAGCCTTGCTTTTCCAGGCTTAACACCCCATCTCAGTCATTCGAGGCTCGAAGGCCTGGCGTGCTGGCCGTCACTCAGCAGGCCTCGCTTTGTAGCTGAGAGCGAGAAGCGAGCACGGCCACGGGGAGCTCGCCCAGGACGTGGGCAGCCTCTGCACCGTGTGCGTCGGTAGCAGACGCCGGCAGCACAGCCGGAGGCAGGCCGGCTCTATGTGTAACCGCTCAGTTGCAGTGAACAGAGAGCTTTTCCCAATTTGCTTGCCCCTCACAGCTCACGGCCTGGCTCGTCCAGCCTTGTGACTGCCCGGTCCTGCAGAGCAAGCCCACAGAAGGGACTTACTCCTCTCCAGGGCCTTAGTGTGGGGCGACCCAAATGACAGCACCTGCCCTGCCCTCATCGGGGGTGGGGGGAGGGGCAGGAGGGAGATCAGACCCAGCAGCAGGGCTGGCAGCTGCCCAGCACCCACAGGTGACCGCCGAGGCATCGGCAGTCACAGCAGCGGGTCTGCAAGGGCCCGAGGGGCGGAGGGGCGGGGAGGAGGGTCCCTGGGCCCTCTGGGAGGACCGCTCCTTCCACTGACCACTTGAGGTTGGGGTCCAGGCCAGCTCCAGGTAAAGTGGCCAAGGTCATGGACTTTGTCCTTAATTCCTTCTTCCCTTTGGGTGTCTCCTGGCCTGACCAATCCCTCTTCCTCCTCTCGGGGTCCCGAAGGAGGAGGCACAGGACTCTGAAAACGAAGTGCACGCTCAGGCCGGGGTGTGCGGGAGCTCAGTGCTGCCCCGTCTGGGTGAGTCCACACGACCAAGGCCTCTTCGGGACCCACAGGCCTCCGTGCACAGGTATCTCCACAGAGGGCACGCTCTGCTGTCCCCCAGACGCAACGGCGTGGCCGGTGGCCTCGCCACCTGTGAGCAGGAAGGACAAACACGACCAGCCGGCCCCGGCCTTCCCTCTCTGTGCCTCAGCCTCCCGGGTAGGGCGGCGCGGGCCCCAGAGGGTTTGCTGGTAATTCCTGAGATGATGCCCATAGAGCTCGTAGAACTCCGTCAGGAGCCCGCGCGCTCCTGCATGTGTGCCGTGAACCACAGTGCGCAGCCCACAGAGAAGCCTTCCCACCACGCCAGGAGCTCGCTCGCCCTTGGAGGGCCTGCGGCCTGTGCTGTCTCAGCCCCTGGGGCTACCGTGACCGCGAGTCTGAATTCTAACCGTCTCTCGGTCGTTCCAAGGGAGGCCGAAGGTCTTTCTGCTGCAAACATATCAGAGAAGAGAAAAAAATCATATAATGAAATGAGATAATGAATATAAACTTATTACAGAATGGATTTTATAGCAGAAGCACACACACATATATGTTTTAGGACGTATCTCTAAACAGTCGGAGCGCTTTCTTCAACATGACCACAGTACCACCTACACCACGCACAATAATCCCTGAATGCCAGCCAATGCCTGTCAGTGTGCATATTTCTCTAAGTCTCTCTTGTTAAACTGACAGTGTGTTTGTCTGTGGGAGCCGCGGGCTCACGTGCTTGTCAGTCTCCTGCAGCTGAAGTTTCCTCTCCGGCCCCCCCGCCCCCCCCCACCCTCCCCGCCACCTCTTTACTTCCTTGAACCTGCCGTGGAGGAGGCCAGGCTGTGTGGCCCCGGCTGGGGCTTCGCCCGTCGCATGCGGTGGTCTGTGTCGAGCTCCTCTGCGCCTGTCTCTCCATGAAGTGCGGTTGGACCTGGAGGCTCCGCGGGTGGGTTTGAGGTGGCCGGAGGACACTTCTGGGGTTCCGCGTGTCGGTCAGGAGCTGAGCGGTCCCGGGGGCTTCCTCCCGTGACATGGACACCGTGGTGATCATGGCCCAGAGCCTCCGTGAAACTAGGAATGAGCTCTTTTCCCATTTATTCGCTGGACTATTTCTATAAAGAGAACCTGCCTCATCAATTATTCGGTTACCCTGATAAGCACCAGGCCTGATGCGGGGTGTCTTCCCCTGACTTACAGCGACTTGTTATTTTTAGACTAGAGGCCCGGTGCACAAAATTTGTGCACTCCGGGCGGGGGTCCCTCAGCCTGGCCTGCGCCCTCTCGCCGTCCGGAAGCTCCCCACTGGGGAGCGGGCCTAAGCGGGCAGTTGGACATCCTTAGCGCTGCCGTGGAGGCAGGAGGGGCTCCCGCCACCAGTGCTGGGCTCACCAGCCACGAGCCCAGCTTGTGACTGAGCGGCGCTCGCCCTGTGGGAGTGCAATGACCACCGGGGGCAGCTCCTGCATTTGAGCATCAGCCCCCTGGTGGTCAGTGCGCGTCATAGCGACCGGTCATGCTGTGTTCAGTCGATTTGCATATTAGCCTTTTACTATATAGGATAAAGTGATGGCTATGTGCCTGACTGAACAAATCCTGGGGGAGGGTGGCCTAAGCAAGAACTGCGAGCTGGTCATTGCTGAGGTCCAGGGACAGGTGTGCGGAGTCCATCCACTTTTGTGTGTGTTTGACATGTTTTATAACAAAAAGCAGGGTTTTTTTCCAATAAAAATATTAAGTTCTGATGCGTTCCCTGACATCTCAGCAGACAGTGAGGCGCTGCTGGTTCTGGCTGGTGATGGGCAGGGATGTGGTGTTTCGCTGTTTCCATCGCTGTGGTCTTTTCTTGATGATGCTTTCGTGGCTCCGTTGCGGCCAGCAGTGCCTCTGGGGTTGGCACCTGAGTTCTTCCTGACCAAGCCCGTGGCTTTGGTGGTGTCCTGCTTTCAGTGACAAGGGTCCTATTTGCGTCCTGGTTCCTGCCCAGACCTGGGCCTTTCCCAGGGTGGGGCTGCTGTCGCGAGCTAGGGGTCTCTTTTGTGCCCAATCACTGCTGCCCACCAGGCCCTGAGGCTCCAGCTAGACTCTGCCTCTGCCCGTCTACCCCCCACCCCCACCCCCAGGAACAGGTGTCTCCACCGTTGAGAAGCTGGTGGTGGGTGGAGGGGAAGGAGATTAACATCTGAGTTTAGAGGCTCCCACAGGCACTCGCTGAGGCTGCCCCCTCCCAGCCCAGCCGTGGAGGAGGAAGGAAGGAGCAGGGAGGAGGGAGGAGGGCGGTGGGAGCACTCAGCATCTCTAGCCGCCTATACCTGGGCAGGTTTATCTGGCAGACGAAATCAGAGAGAAGCATTGAGGAGGCAGCGGGGTACCTCGTTCTCACGGCTTTATCTAATCTGTGGGGAGTGGGAGGGGCGGGGCCTCACGGAGCAGGCAGAGCCCTTGGGGGAGTGGAGGGTGCAGGGAGCCAGCGAGGACAGCCCTCAGCCCTGCCAGGCGACAGAGGGAGACAGAGCCTGTCCTTCACTCCCGAGGGCAGAGCTGGACTCGGTGCATGTGACAAGGGGGCTGGTGCCACAAGACCACCCCGTGAGGTAGTGAGGGGCTGCCACGTGACCAGGGCCCCCTTCACAGGGGGGTTCCACACAGCCCGGGAGATGCAGCTGGGGCAGGGGGTTCCAGTCTGACGGTGGGGCCCACGCTCACAGGGGGACCCGGGCCTGTGGGCACTGGAGAAAGACTGGCTCATGGTCAGTCCTGCCCCCTGTTTACCACGGGGACCAGAGGCGCGCTGCGCCCGCCAGCTGCGGGGGCTGGAGGAGCAGGGCACCGGCGGCCTGGGCTCACTGGGTGTGAGTGCGGCCGCGGTCCTGTCACCGTTCCTGTGATCCCGGGGCTCCACACTTGCTTCCAAAACAAGCTCCAGGTGGAGCTGCCCTGGGGCGGAAGTGGGGTGACAGCTCGGGAGATGGGGGCGGGGGCTGAAAGTGCCCGATCCTGTGTCAGACTATGGGACTAGGGCTCTTCAAGGGAAGGTCTCAGAATGGGTTCTCTCTAAGGCGTGTGTGTAAAGTTCACACCAAACTGATATGACAGACCCTTGAGGCATCAACACCCGGCCTCCTTCCAGGGTTGAGCGCAGACTGTTTGTGGGGCTGGAGGGCGAAGGGGTGAAGGGTCAGGCCAGAGGGACCCACAGGGAGGCCAGGCCAGGGCTGGCCCAGCACCCTCGTGTGTCTCGGACCCTGCGTGCCCGGCTGCGGAGGGCACAGGCCAGGCACAGAGGCCGCAGGCAGACAGGCCCTCAGGCCCTCAGGGGCATGGCCTCCGGGAGGTGGGCGCTAGCCCCCATGGTGCACACGCCTCCAAAGAGGCTCCTGCACGTGCCTCTGCCCTGGGCATTCATTTCTTTACAGAAACTGTGAGAAGTTAACACACGAGCTGTGGGACTTCAAAGGCAGCAAATCCTAAGAGAAGGGTAATGCTGTCATCCCCAAGATGGCTATGAAACAGCACGTCACCATAATTGAAAAATAAAAATTATTTAGAAAAATAAAATATTTAGAATTAAAAAACAAAACAAAAGCAGTGATCACGGCTGTGTTGTCACAGCCCCTTAAAAAACCCACAATTTTGCCTTCGCTATTTTGCTGCAATTCAGTAGATGAAGTCAGTCTGACCAGACTCACTCCACTGGGACGCGGTGTGGGAGTTCTGGCACACATTTAGCAACCGGTGTAATCCCGCCAACCCGGGCTGCTGCCTGAAACCACGCGTAAGTTTTCATTGTGAATGTTTCTCGGTTCATCATTGAAAATAGTTCCTCCCAGAAAATATAAGTGAATATACATTGGATCTCTAAATGAGGAAATATTTTCTAAGCGTAGGAGTAAAAATCAAACTGACTACTTAAATTTCAATTTCTAAGTGTCAAAGACACCAAACGACAGGGCGATGACGAAGTTGGAAAATAGTCACAGAATATACGAGGGGGAGGGCGGCTATCCCAGCCTGGAACCTGCGCCCAGACGTCACTTCTTAGGAAAGAACACCCATGCAAACAAACAAACCAAGTGAATCCTTCCTCACCATCTGAAGGCGGGCGATTTGAGAAAATTGAAGTGTTTGCAAATGACGAGTAAAGTTGTGCGTAGTATTTTCAAGATGAGAGACTCTAAGAAATGTTTTGTCTTTTCAATGTTAAAAAAAGTCGTCACCACCCAATTCATAGAGCAAGAGACACGTGGTAAGGAGTGCACATGAGCCAGGTTCCACGTCACTGACGACCAAAGAAACACGAACTTTAAAATGACATCTGTGTTTCGCTCACCGAGTGGGCTGTTGGTGGGTTTTGATCGTTTGTTGAAGGATTGCACCCAGTGTGGTGAGAAAGTATTCAGAGTTTCTCCGTGCAGCCGCGTGTAAAGTGCCGCCGTCAGAAAGACAAGTGATTCAGCCCTAAGCTTAAAGGTTTCCTTTGGGTGCAAATGTCCATGTGTCTTAATGTATTTCTTATGAAAGAAGTAGAGGGTGAAAAATATCTATGTCCAAGGATGTTTCTTACAACACTATAATGCTCAAATATCAACAATAACCTGTTTCTAGCAAGGGGAGTGGCTACTTATATAAAGCAATACCTAAGAAGAGTAATTTAAAAAAAAAAAATAGGTAGCCCTAAGTAAAAAACAAATAAACAAAAACATTGAGGATGCAGGCCCAATTTTGAAAAAGAATGCATCAGAATAAACATTGAAAGAAAATACAGCAAAATGTCCACAGTGATGATGTTTGAGTGCTGGGGTTGTAACTTATTTTCATGCTTTCCTATATTTTCCAATTTCTCTATTAATAACATTTTTACTCCTGAAATGACGAGTTATGCAGAACATAAAAGTTCTTCCCCCTGTTTTGACCTGAAAAAGCCAGATCCACCCTAACTCACCCATTGGCCCCAGGAAGAGCGAGTTGGTGGGGAGAAGTCAGGAGTCCTGCTTGGGACACGTTAGAACTGAGTGGTCCATTGGACACCCGAGTGCATGCTCCAGTCTGGGTGCCAGGGCACCTGGGGCTGTAGGTATGGCAGATGGACGGTATTGTAAACCCCTGTGAATGAATGGAAAGATCACAAAAGGATGAGGTTAAGATTAGAAAAGAATTCCAAGGCCTGAACCTTGAGTCTCTCCAAGAGCAAAGGAAAGGAGCTGGTGTCCCGGTGGCCACCACAGTGTCCCAGTGACCATCAGGGTGACTTGATGACTACCAGGGGGCCCACAGCAGGTACTTAGTAAACAGGGTGCAAGGACTACAAACAAATGATCTCAGGATTGGTTTATTCTGAAACCCAAGGACATTCGCTCACTTTCCTGATCTCTCCCTCATCTAGATCTATAATAATAAAAGGGTAATGCGCTAATTAGACGGGACGTCCTTCCGAAGCCGGGGCTGAAGCGAAGCCGCTCGGGTCCTGGGTGCCTGCCGGCAGCCAGAGGAGGGAAGCCTGGGCCCTGGGTGCCAGAGAGAAGCCGGTGCCAGCAGCCGGGGAAAGGAAGGCCTACTCTTGCACAAATTTTCGTGCATCGGGCCCCTCGTGTGTGTATATATATAATTGATTTCAGAGAGGAAGGGAGAAGGAGAGAGAGATAGAACATCAATGATGAGAATCATTGATCGGCTGCCTCCTGAACACCCCCCACTGAGGATCAAGGCTGCAACCCAGACATGCGCCCTTGACTGGAATCAAACCCAGGCCCCTTCAGTCTGCAGGCTGATGCTCTGTCCACTGAGCCAAACCAGCTAGGGCTCTCTTTTCATTAAAAAAAAAAAAAAAGTGGGGACACGCATTATTCTTGAGAATGAAGTCATGTTTGGGTAGCAAAAGTGTCAGATTAGAAAACGCTGACTCACTGTTCGTGGCCATCTTCCTAAGCCTGCCCATCAGCAGCAACAGTGCCCACCGAGGCGAGCGGGAGGCCACACAGCCGGGAGGACAGGCCAGCCAGGACCCCTCCTCCCGTGAACCCCGGATCTTACAGCTGAAATTGGTGGGTCTCACCCTCCGATTCGATGGCCCGTCCTGAGGACCCTTGCTTGGATCCGCACATTTGGGCTATTGAAATGTACAGATCTTGCTTGCTGGCTCTTTTTAAAAAGAGTGGTTTCACAGAGCCCAGCTTTTCAGCGTTAGGCGCCCTGCTTTTGCGTGCAGTCGGCCTCTTCCCTGGGCCGGGCGGCACCCTCCCGGGGGGAAGGAGGGTAGTTCACTCTGTGACACCTTCTTGCACCACAAGGAGCAGCGAGGCGGAGAGCGCTGGGCGGGGAAATGGAGGTGTTAGGTGCTACAGAATTGTTGGTTACAATTAGCGGAAGGCAGGGCTGGGCAGACAAAAGTGAGAGTTCCCAGCCTCGGTTTCCCCTTTGGTGGAGCAAGGCAGCGAGGGCGGGAACTCCAGGCCTTGCCCAGGGCAGCTCAGTGTGGGATCCCCGGGTACATCCCTGGACGTGAGGGAAGGAAAGCAGCTGTGAGTTGGCCCTGCTGGGTCACCAGGGCCACCGTCCAGGTGTCACCTGGCATTCACCTGACTGACGGCCTCTCTGTGTCTGGAGAGGTTTTGGCTCTGTGTCTGAGCTCCCAACAGACAGGCCACTGCTATAAGAGGTTTGAAAATGGTCCGCATGAAAAAACGGACTCTGTTCAACAATCCTATATAATAAAGAGGTAATATGCAAATTGACCCTCATGCCCTCACAAGATGGCTGGCTACGACCAGACTGGCAGGGGGGTTAGTGAGGGGCGACCAAACAACTGAACAGCAGGCTGTGTGGGGCTACCAGGCCGGCGGGGGGCGGGGGGGAAGTTAGGGGTGATCTGGCCAGCACGCAGAGGCAGTGGGGTGTGATCAGGCCGGCAGGGGGGACAGTTAGGGGCGACCAGGCAAGCAGGCAGGTGAGTGATTAGGAGCCAGCAGTCCAGGATTGTAAGAGAGATGTCTGACTGCCGGTTTAGGCCTGATCCCAGTGGGACATCCCCCGAGGGGTCCCGGATTGGAGAGGGTGCAGGCTAGGCTGAGGACTGCCCCCACGCCCATGCACGAATTTCATGCACTGGGCCTCTAGTAAATTATAATAATGCTGCATATTTATGGAGCCTCCTTCAATGAAGGGAGCTCTTAGTTCGTCACGGACATTAACCTGCCTTTCTCATGAGAGGAAAGGTAATGGTGTCAATCAATGCTTGTGTGGCCTTTTCTTTCTTGTGCTGGGAGAGGAGACCTGTTCTCAGGGGTGGTATTAATTTGGAGGCAATATATTTTCCCTTTATTTTTTCCCACTGGATATGTTTTCTTCGTGGACAACACATAAGAAATTAAAAATGAACAGTGACTCCTGAACCGCTTGTGGGTGCGCATTTACGTCTCTGTGGGTGAGGCATCTAGATAAATATTTAATTTTTATGGCCGAAGCCTGTCCCTTGGTTTTCACGGGCTAGAATTTATTAGCTACCAAACAATGGGCCCGTTATTATTTGCTTTTGCACCTAAATGATTTAAAAGTCAATTATGAGTCGGCTAAGGGATTGGAGAGCTGTGGCATGTAATATGGCCCCAGAGATTTCTGTCTGTTACCAAATGTCTGGAATGAGGAAGTGCCCTGCTGGGAAACAGCCTGCAGGCCGACCTAGCAGGTATTACCCCGGCCAGACAGAGGCCCTGGCCCTGCGGGTTTGCCCTGGTGGGCTGGGAGTGGGCGGGGTGGGCCGGCAGACACATGCCTCTGAGAATAGAGCAGGCCCCAGACCCTCACTGAACACCACACAGGGCCCCAAACAGGCTGTCATGCACTTGTCCTACTCTGCACCGGCAATCATTAGAGCGAGCTCAGCCACCCCAGGTCCCCGAGGGGGTGCAAACAGCGACGGCCCGTCCCATTTCTCTGGCTTCTGAATGGCCCAGGCAGAGGGGCAGGCTGGCGGTGGTAATAACCCGATGTCACAGGGTATTTGTTGAACTGAAATTCCCCAACTGAACACCTGTCCCCTGACTGTTCCAACGGGAGAAGGGAGTGTTCAGGCGGTGCAGGCAGGTAGGGATGGCAAGGACAGCCCAGGTGGCCTCTGCTGGGCACCAGGAATGTTTCACGCACGTGAAGTCAGATCAGTCAGATCAGGTCCAGCCAGGAGCCGGGGGCGAGGCTTCCACAGCGAGTGTGCAGGTAGCCACGGGGAGCACCCACAGCGAGTGTGCAGGTGGCCAGGGGGAGCACCCACAGTGAGTGTGCAGGTGGCCATGGGGAGCCCCCACAGGGAGTGTGCAGGTGACCATGGGGAGCACCCACAGTGAGTGTGCAGGTGGCCATGGGGAGCATCCAAAGTGAGTGTGCAGGTGGCCACGGGGAGCACCCACAGTGAGTGTGCAGGTGGCCACAGGGAGCACCCACAGTGAGTGTGCAGGTGGCCACAGGGAGCACCCACAGTGAGTGTGCAGGTGGCCATGGGGAGCACCCACAGTGAGTGTTGAAGTGGCCACGGGGAGCACCCACAGTGAGTGTGCAGGTGGCCACGGGGAGCACCCACAGTGAGTGTGCAGGTGGTCACAGGGAGCACCCACAGGGAGTGTGCAGGTGGCTACAGGGAGCACCCACAGTGAATGTTAAGGTGGCCACAGGGAGCACCCACAGGGAGTGTGCAGGTGGCCACGGGGAGCACCCACAGTGAATGTTAAGGTGGCCACGGGGAGCACCCACAGTGAGTGTGCAGTTGCTCTGGGTCTGGCCAGGAAGCTGAAAAGGACAGGGCTCCTCCAGAACAAGAGCCGGGCTGGTGTCTGTGCCCCTTAACTAGCTGATCCAGGTGCCCCCGCTGAGCCCCGGCCGCCTGGTTAGTTCTTACTCGACTTGGTCCCACACTTGAGAATGGAAATTCCTGGGCAGCATACATTACACATATGGGTACATGTGTGTATATGTATGTGTATACATATCCACATGCAGCTATGTGCATGTACGTATCCATACACACATTTTCCCTAATAAATAAACTAAATTAAACTTAATTTTCAGTAGTTGGGTGATTCTGAGGGGGAAGTTGAGGTTAAAAAGGTAAGTAAGGGCCATGGCTGGGTGGCTCAGTTGGTTGGAGCATCGTCCTTTGCACTGAAGAGTTGTGGGTTCGATTCCTGGGCAGGGCATATACCTAGCTGGTGAGGTCGATCCCCAGTCGGGGCATGTACAGGAGGCAGCTTATTGATGTTTCTCTCTCACATCAATGTTTCTCTCTCTCTTTCTCCCTTCCCTCTCTAAAAAAATCAACATATCCTCAGGTGAGGATTAATAATAATAATAAAAAAAGCCAGGCAGGGAATAAGGTTGTCTCTACATGAAAATGTCCCCAAAGTCATTAGTTCCAAATTCTAACATTTAAAGAAAAATCTAAAGAAGTCCAAACGCAAACATGGACTGCGCTGTCGTGCACAACACTGCCTGGCACCTGGGTCAGTCCAACCCCAAACGCTTTTCCCTAAAGGGGATCAGAGTTAACCTGGCAAGTGGTCAGAAAAGCATGGGGGGCAGAGGGCTGCCTGCGTGTGGACCCCTGAGCTGGAGGGACCCCTGAGCGCCGTGGTGGGGATGGTCCTGGGTCACGTGTTGGGACCCGTGCTGCGCTCAGACCCCAAGCTGCTCCCCAGGCTCCGCGGAGGGTCACTGAGCTGTAGCCGCGGACCCCTGACCGGAGTGAATCTCACGTGTGGGCAGCTCGCTGGGCCGGCGCCGAGCTCCAGCAAGGAATCCCAGGCAGCAAACATCACTGAGTTCCTCTCCCAGCTGCAGCTGGAGTCCCCAGACAGTGACGTTCCCTGCAGCGCCGTGAAGGTGGAGAATAGAGTTACCATCACCATCCTCCCCCCACTGCTCCATCATCAATGACCCCCCCCCCCCCACACACACACACACACACACTCATGGGCGGCCTGGAATCACCTGGCAGCCTCAGCCCGAGAGCGAATTCCTGCTGTGAGAGAAATAAATCACAAAGATCTCAGGGAAACCGGCCTTACAAGCGGCAGGAGGGGACAGCCAGGTCAGGTCCCCGAGGGTGGGCGCTGGGGTTCTCCCAGGAACTCTGATGAGGCTAATAAACGCCTGGTTCTCCGTGTGCGGTGGACAGGCCTTTGGAGGGACGGAGGGAGGAGACACTTGGAGAGGGAAATTGAAGATGGAGACAAGACAAAGGCAAGAGACAGCGAAATCCATAAAGCAGGGGTCCTCAAACTTTTTAAACAGGGGGCCCGTTCACTGTCCCTCAGACCGTTGGAGGGCCGGACTATAGTTTAAAAAAAAACTATGAACAAATTCCTATGCACACTGCACAGATCTTATTTTGAAGTAGAAAAACAAAACGGGAACAAATACAACATTTGTATTTGCATGTGGCCCGCGGGCCGCAGTCTGAGGACCCCTGCTAAAGGGGCGTGGAAGGAAGAGGAGGGAGAGCGGAGCCGGGAGAGGACTCCGCCGTTTTCCAGGGCACCTGCTGAGGGTGAATATTACAATCGTGGAGCCTTTCAAGGCTTTTGAAACAGCACTTCCATTATTCTTCCCTTTGCTTCTTATAACTTTAAATGCTTTGCCTTAAAACAGAGACGATGATGTTTCCAGTTAGCGGGGTCAGCCTTTGCCTCCAGGGAGCTCAGGGCTAGGACAACTACCAGGCAGCATTGTTCCCTTTGTCCCTGTGCCCCTTCCCTGTCCGGGTCCCACTCCCCAGCTCCTGCATCCAGGGGGGACGCTGAGGCACTGAGCAAGGGCTTTCTTTTAGGGGGTGCCAGGGGCTGGACCCCTAGGTGCCCAGGAGCAGCGCCCAGCCCCAGGCCAGAGGCCGCGAGCCCTGAGTGCGAGAGGGGCTGCTCCCGGCGGGCCAAGGGGACCGGCCAGCTGTGCAGGAAGCCACCCGGGAGGGGCCGGGGCAGAACTGAATTCCTCTGGCCCTGGAGAGAGCCTGGTGAGCCAGCACTGGCCTCACAGCCGGCCAGAGGCAGCTGAGTGGCTGTAAAAAGCCAGGCTGGGGGCAGAGAAGAGCTGTCCGGTGGGAAGTTATAAGCCTGTTACTTCCGTTTATGAATAAAGCTTCTCTGAGGAAGGGAACTTAAAAACGGTTTTTATTGCCCAATGAACAGATGCTTGCTGCCGGCCACAGTTGCACATTCTGGAGAGAAAACGACATACAACCCCCCCCCCCCCCAACACACACACACACACACACACACACACACACACACACACACACACACGGCACAGGCAGCCGCAGGGCTTCTTTCTGAGGCCCTAACTCAGTGGTTCTCACCCTTCCTGATGCCGCGACCCTTTAATACAGTTCCTCATGGTGTGGTGACCCCCAACCATAAAATTATTTTCGTTGCAACTTCCTAACTGTGCAAACCAAACAAACAGTTGTAATGTTGCTACTGTTATGAATCGTCATGTAAATGTCTGACATGCAGGATGTATTTTCATTGTTACCCATTGAACATAATTAAAGCATAGTGATTAATCACAAAAACAATATGTGATTATATATGTGTTTTCCGATGGTCTTAGGCGACCCCTGTGCAAGGGTCTTTCGACCCCCAAAGGGGTCGCGACCCACAGGTGGAGAACTGCTGCCCTGAGTAAAGGCGTGCGTCTCTTTGGCCAGTTTCTGGGGTGTCGGTTGTCTCATAGGATGAGGAGGCGCCTCCAGCCGCCTGGCTGCTCAGGGCATCTTTTGAAAACAGACCAGCTTCCCTCCTTCACCGTTGCCCTGCCCTCCTCCTCCTTTTAAGTTTGTAGGACGTCGCATTCTCAGAAAAAGAAACTTCTTTAGCGAAAAGGAACCGCTGGTTTTAAGTCATAGCAGAGGTTGACATGCTCCTTAGTTTAATAATTTTAGGAAATAAATGTATGCAGATTCAGATCAAATTCCAGCCACTCATTTCAATGGGGTCTATTTCTTTTTTTAAGTTTAAAAGTTTGATTTTGTTTCAAAAAATGACCCTTTGGATGTGACATTCAACTAATAAATAAGCACAATTTAGTTCAAATTCCCCCTAAATTGGAGACTGACAGGCAGGATCGAGAGAAAAGAGAGGAGCGTTACAAACCGAGATTCTAAACACCCAGGGCCAACGCCGTGAAGAGGCTTTTATGTCTGTGAATAAGCGCGTGTGCTACCCTGCCTCTGCCTTCTCCTTTCAAAACAGCAACGGTGACGTTCCTTCAGGACCTCCCGTCCCGGCGCAGGCTGCGGGGTTTGGAGTTGGGAGGGAGGCAGGAGGGGCACAGGCTGCGGGGTTTGGAGTCGGGAGGGCGGCAGGAGGGGCCTGCGGGCTGGTGTGTGAACGGAAGGAGAGCCAATGGAGCTCTGCTTGGAGCCTGCACGCTGCACCTGGCCGCAGGGCGAGAGGCCCCGGGCCCGGGTCACAGGTCAGAGTCACACTGCAATTCCCTGGGTGACTCCTGTGCCTGAGTGGACAGTGTGACCCCGTGCTAGGCCGCCCAGAGCAGCTCACATAAGCGGGGCACTCAGAAAAGCCACCGGCAGACGTGGGGGAGGGACGGGCAGTGCTGGGGGAGGGGCGGGCAGTGCTGGGTGGGGAGGGACGGGCAGTGCTGGGTCAGGAGGGACAGGCAGTGCTGGGGGAGGGACGGGCAGTGCTGGGTGGGGAGGGACGGGCAGTGCTGGGGGAGGGATAGGCAGTGCTGGGTGGGGAGGGACGGGCAGTGCTGGGGGAGGGACGGGCAGTGCTGGGGGAGGGACGGGCAGTGCTGGGGGAGGGACGGGCAGTGCTGGGTGGTGAGGGGCGGGCAGTGCTGGGGAAGGGACGGGCAGTGCTGGGGGAGGGGTGGGCAGTGCTGGGGGAGGGACGGGCAGTGCTGGGGGAGGGACGGGCAGTGCTGGGTGGTGAGGGGCGGGCAGTGCTGGGGAAGGGACGGGCAGTGCTGGGTGGGGGAGGGACGGGCAGTGCTGGGTGGGGAGGGGCGGGCAGTGCTGGGGGAGGGACGGGCAGTGCTGGGGGAGGGACGGGCAGTGCTGGGTGGTGAGGGGCGGGCAGTGCTGGGGAAGGGACGGGCAGTGCTGGGTGGGGGAGGGGCGGGCAGTGCTGGGTGGGGAGGGACGGGCAGTGCTGGGGGAGGGACGGGCAGTGCTGGGTGGGGAGGGCCGGTTTCGGACAAGGAGACGCTCCCATCTGCCTCCTGGGCGGGAAGAGAGGCCTGGCTCCACGCGACTCTGCGGTGACTGGCCTCACGGCCATGAGAGGCAGCCGCCCTGCTCGGGTCTGCCAGGCGGTGACTGGGCAGAAGCCGCCTGGACCCCGCACCCTGCCCGCTGCCTCCTCCTGCGGCCTCTGGGAAGAATGCACTCGGCTTAGAATGGGGGGGGAGGGGGCAAAACGACCTTTTACTAATTTCTCTTAAATCAAAATGCTGTTTTCATGTAATACATCGCAGAACCTGGAAACTAGGGAAGGCGAAAGGACTGAAATCGCCCATATTTCACGCAGCGGAGGTGAAGGGCTGTAAACTCTGCAGCGTGTCCTTCCGGCACCTTCTCTGAGCAGCAGGGGTGTCTGCTGGCTCCGCGGAGGCTGGGCTGGAGCGACAGGAAGGCTGTGAGGCTGGCCGGCCTCCCGGGTCCCTGGCGGGTGCCCCGAGGTCCCCAGTTATGGGGCAGCTGAGGGGTGGGGACCTCCAGGCTCTCCCGGGGCCTCCTGAGCAGGGGCCAGGCTGCCTTTGGAAGCAGCGGGGCGACCTCCTTTCAGGGGAGCCAGCGCGAGGGGAGGTGGCAGCCCTGCGGCGGCTCTCAGCCACCAGCGCCCACGCCCCCGCGCGTCCCCGCGTCCCCAGCGCCACAGCTGCAGGGGTGGCGGGCGCGGGGCCTTTGATCCACGAGAAGCAAGTGCGTCACAGGCGAGGGCTCTCGGGCGTGGGCTGGGCACGCGGAGGGTTGCCAAACTGACAAACACATCTCCAGGGAAGCCGTGAGCCGGCCCCAGGCCTGCAGGGACCTCGGGAGCCCGCACCGCCCCGCGCAGGGCCGGAGGGGCTGCTGGGGAGCTGGGCTTTCTCCGGAACCTTCCGTGCCGCGGGCAGTTACTGCTGATGCTCACTGATGTTTTCTAATATTATTTCTTCTTGTCAAACGTTCGGGGGGTTAGGGAGAGGGTGGAGAACACGGGGTGAGGGAGAGGCCACGCCAGGCCCCGCAGAGCGGTGAAGCCACGGGATGCCATTCCCGCGCTCACCCCACCTGCGCCCGGGGCCGGGCGGGGCTGCAGTGCCAAGAGCGAGCTGTGCCCCGGGCCTCGCGGGGCTTACAGTGCAGCAGGCGCAGACCTGCCATCAAATAGTGAGAAGAGCATCAAGAACGGTAGTGCCGGTAAAGTCTGAAATAGTGCTGCAAACTTATTTTTAAACAGAATGCCACCTACATTTTCTAACAATATGCTCGCTAGGGCTTTCTCCAACCTCAGACACCTTATCAGAAAGTCCTTCTAAAGTTAAAGCAATGAGTCCGGTTGTTTAAATGTGAAAAAGGTACAAGAAGTGCAGTGCAGTGTCCCACGGGCCTGGAAACAGAAAGTGCTGTATTGCCGGGCCTTTGTTTACAAGGTTAACAACTGAACCCATTTCTCGGACCGAGAGGACCCGCCCCCGAACAGGCGTCTGCAGGTTGAAGGGCACATGGGACCTGTCACTTGA
The DNA here is from genome assembly GCF_963259705.1 of Myotis daubentonii. NCBI lineage: Eukaryota > Metazoa > Chordata > Mammalia > Chiroptera > Vespertilionidae > Myotis > Myotis daubentonii. The sequence continues at coordinate 3,862,468 of NC_081857.1, read as the reverse complement.
CAACGGGTCCTGCATTCGTGGGATGATTTGCTGCGTGGGTCTGACAGCCGGGGCCCTGCAGGTAGACCTGGTGCCCGGGCAGGGCGGCAAGCTGGCCCAGGCACTCGGACGCTGGCAGAGGAGGTGGCATTGTGCTGAGCCGTGAAGAGAGAGAGTCTCAGTGGAGCGGCGGGTGGGCCTCCGGGAGGCGGCTGCCTGGGGCCGCACGAGGCTGCGAGCTGGGTGGCCGCCATGCTACCTGGCCCGGGCCCGAGTCACACACAGGACGGGGCCTGCATAGAGCCTGGGCCCCACCGTGTGGGGAAAGGCCCCCCGCCTCCCGCACAGCCTCAGGGTGGCACCGTCCCCCGGCCCTCACTCATGCCCGTGCCGGGGCCACGCATGTGGGACAGCAGGGAAGGCAGAGGGCACACTTTGGAGCCCTGTGTGTGGTGACCGTGCCCACTACATGTGGTGACCGTGCCCACTACGAAATGTCAGCCATTCCTTCCTGAGGACGAGCTTGAACTCACATCACGGACAGCACTGCTGGCCGTGGTTGCCTTATCGTCGCCTTATCGTCGCCGCGTTAGGGCAGCGAAGAAGCCGGGGTGAAGTCTTGCCCCTGAGCAGGCGGCAGGGGTAGGTAGGCGAGCGCTCCCTAAACCGGGGCCTCTGCGGCTCTCTGATAAGAAAGGGGCCCGTCCGTCCATGCACATCGGCATTAACGCGCGACGAACAGTCACCGTCAGCCTGTCACCATCCCAGCGATTCCGTGGCTATGAGCCACTGGGCCACCCTGGGCGGCGACGGTGGTAGCAAGAGGGACCGGCAGCAGGTCTTCCCTGACACCGGCAGCCGGGCGGGCAGGAGGGAGCCGCACTGAGGACCAGGGCTCTGCACTGGGAAGGACTAAGTCGGTGGCAGCTGGAGCGCTGGGGCCTGGGCAGGAGGCTTAGGGAGTGAGAGCGAGGGCCGGGGAGAGGGCCGGGGAGAGGCAGGGTGTGGGGAGCGGGTGGGAAACCCGGGGACGCTGTGTACAGCAAGCACGCGCCGCTCCCACGCCCAGGTCACTGCGGGGCTCGGGCCCTCACGTCGGGCTGGGCAGGTTTTCTGCTCCTGCTCCGCCAGAACACCCGGGGCGGCCGTGCATCTGCTCTCCGGCGCTGCCATTAGGGCTGCATTCGGGCTGTTTGGAAGCTGGGCTTGATCTCTTCCGAGGGCCGGGCCCCTGCGCTCCCACTCGGCCCTGACCACGCCCCGAGTCCCTGCACTGCCCGGAGCCGCCGTGACTGCGTGCCTGGCGCCGAGGGCCCAGCACCCACCCAGCTCCGGTCCCTGCTGGCACCTCACACCCGCTGCCCAGAATCTCCCGACGCAGGCGGGTGCGGTCCGTGCGGTCCGTGCCCCAGCCCGCGGTCCCAGCCGGTCCGTGCCCCAGCCCGCGGTCCCAGCCGGGGCGGGATGGGAAGAGGGTGAGGCGAGAGGAGGGAAGAAGCTCCAGACTGTGCTCGTTCGCGTGTTTTCCACGGAGTCGGCCCCGTGGCCTCGTTAGGCACAGCGCGGTGTCCACGCGAGATGACAGGCCAGGCCGACACGGGGCCATGAGCGTGGGGTGGGCTCCCACGGGGTTTCTGTGACGGGGGGTGTGGATGGTGGGTGTGAAGCAGCTATGGGGCTGCCCTCCTCCCAGGACCCAGCCGGCCGGAGGGAGTGTCCCTGAGCCAGCGCCGGGCACAGGGCTGGGCGACGGCAGCGCCTTGTCGCTGCTCTGCTGATGACACGCAGCCCGGCCAAACCAGGGGCCCTTCCAAGGAAGTGGCCCTGCGGGCGGCCAGGAGCTGCCCAGGGACCCCTCCACCAGGAACGGCTCACCGGCCGTTGCTTCCATGTTTGCCCGTGTTTGCACCGGTGCCCGGTCCTGGGCGGGCGGTCAGAGCACCAGGGAGAGCCGCGGGCCCTGCTCCCGGCACTGCGGCCCTGGTGCCCTGGCTCCTGGGCTGGCGGGAGACCCCGCCTGGACCCGGCCGTCCCCAGGGCCTGACCCCACACAGATGTGCCCATCGGAGGCCCAGGCCTGTGCGCCAGGAGAGCCTGAGCCGTGCCCCCGGCCCCGCCCCCTCCCCCCCCCCCCCCCCGGGGCTTGAAGTGAAAGCCGCAGCCTTGACGACACTTGGGGTCCCCCTGTGAGAGCAGAGGCCACCGTGCTCCCTCCCTGCTCTGCGGGAGGAGGGCGGAGGTGGTGACCTCGCCGTCAGGTTCCTGTTTCCTGGGCCTTCCGACTGAGGCAGAGCCCCGGCTGTCCAGCTGCGGCCACTTGTACGTGTGCCCCGCGGCCCAAGCCGGTCTCCTGGCCACTGCCCCTCCCCAGGCGGCCCCCGCTCTCAGGGGGGCCCTTGGGGAAAAGCCCCTTTGGCCCCAGCCCCCACCGGGGCCGAGGATCCATGCCGCCCCTGAGCGCAGGGCCGGGCGTGGGGTTCGGGGAAGGGACCGCAAGTGGGGGCGGGTGCCTGCGTGTGTGTGTGAGCCGTGCAGATGGGAGATCTCGGGGGACAGATAACCCAGCCTGGATGGCAGTGTGACAGGAAACCTCGGGCGAGGAGACAGCTGTGGGCCGGAGGGAGGGGCTGTGCTCCCTGTAACCGCACCCTGTGGGGGTGGGCGGCCGTGAGAGCCTGGGGCCACCCTGGCTGCATGGAAGGAAGACCTCGAAGTCCCTTCCTGGCCCACCGCTCCCTCCGGGGGGCTGTCCTTTCCGAATCTGCCGGGTGACCTGGGGGCCCTAGGTGGGGCTGGAGAGCAGCGGGCAGCCCGGAGTGCACCTGGGGGGCCGTGGCAGGTGGGGGGTCCAGGTGGGGGCCCAGGCGGCCGGCCGAGGCAGTGGGGGCCGGAGCCCGGGGCTGCCGTGAGCCCTGCTCCCACTGGAGAAGCTGAGCCTCCCTCTCCTTCTCCCTTCTCCACTGGGGGGAGCCGGGGGCCCCTTTAAAATCGGTGAGGTATCTGTGTCTGATTTAACACCCAAATGGCACTTTCTCCCCGCAACCCCCTGGGAAGGCCTCAGCCTGCCTTGTCCCCGTGTCTGGGTGTCTGTGGGGTGACAGGCCCTGCACGGGCCCACGGGGGTGGGAGGCATGGTCCCGGCTGGGGAGTCCCACCAGAGGGCATCAGGCCAGCAGACAGACATGCAGGTTTGTGCTGGGGAGCCCCCAGGAGGGACCCTCAATAGCCTGGGGCGGCAGAAGGTTCCCCGAGGCCGGGTGAGGGCTCCGGGGACAGGAGTGGGGACGGGACTGAAGGCAGGAAGAAGGGCTCGCCGAGAAGGCATCATTTCTGATGGACCAGCTGCCCCCCAGAGCCATGGTTCTGGGTCCATTTGAGCGAGATGTTCTGCACATTCGAGAGCCTCCCAAACCCCCGCCTGTCGTCCCAGAAACGCACTGGGCACAGCCAGTTAGGGGTGCGCGGCTGGACGGCCGGGTCCACCCCCCACTGTCCGCCACGCCTGGAACTGTCTCACACCTGTTTGATGGAAGGATTCACGCCTTCGTCTCAGCCTGGCTTGTTCAGGATTATAGAGCCGTGTCCTACCTGGCGTTTCAGAGACACAAGAAGGTGCCAGTGGGAAGTGAGTGAAATTCCCAGCCTCCCTCCCGGCTCCTCCCCAGAGTGGGTGAGTGTGTCTGCAGCCATCAGGTGCAGATACACACATATATGCGTTTTGGTGATGAAAACACACATATTAAAGAGTTTACCACTCTCACCATTTTTAGTGTGCAATTAGAAGTACATTCACAATGTTGTGCAACCATCACCTCCATGCGTTTCCAGAACTTTCTCATCATCCCGAACAGAAGCTCCACCCAGACGCCTTTCTCTGCATGTGTGACACACATACACACACACACACACACACACACACACAGCACCCAGACGCCTTTCTCTTCATGTGTGACACACACACACACACACAGCACCCAGACGCCTTTCTCTGCATGTGTGACACACACACACACAGCACCCAGACGCCTTTCTCTGCATGTGTGACACACACACACACACATACACAGCACCCAGACACCTTTCTCTTCATGTGTGACACACACACACACACAGCACCCAGACGCCTTTCTCTGCATGTGTCACACACACACACACACACACACACACACACAGCACCCAGACGCCTTTCTCTCCATGTGTAACACACACACATGCAGCACACAGCGGACGTGATGTGCCCAGGTCCCACACTCCCTGGTGCGGGGATCCGGTGGCATCAGGAAGAGAGAGGGGCTCTGTAAACTGAGAGTGTGGAACCAGGTTTGGAATGAGCAGGTCAAACGCGGGGTCACCCTCGAAAGCCACGTGTCCGAGCCATCGCCATTATGAGAGACTGGTCCCTGGCCTCAAGGGGCTGCGGGAGGTGGGTGAGGGCAAGGGACTCAGACACGAGCTCTGCCCCCAAAGGAGGCCACTCCCCGTCATGGTTCACTCCCAACCGTGGCCTCAGGCGGTGTCTTCCTCCTGCTCTCTCACCGGGTGGGGTGACTGCTGACATGCCCCCCCACCCCCGCCCCGCTCAACGGGGAGGCCCGAGCTGTGTCTTTCCCTTGCTCCTCTCTGCCCAGCACAGTGCCTGGCACCTTTAGGCATGTGCTGTGGGCCAGGCACTGTGCCAGGCCCCTGCTCAGGTGAACCATGCCGCTTCCTCCCAAGCCCCAGGGCAGGGATGGTGGTGGCTGCCGTAGGAGAAGGAAGCTACGCCAGGTGCTGGGCTGCCATGACAAGAGCCACAGGCAGCGGCGGAAACAACGCGTTTGTTTCTCAGTCTGAGGCTGGCAGCCTGAGAGCCAGGGGCCGGCAGAGAGATTCCTCCTGAGACTTGTAGGCCCGACTCCTCCGCGTCCTCACACGGCTGTCACTGTGTCTCCGATCCCCTCTTCTTGTGGGACAGCAATCATCCGGGGTCAGCGCTGCCCTGACAACCGCATTTCAGCTGAATCGCCTCTCCAAAGACCCCATCTCCAAGTCACATTTTGAGGTCCTGGGGGTTAGAATTTCAACCTAGGAATTTGGGAGTGGGTCACAATTCAGAAACAAAGGCGTGGTGAGCAATATGCTAATGAAAGCGCAAAAGAATGAATTGGGCCTGGCCGGCGTGGCTCACCTATGCACCAGGAGGTCACGGTTCGATTCCCGGTCAGGGGCACGTGCCCGGGTTGCGGGCTCAATCCCCAGTGTGGGGCGTGCAGGAGGCGGCCAATCAATGATTCTCTCTCATCATTAATGTTTCTTTCTCTCTCCCTCTCTCTTCCTCTCTGAATGAAATCAATAAAATATATTAAAAAAAGAAAAAGAATGAATGGGTTTGCGCCCCTTCGGTAGAAGTAAAACCACTTTCTGTGTGGAAACCAAGCCTGGTGTAGGGGCGAGGCAGGAAGGGACAAAGGCTGCTACATCCGCGTGAATGCAGACACCTGGGGGGGCCTCTGGTTGCCGCGGGGCGCCGGCAGCTCCCTGGGCATCTCCAGCCAACCCAGGGGCCCAGGGCAACCACGAACCAAACGTGTTCCAGCTGGCATCGGTGTTTGCTTTTAAATTGTATGCATATTTTTTAAACTACAAAACTCACGAGTATTTGTTGTAAAAAGAGAAATCCTTGCAACTGCTTCCCGTCCGGTTCAGAGGATCTAACGAATGCCCGCCCCCTGGGCACCCTCTCCCAGCGAGTTCTAGCACCAGCCCTCACTCTGCAGCCTGGCCACGCCCCCTCGTGTGCAGACAGAGGCCTGCTCCACCACAGGCCCTTTGCACCTGCTGGGCCTCTGCCCTGCCCCACTCATCCTCAGTGGAGGCTCTGACTCCCTCTGGAGAGGGCGCCCATCTCCTTGTCATTTTGTGCTTCACTGCCCTGACCGCCAGGGCGACTGTCTTACATGTTTGGAAGCAGTGTATCCGCCCTCCTCAGAGAATGGCCTGTGTATATCTTTTGCTGTTTTTTTCTCTTGGACTAGTTGTCTCAGCTTTCATTTTTCACAGTATTACTGACGGACTCTTAACCTGTAAAAAGCTTTAAGAATGAAGCTTTTCGCCCTCGCCGGTTTGGCTCGGTGCATGTAGTGTCAGCCCTCGGACTGAAGGGTCCCAGGTTCAATTCCAATCAAGGGCACATAACTTGGTTGCAGGCTCAGGGTCAAGTTGCAGGGGGGAGGCAACCCATCGATATGTCTCTCTCACATTGATGTTTCTCTCTCTGCCTCTTCCCTTCCCTCCCACCGTCTCTCTCAAAAAACAAAAACAAAACACCAACAAAAACAACAATGGGAAAATATCCTCAGGGGAGGATTAACAATAAGAAAAAGAATGAAGCTTTTCATCACAAAATTATTTACAACGGTGAGAAGTTGGAAACAAATGATCGTCAATGGTTACATAGTGGAAAGATTATTACACAAGCATTAAGAGGGATTGTCAGTAAAACTCTGAAAATAGATTATCAAATTATAATATATTAAGTAAAATTTGATTTTTTTAGGGGAAATTTTGACGTAGCATGATTGCAATTTGCAAATCAACGCCTCGCAAGGAACCCGCCATCTTGGTGACAGTGGCTGCGGCTGATGCGTGGTTTTGATTTTTTTCTACTTTCTTGCACTTTTATAACGAGTTGATTTACTTGAAAATAAAAGGTGACCAGAGAAAAGTTTTAAAAATGACTGCACAAACCATACAAGTTTAACAGAAATAAAAATACAAGAAGGGAAATGTTTGCCCATAATTCTGTTCCCCTAAGACCGTGGTCGGCAAACTGCGGCTCACGAGCCACATGCGGCTCTTTGGCCCCTTGAGTGTGGCTCTTCCTAAGCCTTAGGAGGGCCCTAATTAAGTTAATAACAATGTACCTACCTATATAGTTTAAGTTTAAAAAATTTGGCTCTCAAAAGAAATTTCAATCGTTGTACTGTTGATATTTGGCTCTGTGGACTAATGGGTTTGCCGGCCACTGGCCTAAGAAATCAGACTATGCGCCTTCGTGCCGGGATACCTGTCTGCGGGAATGTGTAGGTGGAGGTGACTGACGAGCAGCCTGAATGGAGCCTGAGTATTTGAAATCCACCACCGAGGCGTGCGAATGTGGGCCATTCTCTGTGGATGTGCGGGCTCGGGTGGGCCGCTCGCGGGCACTGGCCTCGCCTGGGCAGCAGCGGTCACACAGCCCAGCCCCGAGAGGGGAGGCCCAGTGCGGTCAGGACACTGTCCATGGTGGCTCGTTCCCTGCAGAAGGAAGGACTCCTGGGGCTGGTGAGGAACCCCCCTGCCCCACAGCCCTGCGGACCCAGACAGGCCTGGGCTCAGTCCCTGGACCTCGGCCCGTTATTGCCCCTGAGACTCAGTTTCCCCGGCGTGAGGTCGCAGGTGCTGGAAGGACTAGCGGAGAGACTCCGCGTGCTTCCTGGTGAGGGGATGTCCAGCGAGGGCCACTGGCCGGGCCTCGCCGCTGCCTTTCCCGCTGCAGACGGGGCTGCTCGGGGGAAGGATCGCACCCCGAGGGGGGCCCGGGCCTCCCCGCGTGGTCAGCGGCGGCATCTCACCGCACAGGCCCCGCTGCCTCGGGGGAACACGTGACTTCCTGTTTTCTCTCCTGGCGGCAGGTCCTCGCTGTGGTGTCTGAGCCCGAGGGTGGGGCTGGGCAGAGCGGGACCCTACCTCACGGTCGGGGGCGCAGAGCTGGTGGGGGCCTGGACGCTGGCGTCCTACCTCAACTGTGGGCTTCAGGACCCAGATTGGTGCCAGGAGGCCTGCGGGCTGAGGGCGGACCAGGCAGCAAGCCCACCCCGTGCCAGTGTCCCGCCGGGAGGAGGCTGTCCCACGGTCACACGCTCGTTAAGCAGCAGGGCCCGGGCGGGACTCGACCGCTCTCCCTCAAAGGGTTTGTTCTTGCTTTGATCCTAAAGTGCTTCCTAGCAAGGGGGCGGGGGGGCGGAAGGCTGCCCACAGAAATGGAGGAATTATGCTCTTTGTGCTTCTGGAGGCAGAATTACAACCAACGCTGTTTTTTACAAACTAAAAATGAGAGTTCTCTACCAGGGAGTGATGGGTGGTGAGCTCCCCGTCACCGAAGGATTCAAGCAGAAGCTGGAGGTGCCAGAAAGAAAATTCTTACAAAAGGTGGGGCCAACCCCAAAGCACTGGGATAAAGTGCAGAGATGGACCCTGACCTCCCCTCCCCCCGCCCCCCCCCCCCCACCGCCCCGCTCTGCTGCTGCTGGTACCCACAGAGCCCTCTGGTGGCAAAGAGGCTGAGACCTGGGGGCCCAGCAGGTGCCCCTGGGCAGGTCACTGCCCCCAGCCCCTCGTGTCAATGTGAGCACAGTCCTTCTGCAGGGGGAAGAGGCTCAGAGAGGTTAAGAAAGTTGTCAAGACACAAAGCCAGGAAGATCAGAGTCAGAATTTGCATCTCAGTCTCCCTGGCTCTCGGGCTCCCCGTTCTTTCCTCTTCCCAGGGGCCTGGGGAGGTGGCAGGCGAGGCGGGAAAGAAGCAAATGAAACCAAAACCCATCGACCGTGCTTTGGAGGTTGTGGGGGAGGGCACTCCAGTGAAAACTTCTCAAGTGCTGTGACTAAGTGACCACAGCTGGCTGTGAACTTGGGAAATGGGGGAGCTCTGTGTCCTGTCCTTAAAGGTGAGGGCGCCTGAGGCAACGAGGAAGGGACCCCGGAGTCAGGGGACCCTGTAGGTCCATCCAGCTTCGCCGCTCTCGGGCGGGTGGCCTAGGGGAGCGCCATCACTCCGGCCTCCATTTATCCTCCAACAAAGAAACCCACAGCCCACTAGTCGTCCCTGCCCACCTCCCGGGCGCATACAGGACGCAAACTCATCTGGCACAGGGAGGCATTTCTAAATGAAGAAACTCTTACAAAAGGTGGGGCACTCTCTCGGTGAGAGCAACCCCAACGCACTGGGATAAAGTGCAAATTGGGGTTCAAATCAGAGGCACCCTTAACAGATGGGTGTGAGGGAGTCCAGGCTGGAGGCGACGGGCACCCAGTTGTCTGTAGCTCCAGGCTATGGCAGCACCAGGCTGACCAAGACCTGTGCTCCCTGTTCTGGAAGCTCCCAGTCTGGCTGGAGACAGACACATAACACAACTGACAGCACCTCCCGCGGGAGCCCGGCTCGGGGGGACAGGCCTCTCCAGGCCGCCAGGGGCCCAGGGCTTGCGGGGCGCCAGGGCCGGAACCTCTGGGAGCTGACGGGGCGGGTGTGGCACAGCTCGGCTCTCTCTCTAACAAGACGCACATTGTAGACGCGATGAACCAGATGGAGAGACACTGGTCCTCTCTGCTCCCCGCGAGTCTCCTCCCGGCACCTCCCTGGTTCTGAGGCCGAAAGTAAAAACCAGGGAGAAAGCGGGGACTTTGCCCCTGAAGGTTATGGCCTGGGCTCAAGGCAGGAGGCTGAGCTGGGGCAGGAAGGGTGGGTCTGGGCTGGCTCCCGGGCTGTGCCAGGCAGAACGGTTTCCACAGCGTGACGTGGGGACTCAGGAGAGCTGGGGAGGGAGACCCCGCAGACCACGCCGCAGCAGCGTCCCGCGTGCTGGCCCCACTGCATGGCTGTCAGCTCAGGAGGCCAGCACAGCCCCCTGCTGCGCCCCACGGGGAGGATTTCAAAGAGGGGTGCTGCTGGGTGTCTGTGGGCTCACTCCCGCACCTGGGAGACAGGGGGCTGTGGCCTGCGGGTCGTCACTGCTTACCTGCTGGGTGGCAGCGGGAGTGACCCTCCGGGGGCTGGTAAACGACCAGAACCCAGGTTCCCAGTTCAGCCACGGCCATCGGAGCTCCCCCAGATTTGTGAGGGGCACCGCAGCCAACATGCTGGCTGGTGGACTCATGGCTGTGAACCACTGTGGGTGCAGGCGGGGCCCCTTCCCCCCAGGGTGCAAACCCCGCTCCACCGCGGGGGGCGTGAGTGTGCAAACCCCGCTCCACTGTGAGGGGCCTGAGTGTGCAAACCCCACTCCACTGTGAGGGGCCTGAGTGTGCAGACCCCGCTCCACTGTGAGGGGCCTGAGTGTGCAAACCCCGCTCCACTGTGAGGGGTGTGAGTGTGCAAACCCCGCTCCACTGTGAGGGGCCTGAGTGTGCAAACCCCGCTCCACTGTGAGGGGCCTGAGTGTGCAAACCCCGCTCCACTGTGAGGGGCCTGAGTGTGCAAACCCCGCTCCACTGTGAGGGGCCTGAGTGTGCAAACCCCGCTCCACTGTGAGGGGCGTGAGTGTGCAAACCCCGCTCCACTGTGAGGGGCGTGAGTGTGCAAACCCCGCTCCACCGCGGGGGGCGTGAGTGTGCAAACCCTGCTCCACTGTGAGGGGCCTGAGTGTGCAAACCCCGCTCCACTGTGAGGGCCGTGAGTGTGCAAACCCCGCTCCACTGTGAGGGGCGTGAGTGTGCAAACCCCGCTCCACCGCGGGGGGCGTGAGTGTGCAAACCCCGCTCCACTGTGAGGGGCGTGAGTGTGCAAACCCCGCTCCACCGCGGGGGGCGTGAGTGTGCAAACCCCGCTCCACTGTGAGGGGCGTGAGTGTGCAAACCCCGCTCCACTGTGAGGGGCGTGAGTGTGCAAACCCTGCTCCACTGTGAGGGGCGTGAGTGTGCAAACCCTGCTCCACTGTGAGGGGCGTGAGTGTGCAAACCCCGCTCCACCACGGGGGGCGTGAGTGTGCAAACCCCGCTCCACTGTGAGGGGCCTGAGTGTGCAAACCCCGCTCCACTGTGAGGGGCCTGAGTGTGCAAACCCTGCTCCACTGTGAGGGGCGTGAGTGTGCAAACCCTGCTCCACTGTGAGGGGCGTGAGTGTGCAAACCCCGCTCCACCACGGGGGGCGTGAGTGTGCAAACCCCACTCCACTGTGAGGGGCGTGAGTGTGCAAACCCTGCTCCACTGTGAGGGGCCTGAGTATGCAAACCCCGCTCCACTGTGAGGGGCCTGAGTGTGCAGACCCCGCTCCACTGTGAGGGGCCTGAGTGTGCAAACCCCACTCCACTGTGAGGGGCCTGAGTGTGCAGACCCCGCTCCACTGTGAGGGGCCTGAGTATGCAAACCCCGCTCCACTGTGAGGGGTGTGAGTGTGCAAACCCCGCTCCACTGTGAGGGGCCTGAGTGTGCAGGTCCAGCTCCTTGGCGGCTGCAGCCTGCTTTGCGGCCGTGTCAGAGGGCCGTGCTTTGCCCGGGACTCAGCTGAGTCACCTGCAGAGACACGCTGTGTCGGCCTGGTGTCCTCCCGGTGCCTGAGGCCTGGACCTGGGCACCTGCGAGAAGACACCTGCCCAGCAACACTGAGACGCCGGGCAGGCTTCAGTGTCCACATCTGCCGGGTGTCTGCCCAGATGTGGGGGTTCCCCTGAGGGAGGGGCTGTGCCCAAGGGATGGGTCACCCATTACACCTGGGTAAGGCGGGTGGGGGGGGAAATCGGGCCAAATGCTCTCATTCCCTGGTTGGCTGAGTCTGCCTTGTGCAGGGCCCACAGACGGCGGTGGAGGCCCCGGGCAGATGGGCAAAGGCTGCTGGGTCGGGTCTCCTTCCGCAGCTCAGCTGGGAGCAGGGCTCTCCCACATCAAGCCTCATCTCATTGGTTCTCCCACAACCCTTAGGGTGATAGGATTACCCTCCATTTTACAGATGGAGAAACTGAGGCCCAGAGCTGTGAGCTGATTGCCCAACCACACAGCTACTTAGTGGGCGGGGAAGGGAGAGAACCCACCTGGCACCCAATCCAGGCCCCTTTCGAATTCAGCACCCCCTCCCCCCGTCACTGAGCAGATGCTCAATACATATTCAATTAATTACATAATTGAACTTGGCCCTGGGCCCTTCGTGGAACTTTCTGGGCCAGCCCTGCCTTCCTCAGCCCATTCCTCCCAGCACAGGCCCAGCTGGCCCGGCAGAGGGAGCCCACTTCCCACCCCCCAGGCCTGGACCAAACCACACGCTGCACACTAGTCGTTGGTCATAAACTCAAGCTGCTCTTTGAAAAGAAAAAAGAGAAGCTGCCCCTGTTACGTGTCTCCGCGGAGGCCCCAGCTCCCCGTCCCCACTGGGCGGCTCTGCACAACACAAAGCAGCATTTCTTCTTATCGGCTCTAAATTTACCGTCCAGTGGGCTCTCTGTTCGCGTTCTATGTGGCAGGCAACCAATGACTGTCCCCACCACTGCCATCCATCACGGCTGACACCTCCCCTCCTGTCCTAAAGGGAAAACTCAACCCAGCTTTGGTGTCCTTGGCGGGGGGGGGGGGGGGGGGCTCCTCTCCTGCAGCCCTTCAGACCCCCACCTTCGGCCAGCGGGGGGCTTACGGCCCTGCCTGGGCCAGAGGGCAGCCTGACCTTGGGCAGGGCGGCTTCTCCCCTGAAAATGCCACCACACCGGTGAAGGCTTGGGCGGTGCCCTGGCTCTGAGGTTGGGGCTGAGGCCAAGGCAAATGCAGGAGATGCAGCCATTGGTCGCAGCACTTACAGCTGAGGGCGGGGACCTCCCAACCCCATGCGTGATGTCTGTGGGGCACTTTGTGGGGGCCAGGCCCTGGCACTGAATGTTCACGGGGTCAGGCAGATGCTGGGCGCCGGGTGGGCCGGCAGTGGCAGGTGGGAGGAAAGGTCAGGTGTGTCCCGGAGGCCGTGGTGTGTCCGTGGCGAGGATTCGGGGCTTGGCCCACGGCAATGGCCGCCAGGGTGTCTGAGCAGGGACCTGGGGAATTTTCAAGGCTGCCAGCTGCCTGGGCCCTGGAGAGGCCGCCTTAGGGAGGAGTCAAAGGTTGGAGGACAGAGTGACTGGGGGTGGGGTGGGGCTCTAGGGGCCTGGAACCTCCTGCTCCCAGGGCTCCTGGGAGAAGCCAAAGCGTCGCTCCTGCCAAGGGTGGGCAGGGCTGGGCTCCGTGGCGGAGGGAGGGCGAGGGGGATGCACTATGGGGGCTCCCGGGCCGCCCCCCCACTTGCTGTGAGCTCCGCTGGCCCTGAAGTTCTCCGTGCTCAGTGTCCAGGGGTGATGCTGTGAGGAGCTGAGCAGCCACTACACTACAGCAGGTCTGGCACAGAGAAAACACGGAAACATTACCTTTCCACCCCGTTTAACGAAAGAGGCAGCTGAGCCCTGGCCGGTGCGGCTCAGTGGATAGAGGGTTGGCCTGTGGACTGAAGGGTCCCAGGTCCAATTCCGGTCAAGAGCACATACCCAGGTTGTGGGCTCCATCCCCAGTGGAGAGCGTGCAGGAGGCAGCTGAACAATGATTCTCTCTCATCATTGGTGTTTCTATCTCTCCCTCTCCCTTCCTCTCTCTGAAATCAATACAAATATATTCAAAAAAAAAAAAAAAAAAAAAAGAGGCAGCTGAACAAGGGTGAAAAACTTGCCACACTAGCCACTCCCTCGGTGGCCACCAGAGGGCGCTTGGCCTTGGGAGCGACTGCCTGGAGGCATCTGTCCTCGGGCCTCCTGAAACACCCCGCAGGGTGGCAGGAGACAGACAGACGCTGCACCTCGTGGTGCAGGGTGAGCTGCCACACACATTCCTAGTAGGAAGGACAGTCTAGGCCACAGCCCTTGCCTCCTACTCACAGTTCAATGAGCTTTCAAATAAAATCCAACTTTTATTTAACCAGAATATTCACTGTATCTCTTTCCCCAGCCCCCAGGACTCCAATGGCAGTGTCAACTAACTGTGCATCCTCCAGTCGCAAAGTTAGCGCGAGAGGGAGGCCCTGGAAACTTGTGGTGGGAGAGGCTTGAGCAGCGGGGCCTTTGGTGGTCACAGATGGCGGCTGGGTTGCAGGGACAGAAAAAGAGAGAATGCATAGAGGGAACAGCATGTGCAAAGGCACAGAGGCAAACAGTGTGGGAGAGCAAGGTGTGCCCTGGGAATGGTACATGCCGGGGGTAGGAGGAGGCGGAGGAGGCGGAGGGGGGCGCAGGAGGAGGGGGGCCATGAACCAGGACTGTGAGCAGGAGGCTGCCAGGTTCGGGTGGGCCGGGGGGTCACCAGCGGTTCCTGGGTCTGCTGCTCATGAGGCCCTCGGGCCCAGGGGAGGGAAGCCAGCACCGGACCCACTGTGTCGCAGTTCTAATTAAGTTAGAGGCTGGAATGCCCTCCTTCGACCACCTGTCCTGTTCTGTCCCCGTGGCGAGGCCTCGGAGCCACATCGGAATTCCGATGGTGCCATCCACCCAGACATGGGCATGTAGAGGCTTCCAGAGTGCGTGGCCCACACGGGGTGTGTGCACAGCTGGGTCCCTGTGGCCCCAGGCCGCTGTCCTGAGCGCAGTGGACAGACAGCTCCGCAGGCCCCATCTCTGTCTCCCTCCCGGCTGTCATGCCCACTATTGGGTTTCCCCAGGAGCTGGTTCAAGGGGGTGGGAGGGAGGTTGGGGACAGATGGAGGATAGGGAGTAGATCCAGCCCCCTTGTCATGATGTCCTTGTCCGTTCGTGGGGCCACCCGGAGGGTCGTGTCTGTCACCCAGGGCCTGGCTGACCATCCCCATCTCTTGGCACAGAGGCACAGAGCTTCGGCCTGCTGGACCCCAAGCTCTGCTACCTGCTGGATGGGATCCTGTTCATCTATGGCATCATCATCACCGCCCTGTTCCTGAGGGCGAAGGTGGGTAGCACCCCACGCAGTGGGTGTTCAGAGGGGCCTTGGTCTTGGAAAGTCTCAAGCATGTGTGGTACCTACGGCTTGGTGTCCAGGGGCAAAGCAGGGACCAGCCCAGTGTGCATTTTGGGGGGTAGGGGCAGGGCAGGTGGGGGGGCAGGGGCAGGGCAGGCGGGGGGCAAGCTGAGCCACAGAGTGGCCGGAGATCCTGGTGCAGAGCTCCTGAGTCAGGAGCTCTGACCTGCGACACCCAGGTGTGGGGTGGGGTCAGGTGCCGCTGGCAGGAAATGGCCTATGCTTCAGGCAGTTGGGAGCGGGGAGGCGGGGACCTGAGGTCTCCCCAGATCCGCTGTCCAGCTGCTGGCGCAGGTCCGGCAGGAAGTGGGAGGGTGACCCCGAGCAGGGTTTCTGCTGGGGCCTCGCAGGGCCTGGCTTTCTTGGAGGGGAGCGGGGCGGGGTGGCCCTGGGGGTGAGGAGCGGGAGGCTGCAGCCCTGTTCTCTGCAGCGCTGAGTGGAGCTAGGGCTGCGGGAAACTCCACTTGAGCCTCAGGGCGTGCTGACTGCCTTCCAGTCTGAACAGCGCCTGGGCTCAGTGGTGCCAGTCTCTGACCCCGAGGCCTGGCGGGCCCTCTGGCTGAGGCGACAGAAAGTGGGCTGTGCGCCTGGCAGGGCCTCCAGACACCAAGCCTGTGCCAGGCGGCACCTGCCCCAGATGCACCAGAGGGTGGGACCTTGTGCAGCCACCCACTGAGGGTTGTGCTCCGAGTCCTGGGGGACGGGCCTGAGAATGTTCGCCTGGGCCCCGAGCTGGGGAGGCACTGCCCTGAGGTCACCTGGCCAGCCCGGCCCGTGTCCCCACGGGAGGCAGGGAACAGTCCAGCTGACAGGGTGGCTCTGGGGCAGGGCGACTGCGGGCAGCGGTGGCCGCTGGGCACTCACTCTGCTCTTCCCTCCTCCAGTTCAGCGGGAGTGCGGACGCCCCGGAACACCTGCAGGGCCCCAACCAGGTCTACAACGTGAGTCAGCCCTATGCAGCCCCGGGGGTCGGAACCGGCCAGGCCCCCGGCTCAGGGTTCTACCCGGGGAAACACGGTCATTGTACCATCGTGGGGCGCTGGGAGCCCACAGGCTCTCAGGATTGGGTGCCTGGAAAGCGCCCGCTTAGCGCACTGGCTGGTGCACAGATACAGGCTGGGGTGGGGGTGGGGGTGGGAGTGGGGATGGGGGTGGGGTTGGAGGTGGGGGTGGGATGGGGGTGGGAATGGGAGGATCCTCACTGGGGTGGGACTCCCTGTGCATCCGGCTTCAGTCAGATTGACCACTGTCCCCCAGCCCGTGGTAACGCCCCGAGATGTGCTCTGAGGTGCTGGCACCAATGGGCCAGTTACCACCGCCACCCCGGTCCCTGCTCCTTCCCCTGAGAGCCACCCAGGCACTGTCCTCCGGAGGGTCGCCCATCTCACCTTCCCGTGTGTTTCAGGAGCTCAACCTGGGGAGGAGAGAGGAGTATGACCTTCTGGATAAGAGACGGGGCCGAGACCCTGAGATGGGCGGAAAACAGGTCGGACATTCCTCTTTCTGCCTGTGTGTGTCAGTGTATGTGTGTGTTAGTGTGTGAGTATGAGTGTGTGAGGATGTTAGTGTGTCAGTGTATGTGTGTGTTAGTGTGTGAGTATGAGTGTGTGAGGATGTTAGTGTGTCAGAGTGTGTGTGTTAGTGTGTGAGTATGAGTGTGTGAGGATGTTAGTGTGTCAGTGTATGTGTGTTAGTGTGTGAGTATGAGTGTGTGAGGATGTTAGTGTGTCAGTGTGTGTGTGTTAGTGTGTGAGTATGAGTGTGTGAGGATGTTAGTGTGTCAGTGTATGTGTGTTAGTGTGTGAGTATGAGTGTGTGAGGATGTTAGTGTGTCAGTATGTGTGTGTTAGTGTGTGAGTATGAGTGTGTGAGGATGTTAGTGTGTCAGTGTATGTGTGTTAGTGTGTGAGTATGAGTGTGTGAGGATGTTAGTGTGTCAGTGTGTGTGTGTTAGTGTGTGAGTATGAGTGTGTGAGGATGTTAGTGTGTCAGTGTGTGTGTGTTAGTGTGTGAGTATGAGTGTGTGAGGATGTTAGTGTGTCAGTGTGTGTGTGTGTTAGTGTGTGAGTATGAGTGTGTGAGGATGTTAGTGTGTCAGTGTATGTGTGTTAGTGTGTGAGTATGAGTGTGTGAGGATGTTAGTGTGTCAGTGTGTGTGTGTTAGTGTGTGAGTATGAGTGTGTGAGGATGTTAGTGTGTCAGTGTGTGTGTGTGTTAGTGTGTGAGTATGAGTGTGTGAGGATGTTAGTGTGTCAGTGTGTGTGTGTGTTAGTGTGTGAGTATGAGTGTGTGAGGATGTTAGTGTGTCAGTGTATGTGTGTGTTAGTGTGTGAGTATGAGTGTGTGAGGATGTTAGTGTGTCAGTGTGTGTGTGTGTTAGTGTGTGAGTATGAGTGTGTGAGGATGTTAGTGTGTCAGTATGTGTGTGTTAGTGTGTGAGTATGAGTGTGTGAGGATGTTAGTGTGTCAGTGTGTGTGTGTGTTAGTGTATGAGTATGAGTGTGTGAGGATGTTAGTGTGTCAGTGTATGTGTGTGTTAGTGTGTGAGTATGAGTGTGTGAGGATGTTAGTGTGTCAGTGTATGTGTGTTAGTGTGTGAGTATGAGTGTGTGAGGATGTTAGTGTGTCAGTGTGTGTGTGTTAGTGTGTGAGTATGAGTGTGTGAGGATGTTAGTGTGTCAGTGTGTGTGTGTTAGTGTGTGAGTATGAGTGTGTGAGGATGTTAGTGTGTCAGTGTGTGTGTGTGTTAGTGTGTGAGTATGAGTGTGTGAGGATGTTAGTGTGTCAGTGTATGTGTGTTAGTGTGTGAGTATGAGTGTGTGAGGATGTTAGTGTGTCAGTGTGTGTGTGTTAGTGTGTGAGTATGAGTGTGTGAGGATGTTAGTGTGTCAGTGTGTGTGTGTGTTAGTGTGTGAGTATGAGTGTGTGAGGATGTTAGTGTGTCAGTGTGTGTGTGTGTTAGTGTGTGAGTATGAGTGTGTGAGGATGTTAGTGTGTCAGTGTATGTGTGTGTTAGTGTGTGAGTATGAGTGTGTGAGGATGTTAGTGTGTCAGTGTGTGTGTGTGTTAGTGTGTGAGTATGAGTGTGTGAGGATGTTAGTGTGTCAGTATGTGTGTGTTAGTGTGTGAGTATGAGTGTGTGAGGATGTTAGTGTGTCAGTGTGTGTGTGTGTTAGTGTGTGAGTATGAGTGTGTGAGGATGTTAGTGTGTCAGTATGTGTGTGTTAGTGTGTGAGTATGAGTGTGTGAGGATGTTAGTGTGTCAGTGTATGTGTGTTAGTGTGTGAGTATGAGTGTGTGAGGATGTTAGTGTGTCAGTGTGTGTGTGTTAGTGTGTGAGTATGAGTGTGTGAGGATGTTAGTGTGTCAGTGTGTGTGTGTTAGTGTGTGAGTATGAGTGTGTGAGGATGTTAGTGTGTCAGTGTGTGTGTGTGTTAGTGTGTGAGTATGAGTGTGTGAGGATGTTAGTGTGTCAGTGTATGTGTGTTAGTGTGTGAGTATGAGTGTGTGAGGATGTTAGTGTGTCAGTGTGTGTGTGTTAGTGTGTGAGTATGAGTGTGTGAGGATGTTAGTGTGTCAGTGTGTGTGTGTGTTAGTGTGTGAGTATGAGTGTGTGAGGATGTTAGTGTGTCAGTGTGTGTGTGTGTTAGTGTGTGAGTATGAGTGTGTGAGGATGTTAGTGTGTCAGTGTATGTATGTTAGTGTGTGAGTATGAGTGTGTGAGGATGTTAGTGTGTCAGTGTGTGTGTGTTAGTGTGTGAGTATGAGTGTGTGAGGATGTTAGTGTGTCAGTGTGTGTGTGTTAGTGTGTGAGTATGAGTGTGTGAGGATGTTAGTGTGTCAGTGTGTGTGTGTGTTAGTGTGTGAGTATGAGTGTGTGAGGATGTTAGTGTGTCAGTGTGTGTTAGTGTGTGAGTATGAGTGTGTGAGGATGTTAGTGTGTCAGTGTGTGTGTGTTAGTGTGTGAGTATGAGTGTGTGAGGATGTTAGTGTGTCAGTGTGTGTGTTAGTGTGTGAGTATGAGTGTGTGAGGATGTTAGTGTGTCAGTGTGTGTGTTAGTGTGTGAGTATGAGTGTGTGAGGATGTTAGTGTGTCAGTGTGTGTGTGTGTTAGTGTGTGAGTATGAGTGTGTGAGGATGTTAGTGTGTCAGTATGTGTGTGTTAGTGTGTGAGTATGAGTGTGTGAGGATGTTAGTGTGTCAGTATGTGTGTGTTAGTGTGTGAGTATGAGTGTGTGAGGATGTTAATGTGTCAGTGTGTGTGTGTAAGAGTGTGTGTATGAGAATGTGTTAGTGTGTTTCAGTGTGTGAGTATGTTAGTGTGTGTATGTGTGTGTCAGTGTGTATGTGTGAGAATGTGTCAGAGTGTGTGTGTCAGTGTGTATGTGTGAGAATGTGTCAGAGTGTATGTGTCAGTGTGTGTGTGTGTGTGTCAGAGTGTGTGGGTCAGTGTGTGTGTCAGTGTGTGAGTGTGTCAGTGTGTGTGGGTCAGTGTGTGAGTGAGTGTGAGCTGAGTGTGAGTGGGGGGGCCAGGGTGGAGGAGAGGCCCTTCAGAGCCGCACCCCACATTCCCCCGCTGCCCCCTCCCTGCCTCATGAGGGGCCTGGCGGGAGGACAGATGGAGGCCAGTTTCCTGCGGCCCCTCCGCCCCCTGGGCCTGGGTCCAGGCCACCCTGATGCGTCACAGCAGCGCCACCTGCCCAGGAGCATAGAGTTGGGAGGCCCACAGGAAGGGCCAGGCCGCTGGACGCGGGTCTCTGGGGCCCAGGTGCCCTGTGAGCATGGCCGCCAGGCGGCTGTCACCTGTGCCAGGGGAGCGGCTGGGTGAGGCCAGGGAAACGCTGCCTGACACCGCCTGTGGCCCTTGACCTGTCCAGTCACAGCTGTCCGTGCAGCCCCCCACACCCTCTGAGCTCCATGTAGGGCTGTTAGAATGAATAGCGGGTGGGGGAGACCCCCTCAGCCCTTCCCCCTCCTTCCCCGGGAGAGCAGGGCGGGCGGGCGGGGATGGGCCAGTGGGACCTGTGAGCAGCAGCTGCCATGCTCCCAACGACCTTTCAGCTTCAGCAAAACCCCACGTGTAGGCTTGTGGCCCGGGCGGTGTACCTGCCAGGGACAGACGGGCCTTCAGAGACACCCGGGCCTGCCGGGCAAGGCCGGCCTGTGAGAGGGGACCGTGCCGGCGCCTGGAGGAGGACATGTCCCCCCGTCCAGCGGCCAGGCCAGGGCGGAGCCCGCAGAGGGTGGTGGGGTGATGGGGTGATGGGGGTGCCACGGGGGCTGCTGCTCCACCTCTGACTCCCCCTCTCTCCCAGCAGAGGAGGAAGAACCCCCAGGAGGGCCTGTACAACGTGAGTAGAGGGGGCCTGTGCCTTGGAAAGTGGGCAGGAGGAGGGGCTGGGGGGGGGGGTCCTCCAGGCTTCCCCAGGCCCCACGTCTCCGCCTGCGGGACCTCACTCCTGGGCCTGCGGTGCCTGCGGCAGGAAGCCGGCTGCTGCAGGGCCCAGGTGGGCCGGGGCCTCCGGTCAGGCTGGGCCAGCCCCGCTGGGGGGCACCTCACGGACTGGCCAGCCTTGCCAGCCTCACCATCGCGGGTGGGGTCTGGCGTTGGTGTGGGTCTGCCGCGAGGGGACCCTTGCAGGGGTGACGACCTGCTCAACCACGATTCCGGGGCCCCTGGTGAGCCTGCGGCGTCCTGCGTGGGTGGCCTTTGGCTAGAACGTCGCCCCTCACCTTCCTGAGCCTCAGCGACCTTCCCAGCTCAGGGCCGAGGGCTGGCACCCAGGGCGAGTCCCAAGGGCTGCGGGAGGGAGGGCTGGAGCTCGTGTTTCTGCCTCAGTCACTGAGCCGTGCCCACTGCCCCTCCAGGCGCTGCAGAGGGAGAAGATGGCAGAGGCCTACAGCGAGATCGGGACGAAAGGCGATGTGAGTGCTGCTCCTCCTTAATTCCCAAGACAGGGGGGTCGGGTGGGGGTGGGGGCGGGAGGGGGCACTCCCAAGAAGGTCCTCACAGTCTTCCCCAGGCGCCTGCTGGGGGGCCTCCATCCCACCTATTCGTATCACCAGCAAAAGCCATGTGGTGGCCGCAGAGGTGAAGGCACTCCAGCTCCGACCCATCCGGCTGCCCAGAAGATACGGACGAAGGGCCGATGCTCTTTGGGGATTAAAACCAGCCGGATCGGGTCCCTGGGCAGCCTGAGCTCTGCCAGAGCAGCTCAGGCCTGTTGCCGTTAGCAACAGTGACAAGTGCTGTGCGCTCCGACGAGTGTCGGTACAGGGACCGCGGGCCCCTGGTCACAGACAACCAAGAACCGGGAGTGGAACTGCCGTGCCCGCAGCCTCCAGGAGCAGCCGGAGTTGCAAGGGCTGCGGGCTGTTCCTCCAGCCGCGGGCCCTGCGGCAGCTCCGTGGGGCGGCCCGGCATCGGTGTGGATCTGCGTGGTCAGAGCAAACCCGGGCCGGAGCCAGGCCTCGCCTCCCCGTCAGAGGCCAAGGTCTGCCCATGGCCTGCGGCCAGGGCCACTGAGGCCTGCCTGACCCGCCTGTCCTGTCTCCCCACAGAACCAGCGTCGGAGAGGCAAGGGGCACGACGGCCTTTACCAGGTGAGTGCCATACTGCCTCCCTCCCCGCTGTGCCTCACCTGCGGGGTCAGCTCTGTGCTCTCGCCAATGCCTGGGCAGGGCGAGCCCAGGGCGCCTGCTGGCCGGCCAGCCCCCCTGCGGGCTGCGTTATTACCAGGCGCATGACTGGGTTCCCACCCAGGACAAGGGCGTCCCGGGCATTGGTGCCCGCGCAGGACCCAGAGCCGTGGGCCGCTCCTCCGTGTCTGGGCCCGGCAGCTGCCTCGGCTGCCTCGCTCCGCACACCTAGTGAGACGGCAGGAGGGGTGGGAAGACTGAAGGGGAACTACCAAGGGAAGTCACAAGTTTGAAAAGGAAATGTGGCTGTCAGCAGCCTGGCTTATGGAATCCTGGGGAGAAGTATGCCAAGCCCGGGGCTTCCTGGCCAGCTGCCTGGCCAGGCTCCTCCCTCCCCTCACTCCACCTGCCAGGCGAGTTCAGGTGATGCCCCCAGGGCCGTCTGCTGGAGCCCCAGGGAGGGTGGAGCCGCAGTGGCGTGGTGGGAACACAGGACACAGCACTGCAGGGCCCAGCGCCTGGGGGCAGCAACCGTTGTCAGGAAAGGAGCCCCAGGCCACACCCAGCAGGGACAGAACCCACCCCCGCGGGCATGAGGGCAGTTCCCGGGCCTCTGGAGGCGGGTGGGCAGGCACAGGCCATGCTGTGACACCTCTTGGGCCCTGGTGGGCAGGTGCGGCTCCTGACCCAGTCTTTTCCTTCTCCCTTCACCAGGGGCTCAGTACGGCCACCAAAGACACCTATGATGCCCTCCACATGCAGGCGCTGCCCCCTCGCTAGCAGCTGGGGACCAGCACCCACAGGGAGACCCGCAGACACCCAGATTGTAAAGACCCAGGAAAAACATGCACAGCCCAGTTCGCTCCTGTCTCCCCTCCAAGTCCTCTGTCAGAACAGGTGCTTCATGTGGTCACGTCTGGTCCCCTCCCGTCCCCAACCTCCATTCAGCGTCACCCTGCACGTGAGGGAGTGCGTCCCGGCCCGTCCTGGAGCCCGCCCAGCCCTCGGCTTCTGCCTGCCTGGGGCCAGGGCCGGACCGTGGCTCGCACCTGGGTCAGGACACTCCTCACACCAAGCTGTTCAGTCTGTTTTGTAAAGCCCCAATGGAGCCCCGGACGCCAGCACCGCCCAGCAGTCTGTGCTGTCGGCACCTGAGTGGCTTGGCCCCTGCTGTAGATTTGGCTTCTGTTGTCCACCATCCCCTCACTGCCGGGTAGCTCGGCACTGGGCCGAGGAAGGTCCGGGCAGAGCCCTGCGGACAGAGGCGCAGTGGGGGGCTGGGTTGGAGCCGCGTGAAGGCTCCAGAGCCCGGAGCACAGGCCTCCCTCCGCCGGCATCCCTTCCCATGGGGTCCGGGTGCCAGGCCCTGGGCCTGAGAGATGGACACGCCTGTGCCTTTGAGCTCACATCCTTACAAGGAGGCGTGTGATGAGCAAACCGGTATAAAGCAGTGAACCGAGGCGGGCTCCCGAGCGGGGCAAGGCCGTGGCTCCCTGGCACTTGTTCACGTCACACTGACCCGCTACATGAAGGCCTCCCAGGAAGACCCCACACCACGGGGCCTGCAGAGCCCGGAGGACAGGGGCCTGGAAGGAGCCTCTCCCGCTGGGTTTTATCTATGCTGGTTTGCTAAAGCCTTGCTCTTTGCATAATAAACGCTTCAGTGAAAACACTGCTTTAGGCGGAGCTTTATTTCAACATCCAGGTCCTTGATGAGCATTTAGTCTCGGGAACCAGCCTGCTGCTCTCCAAGCCAGCACGGAGCATCAGTGCCCCAGGGCCAGGAGGCTGCGGCGGGCGGGGCCTGAGCGTGGGTGCAGTGTGAGGTGACATGCAGAGGGGCGGGCGGCGTGGGGACAGAGGTGAAGGAAAGGGCCTGGCGGGCAGGGCTCAGCGTGGCTCTGGCCATGGTGTGGGAGACAGCAGGAGAGGCCCCGGGCCCTCAGGCACCGGACCGCAGCTCGAGCAGCAGAGCGAGTCTGGGACTGGTTTGTACAGATGACATGGGGTTTGGGGAGGATGGAGGACGACAGAGGCTTCAAGGTCAGTCTCCCTCACAAAAGGTGACTGGAAATATCCACCAATTTCTATTGGGTAAAGGCTCTGGAATCAATACCTTCACTTGTTCAAAAGAAAAGTCCGGGCCACAGCTGTTAAAGCCGGAGGTCAGGGACTTGGACAGGAGTGCCAGGCACCTCTGCCAGGACACGCTGCTCAGCACCGCACACGGCGAAGGCGCTCTGCCCCTGACCTGGACGCCGGGAACCCAGCTCCCTACGGCCAACATGTCGGCAGTAGCCACTCCATGCCCAGCGGGTGGCAGATGCCAGGGAGAAGAGCATGGAGTCATCACAGTTGGGGACGTCACATTTGGCCCTCGGTTTCAGCCACATCATCTGAAAGGACGTAGTGCTCTGCAGGGTCAGGGCCTGGGCACGAGCAGGTGTGGGCCAGCCAGCGAGGACGGAGGAGCCTGGAAGGATGTGGAAGGAACTCCCCGAGGGCCAGACTGTCCGCCTGCCGTGGCACCTGGCTGGGGCCGGGAAGACCCCAGCGTCGCTTCGCTGCCTTTGCTGCCAGTCAAGCTCGGCCACGGCTGCAACTTCCGCTCACCTGCCTTTCCGAGGCAGACGCTGGTCATCTACCAAAGCGAGTGGACACACCCACACCTAGGGTCAAGGTGGGCCGAGTTATGTGACCCATGGCTGGCTTGACACAAGGGTTTGACCCATTGCGTCAAGAATTTGAGTGGAGGCAAGGAGGAAGCTGGCAGTGAGCTCTGGGGCTGACTTCCGGGGCAGGTGTGTGTGTGTGTGTGTGTAAGCGCGAGCGTGCTATGACCACACAGCGCGGGCTGGGAGGACTGAGCTGCTGACAGACCGCGCCCCAGTGAGAGCCGCCCTCGTCTTTGGAGAGAAAAGGTGGCAACAGAGAATTCAGCTCTCACTGGTGAGCTCCTCATGCCACACGAAGTGAGTTAGAACATGCCCACCTTCTGTTGATTTATTTTTGTTGTTAATCCTCACCTGAGGGTATTTTTTCCATTGATTTTTTAGAGAGAGTGGAAGGGAGGGAGAGAGGGAGACATTGATTGGTCGCCTCCTGCATGCACCCTGACCAGGGCTAGAGATCGAACCTGCAGCCCAGGTGTGTGCCCTTGACAAGGAGTTGAACCCATGCCCCTTCGGTGCACCAGCCAAGGATCTAAATTCTAACCACTGGGACCTGGCCAGGGGCAGACCCGCTGACAGAGGACAGGGAAACAGTGGAAAGGGCACTCCTTCCTCGCCCTCTGGGGCTGAGCAGTGGCTTTGCCTTCTAAGATCTCTCTCATGCTGGTGAGCTCACCACTGTCTCTGCCAAACGGGATTCCTGCTG
The DNA here is from genome assembly GCF_963259705.1 of Myotis daubentonii. NCBI lineage: Eukaryota > Metazoa > Chordata > Mammalia > Chiroptera > Vespertilionidae > Myotis > Myotis daubentonii. Next base: position 3,837,751 of record NC_081857.1, on the reverse strand, counting down.
AAAACGTGGAATTGTTTTAAGGAAATTACTTCACCAACTTAAATGCAAGACGGGGGAGAAGGCTGAGCAGGCCGAGGCCACCCCTCCCCACTGGGCCTCACAGGACAGCAGCTCCCTCCACCCCCACGCAGGGCAGCACAGGCCACGCCAGCTGTGGCACTCGCGGAGGCAGCAGCCCTCCCAGAGCTCCTCAGTGAGCTGGTTTCCCCGCAAGAAGTCGCGTTCAGGTTCAAGGTTCCCTTTCAGGGGAGAAGGGGCGCCTCTGACAGGAGGCCAGGGCCCGAGTCAGGATTGGCTTCCTCCCGAGGCCACAGGGGACATGTGTGCAGGGCAGTTTAGACGATAAATCTGGAAAAGTCAAGTTCAGTGTCAGCTCTGCAGTCAAGTCCACAGTGAAATGGGAGTCTTTGAGGAGCCTGCGTGTTTGATGGCAGCAAGCCCCGCGGTCTGGAGTCCACTGCGGCCGACGCCTGCCTGCTCACCCCCAGGGCCTGGCTGGGAGGCGGGCGGACCCTGTGCCCAGGGGTGACGGGCAGGGCTGTGAGCCATCTGGGTGGGGATGTGTGTGAAGCACCCAGACACCAACACGACCCCATCAGAGAAACTCAGACAATGCGAAAACACTTGGAAAAATGGTTTAATGATGTTTTACAACAGAAATGAACTGTACAGTTACAGTTAAGTTTAATATATATATAAAAAGTTACAGCAGACAAATGCATCTACACAAAACCTAGCATTTCCTTCTGATTCAGCCACCCACACAGCCTCTCCCCAGCCCACAGCCTGTGGGCGGCCCAGGAGGGGTCACAGGAAGGGCACTTTTAAGGAGACAGCACCACTTATGTCCCCTGACTCCTCAGGCCTTGGGAGGCATCAGTGAATCCCTCCCAATGCAAAGTCCCCATGCCATGTTATCAGCTGACTCTTATGAAACATTCCTGGGTGGGGAGGGGCGTCGGGGGCGGGCACTGGCTACCCAGGCGTCTGGGGCAGTGGGGCTACACAATAGCCACCCAGATCGCGAAACCACCAGGAGAAACAGGGCAGGGGTCCCGTCAACTCCCCAGGAGTGGTCACTGCCTCGCTGGAGCTGCTGGACCATGTTGGAAAGAATCATACACCACATCTTAAGTTTCCACAAAAGAGAACTCGAACTCACATTTTAAAGTTAGGCACATAAAACAAAAATGTATGGGAGGCCAAGGGGCCAATTCCCCCTCGTGTCCCTCCCTTGACAACAGTGGAAAAACACCCCTGAATCAATATTTAAAAAAAAAGAAAAAGAAAAAAAGGTGAGGGAGTTATCTGAAGACAGAAAGAAAACATCTTTAGAAAAACACGATCGCTGTCTCTTTAAAAGAAAACAATGCCCCAGTGGGCAGGTCATCAGCGATGAGCACTCCAAACGAAAGGGGTGGGCGCTTACGACTGGACAGCACGGACACGCAGAGCGTTTCATTTCTTTTTATTAGGAACTCCGAGGCAGTGAAAACTGTTATGTTAATACATACATAGACACACCCAAACATACAAAAATACTATTATCTCAAACTACTAAGAATAGGACAGTTCAGTTATTTTCATGCTATGACTTTACACGGAAACAAACGAGAAGTTAAACAACATTTTTTTAATATCCCAGAAATATACCAAAATATACATCTACGCTTTGGAACTGCTGAGGTTAGACGAGTGCAGGTGCGGTGCGCGCACTCCGCAGTCTGCGGTGCAGGGTGGGATTCTCTTTGGTATCTGCGTCAGCCTAAGATTACTAACATTTGGGTTTTGCTTTGGGATAGAGCTTGTATGACCCTAGAACCCACCCCCCCATAAGCTGAGATTAAAAAGATCCGTGTAAAAAGTTCCTTCATTTGCAACCCCCGCCCCCCAGTTAAAAAGTCACAGGCATCTACCTAGCACAGGTGAGAAACACGATGCATAGTTGCGCAGCGCGCCGCAGGAAGGAGACAGCCACAGTGGGGAATGAACGGTCCACACGCGCTCTGCACGCTCCCGCGGGGACAGGAAAGGAAAGAGAACGAAGGCTCCGAAGGGCCCTGGGCGTGCTCGGCGCCAGCCCAGAGGTTAGCACCCAGCAGAGCAGCCAGTCCTGCGCCAGGGTCTTCGGCCCCCCCACTCTGTGGAGTCCTGGGCCAGCAGCGCCCACCCTCCTCGTCCTGGGCTCAGCCCTGCCTGGCCGTGACCGTGGCGTTATGGGCGGGTTATCGTGGCGATGGGTTTTGTCTGCTGTTCTGAAGTGTCTGAAACGCCACTGTGCTCCACGGCATGTTCACAGTCGGCAGGGCCAGAGCTCCAGGCCGAGGGCGCGCACACCTGCCCCCCCGCGGCCAGAGCCCCACCTGCCGGCCTTGCTTGGCGCCGGCCAGGACGCCACAGACTGGATCGACGCCGAAGACTGCCTTTATCTTTGGTTTTTTTGTTTGTTTTGAGTTTATACAATCATTAAGAAATCTTTGGTTTTGGCTGGAAATTTAAAAAGCAAAACAAAACCAAACAAAGAAACCACCCTCCCTGGCGAATCACAGAGGAAGACCTGGCGGAGCTTCCGGGCGGAGTGGGGACTGAGGCTGGAACTACATTCAAAGAAAAGGAAACGGGCCGGGGGAGGCTTCAGAGAGCCCACGGGACATAAGATTGTCAACTAATAATAATAATAACTTAAATATTTGGATTTTTTGGTCATGTCAAAGGAACAAAAGTGAAATGTGTGTGCAGCAGTCAGCGCAAAGGGGCCTCTTTGGTGTTTTCCCTTCCACCCACAGTCCCGAAAGCCAGCAGAACCAGAGGCTTGGAGGGAAGGGGCGGCCTCCTGCCGCCAGGGAAAGGCAAAGACAGGAGTTGGCGTGTGGCCAGCAGTCGGAAAGGTGGGGTGGGAGCTGACAGCCGGCCAGCCCCTACAGGCAGGTGGGGGAGTGGGCCCCTGACCTGTGAAGACCTCTTGCAACAAAAGAACCAGAAGATTGCAATTTGCCCTCACTTGCAGTAGCTTTCAAGCAGCGACATTCAGAGGCGCTAGGTGGGCCCACCCCAGGCCCCAGATCCCTCGATGCTATAGGCCAGAGCTCGGCATGACTCACGGGAGGGAGGGCAGACTTGGCAACTCCATAAGGTTTAGAGGAAGTTGAAGCAAGTTACTCAGTCACGAGTTAGAATGAGGTATACGACGCCCGGCTGCGGTGGGAGGCCCGTGCTTACTCGCCTCGCCTCTGTTGCCACCAGAGGAAGGGACAGGCGGACGACCTGACCTTCCGTGGGAGGAGGCGTCTCCGCAGAGAGCGGGCCTCCTCCTCCGCCAGCGGTGCGCACAGGCCGCTGGAGCCGGTCAGAAGCTGGAAGCCCGTCTGTCTCCCTGACCTGGCCTCGGGACAGGAGGTTTATATTGCAAAAAGGCCCGTTCCAATACGGCCGCAGGCCTCATGCTCACACAACAGGCGGGTGCGAGGCGCCCCACTGGGCCTGTGCAGGTCAGAACCAAGGCAGGGCACACCCAGGCAGGGCACCGACCTGGCTGGCGCGAGTCCAGCCTTCCTGACGGCGCTGTCCCGGAGCTTCTCAAAGTGCACTGATTTCCTGCCCGAGGCTCCCACTGAGACAGGTGGGAGCACGGGGCATGTGTCTGCCTGGTTCTGTCCTTCCCTCCAAGGGGGCCCGGCTGTACAGAAGCATCTGGAAGCCTCATTAAACAGCAGGGTCTGAAGGAGGCCTCGGCTGCTGTGTGGCTGCGAGCACAGCAATGAGCAAGGAACTAAGAAAATCCAGGGGACTCTGCAGCAGACCACGATGTTTCTACAGGAAACTCGTTTTGGGGTCTGACCTATCTGACGGTGGCGGAGCCCTGGCAGAGTGGGCAGACCCAGGGACCCTGCCCACCCCAGGGAGTCCCATTCTGCCCTCAAAGTGGTATCCATAACCCTTGATCCCACAGCCTCTGCTTCGAGTGCTTCTCCCTTCAGCGCCCAGGCCCTGCCATCTAGCGTCCTGTGAAGCCAGGGCTGACACTGTCACACCCTGTCAGCAAGACTGTTAGCACAGCTGCCATACGCCCAGCACCCTGGCAGTTTTTGATGAAAACTTGAGAGAGCAATACATTTCTGGCCCTCCCTCCCTTTCTGGGTCATCAATAGTGCCCGGAACAATGAGCTCCTCAATGCCGGGGAGCTCTCGTGCACGAACAGCTTGGAACAACACGGCGCCATGGGCAGAGCTTCAAGGAAGGGCTCGGTTTCCACGTCACCTGCTCTTGAAAATGCTTCTCTTTTACACTGACAGCACATCTCGCTCACCTGAACTTAGCTGCACTGGCTCTGCTCTACACGTGTTAGATGAAGGGAAAGAAAGAACCCTACCCCTTTCCTCCCACCCCCAAGCCCCCAGCGATGCCAAGAACGTCCCGGCGACACTGAGCGGCCCATCCGGCCTCAGACCAGCGAGTGAACCTAAAGGAGTCTCTTCCAAAGCCAGGGTGACCGCCAGGCCCTCCTCAGGCAGCGGAGGGAGAGGACAGCGGGGAAGCTTCCCCAGTTCCAGCTTTTTGTTCCTATTCCTTCTGCCGTTGAAACAGGATAAGCAAGGGCCGAGCGGTGTCTCTGGTATCCAAACCGGATCCCACTGAAGTTCCATGAGACGGGCCTTCATTTACAAACAGGCTTTCTGGAGAAGTGCCTAGTCTGGACTCAGGGGGGCCGAGAAAGCCTGTCCCACAGTGCGGGCAGAAAGGCGCGTCCTTTTCCGCCCACCCGAACGTGCCCCCAGAACACACCCTCCTCAATCTCACCAGCCAACCAATCCCCAGAGGTCACACGTCACCGAGGTGGGGGGCAAGCAGGACGGCTGTCAACTTCTAGGTTTGGTTTTCCTTCTTTTGCATTTTTGGTCTGGACGGAAGTCAGCTGGGCCCAAGAGTGTGTGCTACCAGCACGTCCAACATGACCCAGGCGACAAGAGCCGTCCACGCTCATCTTCCCAGGCGACAAGGCCCATGCACTCATTCTGCTCTGCTGTCCACACGGACAGGGCACTACTGCCACCTCTCCACCCGGCATCGCACCGGCATCGCACCGTCATCCTTTGCCCACGTGCCTGCCACATACAGAGGTAAGAGCCGTTGGGAGAGGCTGGCAGGGCTGATCTGGGGGCACAGGCCGCCTTAGCAAGGATGTCAACGCCCAAGGGACCCTGAACCCCTGTGCCACCTGCATGCCCCACACACTGCCCAGCAGGTCAGACCACAGAGAGGCCAACAAACCCCAAGCCCAGTCACAGGGACAGTCAAGTTTCCTTTGGTAAGAGAGAGAGAAGGAACAACAAACAACACGAGCAACGAGCAACGATTCCTTCTAACAGTCACCTTCTCCTCGTCCCCCACCCCACCCCCCTCGAACCCCATAAACTGTAACCTATAAACAGGATCCCAATACATACAGCATCAATCATGTTTATCCATCTTAATAAACATCAGTTAACTAAATGCTACAGCTAGAATTATTTCCACTATTTATAAAGTTTTTTTCTTTTTGTTTATTTGGTTTTTAGTTTAAAACCAGTTCTGCAACAATGCTAAACTACACTGAGGTATTTCATGAAGGGGCCAGTAGCCACCGCTACCCTCCAGCACTATCCTCACGGATTAAGGTGTCGCCATTCAAAGGGAGAAGGAAGGGAGAAAAGGAGATCCAGGTTCCAGACCAACACAGCTGCACCCACGGCTCCTGCGTGGGGCCAAAGCCGAGAGGCAGAGCCAGGACGGCACTGCTCATCAATGAGGGTGGTCGGAGCAGAAGCAGCTCACGAACCACGTGGACATCTGAACAACTCAGAGAACACCCTGCCCTCTGAGACCCTTCCAACATCTCACTAGGAGTCTCGGCGTCCCGTGTACTCTCTCTGGATTGAGAAACAAGGAGGCAGAACGGGACCCGCCTTAGCCTCGCCCAGGATCGCAGGCACACGCAGTGCACGCCTCCGTCAGCTGCCTTAGCGAGTCCTGGTCCAAGGAGGGTTTCCTTCTTCTCCAAAGGCAGGGGCTGCTCAGGAAGGTTTACCACTTTATCAAGTGTTGTCCTCAAAATGTCTAAGATTGAAAATGACCCCAGAATGGCCGGGGCCAGCATTACTCGAAGAGGCCGCACACGGAACGCTCGTTACACACGGGCACAAAAGTATCCTCCTAATGCTCGTGATCAAATTAACCCGTCAACTCACTCCCACTGGCATTAGTTTAAATTCCAGACCTTTGGTCTTTTAAAGTTTTCAGCTCTAATAAACATGGTTTGAAAAACAGAATTTTAAATTGATCAATTTTTGATGCTGATTTCTGAGAAAGCATTTGACCAAGCTCTCACAATGAGCTGCTCGGCTCTTCTGTAACTGAAGGCTTGGAAGTGGCACTGGGGGTGCCAGGCCCCCGCTGCTCGCCCCAGCCAGGAGCCCCGGCCCTGCCTCTCCCTGTCAACACTGCTCCCTTTTCTTCCCATCTCACCGATTTTACTTTTTTCTCCGTAAGAAAGTTTTGTGAGGAGGACGTGGCTTGGGAACAACTTTAGACTATGAACTACAATCAGTGTCTTCTGTAAGCCACATGTCTAGTACACACTAATTGCAATGTTTACTATTAGGATTTATAATGTTAAAAGTCGACATTAATTTCCCATACTTGCAAATGTAGCAATTTAAATAGAAAATTTAATGTTAAAGATTGGGCTGAATTTAAATATTGTATCAAGCAAATATCTGTGCTTCTGGATAATGTAGATAAGGTTCCCCCTACTTTTGCAAATAAATGAAGGATAATAGGACAAAATAACATTAAAAATAAAAAAAGAGGTATAATTGTGCTTTTCCCCCCAACAATGAAAGAATTATGTGGAACAAATGGTAAAAAAAAAAAATCTCACTAGAAGCCTTTTAACTAATCTTATTTTCTTTCTAAAAAAATTCTTTCTAATAATCTACCATGAAGTACAAACAGGTGTGGTCCTACACAGAACAACAGCCGGGCTCCTGCGGTTCCATCTCTGACAAGAAGCTGAGTAAATGGGGCTGTATTGATCTTTCTTATCAAATAAATACAGGAAGTATGTGACATCACATAACGGACTGCACCATTTACATAATTCTAAAGAGCTGCCTCCATAACTTCAGAAACATTTAAACTAATACAGTACTCAACCTATTTCTTAAATCGGGGACAGTAACAGGGTTCCTGTGAGAAGCCCTTTTCTAGGTCTTTCTGCCTTGTCCCTCAGATTTACACAGGGCACACATCAAGTGCACGACCAAACTGCACTGCTTGCAATGAGTAGGGTTCAAACAGTTACATTCAGCACTCCCTCGGGAAGGCCCATCGCCATGGGCAAATATAGTATCACTACAAATGCATTAGATTAGTCTTTGGTTTAATGTGTTAAGCAAATTCAGGGATGAAATAAAACTTGCATAAACATTAAGGGGAAAAAAGAAGACTGTCACAATGAGTTGGGATGGCCTGTCTGGCCCTTCCTCTTAGAAATGCAGGAACTCAACCCAACACCTCTTTTTGATCAGTTGCCCCTCTTAATTTCCAGACTCCCACATAAGGTGTCTAACAGCTACGTCTGAGTATCCAGCTTCAGAGATTCACTCAACACAAAAAGCATTTGTGGAGATGATAAAGATGACACAGTGACAAAGGACTGCAGGTTGTGTCATGAAGCAATATGGTCAGTGAGGTTCCTAGGGGTGGGGCTGGAGATCTATTTAAGCTATCCAACCAGCAACAAGCTGTTTTAGTGTTTCTCGTACATGTATAAATGTACGTTCATTTTGCAACTTGTTTTTACTTGTCTAAAGATTTATTTCTTTTAAATACAGGTTTTTATGCTGGTTTAATATCATAAAGTGATCCCCAGACACAATTCCCTTATCCTAAACTGACCAGAGAATACAGACAGGGCTGGGAATGAAGACCATCACACTGACTTGAATGTTTAGTATCCTTTTACATATTAAAGTCCATTGGTGAGTCTTACCTGGGAGAGGGAGCATCTTTGGAGCCACATAGGAAACAAACCCAGTCAGTCCTGGCCCTTGCTGTTAGCCACTGGGCTGGAGTTCCTTGGGCCTTGACATTTCCTTTGGTAGTCATTTTGGGAATTAATGCTATAGCCTCTCACCCAGTATGGTGGGTATCAGCATTCCCCTCCCTGAATCTTGCCTGGAACCTGCCACTCCCAAGGGCGCAACCCATTCCCGTGGCAGCTGCAGTATTATTGATAGTCCTACAACCATTAGCACAGACTAAAGTTAGAGATATCAAGTCAGGATACAAGACTAAATTTAACTACATCAGAGAACTTGAGGGGCAGAGAGAGAAAAGTTAGTTCACCGACACTGCCATTCTATTTACACACCAAACTAAATAAACTAGTTAAAAATCAAGTTCATGTCTGCCCAGAGGATAGTACAATTTACCAACATAAAAGATTAAAAGAAGCAGCAACTTTTATATAAAATTATTAAAGACAATGAAAAAGAAATTGTCAGTAGCATCTAACTCCTCAATGTGTCTGAACCGCACGATAAAAACTAGTCCTTTAGTACAGCAGCTTGCTAAAAATCGACTTTGGTTCAAGCTTAGTTAAAAAAAAAACACAAAAACATAAAAAAAACAACACACCACACATAAAAAAGGTGGGTGGACATTTGTTAGTATCCCTGCTTGCAGTTCACTGATTTTGGAGGGATTTTAGGGAAAGGGAAGGGTGAGGAGAGGACACCGAGGATGGGAATTAAATACTTTGTGAAATAAAACAGGAAGACAGATGGAACAAAAGAAAAATCAACAAGGGGATGAAAATGTTTCTGGCCTTTAACATTAATGTGCCTGTCTCCCACTTGGACGATCACAAACAGAAAAGCACGACCTTTCCCAAGGCCGTGGAGACCTAAGTGCACAGAACCAAGCTCCCTCCAGCACAAGCCAAGCAACGAAAATGACAGGTAAGCCCTCAGCCAAAGCTCAGAAGGGGAAAGTGCAGCTGGGACAGGCAAGGTCAGCAAGCACCCGGGACAGCAGCCGGCCCTCGCCCTCAGTCAGACGGGCGGGCGGGCGGGCGGGCGCAGGAGCGCCTTGCAGGGATCAGTCCAGGGGTTTTGGTATAGATGCTACCATAAAGAAAAGGGGTTCCCGTTTCCCAGTCACCTCGCTCCTCATCTACTTCATGAACTCCCCCTTCTCTTGGGCTCATTTACACAGTCCAGAAACACCGCACCCGTGCCAGAAGCTCCTCCCTTCCCCAGAACAGCTACCACTGCCACGTGACCCGCCTCACAGGAGCATCACTAACCAGCCCAGGAGACACCCGAGTGAGGGGCACACAGGTCCTGCTCAGTCCTCAGGCTCTCCAGACCCACGAAGCTAGTGCGTGCCTTCTCCACTAGGGGACAAGGACGGTCTTGGGGTGGCGGGTGAGAGCCACCTGGGGAAAAGGAAGTCTGTGGCTAGAGAAGGTGTAACCTCAGACTCTTCTCATCCCCCTGTTGGAGGTCAATCACCGATGGGAGCAGGCTAGCAGGGCTCCTTTAGAGAACAGGAGGGAAACACCCCACTCCCAACAAGTACATTTGTTCTTTGCTAAGTTGAAGGAAGTTCGGTTGAAAACCTTCCACACAATGGAACAAACACACACACACAGCAACAATAGGAGCATTTTTCAGGAGATCAGAGTCACGAGAACCACCCAGGCAGGTGTCTGCAGTAGTCTTTGCTCTTGGAGCCAAGTCCCGCCTGCAACACGTGCGGCCCCATGAGAGGCAAGGAGCGGCGCTGGTGCACCCCGGGACCTGGCCTCGGGTCATTCAAGGTCGGAGTGAGAGCTACAGTCCAGCAGGAATTCCTTCCTACACAAAAGTGCTCCAAAGGCACCACCTGATGGGGGCGTGGAGTGGGAGCGTCTGTGCACGCTGCCCTCAGCTTCTGCACCGAGCCTCTTGCATAAGTGGCAACAGAAAACATTTCCTAGGGCCTCTGTGAGCGTCCAGGGTGAGGAAACCAGCAAGGACATTCGCAGTGAAGGACTCGAGTTCCCGACCCCTCCCCACAGTGGGAGCTCACTGAAGCAGGATCCAGGAGCGAGACACGTCCAAACCAAATATATATAAAACATGACAACAACAATAACAGATACAGTAACGCGGGCCTGCCTAAATTGTACCAGTTAAGAAAGGAACCCCCAACACAATTGATACGATTATAAACACCTTGTTATGACTTAGTGGCCTGTACAACAGACCCATAAAAATGATTTTTTTAAGAAAAAAAGGACTTTAGACAAACAAGAAATCTCCTTCCTACCCATATTAGAATTGGTAACCCACCTTGACTGCCACCGTGACCGCTGGAAATGATAAGTAGTCCTTTCACTTATTTTTTGTTTGTTTTTGATTTTTTGTTTCTGCTTTTTTTTTTTTTTTTTTTAATTTTTGGTTAGAAAGTTCTCCAATCCATGAAGCAATCCTGAAAAGACAGTGTTTTATTACAAAATTAGGCAAATGAAGTCCGGTCCTCATCCTTTCTTTCCGGCACGTGTCTTTCCTGCTCTCCTCTCCCTCGCCCTCACACCGTGGCAAGAGGGAGCCAGGGCACCTGCGGTCGCCAGCTGGCTGCTCGATGGCACTGCGCTGGAAGAGGCGGGCAGCACTCACTGCGCCTTGGAGGCGGTGGTGGTGGTGGAGGCAGCCCCACTGGCAGAGGCCACTGTGAAGAGCGTGTTCTGGATGGACTCAGCGGAGGTGGAGGCGGCGTGAAGGCTGGCGACAGGCCCCGAGTTCCCCGCGGAGGCTGCGGCGGCAGAGACCAGGCTAACCGGGTTGCTGGTGAGCAGAGAGAGGTTCTGGGGGTTCAGGAACAGAGGGGCGGTCACGATGTTGGGGGCTCCTCCCGCATTGGCAAAGACCAGGTTCCCAGTTGCGTCCAATGATGTTATTGGAAGAGAGCCACCAGAAGCAAGAGCTATGAACAAACCCCCAAAACAGGTGGGAAGGAGACCGTTAATACCATCCCGGAGAAGCCAAGGGCCACCAAATGACTTCAATCTCCCACAACCAGCTATAAAGCCCGGCCCTTCGCTGTTTTTCTTAATCAGAGAGCCATCTTGTCCCACCTGAAGTTTTGTTATGATTTTGCAGGACCTAAAGCAGCGGTCACCAACCTTTCAGACCTGTACAGGCCACTGGTGGTCTGCGGACCACCGGTTGGCGACTGCTGGCCTAAAGGACTGATCAATCTAGTGAGCGTGAGCGGGGGCGGTGGGGAGGTAAGGCCTGTCTGACCCGCTAAAGCTGCATCTGCACTGGAGCTTCCCTGACTTCAGTGCCCACCGACAGCATTAGGTAAATCCAGCGACTGTTTTTAATAAAGATTGCCAATGTTAAACTCCTTTCAAATGACAAACTAGCTCCAGCAATCATAGCACTAAAATATAGTCAGCTTTTATCAATCCACTGGCACTATGAAAAATCTGAGCACTTTATGGCTTTATACACAAGATGAAAAGCCATCTTTCCAAAGGCTTTTGTTCTAAAATAAATTAAGTTAGCAAGTAAAGTGTAAGGTGTGATCAAGTTTGCCCCTTCTAACTTGTGCAGAGCATGGTAGGCGTTACAGGAGGGAGCAGAGATGTGGGGATGCCCACGTGGACCATAGTGGGTTGGGACTGGCTCTAGCACCTGAGAACTTTCTGTGATGAAGGCATCAGCAAGATTTTCTTTAAAATAAGTGGGCGTCCGGCTGGTATGGCTCAGTGGTTGAGCATCGACCTATGAACCAGGAGGTCAGGGCACATGCCTGGGTTACAGCTCGATCCCCAGTGTGGGGCATGCAGGAGGCAGCCGATCAGTAATTCTCTCTCATCATTGATGTTTCTCTCTCTCTCCCTCTCTGAAATCAATTTTAAAAAATAAGCGGGCATTCCCTTTTACTACATTTCCGTTATCTGACAACCCCCCAGTATCTCCCTGACCCATAAAACCACATGCAGATTAGAAGGTTTCTCTAGGCTTTAAGACTTTGGTTGATTTCTTATGTAACATGTAAAGACAGCTGGAGGGACTGAGGGGTCGTCCCTGACTTGGACAGCATCACACAATGAGCACACACGGGGAGACTTGGTGTGGCTTTAAGTTTTCTGAGATTCCAGGCTTAGGGCCATAGCCCAGTTCTAGATCTCCCCAGAGAGGTCTTTCCCGCCTGCAGTGTCTGGAGCATCACTACCACCCAAAGACACCTACTGCCAAAAAAGTGGCTTCTCACAGTCTTATTCCAAAAAGGAGTCCTTGGCTAACAAAAGCTTCACAGAGCTAACCACCGATTCTACACAGCACGGAGGTCAGTGTGAAGCCAGGCAGTCCAGCCCATGTCTGGGACTTGTCGGTGACCAGTGTTTTCTGTGGTACGTACACTGGAGGAATATCACCCACCTGACAGCACCTTTACGCAAGTGGCTAACAGCTTATTTTTGGCCCCAAGAACTCTCACTTAAGCACACACTACTCTAATTGTAAGAAAACAATTCACATTCTTTGATTATACAGGGATGTCTCTCAAGCATCCTCAGACACAAGCCGAGGCACATAAGACACACCCTTCAGTAAACCCTTTGGGATTCAGATGCACTTCAGACTGGTAGCACATGAAGGTCAAAGGGACCCACTGGCCTTGGGAAAGGCAAGGACGGGACACCAAAGGAACAAAGGGCAGGCCCGGCAAGGATGCAAAGTGCTCCCGGAGTCCCCGATGTGCTCCGAGGGGACTGCTCAGCCGTGCTCTCCTGGGGTGGAGATGAGGACGGGGGTTTACTTGGTCAGGGTGCCTAGGCATAGGTCTTGGATGACTAAGTCAATAAACTTGTTAGGGAGAAAGTCTGTCCCCAAGTCTATACACATAACAAGGTCAGTATCAGCATAAAAGTCCTGATTTCTTACACTAAACTAGTAGGCTTCCCGTTCTAATGCCCAAACCACACCTACACTTCTTCACAAAGCTTTTTTACGAGACATTTTCTTGGTCCTCAAGTTAGTCAACATTATCAATTCAACTGTCTCCCCATCACCCTGACCTCTGGCAAAGTAGATTTCCTCCATTAAAAAGAAAAAGAAAAAAAGAGGTAAGGAAAGCAGCTGTACCGACCTTGAATAGTTGCCAGTGTACTGTTGCTCATCAGAGCTGGACTGAGAGCACCGCCCAGGGTCCCTGGGTTGAGACTGAGTAAGGCACCTCTGCAAGTGAAAAGAGCAGACACAGCAGTCAGCGTGACGTCACGCCCGAGAGGAAGCAGGCCTCGCGGAGGGGAGGGAGGGAGGCAGCTGCAGCTCCTGTCCTCTCTGCAGTCGACAGCCTGAGTCTCTGCTTTCCCTGAAGCTCACTGTGCAAACCAAACAAGACGATGACACACAGTGTCCAACTCATAGTCATTCAAACTTGCTCTGCATTATCTCCTTCTCTTTTCTCAAAACAAAAGCAAATGCCAGAGGAATAAATATATCTATAGAGTAATTCTTACTGCTGCAGCCCCTCCGCACGTTTGAGAGTCAGAAAGAGGTCAGCTGAGAGGCCAGCAGGGAATGAGTGAGATTGAGAGCCGGAAGCTGTGGGCTCCCCCGGCCCAACCCCGAGGCACGGCCAGCGCCTGCTGCTCGGGTCTCACCTAGAAATGAAGGTCTGACTGCTGCCCTTCCAGGGTGTCCAGACACTTAAGTCCGAAATCAGCAAGGTCCTTGAGCTGCTACAGAGCAACCCATTTCAAAGACATTAAGGCTTAAAGAGTTTTATTTTGGATTTTGCGTTGAAGATGAAGATGGAAAGTCTCCCATAGAGTAAGCCCCGGGATGACCTCCTTGTGGACTCGCAGGTGGGAACAGACGAGAAAGCCCTTACCCAGCTGCGAACTGAGACGGTGCCATCAGGCCTGGGCTCAGTCCTGCAGCGGCAGCCATGGCAGCGAGACTCGCGTTCGCCGGCAACTGCGCAGCTCCTTGGAGGGCGGCCGCGGCTGCTGTTTGCAGCCCTGACGCCGTCACCATCACCTGGCTGGTCCCGAGAGGAGAGGGCAGAGGAGTGGAGGTGGTCTGTGTTGTGCTGGTCTCACTAGCACTCGAGGCCTCAGAGGTGGAGGCTGAGGCAGTAGGGGAGGGGCTCAGCGAGGGGGAAGTGACTGCGGAGGAGGCCGGAGGCGCGGTGGAAATCACGGTCGCAGTGTTGTTGGCGGTGGTGTCTGTAGTGCCTGAAAAGAGGGCTGTGTTAGGAAGGAGCGGTGGGAGCCTGGAGGCGGGTCTCTGTTCAGCCAACTCCAGGAACAACTGACCAATGACTCTACCAGCCAGCACCTCAAAATGGGTACTTTTCACTAACCTCGTTAGTGCATCTATACACATGAACCACAAAAACAAACCCTTTAGAACCTAAGCTTAGAAAATAATGAACTAACCTTCCTAATGCCGCGACCCTTTAATACAGTTCCTCATGTTGTGGTGACCCCCAACCATAAAATTATTTTCATTGCTACTTCATAATTGTAATTTTGCTACTGTTATGAATCGTCATGTAAATATCTGATATGCTATATGTGTTTTCTGATGGTCGCGACCCACAGGTTGAGAACCGCTAAACTAGAGGGTGTTGGGCTGGAATTGGAGACTAAGTATGGATGCATGGGTTTAATACACGGGACAGCTAGTGAAGATGGATGGTGCAGATGAGTGAATGTACACACACGTGTGTATCTTACACACATTCCCGTGTGTGTGCACACTTGTTTCAGTTGAGATGCCCTAGAAGCAACAATGCATATCAGTGAGTGTATCTAATGCCTCCACCTTGGTTCCAAAGTCCTTTCCTCACTAACTGGAACTCGGAAACCTTGGAGAAATGGCTGCTTCCAGGCCTGGGCAGAGAAACGTGAAGATGAGCCTGAACATCTTGTGCCAAAAAGGAAGGAATCACTTAAAGAAGGACAGGGGAGCCAGCTGAAGGGACTCCCACTGGCCGATCTGGGACAATTTAACCCTGAAATAGGGGTACAATTCTAACCTTTTGGATACAAAAGAATGTCTGAATTCATACCGATACAGACAGATAAAGAGGGAAAAGGCAAAGTTCATCCTTAATTTAATAAATGTGAATAAAAACATTTATTCACTTTACATGCCATGGTTAGGTCACAGAGCCAAAGAGGTACGATGAAGTTAAATACGAGTGCAGAAAAATCAATTTCCCCACCTGGAGGTTAAATCCAAACTGCACCCTGAACCATCAGAAATCCGCCCGCCCAGAGCTTCATACCCATCATCAACCCGGCGAATAATCGCAGAATGCCTCATACATCGTGCCATTAAGAACTGCTGATGACAGCACTGAGTTCATTTTAAATGTATTTGAGAAATCTACTACTCAAAAGGTGGCACAGGGAAAAATTTAGTCATTCATTTTATAGTGAATGTGTCAGGCACTAAACGAGGCAGAGATTAAAAAAAAAAAAATCCAGGCCTTTTGGGAAGTACAAAGGCTATTGGCAAAGAGAGAATAAATTATAAAACTATAATCATTGGTGACACAGGCAGGGGACAGAAAGTTCTGCAGGGGAGCTCAACACTACTTCCAGGCGGAATGGACACCTGACCCAGAGCAGCCCTGCCACCATCAAAGCGTGCAGGCAGGTGGCCGACACCTGAGGCTGCACCTGCTCACAGGCCCGCCAGCCTCTGTGGGCCAAGGACAGGGGATGGCGACCAGTGGAGACAAGGGTCACACTGGAAAGTGCCTTCTACAAAGCGAAGGGGCATCTGATCTGATGTCTTGATGCAAAAAGCTGTATAGTCAAGGTTTTTAAGAAGAGCTACTTGAAAAAAAAAGTGTGTGTTTTGAGAGATAATCCTGGGAGTAATGGAGAAGAAAGAGTAAGGTGAAAAAGAACAAAAAAGATGAAATCTTTGTGTGAAAGTATTATTTCTGACAAAATTAATTGTGCCTGATTTTTCTTGGAGTTCAGGTTTTCACATATAACTTTTAAAAAAGCAATACCTCCCTAGAGTGTAATTCACAGCTTAATGGCAGATTTTCACAGGAACCTCTCATGGCTACCAGCTGCCTCACAGCTGCACAGTCTGGCTGCCACATACCTATAGCAGAGAGGTGGTTACCTATACCAGAGAGGTGATTACCTGTACTAGAGAGGTAGTAATCTGCACCAGAGAAGTGGTTACCTGTACTAGAGAGGTGTGGTTACCTGTGCCAGGGAAGTGATTACCTGTATCAGAGAGGTGGGTACCTGTGCCAGAGAAGTAGTTACCTTTAACAGAGAGGTGGTTACCTGTACCAGAGAAGTGGTTACCTGTATCAGAGAGGTGGGTACCTGTACCAGACAAGTGGTTACCTGTACTAGAGAGGTGGGTACCTGTACCAGAGAAGTGGTTACCTGTATCAGAGAGGTGGGTACCTGTACCAGAGAAGTGGTTACTTGTATCAGAGAGGTGGGTACCTGTACCAGAGAAGTGGTTACCTGTATCAGAGAGGTGGGTACCTGTACCAGAGAAGTGGTTACCTGTACTAGAGAGGTGGTTACCTGTAACAGAGAGGCTGGTTACTGCAGCGCTGGTCAGAGGGAGGACGGGGTTGACTGTGAGGGTAGTTGCTGCACTGCTGGTCACAAGGCTTGGCGTGGTTGCCACCTAGAGGTCAGAAATGAAAATATGCAAAAACATTTAAAAATATATAAAAGCCTAAGCGACCGTTATGACTGAATGACCAGAGCGACCGGTCGACCAGTCATTATGACGTGCACTGACCACCAGAGGGCAGACACTCAATGCAGAAGCTGCCCCCTGGTGGTCAGTGTGCTCCCACAGCCAACCTCCTGCAGCCCCTCCTTTCCCCACACCCCCCACCACCAAACTCCTGTGGCCCCTCTCCCCGCCCCCACTGGTCCCCCCCATCGGCCCCAATCAGGGGGCTGGCTGGCCAACCTCTTGGGGTCCCTCCCCCCAGCTGGCCAGCCCTGATAGGCCTTGATCACCGGCCAGGCCGAGGGACCCCACCTGTGCACGAATTTGTACACCGGGCCTCTAGTTTAAAATAATAACGTAAAATTCCATTTATAGACTTATTCTGCCTATAAAAATTTTCAATGCCAGGATAGAATTTAAATATTATAGAATAAAAATAGAATAAAGTAAACGGGCCTGAGAGGAGAAGGTTTTTTCATTCCTCCTGGGTCTGCGCTGACCCCCGGTTCCCCTGGAACTGAGAAATGTGCGCCTGCTGAAAGGCTGCCATCAAAGGTGGCTCGGCTCTTCACTGGCCTGACGCATGGCTTTGCCCAGGTTTCACACAGAAATAATTTAAAAACTTCTCAATCTCAGTAATGGTGGGTCAGATGTAATCTAAGTCAGTGGGAAGTATTATGCTAATTGTTCCCTCAGCCTAAATAAGGAAACTATTCCGGAGGACCCGTGAATCGCAGCTTGTTTTATTTTTGACTCTGTGGGGGCAAGGGTGTCTTGAATTTTTTCTTAATGAAATTATGTCATGCAAAGAATGTAAAACAAATTTTTTGAAAACACAAAATATGTCTACAGTTTTGTAAAAAAAAAAAAAAATACTGTCTTCTTTCTCGTTCAAATAAATCCAAACACAAGTAAACAGTCAGCGGCACAGGACAAAGATCCCCTGACTGCCTCTCACAGGGGACTGGACCCCCCTACACCTCCCTTCAGCCTTCCCCTAAACCACTGGGTGCTCTCACAGTAAACTCTTATGAAACACAATGAGCGGGTCCCTTGTAAACTGTGAAATGAGCCCGAGCTCCCGTTCCTGCCTTACCAGGGAGGTCGGGCTGGGGAAAATTGCTTTGATAGGCGAGCTGCTGGTCCCACCACTGCTGGGAGGGTTGATCCTTTTCTCCTTCTGGCGGCGGTTACAAAACCAAACTCGAATCACCTCCTTCTCCATGTTGAGCTGCTCTGCAATCATGGTGATCTCTTCCGAGGTAGGCTTTTGATTCTGAAGGGGAAAATCATCTTGTGGAATAACCTTTAGAACTACTGGCACAACCCTGCCTTTATATAAACCAACAAACATGGAGGGACAGACCAGGGAGTAAAGTTGGGATGTCAATGACCAACAGGCCCACCTTAACAAAATGTCTACAGACAAACATTCCAGTGAACATAAGTCTATTACATTTATTCCTGGTAACTTAGAATAAGTTATTCTTGAATGTTTACTTTGGTTGTTGTTGTAAGCTTGTGGGGCAGGATAGGAAATGCTTCCCAGATAAAGGGACCTCCCAGATAAAGGAACTCAGTGACTGATCAAGGATTCGGGTCCTAAAGTGGCAGACGCTGGACTCCTGACTCAGTGCTCCTTTCATAGTGCTCAAGCCTCTCTGAATCAGAGTCAGAATTTTGTTGGAAGCTTTGATTGAGATATTTTCTGGTTAAAAAAATAAAAACAAAAATCAAAAACACACACCCAAAAGCCAAGTATCTGTTGAATTAACTTGAACTCGATAGGCTGACATTCAAGGCCCTCTGTGTCCTGGTCCCAAACTGCTGGTCTAGGCAGACACTAGGACTCAGCCAAACCGAACCACCGGTGTCTGCGCTGACCCCCTGGTTTCCCTGGATGCCTTTGCTCTCTTCCCTGCGCCTCCCTGCCTGGGGTCCCTGTGCCCCTTGACAGCTGCTGCCTGTCACACGAAGGACTCCGTGGGTGTGAGCCTACTGCCTGAGCCCCAGGCACGCACACTCTGTCTAGGTTGTCTTATTTTCTCCACGATGGGATAAGCATCCATAAGGGCTGTGGCTGACAGACCTAATGTTAGCACCATGCCAACAATCCCACGCCCACGAAAAGTAAAATCCCCACAATCCCCACTAACCTCCAGGAAACTCTTCTCTAAGGCCACACGGATGTTGGTCTCTATGCTGGTGCGTTTCTTCCTCCTACGGTTCAAGCCCTCGATTCCCTGCCCTGGAGAATTCAGGGCACTTGGGCTGGAGAGAGCTGAATCTGACGAGAGGTTCTCTGTAAGAAAGGAGAAAACAGGAGGTCGAAGGAATTGCACATACTTCACACACGTAGCACGCGTATTAACAACATAACAAAGGCAACCAAGACAGTTTATGCTGCAAGCGCATGAAAAGGTTTCCATAACCCACATGGACATACAGCGCTCCTCACTACTTTAGCTGCGGTCTGAGAACAGTCGGCTGTCTGTCCCCGCTGCCTTCTGACTTGTCTCTGAGAAAGCACAGGGTTACTCTTTCTGCCCCGAGACTCAGCTCTGCCTCTTCTGAGTTCTGTCCTTATGTTTTGGTTTTGCTTGCTTATTTATTTATTTACTAGAGGCCCGGTGCACGAAATATGTGCACAAGTAGAGTCCCTAGGCCTGGCCAACGATGAAGGCCAGCCCCCTTCCTCGGCTGCCAGCCAGGGCCTTCCTTCATTCTGCACCATCCCCTGGTGGTCAGCACATGTCATAGTGTGCAATAGAACTCCCAGTCTCCCGGTTGAACTCCCAAGGGGAAAATTTGCATATTAGGCTTTTATATATATAGATTAGCTCTAGGGATAAAAGAAAGCTTGTTGGAAATTATTGAACATTTAATATTTATCTCGCAAATGACCTCTCATTTTACTAGTATAATCTAGGGCAACACCTCCCCCCAAACTAAACAAGACTGAAATAGTTCTAAATTCTTGGTAGTTGAAACAAGCAAGGTTCTGTCATTAGTAGTTGAATGACCCCGGGCATCTCAGAACCGGCTCTGGGACTCTTTCCACTCCATGCATACGGAGGGGAGGGCAGAGAGGCGGTTCGCACCTGTGGAGCTCAGAAAGGGTACAGGGCCATGGAATCAGACTGTCTGAGGGAGGGGGTCACAGTCTACCTTTTCCAAAGACCTGGTTTTGCTCCCATCTAAACAGGAACTGCCATATAGGGGATCTGCACTTTCCTTGCAGCCCACAGTCTGTGGTTCTGTGACTCAAAATTCAAATTTCCCAAAAGGAAACCTCAGTACAAAACACACAAGTTAACACTGGCCACTCAACTTCTCATGAATGAACTATGTAGTCGTTTTTAGTAACAAAAGCAGAAATATCATCAAGAACAAATTTACTATAATTCATCAAGGAAGAACCAATAAACTTGGTTTTTCAACTTCCTTTTTTCCTCTTCCTGCAACTGCCCCTAACCCTTTGGAAATGTTCCAAAACTAAAAACGATTGCTGACTGTGTGCATTGCAATTACTACTTAAACGAATCTCTGATTTATGGAACCATAACGTATCCCTTGGATCCTCCCAAGACTGGCGCACCTCAAGGCTCAGTAGCGCCAATAATGCGGTAAGAAATCTGAATCCCTTTCTATACGACAGCCCTTGTAAGATCCCCACAGGCAATGAGGCCATTTCTCACCCACCTGCATCATTGAGCCACTTCTCCAAAAGTGGCTTTAACTTGCACATGTTCTTAAAGCTGAGGTTCAAGGCTTCAAAGCGAGAGATGGTAGTTTGGCTGAAGTCATTTCCATACAGTTTACCCATTGCAAGCCCAACATCGCCCTGTGCAGAAACACAGAAAGGAGCGGGAGGACGAGCAAGAAGAGAGTCATCTCACCAACAGTGACAGCCTTCCCTCCACAGGCCCCCGTAGATGAAGGCTCAACAATGAGCCCCTTCGTAGAGTGCCACAAAACACCCACCCCTAAGCTGGGACCAGCGCTCCAGTGAGGAGTTAGGCCCCAATCTTACAACAATCAAAACTGTCCCACATTCTCTCCATTTTGAATCTCTTCTTGCCACCTTATATAATAGTTAAGATTATCAAATATTTCTACTAAGTCTCAAAAGATGGTGCTAATATTCTAAACCAGCCCCTTAGTTCATGTAACCAAAGTGGTTTCAGTAATCCTACAGAGTTAACACAAGTAACTGCCTCGATAACCTCAGGATTTATGAACTAACCGTTTCCATAAATAACTTTAAAATCTAGAAATGCTCCCTTACTTCTTCTCCCCCCTGTAAATTATTTCTGGAAGCATTGAAAAAAATCTCTTTTCCACCCTTAGTTTGGATTTCAAAGTTGGTTATAAAAAACAGGTATTCTAAAGGACTACTTTTATAACTGTTAGAGAGAAAGAAATTCACAGTGGAGAGGTATGACCCATTTAGTCAAACCTTCATGGGCACTGAGACTTGGTCCTCTTACAGCAATGGAACAATGACCCCTGAATATATTACACAGATGTCTTTCTCCTAAGCCTATCACCCCTGAATGTGCACAGTGCTTTCCTTCCAGCCAAATGAATTGCCTTTAAAGCTGGAAAAAGCCACATCTTCAGTTTTTATTCAGGTAACAGAGGATCCTAGAGTTTAAATGATTCGCCCTCTCGTTCCATTAGTTTAGTAACAGGGCAGAAAGACCCTTCTGGGAAGTGCTGTAGACCTCAATCCATCGTGGGACACAAGGGATAGCTCAGGCCCAGCCACCGCCAGCAGGGACTGTGAATGGGGATTAGTCCAGTTTTTTGATTCCCCTACATTCCATCCTTGGACACTACACTGTTTATTTGCACCTGTGCTAGGTGATGGTCAGGGAGAGGGAAGGATATTTTTTTCCTATTTATTTATTTATTTATTTATTTATTTATTTAAATTCTTTATTAGTTAAGGTATTACAAATGTGTCCTTATACCCCCCATTTTCTCATCCCCCTGTTGTCCATGTCCATTGGTTTGGCTTATATACATGCATACAAGTCCTTTGATTGATCTCTTCCCCTTATTTTCTCTCTGGGGAGTGATAGTCTAATCGCTGTTTCTCTGTCTTTGGGGGAAGGATATTTTTTAAGCTCGATTTCCTCACTGGTAAGCAACTTGTGATACAACGTGTAACAGAGGATAAAGCTGGAATGGAAGGTAACATGAGGCACTGAGAGCCAGACCTTCCCTGGGCTGTCACTTGGCCTTCCCCAGGAGAACCTCCAGCCCCAGGTGGCTATTTAAATGGAAATTATTCAAAACAAGTAAATTAAAACTCCAGTTCCTCAGCTCCCCCAGCCAGCCTGCTGCTCAGCAGTAGCCACACAGGCATAGTGGCTGTCCTACACGGACAGTGCCACCGACTGCTCTGGACATCTGTCTCCAGGACAGAAGTGACTGCTTAGTGGTTTCCGTCCAGTCACAACAAACAGAGAACCAGGATAGTGCGAGTGGCATAAATGCTAAATCTATCTTAGACAGATGTCTATCTGGATCGATATCTCTGTACATTAGTCCATCACAAACATTCACTAAGTGCCTACTAGATGTCTGATAGTAAACTAGGCTGTGTGTCTTGGTCACTTTACTTGTTTAAATTACAGCCTGCTAGAGAGCTGGACCAACCCAACCTTACAATTCTTTGCATATGGGGCCTGCTCTAGTAGTTAAGATGGCAATAACTGTTTCTGACATTGTAACTCACAGCTCACTAGAAGTTTTTTCACAAACTTCTATAATATCTATGAAAAGTAACAATATTGACAAGTAAACAAAAACTAAAGTACCTATTCAAAAATGACATCATAATAAGAATAAATGCCTTAAGTTGGTGGCTATGCCATCAACTAAGTAAAACTATGGCAATAAATTACAAATTGACTTAATTGAGATGTATGATACAGTCGTACTTCACATTTAAATTATTTAATTGGATAAAAGCAATAGGTTCTCCCTTAGTTAATATACTAATGTTCATTAATTTGAGGTAATGTGGCTTGCTGCTTTTGTAACTCAAAACCATTGGGGTTATCCCGCACAGAAGTAAATGTTTGAAGCAGCTGACTCATACATAATCTATATTATATCCCTTTGATATTTTTTAAAAAGCAAAAGGGAAAAGGAACAAAGATTGGGATTAGGAAATAATGAATGTGCCACATGTGAGAAAAGTGTGACATCATGGCCTCCTAATAATGAAATGACATCTACAGTAACCCTTTCATAACCAATGATGTAGTCAGAAACAGCTAATAACATGGAGATTTCTCAAAGAAGAGGGATTTTTTTTTGTCTTAACTAATTATTTGAAATCTGTGTGTGTATAAATAAACTGGGTACAAAGCAACCTTTGAATAACTACAACTGAGGTACATGCCTTAAACACAAAGGCTGATTTCCCCATCCTGCACCAGTAACATGTGCTTTAATCTAAACAGCCAAGGTCTGTGAAATATAGGCACTGCTATATCAGAGTCATTTTGAAAAATAAGGCACAGTTGTGCCAAATAATAGGATAAAACCATAAGCAGAACACCAGACCACAGGTAAACTCTTGGATATGTGAGAGAGAGAGGCACACACCCACACAACACTGGCAATATGTTGGGTCAAGTGCCCCAGAAAGGCAAACCACTATCTATCTGGGTAAAAGTTAAAGATTTTAAAAAGCCTTAGCATCCTTGGCATATTGCTTCGGCAACTGTTTCCTAGGGAACCTAAGAGTATGCTGTGCTAATAGCTTAAAGCTGAAACTCTGAGGACTAGTCCAAACGGACACATATTTAAGCATAGTAACGTACTCTGCTCAATCTAGCTGTATCTTTTGCTTTCTTTTTAAGAATAAGCCAGATCATTCAATGTTTCAACCTTTCCTAATTGCAATTTGTTTCTTCACAATTGAAACTCCTCACAAATACATAACTGCATTATCTCTAACATTATAGCTATTGAAAAAATCATTTTATGTTCCTAATATATAATTAGTTTCTTTGAGCAAAAATAAACTACCAAAGATATTAGGATACAAGTCTGTTCATAAAACACCAGGACACATGCAGGGACGTAACCCTGGTGTCCGACCTGCCTGAGCAGGTGGTACATTACTGTTCTTCCGACACAAAGGAAATGGGACAGTACGTAAATGGTGGCTCAGATTTCAAATAGCAATTATATTCTCTGGAAAGAAAACATTAGGTTTTTCCTGATTCCATAAAAACACCCAATCCAATCTATACTTCAGTAATTTTTTTTTATCTAATGATCTTCTATTATCTATATACTAGAGGCTCAGTGCACAAAATTCATGCATGGGTAGGGTCCCTAGCAGTTGCCGGCAGCCGGCCAGGGTCTCCCTTCCCCCAGCTGCCTGCCCCATCGCCAAATCTCACCATGTTCTGCACCGCCCCCTGGTCGTCAGGGCACGTGTAACTCCCTGTCAGTCAAACTCCTGCCCGTAGGGACAATTTGCATATTAGCCTTTTATTATACACTAGAGGCCCATTGCACAAAATGCATGCACTGGGGGGGTGGGGCTCCCTCAGCGAGAGGGTGCAGGCCAGGCCAAGGGATCCCACCAGTGCATGATTGGGGCCGGGGAGGGACGCAGGAGGGCTCCAGGGTGTGTCCAGCCCGTCTCGCTCAGTCACAATTGGCCAGACACCAGCAGCAAGCTAACCTACTGGTCGGAGCATCTGCCCCCTCGTGGTCAGTGCACCTCATAGTGACTGGTCGACTGCCCCCTGGTGGTCGGTGCACGTCATAGTGAGTGGTTGAGCAGCCTTATGCTTTAGCATATTATGCTTTGATTGGTTGAATGGTCAACCCGACGACTGGACAGTTAGCTTTTATTATACAGGACTAGAAGCCCAGTGCACGAATTCGTGCACCAGTGGGGTCCCTAGGCCTGGCCTGCAGGATTGGGCAGAAACTGGGTCTCCAACATCCCCCAAACAGTCCCAGATTGTGAGAGGGCGCAGGCCAGGCCGAGGGACCCCACTGGTGCACAATCAGGGCTGGGAAGGGACGCACGAGGTTGGCCAGCCAGGTAAGGACCATGGGAGGGCAGGGCATGTTCAGCCAGTCTCGCTCAGTCCCAATTGGCAGGATCCCAGCAGCAAGCTAACCTACCGGTTGGAGCTTCTACCCCCTGGTGGTCAGTGCATGTCATTGTGAGTGGTTGAGCAGTCTTCACATATCATTAGCATATTACACTTTGATCAGTTGAATGGACAACTGGACACTTAAGCATATTAAGCTTTTATTATATAGGAGGTTATAAAAGCCTAAGTGACCGTTTGACCGGTAGCTATGACACGCAATGACCACCAGGGGACAGATGCTCCGACCAGGCTATGATGCACACTGACCACTAGGGGGCAGATGCTCAAAGCAGGAGCTGCTGAGCAACAGCAACTTTGCAGAGTGCCCGCTCGCACTCTGGGACTCCTCAGAGGATGTCGGACTATCTGTTTCAGCCTGATCCCTGCAGGCCAGGCCAAGGGACCCCACCTGCTGGAGGGACCCCACTCACTCCGCAGATGCCCTTTGAACCCCGGCACCGTCCCAGGTGGGGCCTGCTGGGGAGGAACCATGGGAGACTGGTTCCAGGGTGTATCCGGCCAATCTTGTTCAGTCCCGCCTCACCAGCCACCTTCTAATTAATTTCCTTTCATTGTTCACGAATCTGTGCACCGAGCCTCTAGTTTTACATAAATGCCATTCAATTTCCTTCCACTACAGTGTCACTTACGCAGTGAATGAGAGGAATTAAAGCAGTGCCTATAGGCCAAGCCTCCTGCCAAACCACTGGACATATTCTACTCTAAATGCTCTGCTACCTGGCATTAAAAAAACTTAATTTGGATTTTTCATCTTTGACAGATTCTTACTTAATTTGTTTCAGTTTGGGCTTATTTTGTACGTGTGTGCACACTCATGTGTGTGTGCATGCAAGTGCATGTCTCCACCCCCTACAAAAAACTATTTCAAACAAGCCTTTCAAAAGTTCCCCTGTCAGCTACTCTGAGAGACTTGGAATCTTGACTCTCTCTACCTCACATATATAGCACTAAGGTCTAGAACCAGATGTTCTTCAAATAACAAAACCCTCAGTATAGTCATACTATCCCCTAACACAATCTCTTAATTTCTCAGCACTATTAGTATAATTATAATTTCAGAGGCCTGTGTTCTGAGAGAGTCTTACAGGTTTTAACCTAGCATTAAATCATAAGTTTATAACCAAATATATACAAGAGTCTAATCTTATAGATGCAGGAAAACTAATGGACACGTAAAGCAGGATGAGTAGGGAAATCCAAGTTCAGGGCGGGCTCATCTACCTGAGTGAATCCAAGTTTGATTCGTCTTTGTTTGAAGGTCTTGGCAAACTGCTCAAGCTCCTCAAGGTCACTGGGCTCCTCCAAGCTGGGAGTGTCGATTCGCTTTGGTGTTGCCTGGCTCTGTGGAAGTGTCTGAATTGGGGTTGCAGCTATTGTGCGTGTTGGGGTTGCTGGCTGTTAGAGAAGGAGAAGGAGAAGAACAGACATACAAAAAGGTGTTTAGGCTGCAACTGGACTGTGCAGCAAGTAAACAACCTAAGGAAACAGCTGTATTGGGGGAGGATTATGGAGACCCTGCAACAGGTAGTTTTGGGGAAAAAGCAGGATGTGAAATCATGTACCCCAGCGTCACAGATACGGTTAAAATGTAAGCACGAGTAAAGAACTTGTCTACCTAAAAATGAAACCCAGTATATTCGGGTTTTCAAATAGTCTGAATACATGTATTTTATGCCTTTT
Source organism: Myotis daubentonii (assembly GCF_963259705.1). NCBI lineage: Eukaryota > Metazoa > Chordata > Mammalia > Chiroptera > Vespertilionidae > Myotis > Myotis daubentonii. Next base: position 3,811,133 of record NC_081857.1, on the reverse strand, counting down.
CATAGATTAGTCCTCATTTTTTAGACTCTACTTAATAAACATACCACTTAAACTATAACTCTTAAAACAGCAGGGCCTACTCTATCTTGTTTATCACTATCTTGTATATCTTCAACTTGTGACACAAATTATAAAAATATTACTATAAGATTATTAAAAGTATTTTAAGAAAAGCAAACCACCTACAGTTTAAATAACTTAATAGCTTCATTTGTGTGTATTTCCTCCAATTTCCACAGATCTACATTTCTTTTCTTTATTATCCTGTTTTTTCCCCATTGATTTTTAGAGAGTGGAAGGGGGGGTGAGTGGGAGAAACATTGATGAGAGAGACACATCGATTGGTTGCCCCCTCATGCCTGCCCATGCGCCCCTTCCGGGACCAGGGATCAAACCCACAACCCAGGTATGAGCCCTTGTCCGGGAATCAAACCCATAACCCTCCAATGCCTACAGACGCTCCAATCACTGCTCAGTGGTGAGGGCAATTATGTTTTTTTATTCCTATGGTTTTTCAGTTTTCCTAATTATCGTTTTCAAAGGCTGACGGAAGCAATACGATCATAATTTATTTAACAATTTCTTCATTGCTGGACAATTCTTTGTTTTCACTAGCACAGGTGACACCACAACAAATGGTTCTGCATGTAGTTCTTTTCCCACCTCTGGAATTAGTTCTCGGAGATAAATTCATGAAGCACTTCTGTAACCAGATAAAGGGCAGCCAGAGACAACGGCATCGCTTCTGATCCACAGCAGCATGTCGGTTCTCACCATCCGATTTCTCCCCAAAATCTGTCAGCAGTTTTCAAAATGTTTGCTAATTCACTGTTGCCCTAATTCGTATTTCTCTTATTACATGAAGTCAAAATTTCCCCATGTGTGAACTATTATCTGTATCTCCTTTGATGTGAATTAGTTTTATATCTGAACCCATTTGTATAAAGTATTAATGATCTTCTCATTCTTATCCTTAAAGAACTCATCAAATGTTATAGATTGTGTTGCATTAATGCAAATTTTTCCTATCTGCTTTTCCTTTTATTTTTCAACGTACCTAACTTTTAAATTATCAAAAGAAAAAAAAAGGAGGGGAAACTTTTTTCTTTTCTAATATCTTGTGTTGCTTCAAACCTGAAAAAGCTTTCATTTATTTCTAACTTCGATAAATTTTTTAAATATTCTACCTGCTTCTTCTATGTATTTTAAAATATTTAATTACTAAAATCCATCTAAAGCTTACTTGGGGACATGAGGGTATAATCTTTCCTTTTTGTAGAAGAAACACAAATGTCCTTATTATGAAAACACAAGCGCTAGGAGACGCCCTTCTGAGTATCACTAGTGACAGACAGGTGCTGCCGTGAGTGCCCCTCCATCGCTCAGCTGACCCTTCCTGTGAATGGTGCCTGGGTTGAGAGATCGCAGGCCAAGATCACACACCACGTTTGTGGCTGTGAGTTTTGCTCTTGTAGTTGAAATGGGTCATATACCCTTACTTAGACCTCATTAGTAATATACTCTCTCCAACTGAACTCACTAGCCCAGAAAACTAGACAATAGGACTCCGCAGGCCTGCAGCTAGGTAAGCACCTCTGTCCTGTGCAGTGAAGACAACACCCATTTCTGACATGGTGACACTAGTAATTTTTAACCTGGCCATTGGGGAGGTGCCCAAAACAGCACCAACCACACCAGACACCTACACGGCTGTACACTTCCCAGTCTCAACTGTCAGACTATTACTTCACCTCCAGGCTCGAAGTAGCATTGCTCTCAAATAATGAAGAACTAAGCATCACTTGGGTCACCTTAGGTGGAGTGGTTATAGAGGCGTTGCTCCAGCCCCAGCAGCCTGAGGCCGGGCTAGCCCAGACTTCAAGGACAGAGTGGAATCCAGTGAGCAGGGGCAGGATAACACAACGCCACCATGTGCAGAGCAGGTGGGCCAGGAAGGAGTCACTTAGGTAAGGTCTTCTCAAAACTCCACCCTTACTTTTCTATTCCGCATATTCACAATAAAATGTGCCGTTTAGTGTGCAGTTTGAAGTGTTTTGACAATCACATAACTGCTACAAGTGATTCAGGATATTTTCATCACCCTCAAAGTTCCCGTGCACCCTGTGCTGTCCAACCCCACCCAGGGCCCCCGCCCTGGCGATCACGGATAGGACTTATACAAATGGGATGGCTCAGCAGGCGTCCTTCATGCCTGGCTTCTGGCACCTGAGCAGTGCTTTTGAAATTCACACACGGGCTTCACTGCAGCACAGCACACCTCTTGCCACTGCTGAGCAGCATCTGCCGCGTGGCTCTGCCAAATGATACCCTATCTATTCACCAGCTGATGGGCATCTCGGTTGTTTCCAGTTTAGAGTGACTATGAATAAAAGTGCTTCGAACATTCATATATAGCGTTTGGAAGAACTGCTAGGTCAGAAGGCATATGGACAGTTAACTTGATAAGAAATTACCAAGCTGTTTCCGAAAGCATCTGTACTGTTTTGCAACCCTACTAGCTGTATGCAAGCTCTAGTTGCTTCACCTTCTCGCCACCCTCGTTACTGTCAGTCTTTTGCATCCTGCCCGTTCTGGCGGGTATGTGGTGATATCAGCATTCCCTCAGGACTCATGATTTGGGGCACCTCTTCATATGCTTCCTGGGCATTCACATACCTTCTTCAGTGAAGGATCTTCAAATATTTTGCATGCAATCCCTTTTTGGAACATCAGGTTGTCTCATGATTGAGATGTATGAGCTCTTTATATATCCTGGGAACAAGTCTTTTATCAGATATTAGTAGCCCTGTGCATGAATCCATGCGCCAGTAGCTCGCTGCCGCCCTCCTGTAGCTCTCCACCTGCTGCCCCGCCCTCCTGTAGCTCCCCCTGCCCCCCATAGCTTGCTGCCCTGCCCCTTCCTGTATGTAGCTCTCCGCAGCCCACTTGTAGCTCGCAGCCCACTTGTAGCTCGCTGTCCCACCCTCCTGTTGATCAGTGATCCGGTCATTACGCTGTTGGTTGTTATATAACAACATTTTGCATATAATATCTTTATAATATAGGATAAGTTTTAATAATGTTTTCTTCCAGCCTGTGGCTTTTCGTTTTATTCTTTTACCAGAAGCTTTTACTTTTTACAAAATCCATCAACTTTTTTCTTTGATGGTTAGGACTCTTTAATACCATTTAAGGAATCATTACTGTGCCCAAGGACACAAAGACTATCCCTGAGTTTACTTCTAGAAGTTCATGTCTACAACCCACTTCAAATTCACCTCCACACAGCGGGAGAACAGGACCAAGGTTCTGTCTTCACTGAGCACGGCCCACTGGACAGTGCCACTTGTTGAGAGACTTTTCTTTCCCTGGAAGCCTCTGGCACCTTCGTGGGCAGTCAGCTGCCCACAGATGTGTGGCCCCACTGGACCTTCGCTCTTCCCATTCCTATCCATGTGTCAGTCTTATACCGTCGTCATTACTGTAGCTTACAGTAATTCTTGACATCAGGCAGCCTTTCAACTTTCTTACTTTTCAAAATTGCCTGGCTATTCTATGTCCCCCACAATTCCATATATGTCAGTTAGAAATGGCATGTAAATTTCTAAGAAAGCCATCTGGGTACTGGTGGCATCATGTGGGAGCCATAGATCAATCTGGAGGGAACTCACATTTGAACAAACCAAGCCTTCTGCTTCATGAACATGTTAGGTCTCACCATCAATTTAGGTCTGCTTTAAATTCACTCAGCAATATTTTATAGTTTTCAATGTAAAGGTCTTGCAAATGTTTGTTAAATTTATCTGTAGGCACTATAAATACTTTTTTTTCTTAATTTCAACTTCCAAATGATCATTGTGATTGGGAGTACACATTTTTTGTGTATCAACTTTGTATCCTACACACTTGCTAAAATCACCTATTAATTTCAGCATTTTTGTGGCTCCCTTGGAATTTTCTGCACAGGCAACCATTCGTCTACCAATCAAGGCAGTCTTCTTTCTTCTTTCTAATCTGTGTCCTTTATTTCTTTTTCTTGTCGTTTTGTACTGCTAGCGCCTTCAGTTCAATGCTGAGCAGGAAGTATTCGTCTTTATGATGCTGCGTTTTTGGTGGCTACTTTTTGCAGGTTAAGAAAGTTACCCTCTATTCCTTATTTGCAAGAGTTTTTATCATAAACAGATGTTGAATTTTGTCAAATCTGGTAATGTGTGAAAACTTCCATGAGTACAGAGTCAGAGGGAGAATGGGCCCCAGGGCAGCAGTTCAGAGCATCACTTAATTTACAGATGCGCCAATGACACGCTCAGTCACAGCTGACCTGGTCTAATGCTCTCGCCTCTCAGTGTCTAGACTGGTGCGTTTTAGAGCTACACTCTGGTAGGAATGAGCTGAAGCAACACCTGAAAGTTGAGAGGAGAGAAGACACAGGGGTTAGGGCCTCTATGCAGCTCCCGCGAAAGGGCCAACCGAGGGCGCTCAGGCCTTTGTGAGGCACCAGGCCTCTAGTTCAAGGCAAGCTCTACTGCAGTGCTGGGGGAGGGTGGTCAAATAGCCAGAACTCATTACTCACTTGCCACTAAGACTGTCATTCTTTATGAACATACGTGAAAAAAGGGACTCCTTGAAGATTTTCAAAGACTACATCAATTTGGTAGTGGTGCTTTATCGAGCTGATAAGCCCAGCTTTGAATTTTTGGTCAGTTTTTGAATACTAGGATTTTTAAAATTAGGATGTGTGTGTGTGTGTGTGTGTTTAATTCAACAAAGTCCAAAAGTCCCTTAAAACAACAGGACAAGAAAAAGCAACCCCCATGGGAGAAGGCTGACCTGGGAGGTGAGGGTGATGCTTGGCTGCGACTGTAGGAGGTTGGCTTGGCTTTGCTGAGGTAGTTGCGTTAAAAGATTTTGCGCTTGCAGGAGACCTGTTAAAACACAACACATTATGCCAGGAACATCAGGACTACTTAGAACTCATAGCAAAAAGAATATGACCGTGAGATGGATATTTCCAACTGATCTCCTGATAGTCTTACTGGTCTTACTAAAGTTCAATCTTGCTAATGTGACTTGGGCAAGGAGATATGAAACATCAGACTAAGATGGCCTGTCTTTAGTGTAACCTGAATAACCCTCTAATTGGCCAGTTCTTTACTTTCGGGTGGAATGGATGAAAGTGAAGTAGTCTAAATGGAAGCAGACTGACATTCCCAAGAGCTCAATCTCTCACCCAGAACCCTTCACCAACAACCAGAGAATTGTCTAGTTCATGAAGGGAGCAGACTACCCTTTAAATGTAACAGGCATTTACGTAACAAAAGTTTTTGGAGTGAATGGTCAAGAAAAAAGGCTAAGCAACAGCAATGATGAGGAACCACCCACCCAGACACCCTCTGCACTGATGCCATTAACCAGCTTTACAAACACGATGAACTTGATTGTTGATACAATATTCACCACTAAGCAGCGGTGAAGACAGTTTTTATCGTTTACAAATTGTGTACACCTTCTAATATAACACCCTCTCCTTCTCAAACCTTAAAAGAAACCAAATGATTGTTAGAAGCATATACTTGAATGCTTGGCCTACATTCTTTGACTACACTTCCAGGAAAAACTACCAAAACACCAGAAGCAATTTATCCAATTTATGTTCAGCGTTGAGAGATTTCATTTAGACTTTTGGCCCAACTCTTGGTTCCTCCTTGGTGATTACAGAAATGATGGCAGGGAAGGATGACCTTCAATATTGTGGTACGCGTGAAAAAAATATTCTTCTTAACATGAACACTGAGTTCAAAGGCCAATAAAATTTAAGGAGAACATTGTTCTAATGCAGGGATCCTCAAACTTTTTAAACAGGGGGCCAGTTCACTGTCCCTCAGACTGTTGGAGGGCCGGACTATAGTTTAAAAAAAAACTAGTCGGCTGCTAAGCAACAGGCAGCGGCGGCAAAAACACCCGGCGGGCTGGATAAATGTTTTCGGTGGGCCGCATGTGGCCCGCGGGCCGTAGTTTGAGGACCCCTGTTCTAATGGGCAGTTTCAGGGCTGCTTTCCCTGCAAGTGGACGGCTGTGATGGGCTCACCCTGCTGGCCCTGGGGCGTCTGTGAGATGATGAACTGTGCTGGCTGCAGGTTGGTGGTTGGATGCACCAGCACAAACTGCTGCAGGTTGAGATTCTGCTGCTGAAGTTGCTGTAGTTGTTGCAGATCCTAAAGCATTCGAATGAAAACACGGTTGGAGAGGGAGATAAAAGTTTGCTTATTCGTAACATTCTCAGATGAGGCGTTCTATCCCAACCCAATCAGGCAACACTTCTCACTCATGCATGACGCATGCTCCAGTGCGTCCACAATGCGGAAGAAACGGAGCTCCTACAAGGACTATATTTGTTGGCAGATGTTGTGTTATGACTTACAATGAGCCTAATTTTCAATGGTTATTTCCAATTCCCACAATAAATGGTTAAAGGTGTGCTTTAACATGTAGAGACCAACATGGGTTTTAAAAATCAAGTGGATTTTAAAAATCAAATGAGAAAAGAATTTGAGTTTTTAAATAGTTAACTGATTTTTTCTCTGAAGTAAAAATTGAGAGTGCTATCTGAATTTGCATAAACAAATTTAAAAATCTATAGGGATTTATGAAATTTGGCACCAGCTCATTGAACTCAACTGAGAAATCACTGTGAAACATTACGTTATCCATACAAAAATCTGATCGATAATATCTTATCTTATTAAAATAATGTCAACACAGGGTGTCACAGCTCAGGCACTAACAACATGTTTTTGTTGATCAAGGAAGTGGTCAAAATAAAAATGTCATCTTGATAAAGATTGTATATAAAAGCCAAAAAAGTTAGTCTGACATCTATTCCCTACTCTTGTAGTTGTTTCTTTGTGCTGTCTAGTCACACCCCCGCTCCCTTTCAGTGCATTTCCAAGGCCTCTCTGGGGGATGAACACAGCTGTCCAGGACCAGGCTCATAACAATCTTCATAGACCTCACTGCCCTGCCTACCCCTTCTCTCTTCTTCTCCTTGAGATGAAGGATTTCATTCACCTTCCCTCCTTGGTGGTACTGTCTATGCCTCTTAAATGCATTTTTATTATCTCTGATACTTGGCTCCAAAATGTGAAAAATGAAACCAAACAATGTCCTACCACAGTTCTGCCCAAGCTCCTTGACTACAGCAGGCGCCTCACTGGCTCGCACATGGGCAGCATCCACTGCAGCACCAGACAGAACCAGGCTGCAGCCAGTGGCTAATGAGACACAGTGACCAACCCCTTGCTTCAAAAACATGCCAGCTAACTACTCAAGACCTGTCACTTAATACAGTCTGTTATTCAAACAATCACTTATGTGTTTATAATATCAACTCAAGCAAACAAATGTATTATCACTTGTAGTGGTAAGGAAGGCTACCACTTACCTCACTGATTGAGAGCTCCTGAGCCTGCAAGAGCCCCACTAACAATCAGAAAGTGAATTCCTGATTAAAGAAAAACTGCCCTTCTGATCCTCATGCCCTGCCCCGGCTCCGAGACTGTCCCTCACTTCCTGCCCCGGCTCTGAGACTGCTCCTCTCCCTGCTCCGGCTGTGAGATTGTTCCTCTCCCTGCCCCGGCTCTGAGAGCTACTCACTCACCTGTGCGATCTGTATGGGCTGAGACAGCGGGATCTGCGTCATGGGAGTGGCGGCGGAGGCAGAGATGGTGGCCCCGGCAGCACTGTGCTGTTGGCTGGCGGAGTGCTGCTGTACCGCAGCAGCCAGCAGCTGTGCCTGTGCCTGCGCCTGCTGCAGGAGCAACTGCTGCTGGGCTGGCGTCAAAGTGAGCTAAACAAAATTAGGACAAACAATTGGAAAGAATTAAAGAAGAAGGGCCCCTAATTCAAGTCAACTGCTCTGAAGGAGGTAACTCAAGTGGTATTAGACCTTAGCTACCAACTTCACGTGGTTAGCATGAGACTAAAATGTTCATCAGTGATCAAGCTACCATTACCAGCAGAACATTTAAATGAAAATGGTGGACCTCACTCTGGACTTAAATCATTCAAGCTTGTCCAGGGCCCTAGGTTTCAAGCAAAATAGTAGTAAACTAGTAAGCAAGAAGAAAAAGAATCAACACAGGCTATGAAAAGAAATGTATACCCAACAGAGCAGCAAGTGGGCAGTCAGATGAATGAGGACCACGTAAGCTGCATCTGACATAGGACGGGCTGATAAGGCCCAGCTGCTCCCCACTAGCATGAATCCTGCCCTAGTCTGTCATTTCCATTATGGCTGAAGATATGACTAAAGAATTATGAGCTCCATTTGTTTCTTTTCTGAGTCTCCCTGCAGCCCCCTCCCTCCAACAGTCTCTTCTGTTATTGAAAGCAATGGGTCTGCAACTTTCCATCCCCTTTCCCACACGTTATCTCTGTGAAACAGGTGGTGACAGCCCCTCTCTCTACATGCAAATAATTTCAGATGCAGGTTTAACAGAGGCTCCAGCCATATAAACCTGGAATCCCAAATGTCCCTCACTATTATAGAAACTCCTCACCCAAAGCAAAAACTCAACCAGTAGCAGAGGAAATATATTCAGAGCAGATTTAAACTTGCTTTCACAATGCAACTTATTTCAGGCTGCATTAAAGCAGTGAGCTCCTCCTTCCTTTTGATGCCACGCGCTGATCAAAGGAAAAGGAATACTATCATATTCTGAAGAGCAAGGACTGCCACTTGGCGCACACCTCCTCCTAAAGCAGTGATGGCGAACCTTTTGAGCTCGGCGTGCTAGCATTTTGAAAAACCCTAACTTAACTCTGGTGCCATGTCACATATAGAAATTTTTTGCTATTTGCAACCATAGTAAAACAAAGACTTATATTTTTTATATTTATTTTATATATTTAAATGCCATTTAACAAAGAAAAATCAACCAAAAAAATGAGTTCGCGTGTCACCTCTGACACGCATGTCATAAGTTCGCCATCACTGTCCTAAAGGGTCCGATACAACCTGTCTGTGCCTTAGAGACAGAATCCGAATCAAACGATTCAAAAGTCAGATTCCCTTCCAGATATGTTTATAGAGGTTTCATATAATATATGAATATGTACTCATCTCTACTAATGGGATTTTGTAAACAATTTTGCAATAATTCTTAAAAGAGCTTTCTACTGCCAAAACATACTTAAAGGAAATGAAGGACATACAAAATTTTGTGGGTTGATGTGACATTAATTAATAAATAACTCTTCCTTACTACTCCTTAATACCCCACCTCCTCCCCCAAAAACAATACGAGAAATTTTCAGCATTAGAAAAATATTTTTAAATATTTTTATTGATTTCAGAGAGAAAGGGAGAGGGAGAGAGAGAAACATTAATGATGAGAGAGAATCATTGATCGGCTGCCTCCTGCACACCCCCAAATGGTAATTGAACCTGCAACCCGGACATGTGCCCTGACCAGAATTGAGCCGTAACCTCCTGGTTCATAGGCTGATCACTGAGCCATGCCTGCCAGGCTGGAAAAATACAGTGGGGCCTTGACTTACGAGTGTCCCGACTAACGAGTTTTTTGAGATATGAGCCCTCTCTCGGCCGATTTTTTGCTTTGAGTTGCGAGCTAAAATTCGGGTTACGAGCCAGCTTCAGATACCCCACCGCTAGATGGCGCAGCGAACGTCACAGTGAACACCACAACATCAGCCCAGCATCACGTGTTTCACTCGTTCACTTTTTGATTTGACATACGAGTAATCTGAGTTACGAGCTCCGTCACAGAACGAATTAAACTCATAAGTCAAGGCCCCACTGTATTTTAAATGGTGTCTTAGAGCAAAGACAGCTGAAAAGTTAAAAGCTCAATATATTCACATAGGCCAACTTATCCTATATAACAAAAGCCTATAATGCAAATTGACTGAACGGCAGAACAACCAGCGGAATGACTGGTCGCTATGACGTGCACTGACGACCAGGGGGCAGACACTCAATAAAGGAGTTGCCCCAAACCTGCAGGCCCCAAGCCAGCCAAGGCAGATGCCAGCGGGGGCCCCTGATCATCTCGCCAGTCACCCTACAGATCGGCCCTGATCTCTGGCCAGGCCTAGGGACCCTACCTGTGCATGAATTTCATGCACCAGGCCTCTAGTTGCCAATAAAAATAAATGACATTTATTGAATACTACATGCCCAGCACTGTTCTATGAGTTTTACATACAGTATTACCCTTAGTCTTTATCGCAATACTGTGGCATGGGCATTATCAACATCTGCATTTAAGCAAAGGAACACTGAGCCACGGGGAGATGGCATAATTAGCCCAGACAGTAAACTGAGAGCCAGAATTTGAGACCAGAGGCTTAATTTTAGAACATCACACTGTAACTTAAATGTTCTTTTATAGGCATTACTAGTGACCCGGTGCACAAAATTTGTGCACATTAAAAGGGAATCAATTAGAGGAAATATTTTAATATTGCTATTTGCCCTTTCTCTATAATAGAAGTATCAGAGATGAAAGAAAATTAGTAAAATGTATATGAAAATCTTCCTCTTGTCAGAGTCTGGGGCATGCCATGGGAACCAGAGTCAAGTCCTCACCCACCCATGCGTGCCTCGAAATTGCGGGAGACCCAGACCCGGCTGGCCCCACCCCCATCAAGCCCCACCAGGTGGGGGGGGTGGGGGGTGCGGCCTGAGGTCCCCTGTCAAGCCCCACCAGGTGGGGGCGCAGCCTCAGGTTCCTGCTAATTGTTCATTAAGGGAACTCAGCCTCCACTGTGGGTGCAGCAATCTTGTGTTATGGAATCCCTGCCTCCACTGTGGGCCCAGCCATTTTGACTGTTACTGTGTGACAGTCAATATGCATATGCCCTCTTTATTAGATAGGATTCCCTTCTTTAACTTCTGCTCTGCAATGATGTCATAATGCAAATGGTCACTACTATTCATCAATGCAAGGGTCTCACCCACTGGACAATGATTCCACCGCATGACGAAGCAACAGTGGAAACATGGGTTTAGAAACGCTGTCAGTTTATCCCAAGCATCTGCAATTGTAGAAAATATACATAATGGTGCTAGGCCCAGCCCCGTTACTGCCTGCTACAGCAGAGTCCTAATCAACAGCTGGCCAATGGCAGTCTGGCACAGAGCGTCTATTACGATGCTCCCAGAAAACTTACCCCGGTTATCTGCCCTCCAGCCAGCATGAGCTGGGTCTGCGGGATGGCTGCCTGCACGGAAGGCTGCTGGGAAGGCTGGCTTGGCTGCTGGGAATCCCCCGATTCTTCATTAGATTTAGACTGAAGGTGGGAGGGGGTAAAGAGATTTCAAATTGTTCATTAAAAGAAATGCACTTATAACTCCATATTTCAAGAATTATTTAAAACATGAACTTATTCAGTCATGAGTTTTCTGGTTTCATTCTTTTCCTTTCTTATAAATCTGTGTATTTTCCTGATTTTGCATATTAAGTTTATAGATTTTTTTTGTTCCATTGCCAGCAAAGTTGTATTATAATTTTTAAGAAGAAAAAATAATTTGGTCCAACACAAACCGGCGAAATTCACCGTAACCCTCCCCTCTGGGAAGGGATGGGGAGCGCACTCTGCACCCTCTATGGGAGGGCTTCCCGCCCCACATTCCGAAGGGCCTTTGCTGGGCAGTCTGGCCTTACTCCCACGCAGAGCGTGACTGCCTGGCCCACAGAACTTCCTTTAATATCTAGAGAACTTTAACCTAGCATCGCCCATCAAGTCACACCGCAGCTTAGACGGAAACACTGCCCTCAGGAGGGAGAGAACTCAGTCCTGGAGAGGCACTGAGAAAATATTTTATGTTAAATTAACACTGGTTATATAGAGCATTGAAATGTTGCATAGATTTGCATATTTCCCACCACCTGTTTTGGGGACTACAGCAAGGCTAATTAACATAGAGGCTCTGATTAATTCTGCCAGTCAGTGAGGTAATTACAGTGCAGGACTGTAAACACATGGCACTGGAGACACAGCCTGTTTGCCAACATCTCTCTAAGGGATGAAAGTTTACCATGGCAACCCAGGCGATTTTCCACCTCCTCTCCCTCACAAAGGGAGGTTGCACTATCTCCCTCTCTTTTCCCTCCTTGTTTCCATGTAGGCCCATATTCCACTGGGTCGCATGGAATGCTCAACCCGAGGTCTTGAGTCATTAGCAACACTGAAACCAATCTTCCAGAAACTGTGTCCCCTCTTGGCTCTTAGTTACCAAAACACGGTAATGAAAAGAAACAGCAGGTTGATTGAAATATTAAGGCGTCATGCCTAATACTTGAACTTGGCATGCCTTTGCCATATGATTCACAGCAGCAATGTAGCCAGATTTAAGTTTTGTTTTAAACTTGTGACTGACTGAAGCACATCAATATCTATAAACAGGTTCCCTTACAATCCTCAGAATCATAACATTTCTGAGCACAGAGGAACCCTGGCAATCCTCTCAGTTATCCACTTAACGGCAGATCAAAATACATGAACCCCAGAGGTTAAGTGACTTGCTAAAGGTCACACAGCTAGCAGGAACAGAATGAGACTCAAGACGGCTCTCAGTCCTGGACAGTTCCTCTGCACTAGAGTGTTTCTCTAAGATATGACGATGAGCAACAGAAAGACAGTTGGAAACAGAAGGACATTTATGACGTTATTTGGTTGGTGTTTAGGGATGCACTACAGCTGCATAACTTGGAAACGTTTTTCCTGGACTTACACAGAAAACTTTTGAAAACTGACTTTTCTTGATCGCTTTTGGTCATTCACAGTAGCAGCATCGTGTAAAATCCATCTTCATTAGTGGCAATGATTACCTCTATTTCAGGGGTTCCCGTGGGCCACATGCAAATACAAATATTGTATTTGTTCCCATTTTGTTTTTTTACTTCAAAATAAGATATGTGCAGTGTGCATAGGAATGTGTTCATAGTTTTTTTTTAAACTATAGTCCGGCCCTCCAACGGTCTGAGGGACAGTGAACTGGCCCCCTGTTTAAAAAGTTTGAGGACCCCTGGTCTATTTGGATCTTCATGAGAATCAGTAATACAAAAAGGGTACTGCTCCAAAGTATTTCATATTATAAAATTACTAGAGGCCAGGTGCACAAAAATTTGTGCACTCGGGGGGGAAGGGGGTCCCTCAGCCCGGCCTATGCCCTCTAGCAGTCTGGGACCCCTCGGGAGATAACGACCTGCTGGCTTAGGCCTGCTCCCGGGTGGCAGAGGGCAGGCCCAATCCCTAGGTGCAGCCCCTGGTCGGGCTCAGAGCAGGGCCGATTGGGGAGTTGGGGTGCCGCCCCTGTCATGCACAGAGCAGGGCAGATTGGGAAGTTGCAATGCCACCCTCAGTCAAGCTCAGGGTAGGGCCGATTGGGGGGTTGGGGCACCGCCCCCTGTCACACTCAAGGCAGGGTCGATGGGGAGGTTGCGGCGCCACCCCGTCACGCACAGAGCAGGGCCAATCAGGGGGTTGGGGCACTGCCCCCTGTCACTCACAGAGCAGGGCCCATCAGGGGGGTTGGGGCTCTGTACCCTGTCACGCACAGAGCAGGGCCAATCAGGGGGTTGAGGAGCTCCCCCTGTCACGCACAGAGCAGGGCCGATCAGGGGGTTGAGGAGCTCCCCCCTGTCACGCACAGAGTAGGGCCAATAGGGGAGTTGGGGCACCACCCCCTGTCACACACAGAGCAGGGCGGATCAGGGGGGTTGGGGCTCCGTACCCTGTCACACACAGAGCAGGGCTGATCAGGGGGTTGAGGAGCTCCCCACTGTCACTCACAGAGCAGGGCCCATCAGGGGGTTGGGGCGCTGCCCTCTATCACCCACAGAGCAGGGCCGATCAGGGGGTTGGGGCGCCACCACTGTCACACTCAGGACAGGGCCAATGGGGAGGTTATGGCTCTACCCCGTCACACACAGAGCAGGGCCCGGGGGTGGGGGGTGGGGGGTGGTTGGGGCGCCGCCCTCTATCACCCACAGAGCAGCGCTGATCAGGGGGTTGGGGCGCTGCACCCTGTCACACACAGAGCAGGGCTGATCAGGGGGTTAGGGTGCTGCACCTGGTCACACACAGAGCCGCAGGGCGATCAGAGGGTTTGGGTGCTGCCCCGTCACGATGATCCTGGTGCCGGGAGGCATATTACCCTTTTACTATATAGAATAGAGGCCTGGTGCACGGGTGGGGGCTGGCTGGTTTGCCCTGAAGGGTGTCCTGGATCAGGGTGGGGGTCTCCACTGGGGTGCCTGGCCAGTCTGGCTGAGGGGCTGAGGGCCGTTTTCAGGCTGACAGGTGACTGAACTCCCAACCGCTCCTTTTTTTCTTTTCTTTTTTTAATTCTGGGCCAGCTTTAGCTCTGAGGCCTCGGCTGCTGAAAACAGGGGCACTGCCCCCTGTCACTCACAGAGCAGGGCCCATCAGGGGGGTTGGGGCTCTGTACCCTGTCACTCACAGAGCAGGGCCAATCAGGGGGTTGAGGAGCTCCCCCTGTCACGCCTGTTTTCTGGCCTTTGTTTACCATCTGTATTTGATACAATGTTGCGGTCCGGCTGGCTGAAGCCTGGCTGAGTAAAGCAGGTTTCTGGGTTTTTTTAGCTTCTATATTTGCAACATAGTTGCTTAGAGTTGCAGCTGAGAGGCCGGCAAGTCAGGCGGGGAATGTTGGAGTCCTCCGTCACTTAAGCAAGCAAGCCTCCATGTTCACATCAGCTGCCTGGCTGCCGGCTACCATCTTGGCTGGCAGTTAATTTGCATATCTCCCTGATTAGCCAATGGGAAGGGTAGCGGGCGTACGCTAATTACCATCTTTCTCTTTTATTAGATAGGATTGCCTGCTCATTCCATGAAATTGGAAAACTAGGGGAAAATGGAAAAATTGCCCACAAGCCCATGTGCCAGCTTACCTGTACATTTAAAGTCTGAGCAGCGGCCTGTAAACTTGTTCCTGCGAGCTGGACCTGCAGGTAAGCAACCAGGGGCATCAGGGTCTACTTGCTGACACCATCATTAGAGCTGTCCTCAACAAGGACTTCAAGCGCCTCTACCAAGTGTGTCATTGAGCTAGAACTGAGGCTGAAAGAAGTTAGCCTGCTGGGGTTAAAACTGTGCAGACAAGTTCGCGGTCCCTCCACCGCTCAGGAGAAAGTGCTGCTCCCACTGCTTTCTGGAGGGTGTTGCCCACACTCAGCATCACTGGGATGCCACTCTGTGTCAGTCAGACCTTCCTTACATCACATTCTGCTGGTATTCATAGACACTTAGATCTAAAAACTTAATTCATCTTCCACATTGTGTGAAAGAACACATGTGAACAAGCGACTTACGTGCATTATTGTTATTATAATCTATCAGAATTATCTGCTCACTCTAATTTCAAAATCTCCATGTACACAGCAGAATAAAAATCTTACATATGTGCTCACCACATAGTCAAGTCTTTAAGACATGATAGCCCTAACGACAAGCTCTAGCTGAAAGGATTCTGTCCTACAAAACACACAGAATGCTGTCATACTATTTCATACTCACATGTCATATGTTCAGAAATTCAAACCACGGTTACATTAAAATAAGGATCACCACTGGGACCATGATAATAATAAATGCCTCAGGCAAACATAATCGATGGAGGACTAACATAATATTGACACATTATCAGCTGTGAGGTCAATAGCTATAGTCAACTAACTATAAGATGTGGACTAGCCATTCAGAATGGCACGATTAGATGTGATTAGCACCAGGCTCGATCAACTTAAGAAGTCCCACATCCTGAAAGACCTGCCCAGGCCCCAGCATCCAGGCCTCCATCCTTCCCTTGCTCACAGTCAAGCAGAACATTCTACCTGGTGGAGATGTCCGAAGAAAGCTTGGGCCTGGGCTGTTGAGATTGCTCCTCCAACAGGCACAGGCTGCTTCTGAAAGTCCAGACCATTCGTTTGTGTGCCTAGAAAGCAAGCAAAAGAACATAATTATAACAAACACAAACTCAACTGAAATTAAGCACTAGACTTCAGTTACCAACATTTACCAGGCATCTATTTGTATAAGCACTTTCCAAAGTATCTCCAAGGAGGCGGAGAAATGCAAAAGAAAGTGCACTACAATAATTTCTAAAGCCAGGACGGCAGGACAAGTACCAAAGCACAGAGAGAGCATAGGAAACAGGAACAAAACTACAAATTATCATTACAATCTAAGACAGTGTTGGAGAAATCAGGAGTGGATGTGGTGACTGGGAAACAGGCCCAACAAAAGCATGAATGAGAGGTACTTAGGAAGAGATTACTGTCATCTCACTGCTGTTAAGATGGTGGAGACGGAGGTGCAAGGAGGTACCAAGGTTCTCCCCTGGTCTCATCCTTCTCAGCATTTGGCTTCGACAGAATAAATTCACTGGTGACTTTCCCAAGAGCAAGACAAACTTATTCTTAACTTAAACACATCCTATACAATAAAAACCCAATATGCAAATTGTCCCCTCAACTGGGAGTTCGACTGCTCACTATGACATGCATTGACCAACAGGCGGCAGCGCAGAACATGGCAGGCATTGGCGATGCGGCACTGGCAGCAGGCAGCAGTGGAGACACTGCTGGCCCCAGTGGGCTCCGATGAGAGCGGGACCATGGTGGGATGGTGGAGCCAGTGAGTGGGCATCACCAGACCAAGGCGGGTGTGAGCAGGGGCCCAATCACCCTGCAGACGGTGACCAGTGGTGGCAGCAGGGGATCGCCTTGCTGATTGCCCCACAAATGGCAACCAGCAGTGGCGGTGGGGGCAAGGGGGCCTGTCCGGTGTGACTCAGTGGTTGAGCATTGACCCATGCACTAAGAGGTCGTTGTCTCCCAGGTACTGAGGGAGAAAGGGCAAATAGCAATATTAAAATATTTCTTCTAATTATTTCCCTTTCAATGTGGACAAATCCATGCACTGAGCCATTAGTTAATAAATAACAACCTGATGGCTAAAACAGCCATTTACATGATAATCAAAATAGTTTTAATACTGTATTCAATCCCAAAGTTTTGCTTGAGTCCTATAAGTAACTAGTGGTCTGGTGCATGAAATTTGTGCACTCGGGCGTGGGGGGGAGGGGGAGAGGGGAGGTGCTTTTTCCAGCATGGCCTGTGCCCTGTTACAGTGTGGGAGACCCGCGATAAATCACTCCAAGGAGGTAGGCCCCACCCACCCATCCAGGGCTCCTCGATAGATTGCCCCAAAGAGGTAGGCCAGAGCCAGGGGAGGCCTACAGATCCCACCATGTGGTGGCAGAGGCCCCACCACGACCCTGCCCCTGTGCCGGGCCGGGAGGCCAGGAACGTGAGCCTCACGTCACAGGCCTGTTGCTGGGGATGCAAGCCTCACATCACAGGCCCGTTGCCCGGGGCAGGGACACAAGCCTCACATCCCAGGGCCCGTTGCTGGGGGCGGGGACGTGAGTCTCATGTCTCCCGGCCAGCGCAGGGGGCAGGGACGCGAGCCTCATGTCTCTGGGCTGGCACAGGTGGCGGGGATGAAGCCTGCTGATTGGTATTTTGTGACAGCGTCCAACCAATTTGCATATTATCCTATTATTAGATAGATTAGCAAGGGCTCTGTGATTATTATAATTTTACAAATGTTAGAATAGGACTAACTTGTGGAAAGACATACCACCCTAATAACCAGAAATACATCTACGGTATCTAAGACATTATTTTCAAGTTACCATATCCAACTGTTAGAAAACATCAGAATACTTTACACTGAATAAAATAAAACAGACTGCAGGAACCTGTGAGAATCATACAGACACATGATCGAGTATTGCCCTTCCACTTCCCACCACTGGAGTATCCGTCTCCTTGCCCTCACCTCTCTGTGTACATAGAGCACAGCAGTTAGGAGAGTAAAGCAGTATTTCTAAAAGGTGCAATTTCTGCCATTATGTGTTCTAATTCCTAAGAAATGTATCACTTTTCCGTGAGATAATTATAAAAGAAACTAGAGGCCCAGTGCACGAAATTTGTGCACTGGAAGGGGGTGTGTCCCTCAGCCTGGCCTGCGCCCTCATGCAATCTGGGACCCCTTGGGGATATAGCAGTGTGCCATATAGGAAGAGCCAGAACCAGGGAGGAGCCAGAACCAGGGTGGGGCGCCGCTTGCGCTCATCCTGGCCCATTGCACCTGTTGCTGCCGCTTGGTAGTGCTGCCGCAGAGTTGGGAGAGGCTCCCACTGCTGCAGCTGTGCTTGCCAGCCGTGAGCCCGGCTTCTGGCTGAGCGGCACTCCCCCTGTGGAAGTGCACTGACAACCAGGTGGCAGCTCCTGCATTTTTCTTCTGCCCCCCTGGTGGTCAGTGCACATCATAGCAACTGGTCAACCGGTCATTCTGGTTGTTCTGGTCGTTCCATCGTAACGGTCACTTAGGCTTTTATAGATAGATAGATAGATGTGTATATACATTGCACTTCCTTAAAATCTCAGTGATTGTTCTTTTATGTTTTTTTCCCATACATAGGATACTATAGAACTATCTAGATCTATGAAGTTAATGAATACAAGATACCTGCTTGTGTCAAATAATGATGGACTAGTATGAAGTAAAATGTAAAGTGATTGGGGTCACTTCTGGAAGCCACACACTATAGAATTTTCACTCTCTTAAAGTTGAAACGCTGCTGTTTCTATCTCTATGCACAAAATCATTACTAGGTTAAGATTTTCAGAGAGGCCTGTCCGGTGTGACTCAGTGGTTGAGCATTGATTGACCCATTCACTAAGAGGTCATTCAATTCCTGGTCAGGGCATATGCCAAGTTGCTGGCTCAATCCCCAGCAGGGAGTGTGCAGGAGGCAGCAGATTAATGTTGATGTTTCTCATCAATGTTTCTCTCCATCTTCCTCTGTCTCTAAAATTAATAAAAACATATTTTAAAAAATTTAAGAGTGTACAGAATTACAGAAAACATGCTAGGAATAAATCAAGAAGGCTGAAGGAAGGTAAGATTTTGACAAGCAGAGACAAGAACTAGGAATGGACACATCACCAGTTTTGGAAGTCTGCCAGAACCAAGTGCTCCACTCTCATGGGACCACAAGAGATCTGAACACTGGTTCCACTTCCAAGGTCCCACAAAAATGGTAACAAGCCCCTTATAAGTCAGACAGCACTAACACAAGACTGATTGATTTCTGGTATCCCTGGTATAGATCCTCCTACAAGGACCTACGGTTAATACTATTTAGGTGCTCTGGCTCTGCCACTGGGACATGGCATAAAGGTAGGATACCCAAAGCTAGTAAGGTAAAAAGAACATTCCACAATTCCAATAAACTGAGATGTAAGATGCAAAGGCAGATGCTTTTCAATAAGGTGATGAGCGACAGAAGAAAGTAGACATAATGTAGAAATCATTCGTATAAAACATAGAGACTTAAACTCGGCTAAAAGGAGAGGAGAGGGAACACAGCACACACACACACACACACACACACACACAATCAGTCTTGAGTATGAGGACAATATGGGGAGACAGAGTATTGGGAGCCAGCACCAAACATGTGCCTGGAAAACTGAGAACATCCAAGTAAAAAACCAGGGGAATGGACAGAGGAGAAGGTGAATTTGCAGAAAGGAAGGTTAACCTCAGAGAGAGAGAACTCAGAAATCCTGACCAAACAGGGAAGAAAAGTGATCCAGAAGGCAGTTTCAGATGACAGGCGAGCTCACACTTCTGTAAGGCTGTTCCTGGAATGGCATTACGAGGTGAACTGCAGAGATCTTGTGTCCAACCTCTTTGTCTTATTGGTGAAGAAACAGCATAAGAAATATTCAGTGGATTGCTCAACACGTCATCGCTAGTGTGTGGAAGAGCCAGAACATGGAATGTGTTCCCTGATTCTGTTAATCACTTACAGAGAAGTGATAGCTAAAATCAGGAGAGTAAAAATGTCTATCAGAGAAGAATGAATATAGAGAAAAGAGGGTTGAAGAGAGGAGGGTACCAACAAGAGGAGATGAAAAGTCAAAGAGAGCCAGAAAGGGGGAAGCTAAGAAAGTAGAAAGACCCCTCAAGGCTAGTGTGCTTCAGAAGCCAGTGAAGGGAGAGCTACGGGACGGGGTAGTTTAATACTGTCCGATGTGCAGCAAAGAGAAGGAAGTGCTAAGAGAGAAATTAATCCAAAGAGAACAGAGGAGAAGCAATAATAAAGTTAAAACCAAAAACCAGTGAAACAGCAACAAAAACACATCCAGGGGTACAAAAAAGGAGGTTTATGGTTGTAATAAAAAATACAGCAATCTACACTAATAAAAGAGAAAAATGATAATTGGCGTACGGCGCTACCCTTTTCATTGGCTAATCAGGGCTATATGCAAATTAACTGCCAACTAAGATGGCAGTTAACTGCCAACAAAGATGGCGGCTAATTTGCATATGTAGGCACAATGCAGGGAGGCGAAAGGGAAAGCAGGAAGAAGCACCCTGCCACTGATAGTGATCGGAAACCCAGGGGGGAGCTAAGAGGTGGGGGGCAGGGCAAAGGTGGCCTTGGGGCGGAGCCAGGGATTGGAGGGATATGATGGTCCCCTTGCCCAGGCCTGAAGCCTGGGTCAGAGGCATCAGGCTTGGGCGGGGGGTGGAGCAAGCGATCAGAGGGAGATGGGGGTCCCCTGCCCAGGCATGATTCCTGGGCCAGAGGCCTCAGGCCTGGGCAGGGGTCAGAGCCAGTGATCGGGGGGAGATGGGGGTCCCCTGTCCAAGCCTGACACCTCTGGCCGAGGCATCAGGCCTGGGCAAGGGGCAGAGCCAGCAGTTGGAGGGGTCTGGGGGTCCCCTGCCCAGGCCTGACGCCTGGGCCAGAGGCATCAGGCCTGGGCTGGGGGCAGAACCAGTGATGGGGGGAAATGAGGGTCCCCTGCCCAGGCCTGACGCCTCTGTCAGAGGCGTCAGGCCTGGGCAAGGGGCCGATCCTGCGATTGGAGGGTGATGGGGGTCAACGCCTGAGGGCTCCCAGTATGTGAGAGGGGGCAGGCTGGGCTGAGGGACACTCCCCACCCCCAACACACACCCAGTGCAGGAATTTCGTGCACTGGGCTCCTAGTCCTATATAATAAAAGGCTAACATGCAAACTGTCCCCTCGGGAGTTCGATGGAACAGGAGTTCGACTACTCGCTATGACATGCGCTGACCACCGGGAGCGGCACAGGACGAAGGAAGGCCCCGGCCGGCAGCTGGCAGCCGGGGGAAGGAAGGCTCCGGCTGGCAGCCAGAATGCTCCAATCGGCCCTGATCACTGGCCAGGCCTAGAGACCATACCCATTCATGAATTTCGTGCACCAGGCCTCTAGTCAATAAATAATAATACAAGAATAAACTGTTTCATGTACACACAACTTAAACCTATTTTTGCCCACCCTGCTATAGAAACACCAACTCGGTTCTTTCAAAAAAAATCACATAACTTACAAACTTCTCTTACAATGGAACAAGGAAGTAAGAGGCGGAGCAAGTATTTTAAGGCTAACACAAAGGGCATCACTGAAAAATGCCACAGATACTAACAAGATGAACCAATAAAATCCATGCCAATAACATAAAAATATAGAAACAGATAACTCTAGAAAAGAGAACATATCAAGACTGACTAAAACACAAATAGAAAATCCATAGAGGCCACATTTTTGAAGAAATTATATTAATAAGTAAAATCCCCCAACCCCCACCCCAAATGAAAAGCCTAGACACTTTTCCTCTGTTTGCTTCCAAAAATCTAAGGCAAAATAATTCCAATCTGTACAGCTTTTCCAGAGTTGAGGGTAGAGGAACACTTCCTAATTCATTTTATATGGACAGGAAAATCTTGATACCAAAATTTGACAAAGACAGTATGAAAAAAAAAACAAAAAACACAAGCCAGATTTACTCATAAATATATATGGAAATAGCCTAAATAACAATCGCAAAAATAATCTAGCAAGATAAAATATTATAACTAAGATGGACTTATTCCAGGAATGTACGATTGGTTTGGAGTTAAAAAAAAAAATCAATTAATATGATTTACCATTATCTTAAAGGAAAACCCTCAGATAAAATTCAATACCCACTTATGATAAAACTTCTAGGCATAGGAATAGAAAGAAACTCCCTTAATTGGATAAGGAGCAATAAGCACTCCCTTTAAGAGAAGGGCACCCACTCCTGGAAAGCTTAGCCAGTAAAGCAAGGCATGAAAACACAGAAGCTGGAAAAAAGAAACAAAGCTCTCTTCTCAGATGATTTGATTATGTTTGTATATAAATATACTAAGGAATCTAATGATCTATTATTAGAATAAGAGAGTTTAACAGGTTACAGCACACAAAATTTATTTAAAATCAAACTATAGCAAGTCCTATGAGCAAAAAATTGTAAAATTTTACTTAAAAATAAGAAGACATAAATAAATGCTCATCCTATATAATAAGAGAGGAATATGCTAATTAGCCATTATGCCCTGAAGCGTAACGACCAAGCGCATCACAGCCAGATCACGGATCAGCAGGAGGGTGGGCCAGCGAGGTACAAGTGGGCTGCGGAGAGCTACAGGAGGGGGCAGGGCAGCAAACTATGAGGGGGGGAAGGGGAGTGGGGGGAGCTACAGGAGGGTGGGGCAGTGGGCAGAGAGCTACAGGAGGGTGGCAGCAACCTACAGGCACATGGATTCGTGCACAGGACTTACTAGTCTATATATATAAAAGCCTAAGTGACCGGACAACTAGACAATCGGCCAGTAGCTATAATGCGCACTGACCACCAGGGGGCAGACACTCAATGCAGGAGCTGCCCCCTAGTGGTCAGTGCGCCCCCACAGCAGGAGCACCGCTCAGCTGACAGATGGGCACCAGATGCTGGACTCACCGCTGGAGAGTACAGCTGCAGCAGCGCAAGCCCGAGCAGTGGCGGCAGGCACAGCGGGGCCAGGATGAGCGGGAGTGGACCAGTGCCCAGCCTGGGCTCAGGCTCCTCCCTGGCCGCCTGCCGCTTCACACACTACTTCATGCTGTGCGGGATCGATGCAGACAGCAGGCTGGAGCCCAATGAGCTGGTAGTTAAGGCCGCGTTGCAGCAGCACAGAGGTCCACTGATCCCCGCAGGCCAGGCTGAGAGACTCCACCGGTGTACCAGGCCTCTAGTCCTACATAATAAAAGTCTAGCCCTGGCTGGTTTGACTCAGCGGATGGAGCGTCGGCCTGTGGACTCAGGGGTCCCAGGTTCAATTCCGGTCAAGGGCATGTGCCTGGGTTGCGGGCACATCCCCAGTAGGGGGCATGCAAGAGGCAGCTAAATCAATGTTTCTCTCTCATCGATGTTTCTAACTCGCTATCCCCCTCTCCCTCTCCCTTCCTCTCTGTAAAAAGATCAATAAAATATATTTTTTTAAAAAGTCTAATATGCTAAGTGTCTGGTTGTCCAGTCATCCATTCAACCAATCAAAGAGTAATATGCTAAGGCCACTCAACTGCTCACTATAATGTGCACTAACCACGAGGGAGCAGACACTCTGACCGGCAGGTTAGCTTGCTGCTGGGGTCTGGCCGATCAGGACTGAGCGAGATGGGCCAGACATGCCCTAGAGTTCTCCCGTGTCCCTCCCCAGCCTCGATCCTGCACCAGTGGAGTCCCTCAGCCTGGCCTGTGCCCTCTTGCAATCCAGGACCCCTTGGGGGATGTCAAAGAGCTGGTTTCGGCCCGATCCCGCAGGGTAGGCGGAGGGACCCCACTGGTGCATGAATTCGTGCACTGGGCCTCTAGTCCTATCTAATAAAAGAGAAAAATGGTAATTGGCGTACGACGATACCCTTTTCATTGGCTAATCAGGGCTATATGCAAATTAACTGCCAACTATGATTGGCAGTTAACTGCCAACTATGATTGGCAGTTAACTGCCAACTAAGATTGGCAGTTAACTGCCAACAAGATGGCGGTTAATTTGCATATGTAGGCACAATGCGGGGAGGTGAAAGGGAAAGCAGGAAGAAGCCCCCTGCCACTGACAGTGATCGGAAACCCAGGGGGGAGCTAAGAGCTGGGGGGCAGGGCCAAGGCGGCCTTGGGGCTGCCTTTGCCCTGCCCCCCAACCATGATCAGAGAATCAGGTGCCTTTTCCACCCTGGCCAGTGATAGCAGGAAGTAGGGGTGGAGCCAGCGATGGAAGCTGGACACGGTCGAAGCTGGCAGTCCCGGGAGCTAGGGGTCCCTTGCCTGGGCCTAAAGCGAAGCCCACGATCGCGGGGCCGCTGCAGCTGCGGGTCCCCGCTGCCCGAGCCGGACACTTAGGCCAGAGGCGTTAGGCCTGGGCAGGGGCGGAGCCTGCAACCACGGGGAGTTGGGGGTCCCCTGCCCAGGCCTGACACCTTTGCCGGAGGCCTCAGGCCTGGTCAAGGGGCCGATCCAGTGATTGGTGATCGGAGGGTGATGAGGGTCAACTCCTCTGGCCGAGGCATCAGGCCTGGGCAGGGGGGCTGAGCCAGGGATTGGAGGGATATGATGGTCCCCTTGCCCAGGCCTGAAGCCTGGGTCAGAGGCATCAGGCTTGGGCGGGGGGTGGAGCAAGCGATCAGAGGGAGATGGGGGTCCCCTGCCCAGGCATGATTCCTGGGCCAGAGGCCTCAGGCCTGAGCGGGGGCCAGAGCCAGTGATCAGGGGGAGATGGGGGTCCCCTGTCCAAGCCTGACACCTCTGGTGGAGGCGTCAGGCCTGGGCAAGGGGCCGATCAGGCGATCATCGGAGGGTGATGGGGGTCTACGCCTCTGGCCGAGGCATGAGGCCTGGGCAAGGGGCCGATCCTGCGATTGGAGGGTGATGGGGGTCAATGCCTGAGGGCTCCCAGTATGTGAGAGGGGGCAGGCTGGGCTGAGGGACACTCCCCTCCCCACACACACCCAGTGCACGAATTTCGTGCACCAGGCCCCTAGTTTATTATAAGACTCAACAGGGTAAAGATATAAGTTCTTCCCAAATTTATCAATGGATTTAAAGCAATTTCATGTCAAACAAGTTATTTCATCTCAAAAGCAATTTCATTTCAACAAGTTATTTTCTTTCTCGTTTTTTCTTCTCTTTCTCAGGGTGAGAGGTGTGTATCAAGACAGGAAGACAGGTCACTGAGCAGTGCCAGTTAGGGCCATGTGGGACTAGTACAGGGTAAACAAATGGATCAGATAGAGTCAGACACAGCCACACACATCAGGACACGGAAAACATGGTGAGGAGGCCCTGCAGGTCAGACTCGTGCGAAGCAATGGAAAACAAGGCATTCATTTGGAGGGAAAGTGAAATGAGATCAATTCATATCATATCAGAAAAATAGAAAATTTGAGGAAGATTAAAGGCCAGAAATGAAAACTTAAAGTGATATTATATTTTAGTAATCTCTTTAGGATCTAGCTATATCTTAAAAAAAAAAGGAAAACAATCATTTTCTAAGTGGCCTCAGACTCTTGCTAAAAGCAGGGAAATGAACTTGTTTGTTACAGTGGGTCTCACACTGAGTATCAGAATCACCCACACCACCAAACAGAGTTATTTCAGAGCAAAGAAGCTGGTTGCAGAGAACTGGGTTTAACGAAAAATATCTGTAAATATTCTGTTTTAATAGAGGATCAAAGATGATTTATTCTGAATGGAGACCTATACCCTGAATATATAGAAGGGCAAGGTGCTTCGGAGGCTATCTTGCTTTCAATGACATTGAGTAACACCTGCTAATTAAACTGGGAACTTGCAGCATGTGACCTCCAACCTCTGTAAGAATCCAGCACACCTGAAACTCTATACTACCTTTGTAATTTTCAATCTACCCCAACAATGACAAATTCGATATATGGCTGTAGGATTATTCAACTCTTTCCTAAATCATTAACTTAAAAAGTACATATATATTTTATTGATTTCAGAGAGGAAGGGAGAGGGAGAGAGAGATAGAAACATCAATGATGAGAATCATTGATTGGCTGCCTCCTGCATGCCCCCTACCGGGAAATGAGCCTGAAACCTGGGCATGTGCCCTGATGCCCTGACTGGGAATCGAACCGTGACCTCCTGCTTCATGGGTTGACGCTCAACCACTAAACTATACCAGCCAGGCTCATTAACTTCTTAATAGGATTGGCCATCTTTACAATTCAAAAGAAATTTCTCCTTTCAAATGGATGCTTTTACCTTTACAGGAAATAGCTTTTGATAAACCCATTATTCCCTAGACACAAAACTTATGACTGAAGCATGTATTATTTGCAGTTAGACAATTCTTTTTGCTTATGTGCATTTTCTATTTTTATATAATTATTTGGGTATAAACAACAAAAAGAGAATCAGCATATATAATGTAGGAAAAGGTTCTGCTGTGGGAATAAGCATTACACTCACACGTGTGCGCAGCTCTGGCGTGTGGTGCCACGGCTGTGAAGAGTAGGGCCCCACAGGCCTTGCTCTCAGGTGTCCTCCGACCTGGACCTGGCCATTCACGCATTAAGGAAATACTCACTGAGCATCTACTATGTGGCAGGCTCTGTTCTACATGCAAGAGACATGACAGAGAAGAGGAGGCAGAAACCACAGAGCTTACATCCTAGTGAGGGGAAATAGCCAATAAATGGAAAACACTGAACATTAGATGGAAAGAAATGTATGGACAATGAGGAAAGGGGACAGGGAGTCTGGTGGGGTATGCAAGCAATGGCTGGTTACGGTCTTATAAAGATACACACAACATGGAAAGTGGGACAACAGACCCATGTAGGGCATGACCACAACACAGAAAGGGGACGTTATGGGGAAGAGAAGGCAATACCAGGGGAAACTTCCTGAAGGTGACCTCTCACTTGAATCTAACGAGGATGAGATGGAATTAACTAGAGATGGGGGGAGGGAGGGTCAAGCATCTGTACCAGATTCCAAACTACCTGTAATATCAGGTCCTAGGGTTACAAAGATAAACAAGTCATGTTCCCATACCACAAGCTACTCAGTTATGTGTGAACGACAGACAAGAAATAAATCACTATAACATGGATTTATTAAGTCTATGAAAAATTCATCTAGGAAGACAGAGGAAGTGGAACAGACAAGAACAAGGAAGGCACCATCACCAACCTCAAGCACAGCAAGGCCAAATTCATGTCCTAGGAGGAAGGTGGGCAGTGTGTTGAGAGTGCCCACAGGGCCAGGAGGAGGGAGACAGAGTACAAAGGTGGCAGGGGTTGCAGAGGGAGGCCTGAGCCACTCAGGCGAGGGAAATGGAAGCCTAATGGTTCAGATGGACGCTCTTACCACCCACTGCTCATCTCACTACAAGGCATTCCGATCACGATCACGACTGGGGGCAGCACCACAGCACTGCTGGAGAAGAGGGAGGGTCCGTTCTGATCTTACTTCCTGAGGGAAAATGAGGACAGGGTTGCTACTTTAAAGGTAGATATTATTCAACCCATTAGGATGCCACCAGAAAACAAGGGAAATAACAAGTGCTGAAAAGGCATGGAGAAACTGGAACCCTCGTGCACGGGTTTGTAAACAAAAATGGTTCCGCTGCTGTGAAAAGGAGTTTGGTGGCTCTTCCAAGTTATTACAAGACCCATCAATCCCATTGCTAGGAATACACTCCAAAGAGCTGAAAGCAGGTACTCAAATCCTTGACCATGAATGTTCATAGCAGCTCTATTCATAGTCACAATAATCCAAAAGTGGAAACAACCCAAATGTCCATTGACAGATGACTGGGTAAATAAATTGTGGTATATACATACTATGAAATAGTATTCAGCCATAAAAAGTAATAAAGTACTGACACATGCTACAACATGGACAAACCCAAAACATGGTACTAAAGTGAAGGAAGCCAGGCACAAAATGTCACATATGTATGGCTTCACTGCTCTGAAATATCCAGCACAGGTAAATCCATGGGAACAACACAGATGGTGGTTGCCAGGGGCTGGGAAGGGAACATGGACAGCAACTGACTACTGGCTACAAGGTTTCCTTTGGGGTGATGAAAAATTTTAGAACTATATAAAACATTTCACAACACCATGAATGTACCAAATGCCACTGAAATGTTTACTTTAAATGGTTAATTTTATGTTATGTGCATAAAAAAAAAAATACAAGGAACCTGCAGGCCCAGGACGAATCTGCCAGCATAACTTTCTTGCCCGCAGCAGCCAGCCCTGCCAGTCTCTCTGGCCACTTATCCCCTGCTATTAGCCAAGTCACACACGATGACCCCTGGGGGAACCATGTGTGAAAATAAAAATCACACTTCCTGAATGAGAGCCCTAGAGAATCTTGAACATGTTGTTTGTGAAAGGTAATTTTCATCATTCAGAAGGTATATTTTGAATAATACTTTACTACATTTTCGTCAGTAATAGAAATCATATACTCCTAATTCAATTAAACCTAATAAAGAAAAGTACATACACTATTTTTTTTTTTTACAGATTCCTATTTGTCAGTAAATTTAAGTCAGTCAAAGTAAAATTTACCAATATGCTGGGGTTCTTGTTCCAGCATTAAGAAGGGTTGAGGAAATCTGGAGAAGGGGCTGTGTGTAGATTAAATAGTCCAGAGACAAAATATAATTTTGAAAGGCATTTGGGGGTCAGAGGAGCCTAGTTTAAAGGAAACTAAGATCTCCTCATCTCAGGACCCCCTGTTTTTTATTAACACAAATTGTCCTGAGGCGAGGCAGAGATATACACTTTAAAGGGTCAGGGTTTCCTATACAGAGTCCATTGTCAGATTGGGGAGAATTAGCCTACGGCTGTTCAGGTGTTTGGCCAGTAGGAGGCAATAACATGTAGATTAAGATGCCCTGAGCTGTCTGGCAACAAACAATCAATTTAATGTATCCTATTCAGGTTTGGGGAAATGCCATCAGCCATTCCCAGATTCAGCCCTGCTGTCATGCTGGAATTGGTGTCCGGCACCAACAGACTAAATTTCAGATGCTGTAAAGGAAATAATGACAATATCCCTGTGCCTGTCACTATGTCACCTTGATAAGCAAGCACAAATTCTACATGAAGTTCACAAAAAGTCAAGCAACCATGGAGCATAACTAAAATAAATAACAGCTAAAAATATGTTTAAGGAAAACTTGGCCTCTGTTCATTTTGTGTGTGTGTGCATATGTATGCACATGTGCGGTAAGCGAGTCATCATAAAATAGAAGTCTAGGATAATGGAGATCCAGAAGGAGAATCACTTTAAAAGTTCCATGTTCCTACAAAAGCAGGAAGTGTAACCAAAGTGATGCTATGGATCGTCTGCAAGATGGATGACTATTACTATCTGCTAACACTTTCCACCACTGTTCTACTGCACACTCCTCACTCCTCAGTAACGGGATGCTTCTGTTGGTGTAAGCTACCTGTAGGCAACTGCCCCATCAGTGAGCATGACATGTCCTATGAGCGGTTAATGCTTGCTGAATTATTTAAGTCTAGCTGGATGTGAGCTACTATTAAAACAGATTTTTATTAACTTTACTAGAGGCCCGGTGCACAAAATTTGTGCACAGGTAGGGTCCCTAGGCCTGGCCGGCAATCAGGGCCCCCCTTCCCCAGCTGCCGGCCGGGGCCTTCCTTCATTCTGTGCCACCCCCTGGTGGTCAGCGCACATCATAGCAAGCAACAGAACTCTTGGTCTCCCGGTCGAACTCCTGTGGGAACACTTTGCATATTAGCCTTTTATAGAGAGACTAGGGGCCCGGTGCACAAAATTCGTGCACTGGGTGTGTGTGTGGGGAGAGTGTCCCTCAGCCCAGCCTGCCCCCTCTCACATCCTGGGAGCCCTCAGGCATTGACCCCCATCACCCTCCAATCGCAGGATCGGCCCCTTGCCCAGGCCTGATGCCTCAGCCAGAGGCGTAGACCCCCATCACCCTCTGATCGCCTGATCGGCCCCTTGCCCAGGCCTGACGCCTCCGCCAGAGGTGTCAGGCTTGGACAGGGGACCCCCATCTCCCCCTGATCACTGGCTCTGGCCCCCGCCCAGGCCTGAGGCCTCTGGCCCAGGAATCATGCCTGGGCAGGGGACCCCCATCTCCCTCTGATCGCTTGCTCCACCCCCCGCCCAAGCCTGACGCCTCTGACCCAGGCTTCAGGCCTGGGCAAGGGGACCATCATATCCTCCCAATCCCCGGCTCAGCCCCCCACCCAGGCCTGATGCCTCGGCCAGAGGAGTTGACCCTCATCACCCTCCGATCACCAATCACCGGATCGGCCCCTTGACCAGGCATGAGGCCTCCGGCAGAGGTGTCAGGCCTGAGCAGGGGACCCCCAGCTCCCAGCGGTTGCAGGCTCCGCCCCTGCCCAGGCCTAACACCTCTGGCCTAGGCGTCCGGCCCCGGCAGCGGGGACCCGCAGCTGCAGCGGCCCCGCGATCGTGGGCTCCGCTTTAGGCCCAGGCAAGGGACCCCTAGCTCCTGGGACTGGCAGCTTTGACCGTGCCCAGCTCCCATTGCTGGCTCCACCCCTACTTCCTGCTATCACTGGCCAGGGCGGCAAAGGCGCCTGATTCTCCGATCATGGCTGGGGGGCAGGGCAAAGGCGGCCCCAGGGCCGCCTTTGCCCTGCCCCCCAGCTCTTAGCCCCCCCCCACGTGGGTTTCCGATCACTGTCAGTGGCAGGGGGCTTCTTCCTGCTTTCCCTTTCGCCTCCCTGCATTGTGCCTACATATGCAAATTAACCACCATCTTGTTGGCAGTTAACTGCCAATCTTAGTTGGCAGTTAACTGCCAATCATAGTTGGCAGTTAATTTGCATATAGCCCTGATTAACCAATGAAAAGGGTATCGTCGTACGCCAATTACCATTTTTCTCTTTTATTAGTGTAGACTAGAGGCCCAGTGCACAAAAATTTGTGCACTCGGGGGGGAAGGGGGGGATCCCTCAGCCCGGCCTGTGCCCTCTCGCAGTCTGGGACCCCTCGGGAGATAACGACCTGCTGGCTTAGGCCTGCTCCCGGGTGGCAGAGGGCAGGCCCAATCCCTAGGTGCAGCCCCTGGTTGGGCTCAGAGCAGGGCCGATTGGGGAGTTGGGGCGCCGCCCCTGTCATGCACAGAGCAGGGCGGATTGGGAGGTTGCAATGCCACCCTCAGTCACGCTCAGGGTAGGGCCGATTGGGGGGTTGGGGCACCGCCCCCTGTCACACTCAAGGCAGGGTCGATGGGGAGGTTGCGGCGCCACCCCCTGTCACGCACAGAGCAGGGCCCATCAGGGGGGTTGGGGCTCCGTACCCTGTCACGCACAGAGCAGGGTCAATCAGGGGGTTGGGACGCCGCACCCTTTCACACACAGAGCCGCAGGGCGATCAGGGGGTTGGGGAGCTCCCCCCTATCAGGCACAGAGCAGGGCTGATCAGGGGGTTGGGGCGCATTCCCCTGTCACACACAGAGCAGGGTGGATAGGGAGGTTGTGGCTCTGCCCCCTGTCACACACAGAGCCGCAGGGCGATCAGGGGGTTTGGTCGCTGCCCCCTGTCACGCTGATCCCAGTGCCGGGAGGCCTCGCGGCTCCGCTGATCCTGGTGCTGGGAGGCATATTACCCTTTTACTATATATGGTAGAGGCCTGGTGCATGGGTGGGTGCCGGCTGGTTTGTCCTGAAGGGTGTCCTGGATCAGGGTGTGGGTCCCCACTGGGGTGCCTGGCCAGCCTGGGTGAGGGGATGATGGCTGTTTGCAGCTGATCACACACCCTTCAGGGTGGGGGTCCCCACTGGGGTGCCTAGCCAGTCTGGGGGAGGGGCTGAGGGCTGTTTTCAGGCTGGGGGTGACTGAAGCTCCCAACCGCTCCTTTTTTTTCTTTTTTTTCTTTTATTCTGGGCCAGCTTTAGCTTTGAGGCTTGGCTCCAGCTCTTAGGCCTCTGCTGCTGAAAGTAGGTTTCTGGCCTTTGCTTACAATGTTGCGATCCTGCTGGCTGAAGCCCGGCGGACTAAAGCAGGTTTCTGGGGTTTTGTTTAGCTTCTATATTTGTTACATAGTTGCTTAAAGTTGCAGCTCAGGGGCCTGCAGTGGCAGGCAGGCAGGGAACGTTGGAGTCCTCCGTCACTGAAGCAAGCAAGCCTCATGTTAGTTTCAAGCTGCCTGGCTGCCGGCCGCCATCTTGGCTGGCAGTTAATTTGCATATTGCCCTGATTAGCCAATGGGAAGGGTAGTGGTCGTATGCTAATTACCATGTTTGTCTTTTATTAGATAGGATTCTCAACTGTAGAAAAAATGAATATTGTGACCAAGTCTTTTTCAAATCACTTAAACATGCCCCATACAGGGAGTATTTCGAGGACCAAGAAAAGCAGAGAAAGTCCTTATTCTAAAATTTCTAACATCATATGAACATTTTTTCTTTTTTTTTCATATGAACATTTTTCTTGGTAAAAATTTTTTTACCAAACATTTACTCTGCTGGGTCTTTCTTCTGCCCCCCTCTCAACTAGTCCAATGCTCCTTCCTCATGTTTACCTTTAGGATATGAGCCAGTTAAATGGTGGCCGTTTCCTGCCTTCTTCAGAAACACAAACAAGTTCCTGAAAAGCTGCAGTAAAACTCCTAATCCTCTGATTTTCCCTGGTGTCAGGGTTCCTAGCTTGCTCTATGACCCTTTGCTACCAATCCTGCTTGTAATGTTTATTGGTTGGATGAACTCTCTACTCCCAGATGTCCCCACTGCATTTCCTGATTTCATTTTCCTAACACCACAGGGTCACCCCTAATTGCCTTTGTCCCTAACCCTGCTTAGAGTACATTCTTCTACCTGGAAGCTGACTTATCTGTATCCATTATCTCTATCTTTAGCCCCTTCACTCTCCCATTCCTCTGCCTTTCACCTACCAGTGCTCTGAAATGCAACACCCCTTTCTCCTTGGGAACTGATTCCTGAATCATCAGTCCTTCCTTTACCACTCCTCTCCCACTCTCACCTTCCCTTTATTTAATACTAGGGACCCAGTGCACAAATCCATGCACCTTGAAAGGAACTGTGGGCCGCAAGGCTGAGTGGGCACAGGGTCGGGTCTTGACCCATCCTCTGTGCCCCCGCCTGGCCCCTCCCGCCGTGGCCCCCGGTCCCGTCTGGCAGCATATCTGCTCCCACCACTGCCACTCCCATGTGCTGACAGCGCTGGCCCCACTTGCACCCGCTGACAGCGTCGAGCAATTGGGGCTGGCGCCAGCAGAGGGTGCATGCGGCAGCTGCTGGCCCCAATTGCCCCTCAGGAGCAGGGGGAGGTGGAGAACCCCTGAAGGACAATTGGGGCTGGCAACTGCCACTCAGACCTGCTGACGGTGCCAAGCGATCAGGGCCGGTGTTGGGCACCGGGCACCGGTAGCAGGTGCGAGCGGTGGCTCCAGCGCCAACAGCAGGTGCAAGCAGGGCTGATGCCGGCAGCAGGTGTGAGCACTGGGCGGGACTGTGGCACATGGGAGTAAAGAATTTTCAGTAACCATCAGAGGCTCACCCCAATGACAGTGACCGGCACCCCGCCTTGGTCTGGCATCCCCACTCACCTGCTCCACCATCCCACCATGGCTGACACCCACCATGATCCACGCGCGTCCCCTGGTGGTCAGGGCACGTCACAGGGACTGGTTGTTCGGTTGTTCCGCTGTTCGGTCTACTTGCATATTAGCCTTTTATTATATAGGATTTTATCCTCCACTTCCTAATGCTAATACTAATAAGTGCTATGACTGAGCATTGACTGAGCACCTACTCGTTTACATGAACACATCAATTCTATGCAATGGATCATTATTATTTATTTCTCTCTTACAACTATGAAAACTGTGGCACAGGAAGAAATAATCTGCCCAAAGTACACAGCCGCCAAGTGAAAGAACCAGGCTCAGAACTTAAGTGGTCTGGTGTGTGAAAAATTCTAGAACTATATAAAACAGTTCTCAGCCACTATGCTATGCAGCCTCCCTTATAAGAGTCACCTGAGCTTGTCATGCCCCTCCCTCCACCACTTACTTCTCTATCCACAGCAATTTCTTTCCCTACCACTTACCTAACCCTTTCAAAGGTCCCCATAACTACTAACTCCCAAACCCACCAGTCACATTTTAAGCTTCTGTGCCCTGACTTCTCTGCAGCCCTGAATACCCTGAATACTAAGGCCATGAACTCACTGCTGGCTTCACCCTGATCTCTGTGGTACCCTTTCTTGGTCTACCTCAGCACTGTCCAATGGAAATTTCTGTGATGATGGAATGTTTTATGGATGTGCTAACCAATATGGAAGCCACTAACCACAGGTGGCTACTGAGCACTAGCAGTTTGGTGAGCATGACTGAATTTTGTGGCCTCCTACTGGTCATTGCAGGCACTGCAGGGCTCCTGTGCTGGGCCCTGCAACCTTGCAGAAGAGCTCTGTCCTTGGTGCTTACTCTGCTCTTCCCAGCAGCCTACCTCCACAGAAGACGACCACAACCTCCGACACAGCCCAGACGTCTTTCCTCGGGAACACCTGTACCTCCAATTGATCATTTCTTCACCTGCAAGCACCACTTCCTTGGCGAATCTCCTCCCACTCAGGCAATCCCTACTCAGAGAACAGACTGCAGGCGCTACCTCCTGCTTGGTCCAGAGGAAAAGGCAGGGATTCATTTTACATCACTCCCTTTCCTCTTTCTTTCCTCCCCCTCCCCCTCAATCACCCCTCCATGCTCTTTAAACATGTCCTCTAGCATCCACTGCCACGGTTCTAAGCCAGGATCTATACAGTGGACCTGAGAGATTAATGAAGTCCAGTATTTGTATGTCAAGCAAGAGGTAAAGCAGAACATGGCTGGAAAATTCTTTTATACTTTTCAGAAAAATATCACAGAAAAAGCTGCCAAATCTGCCATCCTAAGGGGGTGGGGCGGGGGAGCGGGGGGAGTACAGACAATCTCACTCTGTGTGTAAGGCAGCCTTTAAAAATGAAGTGGGTACTATCTTAAAAATTCTAAATGTGTGCTCGGGTTATCTCTTGGTGAAAGGATCAAATGCTCACTCATTCATTTATCAAAAGTATATCAATGCAAATGCCACTCAGTATTCTCGTATATTTAATAATTATAGCTTCTGCCCCCAAACACCTAAAAAAAATCCCACATACACCAATGGGCAGGCAGGCAGTGCTGAGAATCTCAGAGAGGCCACACCCCGTGCTGACATCTGCCAGCCCACCAGGAACAGAGTAACCTGTGGTCCCCTATGCTCCCAGGGCTCTCCCCACAAGTGCTCCATGAGCTCTGGAACCACCCACTGTTTAACTTCACTCAGAGGAACTCCAAGGAATCTCTGTGTTGGTATTTCACCCCTCAGGCTTATCAGAGCACTTTGGCCAGCACAGAATGTAGTCCACACAGTAGTGTGCAATAAACATAGAAATCAGGATCATAATAAAAGCAAGAGAACATTAGAAATAGTGCTTGGATAGACACAAGTTCAGAGGGTAAACAGTCCTTCTGAGCCTGAAATCTCAACTGCTCCACTGCTGTGATGAGAGCTTCAGCGAAGTTCCTCAGCGAATTTCTGAGGCATCTCCTGAAAACGTGGAAATGTCCTACAAGGAGGGCTCGGTGGAGACCTCAGGTCCTTGGTTCCCAGGAAGAAAAGCAGAAGTGCTCACAGGCGCCCTGGGCTTTCATGATCCTTCTCTCACCTGGAGAAAACGATGTCTGACACCAGAACTAATAAATTCCACAGACAGCACATCACTGGCTGCTAGGAACTTCTGGCAATAATAATTTTGGAATGTATGACATAAATATATATTAGGTTGACTTAATAAATTTCTTTGGTCATTTCAGTTGCCAGAAAGATCCTAATGTTATCCTGGGGGAAAATCATCTGAATGAAAAGTGCCCAGGGATGGGATAGGAGAGCCTCACTCTATCCATCATGATTCAGGTGGACAAAGGCTTACATTTCATTCACCACAAACTTAATGAATCAAAAGGTGAGTCAGTTACTTTAAAACTAGAGGCCTGGTGCAGGAAATTCATGCACTCAGGGGATTCCCTCAGTCTGGCCTGCGCCCTCTTGCAGTCTGGGAGCCCTTGGGGGATGTCTGACTAATGGCATTTGGACATCCTTAGCACTGCTGCAGAGGCGAGAGAGGCTCCCGCCACCACTACTGTGCTCGCCATCTGTGAGCCTGGCTTCTGGCTGAGTGGTGCTCCCCCTGTGGGAGTGCACTGACACCCAGGGGGCAGCTCCTGCGTTGAGCATCTGCCCCCTGGTGGTCAGCGTGCATCATAGCTACCAGTCATTCCACTGTTTGGTCGATTTGCATATTAGCCTTTTATTATATAGGACTAGAGGCCCGGTGCCTAAAAATTTGTGCACTCAGGGGGGGGGGGGTCCCTCAGCCCAGCCTGTGCCCTCTCGCAGTCTGGGACCCCTTGGGGGATGACTACTTGCTGGCTTAGGCCTGCTCCCCAGGAGATTGGGCCTAAGATGGCAATCAGACAGCCCTCTGGCAGTCCGGCAGCCCTCAGGGGATGTCCACTTGCCAGCGGGGAGCAGACCTAAACTGCAGTAAGACATCCTTAGCGCTACTGAGGAGGCAGGAGAGCCTCCCACCACCACCGCTATAATGGCAGCCGGCAGCCTGGCTTGTGGCTGAGCAGAGCTCCCCATGTGAGAGCGCCCTGACCACCAGAGGGCAGCTCCTGCATTGAGCGTCTGCCCCCTGGTGGTCAGTGTGTGTCATAGTGACCAGTCATTCCCATTTTTTCTGCATTAGGGTCAGTTTGCATATTACCCTTTTACTATATAGGATAGAGGCCTGGTGCATGGGTGGGGACCGGCTAGTTTGCCCTGAAGGGTGTGCTGGATCAGGGTGGGGGTCCCGCTTGGGTGCCTGGCCAGCCTGGATGAGGGGCTGATGGCTGTTTGCATCTGGTTGCACCCCATTCAGGGTGGGGGTCCCCACTGGGGTGCCTGGCCAGTCTGGGTGAGGGGCTGAGGGCCGTTTTCAGGCTGGTGGGCAACTGAAGCTCCCAACCTCTCCTTTTTTTCTTTCTTTTTTTTTTATTCTGGGATTTATTTACCTTCGATGGCTGTCACTGGAGGTGAGAGCCGGCTCCAGCTCTGAGGCCCGGCTCCAGCTTGAGGCTTCCGCTGCTGAAAGCAGGTATCTGGGGTTTGTTTGGCTTCTATAATTGAAACACTGTTGCAGCTCCAGCTCTGAAACCTCGGCTAGCTGAAAGCAGTTATCTGGGGTTTGTTTAGCTTCTATAATTGAAACATAGTTGCTTTCGGAGTTGTTGCTTTCGGAGCTCAGAGCCGGGCCGCAGCAGGCAGGGAACCTTGGCTTCCTCCATCACTGAAGCAAGCAAGCCTCCTGTTTGCTTCAGCTGCGTGGCTGCCGGCCGCCATCTTGGTTGGCAGTTAATTTGCATATCACCCTGATTAGCCAATGGGAAGCGTATCGGAGGTACGGTTAATTACCCTATTTGTCTTTTATTAGATAGGATAAGTTTTAATATTTCAAAACAATTAAATATCAGGAAAAGTAACATTTTATATTTAAAATGTAATGTCATTTTTACCTTCATTAATAATAATAATCCTATGTAATAAAAGGCTAACATGCAAATTGACCAAACGGTAGAAGGACTGGTCACTATGATGCACACTGACCACTAGGGGGCAGACGCTCAACACAGAAGATGCCCCCTGATGGCCAGTGCACTCCCAATGGGGGAGCGCCACTCAGCCAGAAGCCGGCTCACGGCTGGAGAGAGCAGCGGTAGTGGCGGGAGCCTCTCCTGCCTCCGCAGCAGCACTAAGGATGTCCTACTGCCTGCTTAGGCCTGCAGGCAGTCAGACATCCCCTGAGGGCTGCTGGACTGTGAGAGGGCACAGGCCGGGCTGAGGGATTCTCCCCTCTCCCCCAACCTCCACCAGTACATGAATTTCGTGCATCGGGCCTCTAGTAATAATAATAAGCCAATGGTAAGTTTTCAAAAATAACACTAGTAAGTCGATGGTAGTGTAATGGCCACCCTGAGGAGGACTGGGATGGTCTCATTCTGAGGGTGAGTGAATGACACCGGAGAGGACGTCACAGGACCTGGTGGGAAACCTGGAGGACCTGGAGACCATCAGGGTGGGTTTCTTCCTCCCACCTGAGCTTTCACTGACTTATTTCTTCATGCTGAACATACATTACCCCCCACTGAGTTAAAATCGCATCCAGCTGCCAAGGGTCAGTTTACCCTCCACTACCTCCAGAGCCTTCCCTAAACCTCCCAGCTAGAAACCACTTCTCCCTACACTGAACTCATGCATACTTCTTAGGAATCTTCTAGTTCATTTTCATAAACATGTTTTCCATAAGATAAATTTCTTATGGGGGAGTGACTCTGCCACACATTTCATGTGAAAACAGAGAGAGGGATTCATGAGCCAGTTTCAGTAGGTGCTCCAACTAGAATTTGCAGTTTTATTTTATTGCAGAGAAACCATAGCAGGTGTAATCCTGCCTTTATTTCCTGGCTGGCTTTGTGCCTGAATTTCCGATTTCTTGAAACAATAATAATACCTAGCTTGCAGGGCTGGCATTAACTCAAACTGGTCCTAGCTGGTCTGGCTCAGTGGATAGAGCCTCGGCCTGTGGACTAAAGGGCCCCAGGTTCAATTCTGGTCAAGGGCACGTACCTCAGTTGCAGGCTCGATCCCTGGCCCTGGTGTGGAACATGTGGGAGACAACCAATCGATGTCTCTCTCTTACATTGATGTTTCTATGTCTCTCTCCCTCCCTTCCACTATCTTAAAAACACAATGGAAAAATATCCTTGGATGAGGATTAACAAAACAAAAAGAATTCAAACTGCAGTCAGATAATGCACACAGTGCCCCGGAGCAGGAGTCCTATGTGTGTTAAAGGTGTTCAGGGCACAGTAGGTCCTGACCATGCTGGGGTCCCCCCAGATCTGGCGCAGTGCAGGGCGCAGTGCCTGCCTCCAGTGCTCTTGTCATTCTGCGAGTTTCCCTTCCCTTGGAACATGCCTCCTTTGCGCAGATATTCTGCAGGCACTGTGCCCTGCTCTCTTCCCGAGTATCTGAATGGGACCCACTGCCCTGTTTCTCTGTAACCAAGCTCCACACCTAGGCTGGGTGCCAACCCACCTGCACTGCTAGATACCAGTGCTACAAGATAATGAAAGATGGGGCCCAACTGGGACAGATAAACGATAGAGAGGAGGCCACTGCCAACAGTTCAGACAGTCGAATGCAGCCCTTCCACTCTCAGGAGTGCACAGCAGTCTGCACAGCTGGCCTCAGGGAGTCACTGGAGAGATATGTTAACACATCAGGGAGCCCACAGCTCAGTGTCACCTGGAGGGGCAGGTATACTTCAGAGACTGGAAGATTAACAAGGACCCTCAGATTCAGGACAGTTTAAAATGAAAGCTGTGTAGGGAGGACATTGCCTTATTGGTTCAACTCATCAGCTTCAAGTGAAAAGGCTGTGTGGTCAGTGGGGGTGGGAAACAGTTCCCAAGAGTGACTCACATTCTTACTGTCTCCCAGAGCGAGGCACTTTTATTTTATTATTTTTTAATATTTTTATTTACTTCAGAGAGGAAGTGAGAGGGAGAGAGAGATAGAAAGATCAATTATGAGAAAGAATTATGAGAAAGAATCATTGACCGGCTGCCTCCTGCATGCCCCCAGTGGGGATCGAGCCTGCAACCTGGGCATGTGCCCTTGACCAGAATCAAACCCAGAACCCTTCAGTCCACAGGCCAAGGCTCTATCCACTGAGCCAAACCGGCTAGGGCAGCGAGGCACTTTTAAACAGCAGGTCACAGAGGCAAGTCCTTGCTAGTGAAAAACCTGGCTCACTCAGAAACTGGCACTTTCTGTACTTCCCAGCCTGTAATTCCCTATGTGGAATTTGTGCCTTGACCAAAAACT
Organism: Myotis daubentonii; assembly: GCF_963259705.1. Lineage (NCBI taxonomy): Eukaryota > Metazoa > Chordata > Mammalia > Chiroptera > Vespertilionidae > Myotis > Myotis daubentonii. The sequence continues at coordinate 3,771,146 of NC_081857.1, read as the reverse complement.
GGGGCAATCACCAGCAGATAGACACAGTCTGATGTCTTCTGAGCCACGCAGAGTTAAATGTGGGCTGTGGAGACCATCTGCCCTGGATGGATAGCTTTCCTCTCTGGGGCCTCAGTATTCTCATTTATAAAGTCACTAGAGGCCCGGTGCATGAATTCGGGCACGGGTGGGGTCCGGCAGGCCTGCCCGATCGGGGCCAATCGGGGTGGGGGGGAGGGGGGCCTGCAGGAGGTTGGCCAGCTGCAGTGTGCATCATAGTGACCAGTCATTCCTATCACTTGACTTTTATATATATATGTAGATTTTCTCCTGACAGGTTTAACCAAGTGTAATTTTTTTTTAAATCACCAAATAAAAGGATGTACTAAGAACAGGTGTGTGTTTTTAACTATGTTCAGACACTATCATAACTTTAACATAGTTTCTATTGAATGTGGGTGGGTAAGATTTATTATGTTGTTAACACCTGTAACAAGAGCAACTTTGTACTGAGTGTGTGGCTTGCACTGTCTTAACACTTCCTCTTTAGTGCTCACAATGATCTCTGAAATATATTATCCCTCTTTTTGGTTGGGTCTCAAAACGATGAGGGAAACTGCCTCACATCACAAAGCTAGTAAGTGGCACATCCATAATTCATACCCAGAACTACAGGGCCCAAAGGACAACGCTCTGAGCTGCTCTGAAGCTTCGCAGACAAACGACAGCAAAAAGACAAGCCAAGTGCAGGAGAAGTCGGGTACCTGAAGCAAACACACCCCTGTTTCTGCAGGTACTAAATTACATGTGATGGCTCAACACTCAAATCCGTCTTCATTTGCCCAGATGAGTCCCAGTTAAATGGAAAACCTCCTCTTTTATCTCTACTAAGTTGAATGAAAAAGCTCAGTCCCAGAGGGTTTCTTACCTGTACTGCTGTCTCCACTCTCCACGGACGATTTACCGTTTTCTGGCGGGTTGTTCATTCTCGAGTCTGCAATAAATCAGAGGTGAATGAAGTTTAAAAAATTGGGGATGCAGTTAGGGGGACAAAATTGTGGCAGAGGGAAAGGTTAAGAATATTGACTAACGTCACAGCCCTGTAGTTCAAAGAGACTGAGTCAATGCTAAAATGTTGGAAATTGCAATAAAAGTTTAACTGAAAAAATTCAAGATTCCATCAACCTTGAAGTGATCCACAAATAAGGAGTCTTTCTAATAAACTTTAAGATTCTTCTAAGAAAGAGAGCAGAAATCTAACCTAAAAAGTAACAATAGATCTGATATGTAAAAGGTGTAAATGCTTTGTAATATGAAGCATAAAATGTTAAAGAAACAAAGCTGGGGAAGCACCTCACCAAGTAAAACATGTTAGTGGCCAATAAAGTTTCTTTTCCCATGAGCAGAGATATTTGTTAATTATGACCAAACAAGCCACTGATAATCTTGACAACAGACTGGACAGTAACTCAAAAGAATGGTATACGGCTACGGCATATCTAAAAAATATCTCCAAATTTACTCCCTCCCCCAAGAAACTAAGCATATGTCAACGTGATATCTGAGTTCACACCTCAATCATAAACCAGTACAAGGAGTTACCACAGGCAAAACAGATACATCTAATAATGTCAAGACTGACTCACCACCATACACAACCACACCCACTTACGAATTATGCTGCCTTGATACCCCCAAATGAACCCACTTCTGTGCCTCAGGTCTTCAGGTTATCTTTTTAATGAAGATGTCACAGTGAAAAGTTTTCATCGAGCAATGTTAGGTTTCCCAGAAGACATGCAACAGATGGGACAAGACCAAGTCTGCTTTTCTTCGACTTCTTCAGAAGTGTGAAAACTAAATATACATTAAATTAAATACAGACCTTATTATACTTCTACAAACTCAAACTTAGGGTATTTATAAATCCAACAAGTTTACTATCAAGCAAGCTTTGCCTTTTCCCCACCAGGTTAAGGACAATTAACTACTGGTTAGTAGAGAATAAACAATTTAACTATATTATATTTGATTTTTTTTTTTTACCAGAGAGTCCATTTTGTCATATGCTTAAATATTTAAATAGGAAATCAAACAGATCACTAGAGTCCCAACCACGTTGCCACAGTGGTATTATGTACATGCACAAGGGATGAGAGAGCTTCATACATTTCACTTCCAACCCAGAAGCTGGGCACCAGCCATTCTAACACAGTGTTTAAAACGCATGCCTGTCTTATGTGCTTATGCAGGTCTTTCATGTCTTTGGTTTGTTTTTCAAAGTTCAAAGGGCTCAGATTCTTATGTCTTTGGTCATAAATAAGGGTTGTTCTACAATTTCCTTTCCCCCACTGCCCAGAAAAATGTAAATGTCATCCGAAAGCATGCTAAGGTTTGAAAGAAACAGGTGTACAACTCAGTGAATACCAACTTTCTGAATGACTTAACAAAAATCTTATGAAAGCCAACAAAGATCACAACAAATGTAATAGAATATGCCATTAAGCATACACACTGCTGAATGCTTCCTTTAGACCATATTTTAAAAGAAAGTGGGGAAAATAATGAAGCAGTTAACATTCATTTTAAAAAGATAATTTTCTAACTATCATAACAACAAAGAAGGCATAACTCTTAACAAGTCATGAGCTCAACCTTATACAAGTCATATCCTAATTTTCCCATCCATAAATTAAAGTTTATGTCACAGGTACTCTATGTGAATTTTCTAAGGATTTTCTATTGAATTGTCAGGAACTTCAAGGACATTTAACAAATTACTTCATGCACAGAATAATAATAAAAATTCTGATTAACGGTACAACTATGGAAAGACTGTTTAAATATTTATTAACTAAAAATAGATATAATTTCTTATTCTAAAATATAATGCTAAAAATATTTCAAAAAGATATTTTCCTTTCCTTTCTTGAGTTCCCAACTTAGTAAATATAAACTGAAATAAGTAATTTCCTTTTTGATATTTGGAGTGCTCCCCCCTGGGCACCCTGAGCTGACTGTATAATGAGTCTAATACACGCTCTGCAAGTTGCTCTTGATGAATTCTTGACATCGGTTTGCTGGTTCAGCCATTCACATGGTTAACAGTGGCTTTTACGGTCTGTGCAGACATCACTACTACCCTGGGTTTAGGCCAAGCCTTCTGTCTACCTACGAGTTCAAACATTTTTCAGAATTATCATTTTATTCTAACCCTGGCAACTGTGAAGGTGATGGGGACAGCATGGCTTTTTCAAATGGGAAAAATGGCAAACAGGAAAAAGCAATCATTTGCAAAGATTTGTAAGATATATGAGTCCTGGAGTTGCCGTCATCGAACTCTCCAGGTGACCAGAATAACCCAAAGAGGTTTCCACAATTTTGCACACAAGCAGGCAAAGCTCAACACAAAGCATGGCCACCATGAGCATCCACTGTATGTCTAAAAACCAAAGAGACTCCATCTCTTATAAATCACAGTCAGCAAAGACATAATTTATATATTCAAGCCAGAAAGCCCCTCTCCAAAGGCTTGTAGCTCTATAGGGATAACTCTAAAAATCTAAAAAAAAAACACACAAAAAAACCCTCTAAAAATAGGCTTTCCAGTATTTAAGACTGTTTTGTGAAGAAGAGAAGCTAAATTTTTTAAAATAAAAAGGCTAATATTGTCAAAATTTGGAAAGTTCAGTTTCTAAAATCTGGAAATTAACCCACAGCCCAACTGCAGTAACCAGGGCAGTCACCCAATCTGTCCTCTTGGGAGCAACTCTGCACTGTGGCTCCACCTGGTTTGCACTAAGTACTTTTGTTTTTTACAAGACATTTCAACTAAGTATGCAAAATATTTTTATTAACATACATATTATTTAGGTACACTTCAGACCTTGTTTCTGATTCAGAGTGTTTTTAGAACTACATGACATGCTCTCAATAGAAAATTTTTTTAAAAAGCAAAAATGTCCTCCATTCAAGTTGAACTCTAAATCCACAATATTTACTGAAAGTCTCTGAACCAGAAGAGCTAGAAGTAGGGAGGGACCTACAGCAAATTCAAGTACTGGTGCTTTGCAAATGCTTCCCCCCTTCCCTGTTCCCCTGGTCTCTCCTCTCCCCCAGCCGGCTGTATAAGTGATGAAGCATTTCTGCATAGCCAACCCCACTCCCACTATTTCCATGTAAAGCTGTAAGAAAGAGCCGTGCTGGTACCCACCTAGAACAAAGTCACTGCAGTCCAGCATTGCTGTGAAATCTTCTAGGTTCACAGTCCACAGCAAAGAAACAGGTAACGGATTGGGGGGGTCAGAAGGTATTACTATTTCTGACAAAACTAAGGGAACGAGAGTGGGAGGTGGAAAGTGGGCTGGGGGAGAAGCAGACTACAACTTCAGTTACACCATAGCCATCTTCAACTGAATAAGGAAACTTCAGTTGCTCAGAGGAGTTTTAGTCTCTCCTATCAGCTAGGACTGACATTGTCAAGGCAACTGAAGCATGAAAAGTTCCCCTTTTTGTAATAAAATAGAAACAAAGATTGCAGCTGGCAGTTTCCATAATGAAGCTTAATCAGTATGCGGGTGATTAGGGCCTTATGCAAATCTCTCCTCGTTAGCACAGCAGCCAGCACTTTGAAGTCCATGAACAATTCATTTACAGAATACACTGAGAGCCCTCCCTGCATAATTTAAATCATTGCATAAATATTTATCAGTTCATTTGCATATTAATTGGCAGTGCGTGAAGGGAAAAATTATCTCCTGAGTGCCAGCATAATAATTAGAAGGATAAAATGAGATTTCTTCCAATGGCCTGGCTTCTCGGACCTAACTTGAGATAGTGCCAGGGGAGAAGGGAGGGACAGGAGACAGAGTTCTGTTAAAATGCCACTGAAATGACACGTACAAATTAGAAACAACTCCACAGACTTAAGCACCTTTAATCTTATTCCTGCTGGCAACAATGACTTCAGTAATAAGAGGATTTGCAAAAACCTTTCTACACAATCCAAATAATCCCAAGGAAACAATTAGCAAGGTAGAAGCAGAACACAGGACCATCAAGATGGTGCTAGCCCACTGATAGGGAAGGTTCCAGATTATTAACATGCGTCCTCAGGGGAAAGTACTGCTCATAAAAGGCAGCAGTAAAAACCCAGAAGCAGGGCAGGATGGTAAAACCACCTTAAGAGTTGGAAGTCCTGATGCACAATTCTTTTTCTACTATGAGCTAAAAGGCTAGATTAGTGGATCACCACATGATGTGTAGCCTTCCCCATCAACCTCAATCAAAAGTGGAAGACAGCCCAGCTGGCATGGCTCAGTGGTTGAGCTTCAACCCATGAACCAAACAACCAGTTTGATTCCCAGTTAGGGCACAGGCCTGGTTGCCGACTCACTCCCCAGTGTGGGGTGTGCAGGAGGCAGTTGACCAATGGTTCTCTCTCATCATTGAAGTTTCTATCCTCTCTCCCTCTCCCTTCCTCTCTGAAATCAATTATATATATACACACTAGAGGCCTGGTGCATGAAATTTGTGCACTGCAGGGGAGGGGGGGAGGAGTATGTCCCTCAGCCAAGCCTGCACCCTCTCTAATCTGGGACCCCTCTAGGAATGTCCGACTGCCTGTTTAGGCCCTATTCCTGTGGGCCTAAACGGGCAGTCAGACATCCCTCTCACAATCCAGGACTGCTGGCTCCCAACCACTTGCCTGCCTGCCTATCTGATTGCCCTTAACTGCTTCTGCCTGCCAGCCTGGTCACCCCCTAACCACTCCCCTGCCAGCCCGATAGCCCCCAACTGCCCTCCCCTGCAAGCCCGGTCCCCCACAATAGCCCTCCCCTGCAGGCCCGGTCTCCCCCAATAGCCCTCCCCTGCTGGCCCAGTCCCCCCCCAACTGCTCTCCCCTGCAGGCCATCTTGTGTGTTGGAGTGATGGTCATTTTGCATACTTGTGACTAATTAGCATATCAGGGCTAATTAGCATATCCTTCTCTTATTATTTGTTGGAGCGATGGTCAATTTGCATACTGGTAATGACTAATTAGCATACCCAGTCGTGACTAGCATATCTGGGCTAATTAGCATATCCCTCTCTTATTATATAGGATATATATACACTGAGTGGTCAGATTATTATGATCACCTGATGTTTGTAGGCAAATTAGCTATAATTTCATGCTGAAGTTGCTAGAGGGCCAGACCATTATAAATAAGGGAAGCAGGTTGTTTACCACAACAGAAGTGATTTTTTTTCCTGAAGATATGGGTAAACAATGTGATTTAACAGCCTTTGAATGTGGGATATATATATACACACATATACACACACACACACACACATATATATATACACACACACACACAAATATATGTATATGCACACACACACACATACATACACACACACACACACGCAATGAGTGGCCAGATTATTATGACCACCCCCATCAGTATTTCGTTGGGCCCCCTTTTGCCTTCAATACTATGGCGATTCTTCTTGGCATTGACTCCACGAGATGTTGAAAGGTGATGCGAGGAATCTGACACCATGCCTGATGAATAGCACTGTCCAGTTCTGTGAGATTTGATGGCTGTGGAACCAGCTGCCTGATGGCTCTTTTAACTTAGTTCCACAAATGCTCAACTGGATTGAGATCTGGTGATGGTGGGGGCCACCTAAGCAAGGTAAAGTCTCCCTCATGTTCTTGAAACCACTCCTGCACAATACGAGCATCGTGGCATGGCGCATTGTCTTGTTGGAAGAAGCCTTCTCCATTGGGATACGCCATCAACATGATAGGATGAACTTGATCAGCAACGGTACTTAGGTATGTTGTGCTATTCAGACGTTGTTCCACATGAATTAAAGGGCCCAAATCATGCCAGGAAAACATGCCCCAAACCATAACACTGCCCCCACCAGCTTGAAGGGTTGTACTCATGCATGTGGGGTGCATGCTTTCATGCTGTTTCCGCCAAATTCTCACTCTGCCATCTGCATGATGCAACTGGAAACATGATTCATCGGACCACATGAATTTTCTCCAATGCTCGACTGTCCAATCCTTGTGTTCCTGTGTGAGTTGGAGACGTTTTATCTTGGTAACTGCAGACAGCAAAGGTGTTTGAACAGGCCTTCGGCTTCCATATCCCATACGATGCAGTGTACGGCTAATATGCCTAAAACGTCAGGTGGTCATAATAATCTGGCCACTCAGTGTATATATATGTGTGTGTGATTGTGTGTGTGTGAGTGTGTGTGTATAAAATCCTACTAAATAATACATCTATAAAATTTAAAATGAATTTACAAGGTAAAACATCAATCCAAACTTTCTAGGTATTATAATGACAACATTGTGTTGGAATCATTCTAGATGGTTCAGAAGATTTATTTAAAAAATCGCATGAAGCAGACATTATTTCCCCTTTAAAAGCAAGGACCCCGAGCCACAGAGGGCTGGAGCACTCTACCCAACATCACACTAGCAACGTGGAGTCAGGATTTAACCAGATTTCCTGACATGAAATCTGAGCTCCTGGCTCTTACCCATGATGGACAAGCTCTATATTCAGGGATGTGGCAGACGTGGGGGAAGGCTCAAGTAAGGCCAGGCTAAAACAGCATGTTTCAGTGTGGTCAGGAGACCAACAATTGGTGGCAAGGATTTGTGTTTAAAAGTCAAGTGTGCGCAGACACACAGGCACATGCACTGGGTGAGGAGAGTTCCCGGGGGCATTATCCCGCTACTAACTGCTTTGATTTAGAACCAGTCTTGGAGCACGCCAAGTGTCTGCCTTTTAAAAATAGTTCACTTTTACCAATGCTAAGGGTGAAATTGAACTCAACATGAATATGAGAAAATGAAAGACAAGATTTTTATTAAAAAAATCTTAAAAAGATTTCCTTGCAAATCAGTAATAGCTAGAAACAAAACCAAGAATCTCTCTCAACTTTCAGATCAGCACTCCATTTATATTGCTAGTTTTTCTGTTTTATAGAATCACGAAGTGCATATGAGGAGAGGGTATGGGGAAAAATCGAACACTGCCCTTTAGTACCTGCGAGACCTAAGTGCCTTCCCTCTTTGAACCTTAATTTTCCCAACTGTAAAATGACGCCATTTCTCTCATGAGGTGGCTGTCAGGATAAGTGTGCTCACGCCTGTCAGGGCAGCTGTGCCAGGGAGACATCAAGGCATGAGGCAGATATGGGACAGCTTTCAAGATCATAAATTTTATTCAATCACAATTCATAACACTGTAGTAAATAAGCAAGACTATAGTATGAAACAGAATATAAAATTCAAATGAGTTTTAAGGCAGAATGTATTGGACTATATAAGTTCTGCTTGGCAGTTAAAGATGAGTCGCAATGATGAATGTGACTAGAATATAGCAAATGTCATAAATGTTTCCTTCCCTCCTCTTCTACTTTCATAAAATTTTAAATTTATTGTCTGTACTTACGAAATAACTCTGCAACTCACCTCCTACCTCTCTGGGCCATATGTAGTAACACTCCTAAACTACTCGTCTCATGTCTTGGAGCTACAGCCATACAATCACTGCCAACCAAGGAGTGTTTGCTGAAAGGTACCATGCAGGGCAGGACCTCAGTAGGGTAATGAGCCTAGGGTCCCACAAGGGGGGAGGAGAGAGGGTCTCTGCACAGCAGGGGGCCGTCTCTGCACAGCAGGGGGCCTACTGCTCACTGAAGGTCAGTATTCAGAGAGGGACCCCATCCCCTCTACTGCAAAACTTCCCATCTTCACTCCAGGAAGAGGGAGTGGGCAAGAGAAAGAGGCAGCCCTGAGATGCAGCTATCCAGGGTGACAAGAAGACTCACCGTTTTAATGGGAAGGGGAATAAAACTCCCTTTCTGTCACCCTTGATCTAGGTACCTGCACATTCTAGAGGGCAGATTTCAATTCCACAAGACTGTCCAGGTCTCTCTAGATGGATTGAGGGAGGATGGCTACCATCTCTCCCCTCCACTCCCCCAACCATGGCACAGTCAGACCTAAAGCAAGGGAACAGAGAGCTTTACTCATAGACTCAAATGTCCACTACATTTGGTCTTCTGTCTGAAATACAGTAAAATGTAACCCAAAAAAGACAACCTTAAAAAAAAATTCCAGATTTCCGGGAGGTTTGTGGGATTGTCAGTCTTTCACATTTTAGCCTGAATTAATCCAACTCAATTGCTTTCACTTTATATCTAGTTTAGGAGTCCATATGTGATGTGATAGTTGTTTCCATTGGGAAAGAGGGCAATAACTACTCTTATAACCTTACGAGAGGCCTGATGCACGAAATTCGTGCAAGAATAGGCCTTCCTTCCCCCAGCTGTTGGCACCAGCTTCCCTCTGGCACCCGGGATCTGGCTTCCCTCAGGCCGCTGGTAGGCACCTGGGACCGGGGCTTCCCTCGCAGCCCTGGCTTCATGTGGAAGGTCATCCGGAAGGACAGGATTTCCAGTCTAATTAGCATATTATGCTTTTATTACTATAGATTTTATAAAAAGTAAATTGAGGCCTAAATAATGCCTCTTAGGTCAACTTAAAATAAGTGCCATAAAAACACTATGCACATCATAACTATTTACTTTTAATGCAAAGTTCATAAATATACATTCATTCACCAATTTTTTATGTCAGACCAAAACCTTTGCTTTCAGTTGAGTTTCCTCTTCTTCCTTGGATGACAATTATATCACTAATACATACCCTAATCTTTCCAGTTTCAATTTATTTAGCTTTGTTTTTCAGGCTTTTCCATCCTCACATTTTACACTGTACATAATATGTATAGAATAAATATAAAGAACTCAAGGAAAGTCTCAGGAAACAATGCTACTTCTTGGATGTAATGTACTGATACATTTATTTTCTTTAACTGCTGTTTTCAACCTACTTAATTGACCCCATGACCCACATACTAAAAAACTGCTTTAAAAATAAGACAGGAACTTAAGACATGTGAAGCTTTCTGAATGCAGAATATTTTCCATTCTTTTCTTTTAGAATAATCAATCCCTAATATCATACAGCTCTCCTATTCAAGTCTAATTCAACAGCATTTTTAGTAATGACCCTTTATCACATCTTTTCAATGCATTCAAGTTAAAGTTTTCACAAAAGCATCATTTTTCTTTTCCTTGGTTTATATAATAATTATTTAAATTGTATAATTAAAGTAAGTAGTACAACAGACTTGGGGCACAAGTCAACAACTCTTCGTCACCATACCACCCACTAGTGGAGGCAGATCTGCACAGACCACTAAAGAGGAGCACTCAGCATGCTGTGGGGCAAACACAGAGCAAAGTCAGTGGCTCTACTCTGTCATTTAAATGGAGGTTTGTAGGGAAAGCCACCCCACTAAGAGGCAGCTAGTATTAAGTGGCATGTGCTTCGGATCCCTTCTGTGGACTGTGCTACCTTGTATCTCTGCAGCCTGTGCACAGCTCACTGACTGCTCCATCTGACACTGGCATCCAGTAAACACATCATCATTACAGAATCCAACCCTCTCAGTGGGGAAAGTATGACTATCGCATAGCTCTACTCAAGTTTTAGCAGTGGCTAGGAATACTGAACAGTTTTTTATATACCTACTTGCCATCCATAAATCTTCTTCAGTGGGGTGTCTATTTCTTCCTTTTGGATTTTTCTAAAAATCTCTATTTTCTAATGGGCTGTTTGTTTTCTTGTTAGGGCTGAGTTTTCAGAGTTCTTTATATATTGTGTAGATAAACGTCCTTTATCAGGTATGTGCCTTGCGAATAATTTCTGCCAGTGTGAGCTTGTGTTTTGATTCACTTCACAGAATTTTGATAAAGTCTAATTACTCAATTTTCAATTTTATAAACCCAGTTTCACTGTCGTGTTTAAAATCCGTTCACCAAGCCTCACATCCTGAAGATGTCTTCTCTGTCTTTTCCCTAATGTGCGGGGTCTAGGTTAGGGTTTTATTTTTAAATCTTCTGTCGGAAAGACTACCCTTCCTCCGCTGAATGTCTTTTATTCCTTTGTCACAAATCAGCGGGCTGTACTTGTTTGGGTCTATTTCTAGGTCTTCTATTTGGTTCTACTGATCATAGTGCCAATCACACCACCAAACTCCCAGGCTTGATTCCTGCAGCTATTTCTAAGTTTTGAAATTAGACAGATTCCTCCCATTTTATTCTTTTTCGAAAATGTGTTAGCTATTCTAGTTCCTTTGAATTCCTATATAAATTTTAGAACCTTATCTATTAAAAAGCTCATGGGGATTTTGATAGGATTTGCCTTACACCTGCATATCTATTTGGGGAGAATTGATACTTCCTATGTTGAGTGTTTTAATCCATAGATACAGTATGTCTCTCCACTTCTCTATATACAGTATTCCTTGATTTCTTCCATCAGCATTTTGTCGTTTTCAGTATACAAGTCCTGAACATGTTTTGTTGGATTTAAAACTAAGTTCATTTCTTCAGCCATTTTTTATGGGTAGGTCAGCTGGTGACAAAATTCTTTGTTTCATCTCAGAATGTCTTAATTTCCTCTTCATTCCTGAAGGACATTTTTGCTGGAAATAGAATTGGGGATTTTGAGCTCTTTCTGCACTTGAAAAATGTCAGGGCAATGCCTCCATGGTTTCTGATAACAAATCTATCTCTGAAATTGTTTTCCCCATAGGCAAGGTGTCATTTCTTTCACTCTTTTCCAGATTTTTCCTTAAGGTTGGAAACTCAGTTAATTTTAAGTAAAATTTACCCAACATAAGACAATCGTAGAAAATGAACTTTAAGTGTGGTATTATAGGTATGTTGTCATGTTCTGTTAAAACTACCACTTTTGGCCCAGCTAATGTGGCTTAGTGGTTGAGTGTCAACCCATGAACCAAGAGGTCCCGGTTCGATTCCCCATCAGGGCATATACCCCGTTTTCGATCCCCCATGGGGGGCATGCAGGAGGCAGCCGATAAATGTGTCTCTCTCGCTATCCTTCTCCCTTCCTCTTTAAAAAATCAATAAAAAATATTTTTTAAAAAAACAACAAATACCACTTTCATGGCACTACTTAAGAAACCCCAAGCAAAGCACTCAACATCTGTTATGAACTGAATCTCCCCAAAAATGTTACAGGCAAACCCTGCAGCATCTGCACATGTGATCTTACTGGAAATATGGTCTTTCAGATGAATAAGTTGAAATGAGGTCATGAGGATGGGCCCCGGCCAGTGCTATTGCTGTCCTTATAAGAAGGGGAAATTTGGACACAGACACATACAGAGGGAAGTGGGGTGGCAGGAAACAGTTTCCCAACACCACCTGGAGCCGGACCCAACCCTGCTGACCCCGTGATCTCGGATTTCTGGCCTCCTGAGCTCTGACAATATATTTCTGTTCTTTGAGCTGCCCAGTTTGTGGCACTTGTTACAGCAGCCCTAGGAAGCTAACACAACACCTGAACCCGAAGTTCCTCACTGACAAATTATTTGTTTTAAAAATTAAGGTTGTTTTTAAAATTAAGATGAGATTATAAGCTATTTTTATAATAATCAGGAATTATAAAAATGATGTTATTATAATCGCTTGATAAATATTTAACAAATATAAGATTTTTCTTCTGTTATAATAAAAAATGTTTAAGTAATGATCTTAAATATTTCCATGTTTTTTAACTAACTTTTAATTCATAGGCCAGAAAATCATCTTTACTGTAATGGTAAGAAGAGTATTAATATTTTAGTCCTCAAATTACATTTCTTAAGAAATTTAAAAATTCTTTTGAAAACTTTTAAAAAAGAACACTGTGTCGAGTTATGCCTGACATATGAAAAGCTGTATATATTTAATACATACAACCTGACAAGTTTGGAGATGAGTGCATCCCATGAGACCACAATTAAGGCATAAAATTATCCATCACCTGCAAGTCTCCTTTTGTCAACCTCCCTTTTGAATTAAAAAATATTTTTGGGTTGTTTTTTTTTGTTTGTTTTGGGGGGTTTTTTTGGTCTTTTTTTAATTTTTAATTTTTTTCATTGATATTAGAGAGAAGAAGGGGAGAAAGAGAGACACACATATCAGTGAAACAAAGAAACATCAATTAGTTTGCTTCCCGCAATGCCCTGCCTCAACTGGGGATCAAACCCACAATCTGGGTTAAGTGCCCTGATTGGAAATCAGACCTTTTGGTATTCAGGACGATGCTCCAATTGAGCCATCAGGCCATGGCTGAACCTTCTGCAGCCTTGGCCGGGTAGCTCAGTTGGTGAGAGCATCACGCAGATAAGCCAAGGTTGCAGATCTCTCTCTCTCCTTCTCTCAAAAATCAACACATTAAATAAAATACTTTTGTGAGTGGTAAGAGTACTTTAACATAAAATCTACTTTCTTTACAAATTTTGGGGTATATAATACAGTATTGTTAACTATAGTCTTCTGAAAACCTAAAATTTGACCCCACCAAAAAAACTCCAAAACTGGCTGCCCCTCTGGCCACATGAGCACTGGACGCAACCCCAGCTGGATACAGGCGCTGGGACAGTCTGCAGCACTGGCACTGCCCACAGCACAGGACAAACAATAGGGAGGGTTGACAAGCTGACTGAACAAAAAGCAAGGCATAGTTTTGGACAGAATGTTTTCCTCTCTATGCTCTACTGCCTGGACTTCCATGAGTATTAAAAGTGCCAGCCCGTACGAGGATGTGTCTAGTCTAGCATGTGCCCAACAGGGGAGGAATTCAATAACCATGAGCCCCCCAGCCCTGCTAAGTGAAGATGATGAGCAACTGCAAGGGATGCTGGGCGTAGTCAAGCAACTTTGTGATCTCTCCATAATGTCAACAGCATCGATAAGTTTCATCTCATCCTTGCAAGCTCCAGTTGGTCAGAAAGAATTTAACTGGAAAAACAATAAAATCCATCAATATAGCTCGCCTTTTAGAAGCCCTAACATGACTCCCCCAAGCAGAAAGATGCCAGGCATTCTAATGTACATTACTCCTCATTTTGAATAGTATCGATTAAAACGCACACACATTACAATTCTGTGCTAGATCTCCATGCTGCTGGGAACAAAACATAGGATGTGAGCTACTCTAAATGTATTTTTAATATCTCATGCTCATATTCTGTGCATCGCCCGCTCTTGGCCAGCCAGGTGTTAATTTAATGCAAGATTCCTGGGTAAAGATGAATTTCAGTGGGTGAGTCAGGTTTTAAGGCAAAGAATCTCCTGGTTTGAGCAATTCTGGGTATTTAACAAAAGAAGAAGGAATTTCCTTTATACTCTCAACATTACAATTTCATTTAAGATAATGAGCTTTTATTTTCCCCAAGCCAATCAATCAGACACGTGAAATGTTATATTAATTTTTAATAATACTCTTTGCTGTAACATCTTTTTTCATTAAAGGTGTTTTAACTAATTTTGAAAGGTTTATTTTAAAAATATTTTGGGAAATTAATCACTGCTTGGTCAACTATAAAAGTAAAAACATGGAGACAAATGTTCAGTTAGACGAAATATACCTTTGAACTTGCTCAAAATAGTTTACTATAGTTTAAACATGTTTATAAGCTACAAATACTTTATAAACACCTTCTTAAAGGGGATATGACCTACACCTTTAAACTACATTATAAAGATGGTGAACAGGATTCCCACAGTGAAATCATTCCAGAGGAAGATGCGGTCTCGCTGCACTTCCTCAGTGTGCCTCTCGTGCTCACAGCATCTTGGATGGGTGAACTCAGGGAGGAAATGATTCCACCATCAGGATCAGTTCATTGGTTAGCACGGAATGGGCTGAATTTACAATTAAATTTTAATTCCAAAAATAATCCAGTTTCATTTAGTAATGGGCTTTGAAACCAGAGGGAACTAGGTTTAAACTCCGGTTCTCACATCCTAAACTCTAGGATTCTGCCCCTAAGCCTGTCTCCTTCTCTGTAAATCAAGTACCATAATACCCCTGAGGGTTCTCCGCAGGCCTAAATAAAATGTATCTGAAAACTTCCATGGCACTTAGTAGTTCATTCATGGTTGCTATATTAATAGAAAAAATACTGAATGTAAAATAAATAAAACCTTTGTCTTCTCTGTTCCCACATTAATATTTTAAGTTAAGCAAAAGGAAAATCCATATGAACTATCCTTTGGTCTGTTTTATTCTCTTAGGCATGTTGCGTTACTTTAAAAGAAGAATTTTTAAAAGGCACTCTAGGAGTCAAAATATGTAGATTCTGATCTAGATGCTGATCTCATTTCTGGCTAGCTGAACCTCCATAAGCAAGTTACTTGACCTCTCTGATCTTCACCTAGGTTAATTTGTATTATGATGACTAGATTAATCTTATAAGACTATTATTTACAAAGCACTTCAATTAACTACCATATAGAGATTATTGCTAAAGTTATATTGTCACAGAACAAACCCTATTAGCATTAATTTCACAACTTGTTCTAAAGAAGTTAGAGCCTAATCTAAGTACAAGGGCCAATCCGAACTGTTCTCCATTGCTGGCTAGGGCACAGGCATTTGAAGCATGACACCATCACAGCAATTCATATCAAATCAAACAATTTTCAAGGAAACCAAGATGGCGGTATAGGTAAACACCGGAAATTGCTGACTCGCACAACCACTTCAAAAATACAACTAAATGACAAAACGACATCATCCAGAACCACAGGAAGGCTGGCTGAGTGGAAATTCTACAACTAGAAGGAAAGAGAAAAGCACTGAGACTCAGAGGAACTGCGGAAGTAAAGTGCAGAGGTACGGAGGCTCACACCGAAAGGGCTGGCAGCTGAGGACGAGGTTGTCTTTTTCAATCGGGAGGTGGTCTCAAGCTCCCGACTGCTCTGAACTCCAGTTGCAGGTGAGTCTCTCGGGATCCAGACTCATACGGGGAGAAACTGGACTGTCTGGCATTGGGCAAAACTCGAGGGCGGCTTTCTCTCAGAGGTGCCTGCAGCGATTACTGGGACACTGAGACATGGGGCCTCTTAGGGTAGGACTGGGGAGCAGCCATAGCTGCTTGCTCCACCCTGTTGGTCCCCTGAGACCCCGCCCCACCGAAGCTGTGCACAGAGGCTTTTGCATATGACAGGCCTGGCCCTTTGCAACCTGAAAATTACCTAACAAACTGCAGCTGAATCAGAGAGACCCAGAACTTCCAAAAGAAGGTCCAAGGCCCCACAGCAGCTTGCATTGCTTCACAGATGGGCCTCATCTGGGCACCTCCAAACCCCAAACAAAGAAGAGGAATCTCTCCATAGCTCCTTCTCGGTAGCCTCAGGCAGAGGCTAAATTAGCACCTCCTTAGAGATCCAAGAGCCAGTGTACCCAGGGGTGAGAGTGGGACCATCCAATTATAACTCCTTAGATCCATAAGTGACACACTCAGGGGGCAGACTCAGTGAGCACCAAAGCCCCATTGAAGCAAGTCTTACCCAGAAGAGTGTCTCCAGCTCAGAAGTTCTTCCATTGCAGACACAGCTGATTCTCACAGCCAATTGGCCTGGAGGTCAATTCCTCCCAGTGATACCTACAACAATCAAGACTTAACTACAAGACTGTGCACAAAGCCCACAAAGGGGTGCACCAAGAGTGCCCACCTCAGGTAATTGGGGAAGCTGAGCCACTGGGCCCTGTAGGACACCTAGCACAGAAAGCCACTCTACCAACACAGGGAAGCATAAAAAATGTGGAGACAAAGAAATAAGTCACAAATGACAGAAATGGAGGAAAGCAAACTACTGGATATAGAGTTCAAAACCACACTTTTAAGGTTTTTCAAGAATTTTCTAGAAACCGCCGATAAATTTAGTGAGACCCTCAAGAAATCTAGTGAGAGCGCCGATAAATTTAGTGAGACCCTCAAGAAATCTAGTGAGACCCTCGAGGTTATGAAAAAGGACCAACTAGAAATTAAGCATACACTGACTGAAATAAAGGATATTATGCAGAGTTCAAACAGCAGACTAGAGGATCGCAAGAATCAAGTCAAAGATTTGAAGTACAAAGAAGCAAAAAACACCCAACCAGAAAAGCAAAATGAAAAAAGAATCCGAAAAAACAAAGATAGTGTAAGGAGCCTCTGAGGCAACTTCAAGCGTACCAACATCTGAATTATGGGGGTGCCAGAAGAAGAGAGAGAGCAAGATATTGAAAACCCATTTGAAGAAATAATGACAGAAAACTTCCCCTACCTGGTGAAAGAAATAGACTTACAAGTCCAGGAGGCGCAGAGAACCCCAAACAAAAGGAATCCAAAGAGGACCACACCAAGACACATCATAATTAAAATGCCAAGAGCAAAAGACAAAGAGAGAATCTTAAAAGCAGCAAGAGAAAGAAACTCAGTTACCTACAAGGGAATACCCATACGACTGTCAGCTGATTTCTCAACAGAAACTATGCAGCAGAAGGGAGTGGCAAGAAATATTCAAAGTGATGAATAGCAAGAACCTACAACCTAGATTATTTTACACAGCAAAGCTATCATTCAGAATTGAAGGTCAGATAAAGAGCTTCACAGATTAAGAAAAAGCTAAAGGAGTTCATCACCACCAAACCAGTATTATATGAAATGCTGAAAGGTATCCTTTAAGAAGAGGAAGAAGAAGAAAAAGGTAAAGATACAAATTATGAACAACAAATACACATCTATCAACAAGTGAATCTAAAAATCAAGTGAATAAATATTCTGATGAACAGAATAAACCGGTGAATATAATAGAATCAGGGGCATAAAAAGGGAGTGGACTATTCTCGGGGGGGACAGGGGTGAGGGGGGTGTGGGAAAAAACTGGACAAAAATTGTACACCTATGGATGAGAACAGTGGGTGGCAGGGGGAAGGGCAGAGCGTGGGGTGGGAACCGGGTGGAGGGAAGCTATGGGGGAAAAAAGAGGAACAACTGTAATAATCTGAACAATAAAGACTTAATTTAAAAAAAATCAAACAAATTTCAGAGTTACAAATGAAATAGATAAATATTTGGAAAGTCATTTTATAGTCATCCCACAGAATTAAAGGCAATCAACATAACACCCGGATTTATCAGAGGCTACGAAATTAGCAGAAAATATTTACCAGGTGTAGAAAGACTATACTCTTTCTCTGAACTGATTCATTAAAAACAGAGTAGTTTAGTAACTAAGAAGGCAGGAGAGTTCTTACTTTCCCAATCTATGAATACAAAAAAAGAAAAAGGCAAGACTGAGTAAGCTGTATGAGAAACATAGCACTTTCCGGGGAACGATCACACACATGGGGAACACGGACTGACTGCCCACCAAGGTATGGTTTGCTGCCCTGGGCAGGCCCCTCTCTTGTGCCCACTTCCTCGTCTACTACACAGGGACCAGCAGCTGTCCTCACTGTGGGAACACACAGGCCAATTAGAAAGTTCCTGGAACATGCATCATAAGGTGTTACTTTTTCATGAAGCTGGATAAAACAGCCTACTTACTATTTTCTTTAAAGGGTACATTTAACTAACACACACACACACACACACACACACACACACACACACACACACGTCCAACATGAACTTCTCTCCAATTTACAAGTATCTACTTGTAAATAGCTTTGAGTACATACAAAGATAATAGATACAGACAGATGAATATAGGTTGCTATCATTGTAAAGTGTTCTGAGAAAAGATACAAGATCACATTTTTGTCTTAGAAAATGAGGAAGATCAACACTTGGCACCCAGGTGTGGAAATTCGTTCACCATCACTGGTTGACCACCATCCTCTTTATCACAAGGCCTCCACATTCTGTAGAGAGTTCTCCAGTAGAGAGTTCAGCAGCCTTAACCAAGGAGGAGTTGGTACCTGCACTGACTCTGGCCTGCTCTATACTGGTACTTCACAGCTATGTTTGAATTTCTGTAACAGTTGGTGTAACTGGTATAAATTAATGAACAGACTGAGTGGTGTAACTAATTAATGAAAACCACCTATGTTTTATATTACTGTCTTCAGTGCTCGTGTAACTAGCCCATATAATTTTTCCTTATATATTTGTGATGTTTCTATTTCATAAAACTCTGAATCAAGAGCTTAGATTCAATAGTGCAAACAAAAATAAAAAATGTAAATACCTCAAACTGCCTTCTTAAAAAAAGAGTTATTTTTGTGAGAGAAGGGGCTCATACTAGCTTATAATGAAAGTAAAGTTTAACATAAAATTCTGCCACAATTCTCCAACAATGGTCCAAAACTTACTAAGACACTTTACTGCAGTATACTACTGAAAACAAAGAAACAGAATTCTTTCTCTTGGAAAAAAAAAAAGTCTGATTTGTACGCACTTTAAGTTCTTTAAGGAATTTTTTTTAAGCATTAAATTTTAAGAGGATTTCCCTAAAACAAAATGAAAAACACCCTGAGACAAATAAATACACAAAACAAATAGAAACTTCAGCACTCCCCACCCCAAACTCTCCAGAGCAGAAACTGTAACAAGGAAAACCCGCCCTCCCTTTCTTTCCCCTTTACAACAACATGATGGTTACAAACTGACAAACCCTTCCTGGCTATCCATTGGCTCATCTACAGGCCTTTCATTCTTTTGAAATCTCCCCAATTTAAATAAGCCAAGTGTGGTCCTTATAACAGTAATCCTGCTAGACCTACTGATTATGCACAAAAACGCGCTTGGCCAGCAACAGCAAAGAGGTTGTGCCGGCCTCAGAGTGACTGAAATAGCTTCAGTACTCATTGAGTGAAATAATAATTATTCTTATAAAGAACAAATAAAAAAAAATCCCATCTTTACTGGAATCATCAAGCAAAATAATGCAAAGTATTTTCCCCTACCCACACATGCCTTTGTTGAGTGACAGTAATAATGTGTCTGTGGAAAGTTACAAGATACCAATTACCAAACAATAACCATTATTTTACTAAAGCAATATAATACTTTCAGAGTGTACTCCCTGTCAGTCCTTTAATGTTATAACCACCGTCCAGAGAAAGAGAGATGGAAGCAATATAAAATCTAATTTAAATAGTAGTTAATATGGTGCATCTTTTCCTTATATAAACTGAATAGGACCGCTGGTTGGTGTTACTGAAAGTTAATTTTTTTGCAGCAGTGATTCTCAAGGGGCAGTACCTGAATCCGCATCAGCAACATCACCTGGGAATTTATCACATTCTCAGGCTCCACCCCAGACCAACGGGATCAGAAACTGCATGGGAGGCCCCAAAATCTGTGTTTGCACCAACCCTGCAGAAGATGCTGTCACATGCTGAACCAAGATTTACAGTGTCTGAAATGTGAAAGAGAAAACGCAATGCTTTCTCTCACTCCTCGGAACTATGTGAGGCATAGGAACAAAACAACGTGTAAAGAACTCAATGGTCTCCGAATGGAGTCTGCTGGCCAGTATCTCATGGTCTACAAGACACCAGAGGTCAGCAATTCGTCATGTCTTTCCCACACACAACAAGCACAGAGAGCATCCCTGTCCCTTCATGACAACTTAAGGAGAGCAGAGTCCCTGCACATAAGACACTCAATCCACTACCACTCATAACCCACTTCCAATCACCGAGGCCTTCAGACAGGAGGCAGCAAACCGAACCATCTATTCCTTTATAATGAGAAAATAATAATTTTCCAAGATGTACTAGGTATATGAGGGATAATCTGTAGTGTGAGTCATAAATTTTAACATTCCTTACTAAGAACTACTAATAAGAACTAAAAAAACTACAAGTATTCAGTTCTTCCTCAGTATCCAACCCTTCAATGCTGCCTTCATATTACAAGACACACTTTTCATTTCCCTGTAACTTCAGTACACCCTGTCACAATTGCTTCCCTATTTCCTTTAAGACATGGGTAGCAATTCAAAGAATAGCTAAACTAGTGACATTTAAGTGACCAGAGACAAGCAGAGATCTAATGGGAAAAAAACACTGGGTAAATCAAATATACTATATGCTATTACAATTCATGAATTCAAGGCCACTGAGTAGTTTTCTGCAGCTCAAAATTAAAAAATGAATTGCTAAATACCTTGAGTATTACACTTGCAAAATGTACTTTTAAAACTATATTGTAAGTTAATCAAAGACGTCACAATTTTTTTAAAAAATCCATTAAATTCAAAGGAAGTGTTTGTTTACTTATTCCCAGGAATATTTCAAAATCTGTTTTATGGTAAAACTAGAGGGCCCTAACCGGTTTGGCTCAGAGGATAGAGCATCTGCCTGCGGACTCAAGGGTCCCAGGTTCGATTCCGGTCAAGGGCATGTACCTTGGTTGCGGGCACATCCCCTGTGGGGAGTGTGCAGGAGGCAGCTGATCGATGTTTCTTTCTCATCGATGTTTCTAACTCTATCCCTCTCCCTTTCTCTCTAAAAAATCAATAAACTATATTAAAAAAACAAAACAACAAAACTAGAGGCCCAGTGTGCAAAATTTGTGCGGGGGGAAGAAGGGGGCGTCCCCTCAGCCTGGCCTGCAATGACACTTGCCTCATCGCCGGGGCAACGACGCAAGCATTTCCCTCTGCTGCCTAGAGGCCCTCCATGGCTGGGGTGGAATGCTCACGCTGCCCGCTCTCAGCGGCTGCTCCCCCAGGACTGGGGGACTCCAGCGGAGCTGAGAGAACTGGGTGACGCCATCTTGTGGCTATGGGCACCACATTTGTGATGGAGTGACTGTTAATTTGCATATTACCCTTTTATTAGATAGGATACATGATAAAACTTTACTCAAAGGCCAGATTCTTGACCTTATATACAAGGCAGAATACAGAAAATAACATACATTTGAATTTTCTTCTGCTTGTCATTTTCTTTTCTTAAAATACTAGAGACCCGGCCTGCACCCTCTTGCAATCCGGGACCCCTTGGGTAGGGTCCCTAGGCCTGGCCAGGGATCAGGGCCTATCGGGGCTTTCCTTCCCCTGGCTGCTGGCAGCTGGCCCTGCCCCTGCTGCTGCCACTGCTTGCCATCTGTGTGGAGCTGCCACCCTTCCCCCACCACCAGTGGCCTCTTTCTGTGGGTGAGAGGCATGGGGTGCAATCGCTTGGCTGGCCTGGGCCTCCCTCTGTGGGGTGATCGCTGGCCGGCCCCGCACACCCACCACAGAGTCGCTGGCCAGTGGCCTGGGCCTCCCTCTGTGGGACAATCAATCGCAGGGTCCCCAGATCGACCGCCCTGCAGAGGGAGGCTCCACCCACCTGCTGCAGCACCACTGGCTGGGTAGCCTGGGCCTCCCTCTGCGGGGTGATCATGGGGTGATGGAGGACACCTCCCCCCCCAAACCCACATGACACCCGCCTTGGCTGGCCTGGAGCCAGTGTGTGTGTCATAGTGTGGTCATTGGGACGGTCGTTCTGCTGTTCAGTTGTTCAGTTGATTTGCATATTACACTTTTATTATTATAGATGTGTGAAATTTAGAGATGTTTTTACTTAAATGTTAAGGGATGTTTTTGCTTAGAGTAAATTCAAATCTCAATTTCTAAGCTTAATATATTTCCAGTAATTATTCTTCTGGAAAAAGAAATACTTGAGAAACAAATCCCACAGTCATCACTCCTGTCTCATTCTACATCAGAGCAGCAATGCTGGATAAACTGAAGTCGGAAATTCTGACTCACAGGCTCCTCTCTTTCTGTTAAATGTTGGTGGCCCTTCGGGACCATCCTCAATCCACTTCTCACTGTAACACTGATTTCAGAGCACTGTCTTTGTGTCACTCCTGGGCCTGGCTGATCCAAAATGCTAATTCTTGACCCTCATGCTTGACTGCACTACAAACTCACAGTGCATGCTGGCTGCCGTTCCCACTCTTCCCACTTGGAGAAGGGCAATGCCATTTAGCCAATGACCTCAGCTCAGGGGAAAGACTCAATGTTCTGAATTCAGCAGTTTTACTCAATTCTGCCACTAACACTAAGGACAGAGCTCCTGGGCTTTTCTGGGTAGTTGTTCTCACGTTGCATAAAGAACGGTGAGTGGTTACTCTCCTTTCTCTGGACATGAACAGGAAGCATATTTCCCTGGTTGCTGGCAGCTGTTTTCCAACCATGAGGAAAAGAATCTGAGGGCAAAGCAACATATGGAGCTCAGTCCTGTCTCTGACGCTCCGGCCTCTCAATCACGTAAGCCACGTTGATTCCCTTGTGTTTCAGCCAGTCTCAGTTTCTACTACCTGAAGCTGAAAGCAACCCACCAATAACAAATATGCAAATTACTAAGAGTTACTAATTTGATGTGTAAAGTAAAATTAGAATTTTCAGACTACACTAAGGATTTGTTTTCTGCTAAAAAGTGTGGCTGCCACATAATGTTTGGCAACTTTGCAAAACTCCTATTATATGTGCACATCTTGGACAAAATGTGGTCTTTTGATTTGTACATGATGGTGTTAAGTTACGGATTTCAGTCTCAATTCTATTCTTTCTGCACATCTATTTAGCTCTTATAATTTTCTACACCATCATAAAACCAAAATGATTCCACAAGATGTCAGGCCAGCTAAGCCACAGCGTTAATACACCCTTGGCACCAAACACACCATGGGAACCCCCATCATGCTCCTATGGGCCTTTCAGTCTTGGCAGTTTCTGCTCCTTCAACCCAAGATGCTTCTGCCCAGGTGGCTTCTTCTGGCTGTTTAAGTCTCTGTCTGAATGTCATCTCCTCAGCAAGACCTTCCCCAACTATTGGTCTAAAAAGCATCTCCCTTCTCAAGTTATGATCATGTCACCCTACTTGGTTCTCTCTGTTCTTCTCATTTTATTTTTTTTTTTTTTTTTTTTTAAATATATATTTTTATTGATTTTTTACAGAGAGGAAGGGAGAGAGATAGAGAGTTAGAAACATCGATGAGAGAGAATCATCGACCAGCTGCCTCCTGCACACCTCCCACTGGGGATATGCCCGCAACCCAGGTACATGCCCTTGACCGGAATCGAACCCGGGACCTCTCAGTCCGCAGGCCGACGCTCTATCCACTGAGCCAAACCGGTCTCGGCATTCTTCTCATTTTAAAACGTGTTTACTTGCCCCACCTATCAGTCCTACTCATTACGGCAACCTTAGTACTTGCAGAACCTGACAAGTGCTCAAAACTATGTGTTGAATGAATGAATGATGGCTAAAGAGTCAATAAATATTAGATCAGGGACATCGGTGTTAAGGCTACAATAAAACTCGTCGAAAGAAACTATTTCCAAAAGAGAAATATGTACTGAGAGCGCACATCTATTGATTTTGAATAAAGGCAGCCCCCCTAACAAAATCCTACTATACTTCTGATAGCATATTTAAATTTCAGCAGTTAAAATATGTTTTTTTATTAGCAAACTAGGGGCCCGGTGCACGAAATTCGTGCACTGGGTGTGTGTGGGGGGGGGGGGGGAGAGTGTCCCTCAGCCCAGCCTCCCCCCTCTCACATACTGGGAGCCCTTAGGCGTTGACCCCCATCACCCTCCAATCGCAGGATCGGCCCCTTGCCCAGGCCTGACGCCTCTGACAGACGCCTCCCTTTTTTGGCGTCAGGCCTGGGCAGGGGACCCTCATTTTCCCCCATCACTGGTTCTGCCCCCAGCCCAGGACTGATGCCTCTGGCCCAGGCATCAGGCCTGGGCAGGGGACCCCCAGACCCCTCCGATTGCAGGATCGGCCCCTTGCCCAGGCCTGATGCCTCGGCCAGAGGCGTAGACCCCCATCACCCTCCGATCGCCTGATCGGCCCCTTGCCCAGGCCTGACGCCTCTGCCAGAGGTGTCAGGCTTGGACAGGGGGCCCCTATCTCCCCCCGATTACTGGCTCTGGCCCCTGCCCAGGCCTGAGGCCTCTGGCCCAGGAATCATGCCTGGGCAGGGGACCCCCATCTCCCTTTGATCACTTGCTCCACCCCCGGCCCAAGCCTGACGCCTTTGACCCAGGCTTCAGGCCTGGGCAAGGGGACCATCATATCCGCCTAATCCCCGGCTCTGCCCCCCGCCCAGGCGTGATGCCTCGGCCAGAGGAGTTGACCCTCATCACCCTCCGATCACCAATCACTGGATCGGCCCCTTGACCAGGCCTGAGGCCTCCGGCAGAGGTGTCAGGCCTGGGCAGGGGACCCCCAGCTCCCCACGGTTGCAGGCTCCGCCCCTGCCCAGGCCTAACGCCTCTGGCCTAGGCGTCCGGCCCCGCGATCCTGGGCTTCGCTTTAGGCCCAGGCAAGGGACCCCTAGCTCCCGGGACTGCCAGCTTCGACCGTGCCCAGCTCCCATCGCTGGCTCCACCCCTACTTCCTGCTATCACTGGCCAGCGTGGAAAAGGCGCCTGATTCTCCGATCATGGCTGGGGGGCAGGGCAAAGGCGGCCCCAGGGCCGCCTTTGCCCTGCCCCACCAGCTCTTAGCTCCCCCCTGGGTTTCTGATCACTGTCAGTGGCAGGGGGCTTCTTCCTGCTTTCCCTTTCGCCTCCCTGCATTGTGCCTACATATGCAAATTAACCGCCATCTTGTTGGCAGTTAACTGCCAATCTTAGTTGGCAGTTAATTTGCATATAGCCCCGATTAGCCAATGAAAAGGGTATCGTCGTACGCCAATTACCATTTTTCTCTTTTATTAGTGTAGATACTTCTTTTATAAAGTCAGGGACATAAGAGAGAAAGAGTTGCTTCTGATTTGTGGTGTTCTTGGCCATTTAATTAATACTAATCTCCATTTTATTCATTCTCTTTATGTTTCTCCTAGATTAGCATGGGTTCTCAGAAATGATAAATTTAGAACTGTCATCTAGTTAATTGATGTGAAATCTGAGAACATTATGAGCAGAAATTCCAGATTCCCACTATAAATCCAGACTGATATTTAGGATCTTGGTAAATGGCGGTAAACTCAGTTAATAACTAAGTTAAAACTTGCTCAGCAGCCTATAAATAGACACAAATCTTTTAAGAAACTCAGCCATTCCAAATCACATCCCAGGTACTGACTGTGCCTCTGAACTCTGCGAAGTAAGACGAATCCTGCTGAGAGTCCTTCTGAGATTCCAGCTTCTCTTTGAAAAATCCTGAGTAGGAAGTCAATTCCTCTATTTGCCGTGGTTGAACAAGAAAGCACATTATTTCAGGAAACTGATGAATCATCTATGTGTTAGTCAAGCGTTTACTATGTGCCAAGGTGTTAAAACGGGCGTGTAGAGTTTACTTAGATTTACCCACGTTACCAATCCCTTTGCTCACCATTCTCTCTTCCATCCTCAGTCTTTCCTCTTGAGTTCAAGATCCTTTCATAAGGACAGCCTCTAAAATTTTCTTTAGCTTAGGTATGTTGGGAGCCAATTCCGTTTTTTATTTGTGGAAAAAATGCACTTCATCTTTATTCTTGAATAAAAGTTTATCTGGGAAAAAATGTTTAAGCTGATCATTATTATTTCTCAGCATTTAATAAGCTTGCTATCTGTAGGCTTCCATTGTTACTGAGTACAGGGAAATGGGGCCTCATTATGAGCAATTGTCTATTCCTTCTGTTTCCTTATTAAGACATCCTTCATATTTTATTTTCTGAAGTGTCATATAATACATCTAGGGGTAGAATTTTTATCTATCCAGCGTGGGGTTTCATTGTGTTTCCTGAAGCTGAGAACTCCAGCCTTTTGTCAATTCTAGAAAATTCTCAGCCAGTATGTATTTGAATTGATAATAGCTAAGAACTGTATTCTCACTGGAAATCCAATTAGATTCATTTTAAACCTTCTCATTCTATCCTTGATATCTCCCAACTTTTCTTACACATTTTGTCTTTCATCTATAACCTATAACTAATTTATAACTGCTGCTACATCTAGTTCATTTTCTGAGCCTTCTCATCAATCCATTCTTCAAAAAGAGTCCAACCTACTACTTCACTTGTTCACTGAGTTTCTATAATTCAGTGACTATTTCCTTCCTTTCTACAAATTGCTTCTTTGACAAATCTGCCTCCTCATTGTTATGCTTTGTTCTTTGCCCATGTTTTCATTTCAACACCCTCTTTTATTATTAAAGTCTTTATAACTTTAATACTAAACCTGATTGATTCGAATACTCTGAAGTCCTTGCCGGGAGAGAGGGTCTACTTCTATTGTTGGTTGTTTTGCTGCAAGTCTGATGCTGGCTGGTTCCCTCCTAGGTTCTATAATTTGGGATTCAACTCATATTTGGAAAACTAACCTGAGGAGCCTGGGTTGCAGGTACATTCCTTCAGGCGGGTCACACGTCTGCCTTGGCCCCACCAGAGCACTTCTGGCCCAGGATGGCTTTTATTTATTTATCTATCACTAAATGAAGTAGATGACCAGAATGACCGCGAACTTCAGCCTGAGCCACTGAGTAAGTTGTGGGGCTACAGAGGAAAGTACAAGAAGGGAAAATGTGAGGTGAAGGGACAAGGATAAGTCTGGATGCGTTGAAGTCAATGTGCCTATGGGAGAGTTCTGCAAATAGCCGAATTTACAGGTCTGGGATACTTCTCCCTGATCAAAGTATCCCAGCACACACTGCCTCACTCCAAAATGATCCCACACACCAGGCCACCCTCCACTTCACGCATAGACTGTCACCTCTCTCCCCACCCAAACCATAGTGACTTCAAAAACTGTCCTACAGACAAAATGCCAAGGATCTCTATGTCTTCAAACTTGGACTTTTCTTTATTCAAGTCATGAACTAAATCTTCCTTACTCACTTTTTTATTAATCAATCACCTTGCCTAGTGTGCAAAAGAGTGCCTATAAGAGAGAAATACAGTGAAAAAAGATGCAAGATACCTAGAAAAGAAGAGCCTTGCAAACAGTTTTATTGCAACATCTAATCCAGCGGTTCTCAACCTGTGGGTCGCGACCCTTTTGGCGGTCGAATGACCCTTTCACAGGGGTCGCCTAAGACCATTCCTGCATATCAGATATTTACATTACGATTCATAACAGCAGCAACATTACAGTTATGAAGTAGCAACAAAAATAATTTTATGGTTGGGTCACAACATGCGGAACTGTATTTAAAGGCCAGAAGGTTGAGAACCACTGTTCTAATCCAAGCAAACGTCCATTTCTCCTTGCTGCCTCTAGGCTGGGAGGGAGACACAAAGCATGCAGCAGGCCAGTGCCATCTGGGGTTCCGGACTGCACAGTGAGAGGAGATGCTGGAGCTAGACTCACTTGAGCTAAGTGTGCACACACGTGTTCACCGGGCGGTGGGTGGAGATGACATTATAAATGCAGGCTTCTATTTCCCAGGGGCCTTTGTTTCCCCTGGTGCTAGGCCACTGTTTCTGAACCTCTGCGCTGCTGACGTTCAGGGTTTGTTATGGGGACTGTCCTGTGCACTGTCAGATGTCTAGCAGTGACCCGAACCTCTGACAACCAGATGTCAGTAGCACTCATCTCCCCCCAATCATGATGATCAAAAATGTCTCCAGCCATCAAATATCTCCTGAGGGACAAGTTGTGTTATTTGAGGACGCTTCTCTAACACCCTCTTTTCTGAGCTTCCCTTTCCAGCTCTGAACTCTCCTCTTCAACTAATCCTGGCTCCTGGAAGGCTCTTTGACACTCGGCGGACCCATCCTCTATTATCCAAGCAACTCTTACCCCTGTTCTATAGATCTCTGCACCATAGTCCTGTCCCAGGATTCGTGACGCATGGATGTTCCCATGCTGCTCGGAGGTGTTCTCACTGGGTGCACTGCAGGGGCTCTCTGCTCTTCGAGTCCAGGGTCTGGTTCTCTAAGTCTTTCCGAGTCCTAGCATTCTCCCACTTCACAGCTAGCATTTCGTGGGCCCTTCCTTACTGTGGTCCAATCACTGTCCTCAGCACTTTGCATGCATTATCCTCAAAACAGCCAATTCACAGATGAGGCAACCAAGATGCAGAGTGGCAGGGAGCCCAGGAATGAAACACAGGCGTCTGGCTCTAGAACTCACTCTCAACCCCCAGACTACCTGCCTCCCAAATGCTGATAAATAACTGCAGCTCCGCCACCTACTCGGGATTCCATCACCTGGGATCATAGGCAATTGCAAAGCTTTATCTGTTTTGTATTTCTTGTCCTTTTGTTTTTCCTATAAGAGCATACCAAAAACAAACTAGTGAGACGTACATTTTGCACGGACCAGCAGTTTCCTGTCTGGCAGAGGTGACAGAGGACATTTTGTGAGGCCAACACAGGGCCTACAACATAGTTTCTCAACAAGTAACTAGGTTAATGAATGCCTAACACAGCTGAATTTTTGTAATGATGCAGACGGAAGTGTTTCCGTTCCTTTGTTTTCCAATCCTTGGCCATCCCTCTTCTGGACCATCCTTTACTGAAGCACTGTGTCCAAATCAACAGACTAAAAACAAGACAGATGTGTGGCCCAGTGGTTGAGCATGGAACCAGGAGGTCTCCAGTTCAATTCCTGGTCAAGGCACATGCTCAGGTTGTGGGCTGATCCCCAGTAGGAGTGTGCAGGAGGCAGCCAATCGTTGTTTCTATCTCTCTATCCTTCTCCCTTCCTCTCTCTCTAAAACCAATAAAAACATATTTTCAAGAAAATAGAGATCATTATGTACAAGAGTGGGAACTTTCTTTTGATGTTTCCAATAAACTTTCATTTAAAATCCAGAACTAGTCTTTTGGCCACAGTATACCAATCTGTCCTTTTCAAATAATAAACAACTTTTAAATTCTCTTCCCTACTAATTGCTTGAAAACCATAATCCTACAAGTGTAGACTGGAATATTTTCCCCAAGCCCATTATTTTAAACTTGTACATTATAGCTTTGTCCATTTCTCCTTATTCAGACAATTGCAGTCACAGATGCTATGCTACTAGGGCAGCACTCCCCAATGCTTTATATAAATTCTAAGTAAGACAGGTCTAGAAATGGACCTCTGGAGAACTATATATCACTTACTAGAGCCCCTGTGCATGAAATTTGTGCATGGGGGGATGAGATTGTGTCCCTCAGCCCAGCCTGCACCCTCTCCAATCTGGGACCCCTCAAGGGATATCCGACTATCTGCTCTTCATGTCCACGGACAGTCGGACATCCCTCTCACAATCCAGGACTGCTGGCTCCCAACCACTCACCTGCCTGCCTGCCTGACTGCCTGCTAACCACTCCCCTGACAGCCTGATCGATGCCAAGCTGTTCCCCTGCCAACCCAATTGCCCTTAACTGCCCTTCCTTGCCGGCCTGGTTGCCCCCAACTGCCCTCCCCTGCAGGCCTGGTCACCCCTAACTGCCCTCCCCTGCCTGCCATCTTGTGGTGGCCATCTTTGACCACATAGGAGTGGCCATCTTCTGTTGGAGTGATGGTCAACTTGCATATTACCTCTTTATTATATAGGATGTTTCTTCATCTAGACCAAACCCCAATGCAGACTGACAACTCCACCCTCCTCCTACAGCAAACATGCCAAACTCGTAGCCCACAGGCTGCATGTGGCCCACAACAAATATTTTTGTGGCCCAGCCAATATAACAGTATGTAAGAAACGCTTTAATACATATTTCATAACTTAATTTTTACAATATCCTGTAATGCATAATCTATATATATAAAAGCCTAAGCAACCAGCCGACCGGCCAGTAGCTATGATGTGCACTGACCACCAGGTTACAGACACTCAATGCAGGAGCGGAACCACAGGCATGGAAACATGAAACAGACTAATGAATATCAGAGGGAAGGGGGGGAGATGGAAGGAAGAGGTTAACCCAAGATCTTATGCATACTAGAGGCCCAGTGCATGTGCACCAGTGGGGTCCCTTGGCCTGGCCTGCAGGGATCAGGCCGAAACCGGCTCTCTGGGTCCTGGATTGCGAGAGGGAACAGGCCAGGCTGAGGGGCCCCATGCACTGGGCGTCTAGTGATTAATAACAAGCTACAACGTTCGCTAATGACTAATTACTATAATCGTATTGCATTCATTTCCCTTATGCGCCTTACGTGCAGGTGTACCATTTCTCTCCACTAATACTAGCATCGAATATTTTAGCAGCCGACTGCCACATCATTAGTGTTGTACCGACTTGTTTGGTGTGCGCAACAGGAAATATTTCGCTTTCGGAGAACAAGAAAAATAGGTTTATTTGTGTTACGCTTATTATTTGTGCAGTTATTCAGTGTCTGGTAAGTTAATGTTTAAGAAAAAAATTAATTTTTATTAAAATGTTCTATTATTTTGTTAATTACTCATTTATTTCAGCCCTTTGTATTCAGCATGTCTCTATTGAAATTAAACCTACATTTCTATGAAAATTGAAGCTTTTGTTTTTTTGCAGCCCATATAAACTTAAACCTTGTTTATTTGGCCCATGTTAGCCTTTGTGTTTGACATGCTTGTCCTACAGGGATGTGATCTTAACACATTTACAGCACTTAGCTTGGTGGATGGGGATGGGGGACACTACATGAATGCTGTGGATCAGATGATTGCATTAATGTTACCTGGCACTTTAGAAGCACTTAATAGCGCTGAGTCCCAAGTGTCCCTGCTCTATTGCTACGACACTGTGCACAGGAGCCAGTGCACATGGACATTTTATAACAAGAGTCCTCTGCAGGAGGACAGCTTAAAACCTAGGAGACTGACGATTTAGCACAATTAATTTCAGGGAAGGGTCAGAAAGAAGAATGACCTTCCCCTTTAGGCTAAGTTAGAACTTAAAGATTGAGGCTATGGAAAGAATACACAAAGGAAACCATCCCAATGACACATGAAGATCAAGCGTTCATAAAAGCCTACATTAAAATAAGTTCAAACAAAGCAAAGCAAAAGTGATTTGTAACACACCCTGACCCTCACCTTAAAAAACACTAAGGGTCATGTAAAAGCCCAATGTCAACTATCTTTTCAAGGCCCCTAAGAAATTCTATCTCTGGCAGACACAGGCACAGAACAACCGACTGTACAATGTTCTGTTGAGAGCAGAATTAATGACACCATTGACTAGAAAAAGCACTGATTCCTGATGAACAAACACAAGAGCACAGAAAACAAACTTGTTAATGGCAAACATTCCTAGTCTTAGGAAAAGCTATACTGCTCACTCTAATGTACTGCAGGCAATCCTCTACGACAGCAAACTTGTTCTGTAGAGCAGCGGTCACCAACCTTTCAGACCTCACGGACCACCAGCGGTCCGCGGACCACCGGTTGGCGACCGCTGCTGTAGAGGGCAGAAATAACCACGTTAGTCTTCATGAATCTCATCACAACTGCTCCACTCTGCCCAGCAGCACAAGAGCAGCTACAGCCAGTACCTAGATCACATGGAAACATACCAGGGCAGCACAGAAACATACTTAGAGAACGCAGAAACAAGTGGGTGTAGGTGTATCCCAATAAAATTTTACTGATAGACACAGAAAGTTGTATTTCATACCATTTTCATGTGTCATGAAATACTATACTTCTTTTTATTTCTTCCCATTAAAAATGTAAAACTCAGTCTTGACTCCTGGGCCATACGAAACCAGAAAGCACGCGGAGTTGGCTGGAGGACCACCATGCACTATCCTCCCTGCATTATTCCCAACAATGTCTATAGAAACAAGCCGCAACAATCTATTAAAGTTTGTTTCAAATATCTTGATGTTTCATTCATTTCTCTTCTCCATCCCCAGTTCCAAGCCTTCCACAGGCACTTTCTGAAGTCTGGCTTATCAGACCCCTCCCCTCCTTACCCATCCCCCTCCCCAGAGTACAGCTTGCAGTCCCCTGGATGATTTTTAATCAAAATCTACCCGTGCCAGGAAAAAAAAGCTGCCCATTGGCATTTTTTTACAAATCCTACTTCCCCGAACTGGTGTGAAGCTCTAAATGTGTGCACGCTCAATCTTTCAGTAAACTCAGGTCTGGCCATCGCACTGCGCTGTTCCCTCGCAGCTGTCATTTGAGTCTAATTCTACAGTGAGGTCCGTGAGGGCGCAGCAGTGAGGCTGCCTATTGCAAAGGCCGGTTTTAGTCACAAATACATTTCATGTTTAAAATCTTTCCAGTAACTGTTCAAATGGCTTCACAGGAAACTCAGAAAAAGAGCTGGGCTATTACTCTCAAGGCCTCTCTCATCACTTTCCCAGTAATGAATTTCTTTATTCTTATCTTTAAAACTTACTACTTACTTTATTATTTTCCTAATTAGTATTATTATTCTTATAACAATATTATTAACATAATGTTTCAAAATTAAAAAAATAGATCTCTAAATTTAAAGCCACGGGGTCCTAAAATGTTAAATTATTTAAATAATTAAAACTGTGTAAGTCTTCATCTCATCCGAGTATAGTATTTGAAAACTGTTCAAATCAGTATTGACTTAGAAGGTGCGATCAGAAACCTGGGAAGTGTCAAGAAGTCATTTCCTTCAGGAAAGTGTGTCCATATGTGGTACTGTAACTGCCTGGTCTCTGGTGCAGGGCCTCTCAGATTAGCAGAGAAATACTGAGGCTGGTGCAAAGCCATTAAATGGGGTCAGAGCTGTGTTCAGAAAGGTGATGGCAGGAGATGTGCATTCAGTAAGTCCTGCATTCACTCTCCTCTCCCCCCATCAAACTGTCAATCACTGCTCCCCATGACATCAGCATAGCTGTAGCAGCAAGGATGCCACAGTTGAGCAGTGTGTGTTGGACTGTGAAGCAATTTCTCCTGAAGATTTGATGCCTCCTCAAAGAACAGAAGCTGACAAACAATCCCACCTATGACCAGAGAGGCACAGCGAGATCAAATGAGAACCCCACTCTCTCCTGAGGCTCCGGCTGCACCTTTAGGAACCTCCTGCCCAGACAACAGAAAATGTGATTCCCTACACAGTACAAAGCAAGGAGCCCTTTGCCTTTTATTTGGCTGCCAAGTATATAAATCAAAGGATTTCTTGCAAACTACTACACCCAGAAAACCAGAAACCAAGGGCGTGGTTCCTGAAAAGCAACATCCAGAGTCCATTCAAGTCAAAACATTTCCTCATGAAGTCAACATATTTATTATTATTTGTTTGTTTGGTTTTTACTTCAAGTGTATAAGCCAGGTTTCAATGTGAACCACTTACTGACTATCCAATTTCTTTGAAGGAATAAAAATAAATACATATAGTCCAAACCTCCAATTATCAGATAGTTCCACTCTGCAATGAATTAAGGTTTCTGACTATTTCCACAAACTTGCTACCCTGATAATGTTTAAGTGATTAACTGAAGCAAACAGCTCGAATCATACATTCCTTTGCAAATGCAACTGCTGTTTGTCAGCAACATTAAAACATTACCATAAGCAGGCTCATTGCAAGTGTGCAGAATATGAACTTCAATAGTTTATCTCCCAAATTTTAAGTTTGGTTCCACATAGGTTATCCCTTTTCTTATTTGCCATTCAAAGCTTTTTCTCCTGTCATTTCTCAGTTCCAGCCCAACGAAAAGACACGTAAGACCACAAACCTAGCCAAAACCGGTTTGGCTCAGTGGATACAGCGTCGGTCTGCGGACTGAAAGGTCCCAGGTTCGATTCCGGTCAAGGGCATGTACCTGGATTGCAGGCACATCCCCAGTAGGGGGTGTGCAGGAGGCAGCTGATCGATGTTTCTCTCTCATCGATGTTTCTAACTCTCTATCTCTCTCCCTTCCTCTCTGTAAAAAATCAAAAAAATATATTTTAAAAAAAAAAAAGACCACAAACCTATGCTAAGCCATCCACATGATACCACAGAGCCAACATCCAATGGAATGCAGGAAGATCAGCAAATTTCTCAGTATTATAAGAATTGTGCTCAGCAATTAAACTTACTCCCATTTGCCTATTTTGTCAGAAAGGAGAAACTAACTCACCAACCTATAGCGAATGTAAATCGAAGTTATTATTTTTAAAATACAGGCTTTAAAAGGCATGGAGCAGAAGAATGGCAGCAACGCTGGGTTCCTCCCACCTGCCCCGGATTCTCGGGCTGCGGCCCCCTGGCAGCTCATTTTCTCTCCTTGTGGAGTTTTACTCAGTGTGCATGGCTCTCACTTCCATCTCTCCCCTGTTGCTCTTTAAAAGGAGTAAAGCAACTCTCAGAGAACGCCTGAAGACATCAAAGCCCTGCAGCCTGTGTGTGGCCTGGAGGAGAGGGGGAAACGCCGGGTAATGAGGATCTGCCTATTTACCTTCTGTGCAGGGCATGGGGACGGCAAGAGAAACTGGGCAGGGTGCGCATTTGCTCAAAAGAGAACATGGCAGCCTAATGGGAGGCCTTTGTTCTTCCAAAGGGTCTCCTTTCCCCTTTTGTGTTTCACTTAATTCATGGCATCTGAGCTGCTCTTGAACTTGACAGACTGGGAGAAAGAAAGAGAGAGGAGAGGGGGAGTTGGACACACAAAGAGAAAGGGAAGGGAGGACTTCAAAGAAAATTCATTTCAAAAAAATTAGTTCTCCTGACAGTTTTGATGAAGTTTTGGAACTTTAAAGGAGTTAGAGAGGATCATTCTGTGTTGACATAAATTCAAGTTTCCCAAAGACTGCAACAAGTAACAAAGCAGATAAATAAGAACTTGGTACATATTTTTCTGCTACACTGTATTTCTTGAATAACAGCTGATTCTCCACAATTACATGAAAACAGCAATATACCAGGAAGGGCCAGTAATGAAATGATTTCCCAGTTCAGGGGAACTTGACTTAATAAACACCAAGAACACTGCAAACCCACCAGCACCACCTGCAGGAGCAACGCAGATGAGCACGCCACAACATATTGCAAGCCCAAGACTTTAAAAAAGAAACAGTCACAACTAACCTTTGGCATTCTCACTCTAAAGTGAAGAATTACAAACTTTTAAGGCAGTGAAGAACAAAGCCCTGTGGACAATGTCAGATATTCCTGACTACAAATACAGAACTTCTGGAAGATCTTTTGCTATGTTACCTATTAATACAAAAAAGGCTACCTCAAAACAATGAAAGATCTGGCTATAAAGCAAGATGACTGTCCCATGGCTTCAAAATAATTTCTCTTTTTCTGATGTAAAACATAGATTCATTTAAAACAATCAAACATGTCTGAAATGTAGGAATGTACCCTACTCCCATGGTTAGCTTAGTATTTTTCTAGGTCTTTCTTCTACGCATATCTGACATATATAATTTTGTGCTGGATACCATACATACTAGTTTTTGGTGAGTGTTTTTTAACACCCACCTCCCCTAATTTAATATATTTTCTACCTCCTTTCATGCCAGTCCACATATATTGTTGGTAGTGTATAGTATTCTACTGGAAGGATGTACTAATGATTGGTGACCAATATGCTGTTGATAGGCATTTGGATTGTTTCTTTTTCCACTTTATAAACAACGCTTTAAGAAATAGCTCTATGTATATGCATCTCTGCTTACTGGCATAAATGTTTCTGAAAATTGGAAAAAGAAGATGGCGGCGATATAGGCAGATGCGTCCCAGGTTGTGTCCCGGAGCAAATGGAGTGAGCAGCTGAAACTAGTAACACCCACCCCGAATTGGTGAAATTGCTCAGCTGGTGAGACCGTATGCAGCCCGGAAGGGCAGAACTCCCCTGGAAAGGTAAAAAAAAACACAGGGATTTGGGCAGGAAAGTTTGCCAGACCTCTGAGCCCAGACAGCTGCGTCCCCTGGGACAGGCACAGACCCTGACGGGGGAAAGGAGATCTGCGGGATTCCTGGCGCTGCCAGGGGATTTGAGAACTGGGTTCTGTGACCACGGATGACTGAGCCTAAAGGGGGCAGCCTGAAGAGCTGACCTGACCATGCAGTGCCAGTAAGAGAGGAGCTTACAGAACCTAAGCCTTCCCCGTTTCCGCGGCCGGCATTTGTTTGTTTGTTCTCACCGAATCCTGTTCATGGGACAGGCCAATAACTATGGAAGAAATTGAAGCAGTCATCAAAAAGCTTCCATCAAACAAAAGCCCAGGACCAGATGGCTTCACAGGGGAGTTTTACCAAACATTCAAGGAAGAACTAAAACCTATCCTCCTCAGACTACTACAAAAAATTCAAGAGGAAGGAACGCTTCCAAGCTCATTCTATGAAGCCAGCATCACCCTAATACCAAAACCAGGTAAAGACAACACAACGAAAGAGAATTACAGGCCAATATCCCTCATGAACATAGATGCCAAAATCCTCAACAAAATCTTAGCAAACCGGATCCAGCAGTACATCAGAAAGATCATACACCATGACCAAGTAGGATTTATCCCAGGGATGCAAGGATGGTACAATATCCGCAAATCAATAAACGTGATACATCACATAAACAAATTGAAAGAAAAAAACCACATGGTCATATCAATTGATGCAGAGAAAGCATTTGACAAAATTCAACACCCATTTTTGATAAAAACTCTCAGTAAGGTGGGAGTAGAAGGATCATACCTCAACATAATAAAAGCCATATATGACAGGCCCACAGCCAGCATCATACTCAACGGACAAAAACTAACACCATTTCCCCTAAGAACAGGAACAAGACAGGGATGCCCACTCTCACCACTCCTGTTCAACATAGTACTGGAAGTGTTAGCCATTGCAATTCGGCAAGAAGAAGAAATAAAAGGCATCCAAATTGGAAAAGAGGAAGTAAAACTGTCCTTATTTGCAGATGACATGATATTATACATACAAAACCCTAGAGACTCCATCAAAAAGCTACTAGACTTAATACATGAATTTGGCAATGTAGCAGGATACAAAATTAACCCCAAGAAATCTGAGGCATTTCTATACACCAATAGTGAACTTTCAGAAAGAGAGATTATAAAAACAATCCTGTTTACCATCGCACCAAAAAAATTAAGCTACCTAGGAATAAACTTAACTAAAGAGGTAAAAGACCTCTACTCAGAAAACTACAGGATGTTGAAAAAAGATATAGAGGAAGACATAAACAGATGGAAGAACATACCGTGTTCATGGATTGGTAGAATCAACATCATTAAAATGTCCATACTACCCAAAGCAATCTATAAATTCAACGCACTTCCCATTAAAATACCAACAGCATACTTCAGAGATCTAGAACGAACTCTCCAAAAATTCATCTGGAATAAAAAAAGACCCCGAATAGCTAAGCCAGTCAATGAAGGAAAAATACCACATGTTCTCACTCATTCATGGATAATAGAGACCATTATAAACTTTTGAACAATAATAGATACAGAGGCAGAGCTGCCTCAAACAGATTGTCAAACTGCAGCGGGAAGGCCGGGGAGGGTGGGTGCAGGAGGTAGGGGGGTACGAGATCAACCAAAGGACTTGTATGCATGCATATAAGCATAACCAATGGACATAAGACACTGGGGGATAGGGGAGGCTAGGGGACTGTCTAGGGCGGGGGGAAAAATGGACACATATGTAATACCCTTTGTAATACTTTAAGCAATAAAAAATAAATAAATAAATAAATAAATAAATAAATAAATAAATAAGGGAAAAAAATTAATAGCTGCAGGTCAGATTCCTAAATGATAGGGTACAAACATTTTTCAATCTAATAATATTATCAAATTGCTCTCCCAAAGTGTGCCAAGTTACGTTCCCAATACTACATGAGTGCCTGTGTCCCTAATCCTAGATAACATTTCAACATGTGACTCAGATGAACACTGCTTTTTAGAACTTTCCCTCATAAATACTCTCCTTCAAATTGAGAATATAAAACATTTATTCCCAATATTTACTGATGAAAATATTTTATAGAAGCAGTATATTTTTAAACTGGCTTTACAACCAATTATAGTCATATTTCATTTCATCTTACAAAAGAATTACTACCCAGCCTCATTACTCATCACAATGTATTCAAAAGCACGGAATATCTCCAAATCTACCCTTAGAATAACATGTGATACCAATAAGGAGATTTAAAGAATTTGCTGCAGGTCTCAAAAGCAACTGTAAAAACAGCAGGTCACATAAACAAATGAATAACCTTTTCAAAGGAACTATTTTGAACACAGAATGCTCAGTTAGATGTAGGAACATGAGCATGCATGTGTATGTCAGTTACAGTATATTTGTTTAGAAGTACGTGCAATCATTCTAATCACCTGTATAGACAAGAAGTTGTAAAGGTCCGTGGATGTTAACAGCATAACTGAGTCTGAGTTTTGATCCTGAGGCAGGGTTTCTCATATTCTGCCCACTGGCATTCTGGACTGGAGCACTTTGCTGGGTAGGAGGGCTGACCTATGCATTGCAGTATTTAGCATAAGGCCCTGAGGTGGGAGCATGCCTCTGCCTTTTCCTCTGTGAAACAGAAATCACTGGACACTATGTTAAGAACAGACTGCAGGGCTGCAAGGTTGGAAGCAGAGACCAGTTCATTCAAGTGAGATTTAGACCAGAGTGGGTAGTGGGGATAAGAGTGCTTGGATTTGGGATATATTCTCTTCTTAAATATGTCTTTACAAGAGGCCCGGTGCACGAGATTCATGCACTAGTGGGTGGGGGGGATCCCTCAGCCTGGCCTGAGCCCTCTAGCAGTTTGGGACTCCTTGCTCCTTACCACCCGCCTGCAGCAGAGGTGGGAGAGGCTCCCGCCACTGCCGCTGGACTTGCCAGCAGTAAGCCCGGCTTCTGGCTGAGCGGCGCTCCCCCACTGACCACCAGAGGGCAGCTCCTGTGCATGTCATAGCGACTGGTCGTTCTGCAGTTTGGTCAATTTGCATATTATGCTTTTATTATATAGGATTGATTTCAGGGAGAGGGAGAAAGAGATAGAAACATCAACAGTTAGCAAGAATCATCAATCAGTTGCCTCCTGTATACCCCCTACTGGGGATCAAGCCCACAACTTGGGCATGTACCCTGACCAGGAATCGAACCATGACCTCATGGTTCATAGGTTGATGCTCAACCGCTGAGCCATACCAGCCAGGCTACTACCAAACACTTTTCCCCTCGGGCTTCAGCACACTGGTCTCTGTCTGGTAGGGCCTTCTCACTGGTCACCTTGCCTATCCACCCCGGCTGGCACATCTCAGTTCTCAGCTTGAAATTCACTTCCTTAAAGAGACCTTGCTGACATGCCACTCTGACTTGACCTCACTTCCTTCCCCCATTAATTCTCTCAAGTACCCCAAAGTACTTTTCCTTGATAGGACCCACCCCAGTTCGTAATTGTAACTTAATTCTACTGAGTGAGCAATGTCTATCTCTCAAGACTATAGGCTATAAAGCATAGGGACCACTTCTGTTTTACTCACCATCACATCCGCAGGGGATGGCACAATACAAGTCCCAACCAAGTACAAAAAATACTTTTTGGTCGAATGAGAGTTTTCCTCCCAGCTCTGCCAGATACGAGCGGGTCACTGAAGTTCTCAGGACGGCAACATACTTTGAATCTCCTGACTCTGAGAAAGGGTACAGAAACCAGAGTAAAGGAGACAAGGAAAGAGGACATCGCCAGGAGTCTCAGGGCCGTTTCTCTGAGGCAGTCGGAAGTGGTGGAGAGAGACATGAGAGAAGGCCTTGATTGCTGGGCTGTGAAATTCGGACTTTATTCAGCAGCCACAGAGCAGTGCTGAAGGCTTTTTGAGTGGTACAACGCCATCATCAGAACCATGTACCTGAAAGATTAATCTATCTGTAAAGTATAACTAATTAAAGAATCTGAATGCAAAAATTTAATTAGAATCTAACAGGTGAACAGGGCCTCGACTAGTTTTAAAAGGTAGTTGGATATGAGAAATATACACATACATATTTTTATTACATATTAATTAATGATGATTCTTAGCATTATTTAATAACTAAATTAAGCCTTTATTTGTTTTAGTTATGTTTATACAGAAAACAAAAATGTGATCCAACAATGGAAAATACTTCCATTTTCCCATTCATTCATTACTCACAATTCAACCAGGTTAATCTTCCAAAAGCATGGCTCAGATCATATTACTCAAAAAACTTTAGTGGCTCCCCACTGTCTACTGAACCAAGTCCAAACACCTTAGCCTGATATTTAAGACCCTACACAAACTGGCCCCAACTTACCTACTTTACTCCCCTATATCCTAGCCAAATTCAACTACTTTTGCTTCAAACCCAGCCAGATTTTTCTGCCTCTACCAGGCCGGGTACACATCGTTCCCGTCTTCCTGGAATGCAATCCCTCCACTCCTAATCCACCTGTCAAAATCCTACCTTCCACATTCAGAACCAGCTCCCCGATTCCTTCTGCTCTCGTCTTTGTCCAGCCGCTCCACATGGACACAATGCCTGCTCCCTCTCCTGCAGCTGCCCACTCCAGCTCTCAACCTCACTACAGTTTACCTTGAGTGACTTTTTCCTAATGATATAATTATAATAATATCATGGATCTCCCCAATTAAAATCAATTATAAACAACTTTAGCCCCCCTCCTTTTATGAAACTAAGATGCAGTGAAAACAAACACTGTATTTATAATTTGTAAATTGATTTAAGAGCCTATTTCTTTTGAGGGCAGGAACTGTTTCTGATAGTTTGTTCCTGCAATTCTTTGAACAAAACACGTAAACAACCGTGTTGAATAAAACAGCCAAAAATTTAAGTTGAATATAAAATTTGCCCTTGCTCAGGTCTTACTCATTGAGCTACATTAAAAGAAAGAAATCTTCAGGCACCTGAACTGCAGTTAGCTACTATGCTGAGAGACAGAGGGGATGATAAAAGTAACTATAAAATACCATCCCTATCCTAAGAAGCTTACAATACTGTTAGGAACAGAAGACATATTTTAAAGGCAATCAAAAAGTAATCAAAGTGCTATCAAACACAATCAAACTCTAAATGAATGTTAGCAGAGCTGGGACAGCTAACACATGCCATGGGAGGTCCAGAGCGCC
Organism: Myotis daubentonii; assembly: GCF_963259705.1. NCBI lineage: Eukaryota > Metazoa > Chordata > Mammalia > Chiroptera > Vespertilionidae > Myotis > Myotis daubentonii. The sequence goes on along the minus strand of NC_081857.1, from coordinate 3,729,313 downwards.
GAGACCCAAGTGGCTGGCCTGGATGAAGGGTGCTTTTCTGAGGGTGGCTAGAGGGCAAGAAGAGGCAAGATTACCCAAAGCAGCGTGCTCCCAGGTTGCTCCAACAGCCTTATCTGCCCTTAGTAAAACCCACACATCCTGGTTTTAAAAAGAAGAACCCCTGCAGAGCACCCATCTCTGCCCTACATGTCTGTGCTCACTCCTGCACACAGCAGTCTCTACTAGTTCCCATACATTAATCCAGAAATCCGTAAACAGTCATTTTCTCTATTTCCTCACGTGCAGTGTGACGGGGAAGGCGGGTGCAAAGATGACTGGTTCAGAAGCCAAATCCAATTCTAAAAACAAACCAAAAATCCATACTGTCCTGCCTGACTCATTCTAACAACTGTGTCCTTAAGCATAAGTAACTGGACAAATTTTCAACAGGTAACAGTTGACTAGAAGCCAGTCTCATTCCCGTTCAAATGTTTCAAGTTAGAGAAGTTATTTAGGAACTCATGCAAATGAAAGCATAATGGCTTTAAATTTAGACCCTGAAGCCACCTGGACAGGGTTCGTAATCCCAACCCTCAGTGGGCTTCCTCTGTGCCTCAGTTTACTCATCTCTAAACTGAAAACAAAAACAGCTAACTCATATACTGTTATGAGAACCAAATGAATCAATGCATTAAAGCCCTAGGTATAGTAACCTAGCACAGAGTAAGCAACCAAAGACCTGCTATTTACTATCATCATCCAGAAAATTCAGGGCACTAATTCAGCAATAATACAACAGTAAACAAAAGGTGTCAGCTGCAAAGTGAAAACTGGACACCATTTCTATATATGAAACTAATATTAAGTAAAACCTATGTACACATGGAAATTAAACATGGGACAGAGCTGGCCTTGCCTGAAAGCAGAAAAAAGAAGAAAGAATTTCAAAAACTGTTTATGGAAATCCATACACACACAAAAAGAGGTCCTGACCTCACACCATGCACAAAAATCAATTCCAAAAGATTAATGATCAAAATGTGAAAAAACAAAAACTTTAAAACTTGAAGAAAATATAAGAGAATTTGAACATGGAGAAGAGAAAATTTATTTAATAAGAAGTACAAAACATTTTTAAAAGGCTGATAAATCTAACAATATTAAAATTAAAAATGTTTGTTCATCAAGAGTCCATTTAAAAATGCAATGACAAACCACAGACTAGGAAATGATATTAGAACATATATAACAAAGAATTAGAATCCAAAGAAGTCCTACAAATCACTGAAAGAAAAATAATCCAATAAAAAATGGGCAAGATCTATTAACTGGCAATTCATAGAAGAAATACATGGCCAATAAGCATATGAAAAGGTGTTTATCTCACTACTAATAAAGAAAATACAAATTAAAACCTCTAGGGCAGCGGTCGCCAACCGGTGGTCCGTGAGGTTTGAAAGGTTGGCAACCGCTGGTTTAAGGAAACCTTCGGAGCAGCAGTTGCCAACCGGTGGTCCGTGAAGGTCTGAAAGGTTGGCGACCGCTGCTCTAGGATATAGCACCCGTGAGACTGGCAAGGATGTGGCATAGTGAGAACCACACTCCCAGTGAGCACGTAGATTGATGCAGCCACTCTGGCCATTCCTAGTACAGCCTCTGATGCGACACCACTTCTAGTTCATGGACGTGCACGCACATCTTGCTCATGCACTGTCTCCCTCACTCACACCTTCACGGAACTGCAGCACACCTGCACAAGGACGTACAAATGAGATCACCCATAGCAGCACTGGGTACAGTGCCAAGAACTGGTGACAGTGGAGGAAGGAACGCATCAGCATGTGCATACAGCAAAACACTCTACAGCAGTGATAATGAACTGTATAGAGCAGTGATGGCGAACCTTTTGAGCTCGGCGTGTCAGCATTTTGAAAAATCCTAACTTAACTCTGGTGCCGTGTCACATATAGAAATTTTTTGATATTTGCAACCATAGTAAAACAAAGATGTATAATTTTGATATTTATTTTATATATTTAAATGCCATTTAACAAAGAAAAATCAACCAAAACAATGAGTTCGCGTGTCACCCCTGACACGCGTGTCATAGGTTCGCCATCACTGGTCTAGAGCGTGTGCTGAACTGGCCACAATTCCCTTCCCTGCCTGCGGGACACTGCACCTGGTCTCTGCTGCTCCTCCATCCAGAGCTGCATCCCTCCCATCGGGACGGCTGTGAACAGGGTGCAGCAGGGTCATGTTGGCCTCCTCCAAGCTGAGCTGAAGCCTCTGCCTTGCAGTTTCCTCTTGCTCTCTTATACCCCTGCCCAGCGGCCTGGGGAACAAGATGCACTCACCTCCCACAGGCTGAAATGCGGGAGTGGGAACAAGCTGTCTCTACCACAGCATCTCAACCATCCTCTACCTCAGCCAACCCAGAGCTGGTCAAAGAGACATGAGCGAGCCTGGCCAGGGTCAGCAGAGCCATCAAGCTGACCCACAGTCTGAGGAGCAATAATAAATGTTGTTATTTAAGTCAGTAAGTTTTGGGGGTCGTCACAAAGCAACAGATTACTGATATGGGAATGGATTAAAGCTACCCATATTAATATGAATAAATTTGACAAATGACGTGTAAAAAGTAAGCTACACAAAACATAAACATTACCATACTATATATACGCTTTAAAAGGACAAAAAAGCACCCTGCATATGTATGCAGGGTGGCTCTCTCCAGGGTCAGAGGGAGGAGGTGCCATCACAAGAGGTGTCCAGGGCCTGGAGCTGTCCAGTGCAACCTCCCACAGCCCCCTACCTAATCCTGCCTGTAACTCCTTCCCTGCTTTAACATTTCACCTGGGCTGATTCTACAAAAGCAGGATTTGTACTATGTTTGTCACTGCTTCCCCAGCTCCTAGAATGACCACTGGCATAAATTCTCATTAAAGCTCGCCAGGAAACTCAGGCGCACCCTGGACTGAGAGTCACGGCCCTAAGGGAATAAGTGGCGTGGTAGCAGTTAAGGCGGCAACTGGCAAACTGCAGGCCACAGGCAACATCTGGCCTGCTGCCTGCTGCTGTATGTCCACAAGCCAGACATTATTTATACACAGAAGCACAATTAATTTGATGATACGGAACACTAACTTTGAACCCCAATTAAGCTACCCCCCCCCCAAAAAAAAATTCTATTCTTCTCATTAGTAGACCTGATTACAAAAATATTTACTTAATTATTATAACACTAGATGCCCGGTGCACAAATTCGTGCATGGTTGGGCTCCCTCAGCCTGGCCAGAGATCAGGGCTGATCAGGGCTGTCTCGCCCAGTTCTGATCAGGGCCGATTTGGGCTGGCCAGCTGGGGGAAGGGAGCGGGGGGAGGGTTGGCTCTCAGAGCACACTGACCACCAGGGGGCAGCTCCTACGTTGAGCGTCTGCCCTCTGGTGGTCAGTGCACACCATAGTGACTGGTCAACCGGTCATTCGGTTGCTTAGGCTTTTATATATATAGATTTTGAAAATCATCAAATTTATTTTCTCTCTTGTTATATAAGTATCTACATCATATCTTTGATTTTTACCTCTTGTCTACAAAGCCTAAAATATTTACCACCTGGCCCTTTACTGGAAAGGTCTACCAGCCTCTAATTAAGAACAACAGCTCTAAGTCTGCTCTCGGATCAAAGGGTCACAGGTTCGATTCCCAGTCAAGGGCACATACGTACCTTGGTTGCAAGTTTGGTCCAGGCCCAGTCTGGGCATGTGTGGGAAGCAACCAATCAATGTGTCTCTCTCATGTTGATATCTCTCTCTCTCTCTCTCTCTCTCTCTCTCTCTCTCTCTCTCTCCCCCTCCTCCCTCCCCTCCATTCCCTCTAAAGATTAATGCAAAAAATATCCTTGGGTGAGGATTTAAAAAAAAAAAAACAGAACAACAGTTCTAGCCCTAGTCAAGTGGCTCAGTGATTAGAGTGTCATCCCATTATGCCAAGATTGTGGGTTCAATCCCTGGTCAGGGCACATACAAGAATCAACCAATGGCCCAGCTAGTGTAGCTCAGTGGTTGAGTGTCAACCTCTGAACCAGGAGGTCATAGTTCGATTCCCGGCTAGGGCATACTTCCAGGTTGCAGGCTGGATCCCTGGTGTGGGGTGTGCTGGAGGCAGTGAATCAATGAATTTCTATCATTGATGTTTCTATCTCTCTCTCCCTCTCCCTTCCTCTCTGAAATAAACAAACATATATATATATAAATTTATATATATATATATATTTTTTTTTTTAAAGAATCAACCAATGAGTGCATCAATAGATGGAACAACATATGATGTTTCTCTCTCTCTCTCTCTCTCTCTCTCAAATTGATAAATAAAAATGTTTTTTAAACAAACAGCTCTCGAAGTTAAATCTTGTGTAAATTTAGGTAAATCGTTAAACTCTGTGTCTGTTTCCTCATCTATATCTACCTGAAAGAGTTGTGGTTAGAAAGAGAAGTAATATACAGAGAACACAGCTGGCCAATAGGAAGAGTTCAACAAATACTAGATATTATTATTAGTGGAAGAAAACAAAATATAAACAAAAATTAATATAATTATACAATCTTTGCAATTTCTCCTAAGAGCTATAGAAAAAAGGATTGAGATAGGTAATAACCAGGGTGTCAAAAAATGTCCAACAATCACAGTGTGGCACATTCAGAAAAAGAAGAAATATGAAGGAAATATAAAGGGGAGTTGCTGATTCCTGACCCTTAAGTCATCTCACAAAAAAGATGAAGAGGCACCCAAACTATGAGAAATACCTCAGCTCTGGCACTCACAGCACAGCTTGAAAACCTGGGCAAGTTATTTAACTTATCTCAACATTCCTCTTCTGTAAAATGGGGGTTAAAAACACTGTCTGCCTCCTAAGACCCTGAATACTAAATGAGGTAACAGCTAACCATGGTGTGGCCACAGGCATGTCATTGGACTCCCTAAGTGGGGTCATTATAATCACCACTAGTTGCTAAGTCTTGTCTAAGTAGGTCCCTTAATGTTTCCTACAAAGCCAATCATTCATAGTCTATGCTTTCCATTGTCTCCAATACTCTCTGCCTCAAATTGTGTTTAACAAAGCTTTTATTTTACTCCTCAGCAAATTTCTTTAGATTTGAAGCTACTGTATATTCTTAGCCCCATATATTTCTAACATTTTCAACTGAAAATCAATAGTGGACTCAAAAGAAAGGTATTTTTCTCAGGAAAAGTATTATAGTAACTGACATTAGGCCAAAATGCTATCCACTTCTCATCATCTGGACTGGACACAGGTATATAATGCTACTACAGGGCTCTTCCCTGTTAGTCTCCACAGAACAAATAAAATAGAGCCCATGCCTCAAGAAGTTGTTTTTAAGTTATCTTTCTCATGCTCATATGAGCATTGGCTGGCTTTTCTGTTTAAATCAAAGAAAAAGCAGTGCCAATGTCAGATTGTAATGTGAGAGACCGTCTGATGCTCCTGATGTGAGCTGATTTGCCGCACTGCCTCTCTTGTACAGAGCAGCAAATGGTTCCCCGCAGGGCAGTCTTCCGCTCACCTTCCCAACTTAATAACAATCTTATCACCAAGAGCATCCTGAGCAACAGACGGCCTCAAGAAGCCGCTCCGTTATAAATTCAGGAACAAAATAAAGGTCCTCGGGAGACATTTCCACAAGCACATCAGACAGTGGAAAGGGACGCCACATTCACACAGGGCTGCACCGCCTTCTAAGGAGCTCTCTCCCTGAAGCCACTCAAAAAGCCTGCCTCCAAGTCAAGGCCTGGGCAGCTCTAACCAGTGTACCCATTCCTCGTGCATCAAAAACCTGCACTGAGGCTCTTCTGAGCAGCAGTCGCTGTACTGCTAGATCCAAAGAGTTTTTCAAATACAACAACAACCAAATCATCTTTCCTTTCATCCACAGGCAGCTCATCCACAGACCATTATTTTTTTACTTTTCTGGAAGCCTACGTGAGGCAATAAGGTATAAACATCACTGAGCTGGAAGTCCAACATCTGAAGTCTAGTCTCAGCCATCACTTATCAGACACTGGACCTTCAGCAAGTCACTTAGCCTCAGATATATTCACTTTACTTAGGGACTCAGAGTGAACATCCTCATCAATTCTTCACCTAAAACCCAGGTTCTCTTCACCATGTATCTCCTGCCTCAACAACAATAAAAATCATGATCATTTCTTTCTCGGTGAGAACCCTATCCATTTCAAAGGAGAAAAAACCTTAACACAAATTGAGTTAAGTTTTTAAACAAAGGGAGGGGATTTATTGGCTCAAGTAACTGGAATAGCCAGAAGCAGAGCTCATTACAGACACTCAAGCAGTATCTTCAGGACCTGGTATTTCCTCTCCCCTTACCTCTCTCCCCTCTTCCCCTGTCTTTCTCTCTCCCCTCCCTCCACCTCCATCCTCCCTCTTTTATTCTGACTTTATTCTCAGGCTTCACAGGAAGCCAGATAACTGCAACCACTCTCCCTTCCAGCAAGGATGCCTGCCCCCATAGCTCAAACAGAAGCAAAAGCTGTGATGGCTTCCCCTGAGAAAACGCCCACCACCTGAGCCCACCACCGACTGGGAACAGGTTCCTGAAGGTGCCAGGGGAGAGCGCACCACCCATCAGGCATGGACTGAGAGTGGGGAGGAGCAGTGCCTCCAAGCAAATCCAGGATGTCCTTTACACCTTCCCCTACTCAAAGCCATTCCCTCCACGGAGGCCCTCTCCCTCATCAGCTCTATCCCCGCCACTTATCTTCTTCCAAAACCTAATCACCCCCTCACATCTTCACTTGACGCCGGGTACATCATCCATACACACTCTCTGGACAAGTGAGAAATCACTGGCTCCTCATCGTCTCAATCCAAACAGTCACCAACTCTCAGCTCAGGCCTCCTCGTCGCCCTTACCCGGTTACTGTGACTCCAGCTGACCGCCCTGCCTCGTCTCACACCACCCACCTCTGACCTAAAGTTCAAGTCTAGTCTTCTCCTCCTTTCTTAATACTTTTTAATGTCTCTTTGTTTCCTGTAGCATAAAAACTATCTCATTTCTGACCATGTTCACCTTGAGTTTAATCATGCCAACTACATGCAATTTCCAAAATTCAGTAAGCTGTCTTCACCTATCGTTCTATTCACCTGTGCCCTCTACTCCCAACACCTGTGAGGACAAGAGCCAGCTGAGGTGTCCCTACTTCTATGAAACCTTCCTGAGTGCCACTGGGACTTCTCTGTGCCCCACTAGAGCCCACCCGGTATCTCTCACCTTCAAGAGCAATGGTTCTCAAGAGCAAACACACTTGAGCATCATTAAAGAGCTGTGTCAAAATGCAGAGGCCTGAACCTAACCACACTAAACATACCAACCAGACCAGGGCCCAGGCACATATACCTCAAAAAAGCTCCCAGGCAGTTAGATCACCTGCCCCATCTGTAGGCAAAAACCACCAACAGACCTATTTAGGGAAAGAAATTCCTATTAAATATCTCCAGTTCTTCAAATTGTTCCTGGCCAGTAGGGAAACAATAAATGTTATGGAATGTAAGTAAGTCTTACAAATTACTGTGACTTTTACCAAAAATCACCCAATGGAAGAAAGTGAACCATAAGACCATCTCTGTGCATTCCAATTTAAAATTCTTATACTTGTCAGGGGGGTGGGGGGGGGGGGGGAGATAGATAAAGAAATGGCCTGAGCCACCATTTTCTCTGATAATTGAGAATAAAGCATCATCCTATATGTTCCATCGCTGAAACCAAGGATAAATGTTTCTGATTTCAGCTACAAGGTTCTCTATGGTTATTAGTCAGACTCTACATAGCACTTGCTGCTTTGAACAGTGGAGTGAAACTCACACCACCATCTGTGTAGGCTTCTGTGTGGCAGACCCGAGCCACCTGTGGAGCAGCTCTGGTATGGCTGAAGCTTGGGCAGTGCACAAAGAAACGGAATTACCGCTACATCAAATCTAATTTAGTAAATACTCTCTGCTACCTTCAGGGCCAGACACCAGCTCTGTGTAGGAGGAAGGTGGCGAGAGGCACAGTGGCTGCCCTCATGGGGCTGAGAAACACACTCACTGCAGCAAAAGCACATTAGTAATGTTGCTTGAATTTACAGTCAATAAAACTGAAGCTGCCGCCTGACCAGTTTGGCTCAGTGGATAGAGCGTCGGCCTGCAGACCGAAGGGTCCCGGGTTCAATTCCAGTCAAGGGCATGTACCTCGGTTGCGGGCACAATCCCAGTCAGGGGTGTTCAGAAGGCAGTTGATCGATGTTTCTAAACTCTCTATCCCTCTCCCTTCCTCTCTGTAAAAAAAAACACACACACACAAAAACAAAAAAACAACTGAAGCTGCCCAATGTTTTTACCTGTATTCCACCAGAACCTCTAAGTCAGGTTAATAAGCTTATTAAACAGTTTTAAAAGAATACTAAAGCTCTAGCTGGTTTGGCTCAGTGGATAGAGTGTTGACCTGTGTACTGAAGGATGCAGGGTTTGATTCCTGGTCAGGGCACATGCCCAGGTTGTGAGCTTGACCTCCAGTAGGGGGCGTGCAGGAGGCAGCCGATCAATGATTCTCTCTCATCACTGATGTTTCTCTCTCTCCCTCTCCCTTCCTCTCTGAAATCAATAAAAATATATATATTTTTTAAAAAGAATACTAAGGCAATTCCTGGTTTGAAGCAACATTATAGAAAGTTTTTTTCTTCAAAAACTAAATAATGTGTGAACAGGTTTAAAAAACCCAGTGCCACTCACCTATTACACAGGTGTCTGAAATATTTTGCCCAAGGACGTAACGAAGGCAGAAGAGAATCCATTCTACATTCTAGTCAGAAATCAAACTGACAAAACTTCCGAGATGCAGCTGGAGTCTGTGTCACTGAGGCACCTGTTCTTCCAGTTGCAGCATAAAAGCAAGGAGCAAAGAGGGAAAATAATGCAGCAAAGACACCCAGCCAACTTTTCTATTCTTTTCCTCATTGAGACAGGCAAACCTAGCACCAAGTTAAAAAGAAAAAAAAAGCTAAGAGGAACTTTATTGTTTGTTTGTTTTTAATTAAAAAATCCTTAACTAAACACAGCTCCAAGTTTTACTCTGGAAAAAACCCACAACCTAGAAAAATACAGGATGGAACATGACAGTAGAAAAGAATGACACCTTCTTGTTCAAGAGAGTCAGTAAGTCAATATGCAAGTCAGAGGCGAAAGTCTGTTTCTGACCCTCAAGTACAAACTCTTGGGCTAATGAGAGATACAAACATAATTCAAAGCATTAAAAGTAAATACTGCAGGCCTTTCTCTGAAGTGAAACTCTTTTAGCCTCATAAGTGAACTTGTGCCTTGATAGTCACACATATCTAAGTTTCATTAGTATTTCATGAGCAAATTCATCCGAACATGCTCTTTGGGACACATGCGCTATAATGCAATAAAGCCTGGCCATTTCTTAAAAACCCAAAGGCCCAATTAGATTATGTGAATTAAGTGTATACAGAAATCAGTCAATACCCAAAGCTCCTGTTAGCATGCCTGCCGGCACTGTCTTAGGCAGAGAACAGGAGAATGCCATGCGAAAGGCACAGGCCCCCCACATCAGACTGAAAGTGTGAACAAATCATCCCTGGAAAGGGGACTCTTCTGTGAGCAAGAAACTATCAACTCAGCTACCTTCTGAAATAGTGTGTTAAGCTTTTCTATTGGCCAGAAACACTCTTGGTTCATTTTGCATTTGTGCTCAGCTATGAACATTCTTTGGTTTGGAGTTTGCAAAAAAGTAGAAAACCAGATCTAATAAAAGCTGTAACTTAACTACACAATTTTACAGTATATAGACAACAATCTGATTTGTGCTTTTAAATAATCAACAATGGAGTTTATTATGGTGCTGGTTCCTCTTCAGTGAGAAAAAATGATCACTGACAACAGATCTGGGGATCTTAGACCCACTCAAAAGTTCGTATTAGTGCTTCCCGCAGGGGCTTCTTCCACATGGAAAACTGCAGGAATAAGTTTGGATAGCACTTTGGAAAAGCACACTGCAAGTCTCCGGGAGGAGGCAGCGGGGACGGCTGTTTGGTAGGCACATTCTAGAAAAAAAAAACATCTGTGCTTCTCCTCATTTGCAAAGACAGAACACACGAAACCTGGACTGCTGGTGCTAAATATACTCGCCAGAGTCTGGTCAGAGAGCCCTAACACCAAACAGGATGGCCTTCATTTGCAAGAAGCTTCTAAAGAAGCCTGTTACAAGATAAACAATAAGAAAACATATTTAAAAACATGGGGAAAACCGCCCACACTTAGAAAAGAAATATATCTAATTTAAATAATTGATATATAAAGTAAAAACAGGAAAAATATTATCTTATACCATATCTGTTTTCTCTTCTTAACAGAATACAGGTTAATTTAATTATCTTACATTATGCACTGTCAAGCCCGTAGCACCGTATACTCAGTAATGACAAAAATAATATGGTGCTTCCACCTACTTTGCAAAACCTACTATGTCAAGCAAGAAACATACCCTTAATTAGACCAACAACCTCAGGCTGTCAAACCAGGAGAATTTCCAAGAAGTATAACCTTTTTAATGGAAAAATATATTTTCCTAGTACCCAATACAAGGAGACATAAAAGAAAATCAAATAAAAACTTTCCCACTAATATACTGAAACTATCCCCCTAACTATTTCTCTCTACACTCAGCAAAATATTGATAAATATTGATAAATACTGAACTGAATTTACTAAAGTACAAGTGAATCCAAGATTAGTCCTTAAGCTAAAAGCCTCATCATCCAATCATGGGGTTTTCTTCTCATATCTCTCTCTCTCTCTCTCTCTCTCTCTCTCTCTCTCTCTCTCTCTCTCTCGGGGTTTTCTTCTCATATCTCTCTCTCTCTCTCTCTCTCTCTCTCTCTCTCTCTCACACACACACACACACACACACACACACACATTCACACTCACACTCACAATCTCACTATTCCTAGCTGAAACTGTTGTTAAATCTTGACCAATCTCTTGAGAAACACATTTTGAAATGACTAATATAACATATGAATTTGCTTTTAGAACCCTAGCCAAATAAACTGAAGTCTGTATAAACGTATTATTTTTTAAAAACAGATTTTTATTGATTTTTTTTAAGAGAGAGGAAGGGAAAGTAAGGGATAGAAACACCAATGAGAGAGAAGATCGCTTGGCTGCCTCCTGCACACCACTTATCGGGTATGGAGCCCACAACCCAGGCATGTGGCCTGACCAGGAAATCAAACCAGCAGCACCTTGGTGCATAGGTCGACGTTTAACCACTGAGTAACACTAGCTAGGCAAGCATATTCAGTTTTAATCTAGCCTAAACTGAACCTAATTAGGAAAGGTAACAAAATTTGAAGAAATAAAATAATTCACAATAAAGAAAAAGGGTGTTATTAAAATATATTTTTAAAATAATGCCCAGGACACCAGAAGACTGACTTGTGTAATATATTCCGGGTCCTCAGATGTCTTCTGTTTATGAGATTGTTAAAAACCATTTTTTAGAGTTGGTTTGATCTACTGTGTTGATTAAAAACAGGCTTCCAGATGCACTGACGGTCTCTATGCCAAGGTCTCAGCCAAGGTCCTTAACATGCTAACTGCCCCACTATCCCACCAAAAGCACACATTTCCCAATTTCTTCATCCTTTTGTGTGTTTGTTAACCTTTCAGACTTGAAGAGGTTTCTGTCTTTACAGGTGAGGCTTTTACCAGGGTTCATCTTTATATTCCCAAAGTGAATTGCCTCTTCATCCACTTTGACCATCTTTCTATTGGGGCATTTGTCATTTATTATTGATGTTTAAGGATTTTTGATATATTAAGAATAAACTTAACTCTATTATTCATATATTTTCTCCCATATATTATATAACTTTATTCGTAGCATCTTTGGTAGGTAGAACCTTAAATATTTTACATAGTTAAATGTACCCATCTTTTCCTTTTATGGAGTTGTGTATTGTGTCAAAGCCTTTCCATCCCTAAAACTAAATAAAAATTATTCCCCTTGTGTCCAAGTACTCTTCTGAGTGTTTCTTTAAACATTCAAATCTTTAATCTATCTGGAATTCATTTCTGTATATTGTATAAAGTCTAACCCAGACACACATTTTCCCCCCCAAATGAACAGCCAACTTCCTACCACCACCTGTACCCTCTACCTAAAGCAACTTAAACCACTGTAGGCTCCTAAACTGCTTAATGCTGACAGGGAACTTTCATGTCTGCATTAAAGTGATCACTTTTCAAAGCACATTGTTGTTCAAGGGCTCAGTATTCTGCTTCTAGTATTCTGCTTTCAGGTGCCACCTGAGTAGCCACCAATCTCCCTCAACACCTGCTAGAATGACAATAATGGGGAGGGGAGGGTGAGAGTATCAAATTTGACTACAATGCCAAAATACAACCGGTGGCCACCGAGCAGCTTGCTGTGTGTACACACACCCGTACGCCTGAGGTATGTGCTGCGATGACCGCCTGAGCTGCTGCCGAGGGACAGCACTGTCCAGTGTGTGCTTGACTACGGCAAAGCTCTGGAAAACCATTCATGTTTACGTTGGGAGCTGACACTGCCTAACAACATGGCAGACTCAAACGTGGCGATGGGAGCTGAGAGTCACCAACAGTCCAAAGGATAAATTTCAACCTTGCCCCTTACTTAAAACGCCATTTAAGTGGGCTATTTATCCTGTGTTGTCCTTCTGTCAGTGGCAAACAACGCTTTTAGAGGACAGCACCTGGGCTGAGGATAGGAAAGGGAAGTCCAGAGAAGAAAATGTTCAAGATGTGCCCAGGACTGCTCAGGGCAAAAAACACCCTAGCGGCAGAGGAGGTATGTCTGGCCATTAGCATAACTAATTAATTTCCTTGGCCTTGACCAAGGAGGATCTGAAGCAACAACTCTAATTCTAGTTTGGCTTTCCCTAAAGCAAGGTAAGTACTGCCGAATGGCAAGAACTCTACCCACTTTGCACTTATATTTTCCATAGCAGGTATACGGGTTAATGCAAGCAGGCATTGTTTCTATGTCCTGTTCTTAGTACGGATGGCAACGAAATCAAGTTTCTGAGAACCAAGCCTGCCCTGAGGTGCCAAGGTAATGGTACTTTTCAGGTGCCACCTGAGTCGCCACCAATCTCTCTGAACAACAAAACCATCTTCTCTACCTTCAATGACAACAACCAACAAACATAATTTCAAAGCCAGTGCAGCCCAATTTTATTATTATGAAAAAACTTAATAGCCTACACTGAGCCAGCAAGCCCTGTCCACTAGTGTGGACACAGCAGATGTACTTCCTGTCCTCGTGGAGCTTACAATTCATAAAAAGTTGAGAAAGAATGTTTATGGAAGCACACTTAAAGGATATGCACTATCTCCATCCTTCAAACGTCTCCAAAATCTCTTCCCCTTTGAAGGCAGACTGTTTCGAATGACGCTCACCTCCTCACCCCGTGAGGCCCGGCCGTTAGGAAGGGAGCTGGGCACGTGTTGGCCTAGGAGGGGCACTGTGGTGTTGGCTGATGCGTCCACAGCATCACTGCTGTGAGGCAGCCACTGTTCATTCCCTCACATGGGGCCATTTCCCAGGCCTCCAATCTTCAAATAAAAGTTTGCTTGTTTTCAAATGTTATGCCATAAATTGACGAGGCTTCTCTTTTGCAACATCTACTATGAAGCTTAGAGACATATTTGTGCCCCACTGAGAACAAATATTAGAGATCTGTATCAGGCTTTTATTTTGTTTTACATATTTGTTTTGCATTTCTTGCTATAGTATATGAATCTCTATAAACCACATTAAATTTGGGAGAAAATGAAACAAATGAGTAAAGTTTGCCTTAATGCATCATAAGAAAAATTTTCTTTTTAAATTTAAGGAGTCAGAAAAAAAGTCAGAGTGAGAAGTCAAGGGAGAGAAAGGATTTCAAGAATATGATGTATGGATTTAAAATATAAAAACTCAACTCTCAATGGACTGGGGAAACGGAAGGGAAATGAAGAGGCAAGAGCAGGGAATTTCCCAAGCAATCTGTATTTATTTACAGAAATTAGACAAATGGTAGCAGAAAAATGACTTTGGGTAAACAAACTTATTATATGGTTTAAGTCAGTGGTCGCCAACCGGTGGTCCGCGGACAAGATCCAAAAGGTTGGCAACCGCTGGTTTAAGTCATATAAAATATTTAGAAATATTTATGATTCCACTCAAAATGATAAAAATAAGTCACAGTTAATCAAGAAAACAAAAATTACTTCATAAAAATGGAAAAACAAACAGGTTGTTATTAACCTGTTTCTTATCTGAGCTCCCCCAGCCCCCATATTAAGGAAAACCCTACACATGGCAGCATGAGTCCACTGCCCTCTAGCTTTCTGGATGACCAGCGTGGTCTAGGTGGTGTTTCAATCCCACAACCAGCACAGCCAAATCGTGTTCTTGCTAGACAGCCTCTCACCTTCAAAGTCGTTGTCATCTTTCCTAGACACCAAGGACTTGCAGTGATGTCACTGTTGTATGTCCACTCTGGTTCACACGGTTGAGCCACCTCCACTCAGAATTATCAGCTTCCAAATGTCTTGCTCCCCGTGCCCCAGAGAGCCCCAAGCTTGCTGGGAGCTTAGACCCAGTTCCAGGCAGCACTGAGGAGATTTGGGTTGAGTCCTGTCAATTCCAAGTCTATAGGTGGAAAATATACTCCAGCCCTAGCCGTTTGACTCAGTGGATAGAGTGCCAGCCTATGGACCGAAGGGTCCCTGGGTTCAATTCCAGTCGAGGGCACATACCTTGGTTGCAGGCTCCTCCCTGGCCTGGGCTCTGGTCAGGGTGTGTGCAGGAAGCAACCAATCGCTGTGTCTCTCTCACATGTTTCTCTCACATCGATGTTTCTGTCTTTCCCTCTCTCTTCCACTCTATAATCAATGGAAAAAAATCCTCAGGTGAGGATTTAAAAAAAAAAAGAAGAAAGAAATACACTCCAGATCACCCAACACACCTTCCCATCCCTTTCCTCCCACATATTGAATTAAAAAATTAAAATGTCTTGCCATAGCCAGTTTGGCTCAGTAGACAGAACGTCAGCCTGTGGAACTAAACAGACCCAGGTTCCATTCTGGTCAAGAGCATGTCCCTAGGTTGCAGGCTCAATCCCTGGTCCTGCTCAGGGCATGTGTGGGAGGCAAACAATCGATGTGTCTCTCTCACATCAATGTTTCTCTCTGTCTGTCTCTCCCCCTCCCCTTCCACTCTCTCTAAAAATCAATGGAAAAACATCCTCAGGTGAAGATTAACACACACAAAAAAAATAAAAGTAAAATGTCTTAAGAGCAAGCAGAGTAAAAAATTAAGTGCACTTAGTTCTCCTCTGCTAAAAGCAACATTTTTGTGCAAGGATGAGGTTTGGTTCCACTCTCCAGGACCACAGTGCCACAGCTCACCTGTTCCCACCTCAACTCTGCAATCCCCTCACTATGAATGAGCAGCCAACAGATGGCTATAAGTAAAGTATCTAACTCCCAAAGAAGTAGGTACATGTCGCAACTATGGTTACCATGCAGGGTCAACGAGAGGCCATTCAGAATAAGTGATGTTTTTCTGATCATATTTTATTCCTTCAAAGCGTACCATTTCTTTTAGACTGTGGTTAGTCTGCATACCAGTTGGTTAAAGATAAGCAAGACTTGGCTGTGGTTGAGGTTCTGCTAAGTGAACGGGAAGGAAGGTTCAGATCCCGGGAAAGGAGGGCAAATGTGTACAGTCCCAGGACAGAGAACCTTGGCACCTGGGTCACGCCGTAAAGACAAGCACTGTGCCCGCTCCAATCACACAATCAGAACACACCATAGCAGGGCCCTGCAAACTGCAAGCAATCAATAAGTATTTGCTATGAATAAACGTACTAACTGAAATAGATTATTCTGTAAAGGACTAAAAAGAGCTAAAGAACAAGCCCCCTGCCAGGAGGTGGCAAGGCCAGGCCTGCCTGGCTCCGGCGTCGGTGCTCTTCCCCTTCTCATCGGGAGAGAGGTTCGCTGAGGTCTCACGTAGAGGACCCCAAATCACAAGAAAAACATGCTCCATCTCCCTGGAAAGTCAATTTTACTCAAAGTTGGATAATTTTAAATATGTGTTATAAAAACTTGGTTACCAATTTTTAAATATTTGGTAACAAATACCAATCTATTATGAAAGAGAATACAGACTTCATAGCCATTTTCAATTACCTGGGCCATCATCTTTTGCAGTCTGCAACAGCCCCAGACTCTTAAGGACACAGTGCACTCTCCTCCTACAGGTCCATGGATAGAAGAAAATCTGAGACTCAAAACGTGGCTCCATAAATACTTGTTGAGCACCGCTAGCAGGCATGTGTTAAGTGCCAGCAATACAATGTAGTCCCTGACCTCAAAGACCTTAAGCTATTCTAAAAAAGAGAAACAAGTTAACCAATAATTAAGAGTGCTAAGACAGATGCCTGCAGAGGGTCCATAGAAACAGAGGGGCCTGTGGGGAATGTTGAAGAATTCCCAGGGAGTGACCCAGGCGCTACTCTCATCCCTGAGCTACTTCTTGAAAACGATACAGGAATTAATAATATGGGGGAGCTGAGGGGAAGTTACTCATGGAAAGAGAATAGTGTTTAATAAGTTATAAATTTTCAAAAAAACCACAGTATTCTGAAAGGGCCAGAACTAGTGAAAGAACAAGAGAAAGTAATCATATTACACTGGAAATATATACCGAAAAAGAAATAAAAAATTCATAAGATGCCCAACTTACAGTGCAAATATGAAAATGAAAACAATGAGATATTTCTTATCTATCAACATGGCAAAAATTTAAACCAACACTATTAAATATCACAGATAAAATCTGTACCGTAGATAAAAATATAGGATGGTACCTCTCTCAAGGGCAATCTGGCCATATACACAAAATTCAAATGTTGATGGATACTTATAACTATGGGGGAAAAATCCAACATACATCAAAAGAAATTAAGTAATTAGGTTGGCCCATCGATACAATAAAATACTGTGCAACCATTATAAAGGGTGAGGTAAGGTGTGGAAGGTTGGGAAAAACTGGTAAAAAGGCAGGTTAGGCTAATTTTTGAAGAACTGAAACTGCAGACACGTCGATATATTCCAATCTTACAGGACAAGACAAGGTGGCAGTGCCCCTCTGCTGCCTTCACTGGCCGCTCTGATTAACCTGAGAATCGCCGCTGATCAGCTATGGCCACCCTAATAATCCCACAAGTACTTTACCGTTTGTTATTTATGCCAGTTGTTATTCAACTAAATAAAGATCCGAGATCTTTCAGAAAGCCAGCCTTAAAATTACCCAGAGATTATACCCAGCAAATAAAAGGATTGTTTAATCACTTGGGTAAATTCTAAAGAATGAGGAGCCATGCAAACACACACAAAGGGGGGTAGGGGCGAGTTATAGAACAGGCTGTATACTAGGAATCCCTCTAAATGGTGTGCACATTCAGAGGCGTGTGACCTGGACATGTGTGCGGTGCACGCAGGTGTGTGTCTGCACATGCAGGAGCGCGTTCCAGGAAAGGGCTGGGAAACAGCCAGCAGCACACTGCTCCTCACAGCACTGTGCAGTTACATGATGAAGATGTGGCTGCAGCAGCAGGGGCTGGAATGGCTTCGACACTAGTCTAATCCCCTGAAATCACACCGTTTCTTCCAGCAATACTCGAAATGGTTCGTTCATCTTCTCAGCTAAAGTTTACCATACCTCCCCCATTATCAGACTTTTCACCAGTTCTTCCTAACTAACAGTGATTGGCACGCGAGTGTACCTACATTACAGTCCACCAGAACAGCATTCTTGCTGACTGCTTAAGGAAGGATGGGGGTGGAGGGTGTTCAGCAAGGTAGTGTAAAGAAAACCATTTTAGGCACAGATCACCTAGCAACTTAAGATGATTTGGGGCATGATTAAACAGGCTGTTAGGGCTGGGAGCACCAGTACCATGAATGACTGACTTCTCATCAGAACTGAATCAACTGTCATGTGGCCTCAACTGAAAGCTACACCCCCATTTAGTAACAGCTTGGTAAGGGGAAGGCATGTAAACAAAGCCATGGTATCTGTCTGTACACTAATTTTAAGTCACAACTCATTTGAGAAACATTAAAATATTTTAAACACGTTAATCAAAATAATATGTAACCACAGTAAGGCCTAATTTTCTATCTAGCTAACTGGGTCACGAAAAAATAAGATGTCCCAAATGAAAATGATCTGGATGTTAACATCTGCAAATAGCTTCAGTTTAAAATACAATTCTTCAGAGAAATGCAAAAGGCTCAGGATTTAAGGGTACCAGGATCAGCATACCAACTGTACAATCTTCATACTAACAGCTTCAAAATATGTTCGTAATCAATGCCTGGAGATGGCTGAAAGCAAGGCTAAGCGTTAGATCTGTAAGCCAGTGTCCATCTCTCCACACTGCAGACAGAAAGGAGTGCGGAACTCCTCTGGACCACATGGTCTGGACCTGGAAACCATGTAGAGCACTAAGGACAAACTCAGAAACAACTGTTGCTAAATACTTGATCATTCAACTGACTTGAAGTAGCAGTTAGTGGCTCCATGACCAAAACAGGTAGGAGACTTGGGTCTGCACTCAGCCTCTTTACAGGGCAGTGTTCTCACCTGAAAGGTGAGGGTGACAACTGTACACACCTCATGAGGTCACTGTGAGGATTAGCATGAAAATGCTGTAACGTGTTTAGTACATTAACTCGATAAAGACTTAGTAAATGCTGCTTATTCGCATTAGAAATACATTGGTGGCAAGGTGTGGAATCTCCTCCAAAATTTGCCTGTGTATCTGGCCACTGAGAAGGACAAGGTCTTGAAAATCATCTTCAACTCTTCAGCTGAATCCGGCTCTTCCAGGACCAGCAAGCCAAGCTTCAGTTCCTTGAAAGTGCTGTTTTCACTGGTTTCCAGAATTATGTATGTATCGTACCTTGCCAAGAACACTTTCAGCCCCACTCCCTACTCCTAGCACGGGCAACTGACTTGCAGCATCCTTCACATCTCTGTACACACCACTTCCTCCGGAGCCCTTCCCAAACCCTCCTGTGAATTCGGAAGGACCAGTCTGGATGGTTAATTGCAATCCAGTTCATGTTCCCATTGAGAACGACTAGTTTCTGATAAGCTTACTGTCCTTGTTCATTCACATTCTAATAAGATGTTTCCAGTTTAAAATCTAAATACCACCTTTCCAGAAAGTCAGCTCTGTTGCTAAGATAGGATCAAGCCTATTGTGCTTTATATTCTTAACTAGGGGCCCGGTGCACGAAATTCGTGCACTGGGTGTGTGTGTGGGGGGGGGAGTGTCCTTCAGCCCAGCCTGCCCCCTCTCACATACTGGGAGCCCTCAGGCGTTGACCCCCATCACCCTCCAATCGCAGGATCAGCCCCTTGCCCAGGCCTGACGCCTCTAACAGAGGCGTCAGGCCTGGGCAGGGGACCCTCATTTCCCCCCATCACTGGTTCTGCCCCCAGCCCAGGCCTGATGCCTCGGCCAGAGGCGTAGACCCCCATCACCCTCCGATCGCCTGATCGGCCCCTTGCCCAGGCCTGACGCCTCCGCCAGAGGTGTCAGGCTTGGACAGGGGACCCCCATCTCCCGCCGATCACTGGCTCTGGCCCCCGCCCAGGCCTGAGGCCTCTGGCCCAGGAATCATGCCTGGGCAGGGGACCCCCATCTCCCTCTGATCGCTTGCTCCACCCCCCGCCCAAGCCTGACGCCTCTGACCCAGGCTTCAGGCCTGGGCAAGGGGACCATCATATCCTCCCAACCCCAGGCTCCGCCCCCCACCCAGGCCTGATGCCTCGGCCAGAGGAGTTGACCCTCATCACCCTCCGATCACCAATCACCGGATCGGCCCCTTGACCAGGCCTGAGGCCTCTGGCAGAGGTGTCAGGCCTGGGCAGGGGACCCCCAGCTCCCCGTGGTTGCAAGCTCCGCCCCTGCCCAGGCCTAACACCTCTGGCCTAGGCGTCCGGCCTGGGCAGCGGGGACCCACAGCTGCAGCAGCCCCGCGATCGTGGGCTTCGCTTTAGGCCCAGGCAAGGGACCCCTAGCTCCCGGGACTGCCAGCTTCGACCGCGCCCAGCTCCCATCGCTGGCTCCACCCCTACTTCTTGCTATCTCTGGCCAGGGCAGCAAAGGCACCTGATTCTCCAATCATGGCTGGGGGGCAGGGCAAAGGCGGCCCCAGGGCCGCCTTTGCCCTGTCCCCCAGCTCTTAGCTCCCCCCTGGGTTTCCGATCACTGTCAGTGGCAGGGGGCTTCTTCCTGCTTTCCCTTTCGCCTCCCTGCATTGTGCCTACATATGCAAATTAGCCGCCATCTTGTTGGCAGTTAACTGCCAATCTTAGTTGGCAGTTAATTTGCATATAGCCCTGATTAGCCAATGAAAAGGGTATCGTCGTACGCCAATTACCATTTTTCTCTTTTATTAGATAGGATATGTCTGTTAAAACGGTATCAGATGAAAGCCAACCTATTCAAGGGATCTGCTGTTTACTGGTTTTCACCCAAGAGATGTTTTTGAAGAATTCCACAGCTTAAAAAGCAAAAAGGATGAAAATAATCCCCAACTTATCGATAAGAACCTCGGGGCAGAAAAGTGAAATGATTTTGTTCAGCACAGAAAGCTAGACAGAGTTATAAATGCAATAAGGAGCCAAGGTTCCGGTTCTGTTTCCTTCCACTATAGAGCCATTTTTGAGCACTGAGAACCATTCAAGAGAATATAAGCAATAATCTTAAAATGCAACAAGTACTCATTCAATGCTACGGAACAACTTGCAAAGCTTTTTAAACTATGGGTGTCCTCTACGGTAGAAGAAGCTCAAGAGGGAAGGCTTGGCCCTTTGCATGTTGAAAAAGTTGTATGGGTGCCCTGGCTGGGTAGCTCAGTTGGTTTAGAGTTGTCCCGATATGCCAAGGTTTGGGGTTTGATCCCCAGTCAGGGCACATATAAGAATCTACCAATGAATGCATAAATAAGTGGAACAAATTGACCTCTCTCTCTCCCTTCCTACCTCCATTCCTTTCTCCAAAAAACAATTTTTTTAAAAAGTGCCACGGGTGATTCTTATCCCAGCAAAGGTCAAGAACCCATAGTTTAATCAATCAGCATCGCTTGCTAAATATCTACTCTCTCCCCAGCAAAGTGTTTCTGAGACAAGAATTACTTATATAAACTAAATAAGAGAAAAAATAAGACTGAGTATAATGAAGTGCTGAATTTGCTAAATTCAGAGAAAGTAGCACAAGAGCACAGGCTTGGATGAGCTATTTGTGGAGCAAGAATAATGGACAGATAGGTCCCGAATGATAAACAGGCGAAGTTTTCATGTAGTGCAGCGTTGAGTCCTAAGGATCCAGGAACAAAGAAGCAGAGTGCACTTTCCCACCCTGGCCCTGCACCCACTTCAATCGCAATAGCTGCATGCTTACCTTTCATGCAGGAAGCTTCAGCCTCAAATTCATTTAAAAAAGAATTCTGATGGCTTTTAAGAGTTTGAAAACTCTCTTATTTACAAATGCAAAAAGAAAAAAATCAGTGGTGAAGTAACTTATCCCAAAGTCACAAAACTAACCAATGGTCTAGAACAGCGGTCACCAACCTTTCGGACCTCACGGACAACCATCCGTTGGCGACCGCTGGTCTAGAACCCAGGTCCTCAGCTCTCAACCCTCGGCACACACACTGCACCCACCACGACATCCCAAGAGAGGGACCATGTGAGCTTCTCAGAGCACCCGAAACACCAGCCTGACCAGAACCCATGGTCTGTTTCAGGTCCTGTGTCTCAAACCTGGATGGGACTGTGGAGGGGGAGGAGAAGTGAGAGGAGACTGAGCAAGCAGCAGAATAAAACACAACCCTCGCAAGGCAGGTCTTAAACACAATTTTAGGGAGATTTTTTTAAAAATTAAAACCTGATCAAAGAAACGCCATGTTTGTGATGGGCCTGTAAGGGGACTTCCTGGTGGAATCGTTCGGTCATGCTCTTCAAGGAAGTAGTAAAAGGTAAGAATGCAGAGGCAGACGTGGGAGTGGGGCATTCAGCAGAAGGGCCTGAGATCCAGGGCCAGTTTACATTTGCCACAATGCAGCAGCTCCGCTGTATAATTTCAGAGGACCATAGGGGAGTTGCTCCCTCTCCCAAGGTGTTGGCCACACCTGGAAATGGACACCCTGCCGTCAGATGCCCCAAATCACTGGAGAGCCAAAGCTCCTCCTCTCCAGCAGCACATCTAACTCTTGTGCCCATGTAAGAAAAACTACTACAGGACTGTGAAATGCTTTTGCTCTGCGTCTGTTAATCCCACAGCATCCTCTGACACTGGTATTATCACCATCACACTGCTGAAAGAGACAACCACAGAAGTCAGTGCCAAGGCCAACTGAGATGTCTAGAATTTAGTGTTCAGACTCAATGCTCAGTCCACACACACAGTGGCTTGAGCACAAACCTCAATCCTCACATTTCTATGTTGATCACACAGTGAATGTATAATCTAATAGGACCCACCCAATCATGTCTGAAATGACATGTCTATCACTGAGTTCACTGCCTATTCCCCAAATGCCTCCATCTTCCACTTCCCTACTTCTGTTCATCTAAACTCAAAACCTTGTTTCCCCTTTGACTCTAATTAGCTGCTAAACACTTAAATTAAGGGCTTTGATCATAGCTCAAAGAACAAAAAAATTCAATGACTCTCTACTGCCCAGCAAATGAAATCCAAACTCCTTCACCAGCACCACAGCATGGGAGCCCTGCTAACAGTCACAGCCTGGTTTCCCCCAGTCTCCAGAACAAGCCCAGGTTATCACTAACCTGCAAGTGTTGGCTATTCCCCAAGCACACTCAGTGCTTACTAAGCATGTGACCTTGGGAAAGTCACTTAATCTCGGCTTTATTTTACTCAACTATAAAATGGGTATAATAATACTTGCCTGAAAGGACTAACTGAAGTAATAAGAATGAGAGTGCTGCTATAAATTTTAAGGTACTATAAAAACACCGACATTATCATTATGTCACAGTTATGATAATTTTATACCTGCCTTGCTCCAGAAAGGATAGAAAGTAGCTCACATAAAACAAAAATAACAGGAGTTTAAAGTAGAAGCAATAAAAAAAATACCAAACAAAATGGGATGCGGAATGCCGCTAAGAAAAATGCATACCACAATTGCCTATGTAATCTTCCAGGTTAATGATTTGGCCTGAACACTGTAGTTTGACTTGGAAAGAAAACTAAGTCAAGCATACAGTGTCCAAAAAACTGAAAACAAAACCACTAGTCAGAAATAAACTAGTTCCTACTATAAGACCAGGCAAAAATTTCTCCTACAGGTTCTTATTCTGCGATGTAAATGGACAGCATGCTCGTCGTCTTCATCCTGGATGATCTATTTCATTACGTCATATCAGATCGAAAGCCTCTTGAGGTCAGGTAATTGTCTTATTACGTCTGTATCTCTAACAGCACTTAAAGCAATTAGTCTACAAACAACACACCTCAATTTTTTTGAAATTTTTTATTGATTTTAGAGAGGGAGTGGGAGAGATAGAAACATCAATGATGAGAGAGAATCAGTGACCAGCTGTCTCCTGCACACCCCACACTGGGGATCGACCCCACAACCCAGGAATGTGCTCTGACCAGGAACTGTGACCTCCTGGTTCATAGGTGGATGCTCAACCACTGAGCTACGCCAGTCAGCCAACACAACTCGATTTTTATATACTGGTTTCCATGGGTCCAATCTCTCCCTTCCTATTTCCAACTCTCTTGCACACTACCATATCAAACCTAAAACATCACTTTTACCACAAGATTCCTTACTTTATAAAAACCTCCCCAGCCTCTCTGCGCACGGAACAAATACCTCCTTCTTCACCTTCACAGCACAATCTAGACCATGACCTCCCATCTTCTCCCTCCTCTAATGTTTTTGCCCTTTTGAGCTCAGCTTAAAAATTTCACCTCCTACTGAAAGTCTGACTGGCAGCAACGTGGTGTAGGGAGACTGGAGAGGAGGAGACTGGAGAGTCAGAAGTCTTGTGTTCTGATCCGTTACTCATCTGTTCAGAGACTGTGGGCAAGCCGCTGACCCACTGTGAGACCCTCTCAGCATCTACTAGCAGTTATGGCTTACGACCAGTGCATCTATCTACACTACCTTCCAGCTATAGGGTTCTAGGATGGGTGGGCTCCTACAAACGCAGACACACCCTCATCTCTACTCTGATCCTTATTATCTGTTACATATTTTAATATGTAATTACAAGCACTGTCTTTCAATCTTCTCTAAGTAAACATATCAACTGTCCCACAGCAGAGCCTTATAGTCCCTTGCTGTCCCCAAAGATAACCAGCACAAGAGCAGGCATATAACAGACACTTTGCATAAGCAAAGAACTGTTTAAGTAACTATTTTTTAAAAGATTGATTATACTATACTTGCTTGCTGTAGTATGAATCAGCAAAAACGGGGGGCTTTCCCCCTCCCCCATTAAACAGACCATTAAAATAAGTGACTAAGACAAGAAAACAGCTAAGTCACTTTTCTCTAAGAAGTATATTCACTTAGTAGGTTATAAAGCCAGTCAGTATAACCCCATTATTTAAGGTGACCACCTGCCAAACACAACTGAGTTAACATACACAACATAATGTTTATTATCTTTGATTGCTAAGTGAATGCCCACCAGCAAAATAAAAATAAGACCAACCTAAAATTTTTATTATTTTCTAATTTTACATACACATTATTGCTATAGTTCCAACATAAAAACCGATAAAGTGACGCAGCGGATGAGGAAATAAATCACGTGACAAACTGTACTTAATATTGCAGGCTGCATAAAGCTACTACAACCAATACTCATATTGAGCTTAGTTTTGTGCTTTTCACATTGTCTTTTTGAAAAAATTAATAATATGGCTCCTTTTCTGGATGAATACCCAGGGCCCTGGACGGTACTTAAAAAATAATCTGATACATCGAGAGGTTGCTGATTCTTCTTTTGCTCTTTACTAGTCCTGTCAGCAGAATCTAGGCAACAGTGAAAACCTGAGTGTTTAACTGGAAAAAATAAATTAAAAAGAAAAAACAAAGAAGTGATATCAGTCACTGAGTACAAACAAGATACCATATCAATACTCAATAAGTTAACTTCCTGTAGTTAAAACACACAGCTCTATAAACTACACACGGTACATAAAGAGCGTCTTCCATCAGAGGTTCTGAAGCTCAAGACAATTCTCATTTCCAACTTGAAATATCCCGTAAATGGACCAGTAAGTCAGGCCCTGGCTCCACTCGTGCTATTTTTGGTCCCAGTGCTATTACTGCTGAAAGAGTTTATAAGGGCTCATTGCCAGCATAGACACGGTCAGAAAGATGTCAGTACAACACAAAACCGATTTGTTCCAAAGAAGAAATATAAATCTACAAAATTACCCAATTATCCTTATTCACAAAATGTCAATAATGTGCAAAAACATCCAGTAAAAGAAGATGGAGAAGGAAACTGCTATTCTGTGAACCATAATTATTACCTCGTTCAACCTTGATTCCACTCTGAAAGATATTTATCTTATTTAAGCAACACAAAAAGATAATAAGGGAGAATTCTGGCCCAAAGAATGTCCTTAAAAGGAAGAGGAGGAAAGACTCCATCCAGGAGGGATGCAGAAACCCGAAGAAGGCAGATGTGGAACTAGCTGATCCACACGCTACCTACCACCCAATATTAGATTTCCCCGGAGAAATACATAATAAGCATGTTTGCTCAGGCATTTAACATTAAAGGAGGCAAGAGCAACAAGAACAGGGGTGACCGAAAAGGGGTATGTTTTGTCTGTGACTTGTTCTGTTCTGTAAACAGTAATTATTTGAATAGTTCTAAATGCAATCACTTCCATTAGGAAAACACATCCCTGCTGAAAGTGAGGTTTCACAGTCTTTATGAATTACAAAAACTGTGTAACTGAACCAATACTGTTGCATAAAAGCAAATTAATGACAGTCACACACCAGAGTTTTAAAAGAAAATTAATTTTAATAGTGGCCATGTAAAGACTGGGGCTGTGGGTTTTCAATATTAAATACAAAACAAAAATAACTGGTAACAAGGCAGTCATCACTACATAATATTAGTGTCTTTCTGCAACAAAGGAAATAGATATTCATGAAGATGAGTGACCAATTGAAAAAACACAACTAAATTCAAGATCCAGTAATACAGATTTAAGAAACTTTAAATATTTCATTTTGAATGGAAAACACTTATGAAAGATAGCATTTAAATGTTCAGTTCTGGGATTATAGAATCATCTGCTTAAGATATTAAAGGCTCCTTTAAACACATTTGGTGGCTTGATAAGAGCAATTTAACTTATTTCAGAATCCACTGACCAGGTGGATAACAGCTTAACAATGACTTCAACCCAGACAGCAGTGAGACATTTCATTTCTGCTGCTTTATACTGCCTATCGGTTCAGAAATCGGTAAATTAAAAATACGGCACAATGCCACACCATTTAAACCTGAATAGCAGTAGTTGTTTGTATTTCCCCTGACTACTGGGATTTTTGATGACAAAATGAAAGAAATTAGAAATTAGTTTGGGAAAGAGGTTAAAAATTACTTGTACAAAAATAGCTTACAAGCAGACTGGTCCTTTCTTTTTTTTCTTCTTTTTTTAAAAAAATATATATTTTATTGATTTTTTTACAGAGAAGAAGGGAGAGAGAGAGAGAGTTAGAAACATCTATCAGCTGCCTCCTGCACACCTCCTACTGGGGATGTGCCCACAACCAAGGTACACACGCCCTTGACCAGAATTGAACCTGGGACCTTTCAGTCCGAAGGCTGACACTCTACCTACTGAGCCAAACCAGTTACAGCCATACTGGTCCTTTTAAAAATTAAAAGCATTTGGTCAGCAGTGATAAGAATTTTCAGGACATAAATTCAAAAGCACCGGTGGGGCAAGGTAAGGAGGAAATGACAATGGGTTTTCTGAAAATTTGTGGAAGCCACCTGACATATGCAAAAGCAGACAGGCACGGGACAACTTCTGGAGGCTCAAAAGTAACATAAAATACTCCATCCAACAAGCTTGGCTCACAAGTCAAAGTTAGGAATAAAGCAATACTACCACATTCCCAGGCATTTTAATCCTCACTAAGATAAACTAATTGGATAAAAAATGTCTAACAGGAAAATCTACTCAGATGTCAAAAATCATAAGTGAAATCACTACCTCAATTTTAAAAATCACTAATCAATCAAAATAAAATGCACAAACTTGTCCAGACTAAAACGAACCCAAAAAGAATTATGAATTATATTTTTAAAAACTGTTTGCAAAGCACAAGCTTTCCTGTTAAGTATTCTACTTCATTTTAAACACTATAATCTCAACCTAAAAGAACAGCTAGCCCTCATTCTCTTTAACTTCACTTTATTCGTGGAAATAGATACAAGGAACACACATAGTCTCTCCTTTAGCCTGGGCTGTGCTCTGATTAAGTCAAGAAACAGCTTCCGAGAGTGTGGGGGGTCAGGAAGAAGCCATCTAAAATGAGCATGCACCTGGACCACTTCCAAGATGACACTTATTTAAGGCCTATAGTCTCCATTTGAGAATTTGAGGAAATGAATTTTTACAATAGCATGGAAAGCCAATCAGAATATAAAAGGCCAGTTCATAATATTCATCCTTTTCTGTATTACAGAAATTGTACCAGTGAAATTTTGTTTGTAAAATGCAATGTCCATTTTCTCCTCTTGGATAAAATACCTACAGCCTCGGTGGTGGTTAAATTGCAGCTATAAAGGAAATTGTCCCGAGATAAATGGTTTCCCTATGAGAAGGTTTTGCTGCTACACTTCACCTCAGGACAATAAATCAAATTAACTGCACCTTGTCCTCTGTCCAATGACATCATCAGTTTGACCACATCTTGGGAATCTGGTGCAAAAACATATGCTACTTAAGGCAGGAAATCATATTCCTGCTTTTTGTCCACCTGACCTCAAGCTTCAGATCTCTGAAACAGTCATTCACCTGAACAGTCTGGTGGAAGCCGCAGATTTTTTTCCCCCTGCTGCATTTCAGGGCCTGCCTACTGGAGGTTATGAAAAACGGTAAGAACTAGTTATTTGAAAATGGCTTTAACCCATTAAATCTAGATATTTGTTACAAATTAAACTGAAAATCAAAGTCTCACCAAATCTGTAGCTAGCAACTGACCCTAAAGGGCCTTAACATAATTTCAGAGGTTTAACACATCAGTGTTTAACAACAATTCTGATACTTTCCTCTCCCAGCCTGGGAAAAAACCCTATGAGAAGCAACACCATGATTTTAAAAACACACTACGACTATACACAATAAAATGGAGGAAAAACTTCATCAAGGCAAAGACCAAAATTCAAAATTACTGTTTCTTCTACATAGTTGAAATTAATCTGCGTTTCGCCGACCAACTGTCCTAAACCTACATAGAACAAAATCAATTCTGACAATTTTAAGAAGAGGGGGCGGGTGTGCTGGGAGGGTGGTAAGTTCAGAGATCAGGGTGGACACAAATGACAGTGTTTATTCCTCCATTTTACTCATTTAATCATGACACAAACACTCAAAGAAAACAGAACCCCATTTCTGCTTTCGGGAGTGCTCCAATGAAAATAAGCAAATCTGTGACAGTGACAGCACAGAATTAGTATCAGCCCCATTTTAAATTCCAATAAAGAGGTTGAAAAGGGAGCGCAGCCCTGAGAAGTTCTGAAAGTGCTGTAAATTAGGATTTATAAAATACTTGGCTATTCCCCAACTAAAAAAAAAAAAAAAAAAGATTGGTTTCAAAAATCCTGCAGACCCACCTTTACAAAGCTAGCAAGTGTTTAATTTGGGGGTTGGAAGCAGAGGGCAAGGGGCTCCACCAAAACAAAGTGAAACCCAAAAAGGCTTCATTCAGCCTCTGAAAATAGGACATTCCCCCCCCCCCCCGCCCCCCTTAGGCCCATATTACTGCACACTGTAGGAAAGTCTTCTGAGAGAAAACAGAACAAGGCAGAGTTAATGCTCAGCTCGGGGCTGTGGGAAGGCTGCTGAGGCCTCGGAGGGTCAGCTGTGCCCGCGGAGGAGGGGGTGCGTGAGGACTGGGTGAGGGGAGGCATTTTGGTTATTAGTAAATAAATCAGGCGGCAGAGAACATGAGGCCTAGGCAACTGCAGGAGGAGCCAGGCCTCGCTCCCCCTTCTCTTCCCGGCACAGCCTGGGTTTGATCTCAGAGCCCTGTGGATTGCCAAGGAAAAAAAAAAAAGAATCATATCGAACCACAAAAGCACATGGGGCGAATGTAAAATATAAACACGGCGTTGGGCTGTGAGTGGCTGTTATTAAAGGTCTGAATTACTAAACATGAGAGGCGGGGAAAGCCAGGCGGCCATTTCAATAATATAAACCTCCCCGAATTAGACATTATTCAAATGAGAGAGGATCCGCGCAGCGGCGAGCAGGGAGGACCCAGCCCCCGGCGGGCAGACGCGGCCGCGGACCGACGGGGATCCCCGCCTCCCCCCTCCCACGGGAGGGAGACCGGGATGTTCTGAACTTGTTAGGCCGGGGGTCCCGGCGCCGGCCGGCCTCACCGCCGCGTTCCGGGGACCCGGGGGCGCTCCGGGGTGCGTGCCCCGACTCCCGGAGGGTCAGGGAGGGGCGCGGGGGCCACAGCACGCCGGCGCTTCCACCCGGCTCCTCGGGGACTGCGCCCGACGGGGACCCACGGAGCTGCTGACCGCCGGCCCGAGGACATGCCCTCCAAGGGGGGCTGCCCGAGGGTCGCCCGAGGGCGCGAGGCGGAGCCCACTGTCGCCCTGCGCACCCCGGGCGCGGGCCTGCTCGGGTCGGGCCGCCCCCCGGGGAACGAGCGGGCGCAGCGAGGTGCGGGGCCGTGACCCCGGCCAGACCCGGGTCCCGAGCGGCGGCGGGAGCTCCCCGCGGACGCCCCCCGCCGCCCCGCCCCGCCGCGCCACTCCCGGGGGCACGCGTGCTCGGGTCCGGCCGCCGGGTCCGCCCGGGCACGCCGCCTCCCGGCATTGTGCCGCCGCCGCCCGGCCTCCACGCCCCCCCGCCCGCCCGCCCGCCGGGCCGCCCGCCGCTAT
This sequence comes from Myotis daubentonii, assembly GCF_963259705.1. NCBI lineage: Eukaryota > Metazoa > Chordata > Mammalia > Chiroptera > Vespertilionidae > Myotis > Myotis daubentonii. The sequence goes on along the minus strand of NC_081857.1, from coordinate 3,698,975 downwards.
GAATATGTAAAGCGTCTTCATTGTCCTGCTCGGCCCCGGCCCCGCCGCGGACCCGCTCGGGCTCGGGGTGGCGAGGAGGCGGAGGCCGGGCCGGGTCGGGCAGCCGCCGGGCCGGGCCGCAGCCCCCGGTGCCCCGGGTCCCCCTCCGCCCGGCCGCTGAGAGCCTCTCCCCCTCTGCTCGGCGCCCGGCGGGGGCTCGGCGCTCCCCGGCCCCCCAGCGCCCCGCCGTTAATTATAATAATCCTGAGTACTAATAAATTATGCTAAGTCGCGGGGGGGCCGCGGGAGCCGGGCTCGAGTATGAATATGAATATGTAAAATGCCGTAATGATTACCTGCTGCTGCTGCCGCCGCGGCTGAACTCTCATCTTGACTCGCTGCTCCTCCGTCCGCCATTTTGAATATTTTAACCAAAATCGCCGGGTCGATAAGCCCTCCCTCGCTCCGGCTCCCCTCCCCCCGCCCGCCCTCCACACCGCCCCCTCCTCCCCGCCCCTCCGCGCCTTCCGTCCCCGGGCGCGCGACAGGGGGCGCACAAGGCCGCCCGCGTGGAGGAGCCCCGCCCCTTCGGGCGCTCTGCGCACGCGCCTCCTGGCCGCCGCGGCTCCTTAGTCGCTGAAGCGCCCTCAACCTGCCAGTCACCCCTTTGCTCCACTTTCCTGTCTGGGCTTTGCGCATGCGCGAATCAAATCTCTTCCACGCGCCTGAAGGACAGTCGGCGCATGCGCGACCTCCTGGGGCTCCCTCCAGCGCGTAACCAGTGCAGTGGGGGTACGTGGAGCGCCCGGGCTTCGCACAGCCCTCCCCCTCCTCCTCCTCGCTCCCCCCCAGCTTTGCCCCGGTTTCCCCGGGCTCAGGGCATTCTAAAGGCAGGGCAGGGCGCCCGCGGCCCGGAGCGTGGAGACTCGTGACTACACGTGGGCGCACACTTTGAGGCTTTCCGCGCGGTTGAAACGCCGGCCACCGGGCGGGGCCGCGCCTCCGCTAGGTGACTTCCGGCCCTGCGGGCAGGTAAGGCGGAAATGCCGCCGCCGGGCCGAGGCACCTGCTGAGCCTCGCGCGGGCGGCCCGCTCGAAATTTGAATCGGAGGAGTCCCCGCCCTTGGCTCTGCCGGAGCCGCCGTCCGCGGGCCCAGCGGGGGCGCGCCCCGGGTTAACTTAATTAGCCCCCGTCCCTTCCGCTCTGCAGCCTCGCTTTTCCCGCCGACCCAGCCTCTGCCCTCGGGCGGATCGCACGGAGCGGCGGCCCCTGGCCGTGGGAGGACAGGCTTCCTCCCCTTCCCTGGCCTAGGAACTTCTGTTAAAACCCAGCAAGAAAGTGGAACTGATGGCCTATAAGTAATAACGGCGAAATCAGCAATAGCTTCATGGATTTTACTTGGCTGCTATCTCAGCGTAAATAGGATAGGCGTTTTCCATTGCAGATAGTATTTCTTTGTAACTAGCCATAATGTCCTAACACTTCTTTAACTTGAATGGTAAATTTCCCTGGACAAAACCCAGGTGTAATTTCTTACTAAAGAGCTAAGATTTTTTCCAGTTTTTTAAATTTTATTTGTCAATTAGTTTACATTCAATATTATTTTGTATTAGCTTCAGCATAGTATTTTATGATCAGCAAAGAAAAGGGTTTTTTGTTTTCTATTCTGAGTATTATTTTTTTAATTTAAATTCTTTATTGTTGAAAGTGTTACATTTTTAAAAATTTCTGTGGGGAGCTGATATAGGGTTAAGCCTAGGACTGACCTGTTGGCAGAGTCACAAACAAGTCTTCTGAGTCTTAAACAACCCAATCCAAGAGGTGACCGCTGATTTACACGCACTGTCATTTAAAAAATAAAAATGGGGGAATTTGCCGGAAGCCAGTCCACCCTTGCTGCTTGACACAGTCACTCCAGGGAAGAAACATCTGCACAGCTTATGTTTCAAGGGACCTAGTATATATGCCATATGTTTGCTCCCCCTCTTAGTGCTATGTGTTTTAAACAGGACCACTTCCCAGAGAAAGGTTGTTTCTCCAGGTGGGGATTTTTTCCCTGGAATTAGGGATTAAACAGGACTAAGGAAGGGAATAAATCCGTAAAACCCCTTAACTAAGTGCCAGGCCGGTAGTTAATCACTTTAACTACGAACAATCACACTTAAGCAACATAATCTTTACTTAGGATAATCTCCTTCAGTTACTTCCTTGTAGCTTGGTAGAACAATAGAGTAACCTTGGAATGGAGATAAGAAATGCCCTAACCTTTGGAATAGAGTGGATAGGATTAAAATCAACTGGTATAAATACAGATGTAACAGGACAATAAAGAGAGAACCTGGCTATGCTGATCAACTGAACGCTGTCTCCGTGTCAATCCTTCTTCGCCGACTCCATCTACACCTTTGGGAACCCCTTGACCTGCTGAGGCTGGACCCCAACAATTGTCCAAGATTGTCCGAGAGAGAAATGACTGTAAAGCTTAAATCAGGTTAGAATTGCAGATTCTTGTTTTAACTGCTGAAGTTTTAATCGTGGGTCTTAGCCAGCACCTTGAGTTCCTTACACTGCAAAAGTATAGTTAAAGAAAACTATTGTTAGTTTCAGCCGGTGAATTTGGGGTGGGATTGATTTACTCACAGTAATGAAGCATTAGGGTGTGTGCATGACTGTTTACACCAAGTAATTGGACCACCCTGTAATCTAATTATTTCAAACCACGCCAGCCAACACACATATGAGGAAATGCAAAATCTAATCATGTTGCAATTACTCAGGAAATGGCTCTAAATTATGTTCACTAGCCTTACTATAGGGGAAGCCAGAATCATCAACCTATCTGAAACCAAGTTAAGTATATGCCTTTGCTCTGAATCTGGAAACATCTCCACTATGGAATAGAGCTCAAGTACCCTTATTTAAATTCCTATCTTCTGTTTAATATTTGTTTTGCTCTTTGGCTCAAAAGGGGACATCTGTAATACTTTCAGCAATAAAGATAATTTTTAAGTAAATTAATATTCTTTATTAATTTCAGTAAAAGGAAGTTTTCATGGAATGAATTATTGTTTAAGAATAGCTCTCTGAGGAAAAAAATAGTTTGACATAATCTGTGTCGATTCATTTTCCTTTTAATGAAAATATTTATTTTTCTATATGTGTTTCCAGGCCGCCTAGCACAATGCATAGGCATAGTAGTTACCCATAAATATTTGTTGAATAATAAATAATAATACAGTTATATGCATTAGGAGTATTTTGAAAAAGTGATGGTCATTTAACAGATATTTATGACTATCTGCTTTCTGCCAGAAGCCTGACTAGGTGCTAAGGATATGAAAATGTGTAAGGTGCTGATTTGACCTCAGCTAACTCATATGAATCAACTTTTTTTAATCCTCACAACTCAGGGTTGGAAATCCATTAATTCTAATTTTCTAAGATGGGGAACTTAAGACATAGAGATGTTACAAAACTTGGCTGAATTAGGGTTCTCCCAAGGAAAAAAACCAATGGGAGATAGAGATATATATGATTTTCATTATATTTATTTATATGTGAACTAGAGGCCCAATGCATGAAATTCATGCATGGGTAGGGTCCCCAGGCCTGGCCGGTGATCAGGGCTGATCTGTGGGGCAACCAGCGGGGCGATCTGCGGGGCGGGGGGGTCCCCTGCTGGCACCCATGTTGGCCAGCCTAGCGCGGCCTACTCGCCGGCCCCATCCCCCGCCACCGCCGCTGGTCACCTCCCTCTGTGGGGCAATGGGGGGGCCCCAGCTGGCACCCGCCATGACTGGCCTGGGGCCTGCAGGCTGAGGGCAGCTCCTGCATTGAGCGTCTACCCCCTGATGGTCAGTGTGCATCATAGCAATTGGCCGTTTGGTTCAGGGGTCCTCAAACTACAGCCCGCGGGCCACATGCAAATACAAATATTGTATTTGTTCCCATTCTGTTTTTTTACTTCAAAATAAGATATGTGTAGTGTGCATAGGAATTTGTTCATAGTTTTTTTTTAAACTATAGTGCGGCCCTCCCAACGGTCTGAGGGACAGTGAACTGGCCCCCTGTTTAAAAAGTTTGAGGACCCCTGGTTTGGTTGATTTGCATATTATGCTTTTATTATATAGGATAGGATTTGTTATAAGGAATTGGTTCACATAATTATGGAGCCTGAGAAATCCCAGAATCTGCAGTCTGAAGGCCTGAGAAGGAGAGTGAGTGGTTTAAGTTCCAGTCAGAATCCAAAAGCCAGGTCCAACTTTATGTTCCCTCCACCATTATCCCACACCCTTCGTGAGCCTTCCCACACACATTCCCTAGATTCCTGTCTGTGTAAGTTAGAAACCGCAAATAGTTCTTTTTGAGTGTAGTCTACCTCCTCATGAGTCCTGCTAGGCAGCTCAGGTCTCATGGTAACTCAGTGGCCCATGGTTAAGTATTCAGTCAGTAGCAGGCCAAGAGCTTTCTTGAATGAGCAGTAGTTATTCCTCAAGGATGGCAGGACTTTGCTCTAAATCCTAAGGGTTTGAGCCGCCATTCACCTGCAAGGGCTGCCACCGGCTCCTAGCAGCATCACCTTCAGCCACAGACACTTCAAGCACCATGGGATCTGCTGGATCAGATGGCTGAGGGCGGAGCAGTTTGCACAGCACTCTGGACCTATTTCACAGCCTTCTCTTGTTCTGGGCCTCATGCAACACTAACAGCTTCTCGTGTCACTTGGTGAATGGGTTGGACGGACACCCAGATGAGGAACAAGTTGTCTCCATGTCTTCTAGTGCACTCGGAAGTTTTCCCAAGGACGCTTCTGATCCTGCCTCAGATATTTCCATGGTCTTCTTCCTTGAGCAGGTGGAGAGGGCTTCCATTAAATTAACATCTCTTAACATTCATAAAAGTATGCCATCCCTACTGACTGTAGCTGGCTGCTGCGGTTTATGTGCTTACCCTGAATGTGCAATGTAGAATATTTGTACTTCTCAGAGAATGTACACTGAAATCTTTACAAGTCATTACTTATCAAAAAGCTCAATATTATCAGAAAACTATCTGATGGATACATAGTCCATTTTTCCCTCAGGTTCCGGGTCAGCAAATTCATGAGACTACGCTTCCTACTGTCCCATCCAAGCCCTGGACAGCTCCTTAGGCTGAGCCTAGACTCTTTCTTGCTCAAACCTGATTCTTCCCCACCAGCGCTTCAGGTTGTGTTGGCATCTCATCAGCATTGGCATGCGAGATGAAATCCATTTGTAATTCCCATACTCTTAAAAGCCATACTGTCAGAAAGCCATGCACTTGAAATACATTATTTTGTCCCCTTGTACGATTCTTTCCTAGAATTATGTCTTGGACTTATGTCATCAGCCTACATTAAAATCAAAAGGAGGAAAAAACTCTGAGAAATGTATCATATTTATTGTGAGAGTATTTGGGGGTGTCTGCTTTCTTTCTGAGGATTCATTCTTAATATCTCTGATGGGCAGAGGTTAAGTAATGTTGTCCCATTCATGTTCAGCTGTGTCTGGCCATACCTAGCAGAGTGACATAGATCAGCAAATGTCTGTCTGCTTGAAGGTCTACAACAAGCATGTCAAACTTGCGGCCCACGAGCCACACGCGGCCCAGCCAATATAATGATATGTAAGAAATGTTTTAATAAAAATTTTGTAACTTAATTTTTACAATATCCTGTTATACATAATTATTAATAACAAACTACAACATTTGCTAATGACTGATTACTATAATCATGTTGCATTCATTTCCCTTGCACGCCTTACGCGCAGGCACACCATTTCTCTCCACTAATACCAGCAGCGAATATTTTAGCAGCCGATTGCCCCGTTGTTAGTCTTGTACTGACTTGACTTGTTTGCTGTGCGCAATAGGAAATATTTCGCTTTCAGAGAAGAAGAAAAATAGGTTTATTTGCGTCATGCTTATTAATTTGTGCAGTTACTCAGTGTCTGGTAAGTTAATGTTCAAAAAAATATTGCCCTGACTGGTTTGGCTCAGTGGATAGAGCGTCAGCCTGCGGACCGAAAGGTCCCAGGTTTGATTCCAGTCAAGGGCATGTACCTGGGTTGCGGGCACATCCCCAGGAGGAGATGTGCAGGAGGCAGCTGATCGATGTTTCTCTCTCATCAATGTTTCTAACGCTCTATCCCTCTCCCTTCCTCTCTGTAAAAAAATCAATAAAATATATTTTTTAAAAAAAATATTAATTTTTGTTAAAATGTTCTATTATTTTATGTTGTTACTTATTTCAGCTCTTTGTATTCAGCATGTCTCTATCAAAATAAACCTACGTTTCCATGAAAATTGAAGCTTTTGTTTTTTTGCGGCCCACATAAACTTAAACCTTGTTTATTTGGCCCGTGTTAGCCTTTGAGTTTGACATGCTTGGTCTACAGCTTCTGGGAGAAAAACTACCCTGAATCACTCTGATACTGACCATTCATCCAAACCCATCTTGGTCTTTGAAGGGGACAGGCATTTGTGATTGGAGCATGGTGTCCATCACTCAGGTTAAACTTCAGGCCCAGATTCCCATCAGCATGCATGTGTGGATTCCTGTGGAGACGTAGCTCTGAGAGCAGAGGTGCTATTCAAAGTATTTAACACCCAAAGCAATACAGGCATTCATCAAACAGAACAGACAACCAACCATTACCAGAACCAAACCTGATGGACTTAAGCCCTGTCTGTAAAGACCATTTCATGAAACTTTGTACAGGACATTGAGACATAGGAGCTTTGCTGCACCTCTGATAGAGTTTAGTGCACAAAGGGGAGAGAGAGAGAGAGAGAACTCTGACCAACTCTGGGAAAGGGACCAACAGCACCAGCCCAGAACACCAGCAGTGTTCAGAACGGAATGCATGATCTCATTTCAGTATTAAGTGTGGGGTGCCAGGGTGACCCTCAGACTAAGGAGGGAACAGGATGGTGCTAGATGAGTTCTGGCATCAGCTGAATCTGAGATGGATCCTGTTCACTCACTGTTGTTTAACCTCCAGCAAGAGCTTGAGGGCCCTCCCCTGTAAAAGGGGACCACAGTGTTCCCTAGGGGCTCCCTGTTACTGCAGTGGTGGTCGATCATGGGACATACCCAGAAGGACCCACCAGAAATACCCGCAGGACCCAGTCCTGCAGGCGTTGTCAGAGCAAGAGCCAGTGACACCAGAGTCACACATGTCAGCAATTTGAGCCAAGCAGGGACAGGGAGAGAGCAAACTGGGATTTATTGAGCTGTTTCTCTGTTACTTCACTCCAGTTCCATAGGTATCCAGAGATAAAAACTACAATTCCTTACTTCGACAAAATGTTAGGTTATTGAGCCTTCACCACTGTGGGTGAGGCACACACTCTGAAATAGGTATAGATTAGATGATCTCCCAAGTCAGACATGAATTGGGGGAGGGGAGAGTCAGAGCCAGTGGGAGGAAGGAGATGAAGAAGGTGTAGACAGCCGCTGGCTTCCAGGTTGGGTGGCTGGGGGCCCGTACGCAGTAAGACATAAAAAGGGGAGCTGGGGTTGGCCGTGAGAACAGCACACTGTGGGGGTAGCCCTGCAGTTTCTCCATAGAGGAAATATAGGGTGGTACGTAAATGTACGTTGTCTCATTTGCATATTATGCCATCCTTGGAAAGGAAGGATCGCTTCCACTCCTTGACGTCAGAAGGACAGAGGTTCAGCGAAATACATTTAGTAACTTGCCCTAAGTCACACAGACACTGAGATCTGAACCCAGAACCACCTTCTACCAGCTGCTCCCACTAAGGGGGTGGCCCAACTCAGAAGAGAGAAAAACCTAGCCTTTCTCATTGCCGGATAGTTCTGACTGCGATTTACTTTCTCATCTATTTCATATTATGATAATGTTTTCCTGGAATTGGATGATATAATACTAGAAATTGAAGATGTTTATTCGCTTCAAAGATTACATATGCAGCCTTCCTGTCATAACCAAGGGACATTGCTCGCATCACTCACGATTTCCAGTCTTCTCTGTGGATGATAATGCTTATGTTAGGAAATGTCTTGTTACTAAGCCTGCTGATCGTCAAAAGGAAAACAGGCAGAGGCAGGCCAGCGATGCACCCTTTCGATATTTATCAAGCCTAGAGTCTGTCTTAAATTTGTTTTCTGGGAAGCGTTGCCTGTGATGAATGGGACAGTATTTAAATGATATTGTAGGTGGTCTTCCTTATAATAAAGCAAATTACTCTAACAAAACTATTTTATTTCTTCATACAAAATTCATCTTTGAATTTCATCTAGGCCAGCGGTTCTCAACCTGTGGGTCGCGACCCCTTTGGCAGTCGAACGACCCTTTCACAGGGGTCGCCTAAGACCATCCTGCATATCAGATATTTACATTATGATTCATAACAGTAGCAACATTACAGTTATGAAGTAGCAACGAAAATAATTTTATGGTTGGGTCACAACATGAGGAACTGTATTTAAAGGGCCAGAAGGTTGAGAACCACTGATCTAGGCCCCAAAATTTTTAATTTCCATAACAAGTTTTTTGCATTATGCTTTTGCCTGTGATTGTGCAATCTGATTAATTCAAAATATTAGCTACAATTTCCATGAAGCGAATAGGATAACGTTGATGGGGTGAGAGGGATCACTTTGTCCCCTCTCCCCAGCATCTCAGTTGTTTATACACTAACGTCTCGTCCTCTAGAGCCCCTCATCCAGAAACTCCAATTTAAGGGAACACAGCGAAGATGAAGTTAATTTAAAATCCCTCCAAATGGACCAAATAATCCTCTTAAAGGCTTGCGCTTCATTCTCAGGCAAACCTTCTCTCTGTCAGAAGTTAGAAACCAATTTTTTTCTTTTAGGCAGAATTTTCGCAAGAGCCGTGACTTCTAGACCCAGAGCAGGTTCCGTATCAAGTGAAAAGGAAGATGGGGAGAGTCCTAGAAACTGTCTTCCTGAGAGAAGCAAGAAGTGTCTATCGACAGCCCAGTAACAGTGGGAGAGAAAAACCTACCAGATGTGGGTGTGAGCATTCAGAAAGCATGGCCGTCGGAGCGCAGCTTATCTCAGACCCTGGGGCCTCACGGTGCAGGTACAAATGTAGTCAGTGCTCCGGAGGCTTGGAGACACCGAGGATGGGTCAATGTCATCTGTTTTCTCTAAGAAAGCAGCGAAGTGTATGTGTGTTTCAGCGAACTTTGTATCACAGAGATGAAAATGTTACACATTTTAAAGGGCTGTTTTATTCATTTAGAAATTCGACTTCTTGCTATATCAGGTTAGATGTCTCAAGACCTGCTACCTGTGGGTACAAATGAGAGCTAATTATCATCAGTAACCCCAGCGTTCCTCTTCCCCGTGCCAGTGGCCATCCCTGCAGGATATCACACACCCCAGCCGTGTTGTCCCTCGGGGCTCCCTTTGTATGGAACCCCTCTGCCATCCCTGCCGCCAGGAGAAGGCGGCTCCCCGGGGCTGCCACAGTCCTAACTCCTGGGCACACCAGGTGCTTATGTCTTGCACTAAAAAAATACTATTTCTGACTGAAAGTCTTTTCTGACTCTCACGGTTTATCAATCTTCTGCTAAAATAGAAGCTGAGTCAAAAGTCCCAGAGTGCTCTTAAACCTCAGCCTCAGGAACTGGCACTTCGAGAGCACAGCTTCTTAATCCTGTCTTTTGCAGTTTATTTTCTACGTGTTGACTCATTTACATTGTTCAACAGCCCTAAGAGGAAGTTCTAGAGCCCACTTCATAGAGGAGGAAACTGAGGCCAGAGAGGGTGTCAGCCCTGCACCCGCACATGAAAAGGTGAAGCCAGGGTCCAAGTGTAAGTCCATTTCCCTGGCAGCCTCCCTGGCAGTCAGCAGGGCCTTGCTCTGTATCTGGGGACTACTTTCATGTAGAGTGCTTGCTGTAAACATGCCAGGAGCATTTAGAGTTTGTTATGAAGATAATACACGAAGGTGGTGTTGACTAGATACAAACCACCATCGGCACCCCGTATAGAATGAACAACCCATGCAAACCTCTTTAACAAGTGAATGTGATAGTAACAACTACAATAGTAGCACCTTACACTTGTACAACATGGAGACTTTGCAGAGCACTTTCACATTATCTCCATATGTTATAGAGTATCTAGACCTAAATTTTTACACAGATTCCAACCTGAGTGTCAATTCCGATGACCGGTGGCAGCTGCCTGGAATGCTGTACTGAAAAGGATCCTGAGGACCATTCTAGGTCAGTAATAACCAGGCTGCGATTGATTAGTCATGTCTGCCCGGGCAAAGGAGTTGGGAGCAGCGTCATTAGTGCTGCTTGCTGTCTGTTATCTGTTCTGGTCCGCTCTGTACAAATGAATGAACAACTTGTCTCCGATCACATAATAAGTAGCTAAGCTGAAACCAAAGCTTGGGTTCCCTTCAATCTGCTACCATTGCTCTTAGACCAGGTTGTATGCAAAGACAGCTAAATACCCTGGAGTTTAATACCCAACCGACTGGGGTTTATTATGAAGTTTTGAGCTCAATGATGTGTAATCTAGAACAGAATTAGATGCTTTCTCCAGCAAAATGCAAATAAAGTTTGCTACAACTTAGGACTAGTCACGTAGTGATGGCCTCAGGTGCTCAGTGAATACAGATAGCGCTGGGCTACCTTTAGCTGTGCGCCGTCTCCCTGACAATATCTGGAAAGTCCAAGAAGCTCAAAACCCCATTTTAAAGGTCAAGAACGTTTCGGACATGCAGGGGTAGCATCAACAGAACATTAGACACCATATCAGGTCTCCAGGCTAACACGGCAATAAGTGTGACCAGTGTCTGAGTTAATTTCGAGTGTCCCTCGGCCTAGGACAGAAGAGGAATTTTATTAGTGCAGTGTTCACACAACTTAGCATGAAAAGGAAAGAGAAAATTAGTGACTACACATATGCAAGCATGACACAGAGATGACCTTTGGGACCGATGGCAAAACCTACCAGGTGGTGGTGGCTTCTTCAGAGGGAAAGTGGCCCCGGCTATACAACCGCCAATTGCCCTGGGACTTGTAAAGGGACACAGGGCAGCGGGACTGTCCCCAGTGTGGGTCACAGGCTCGGACACTGGGCTCATCCTCTGTCCACAGTGTTATCTCTGAATACAAAGGACAAGGAGGTACATATTATGTGGGCAGCTGTGACCATCATAATTTCCTAATTGACTTTTGACTCACCTTCTATTTTAGGAGATTGATAAGCCGTGAGAGTCATTGCTAAAACACACAGCTTTCTTCCAGCCAGAGCAGCCTGCCCCATTACTAGTACACACTCCCCAACCCCAGGTGGTCAGAAGCAGGGGACCCCACCCCACCACTTAGCCCCAGCCACCTCTCAGAGAGCAGACAGGGATTTCTTACGGCTTTGCACGCTGCTTTGTGGGCTGTTTCCAAGGTGACAGAGTGTTCTGTCTTGTGCTGTAAAGGCAGGAGCACAGGGTGGACCCTTTCCTCCTCCTCTATTAGCTTCTGTCCGTGCAGCTGCACACTTGGTGTGAACGTGGGTCTAGAGCCCTGTTTCCCGGAGGCAGGCTGTCTTTGGGCGGGGGAGGAGAGGAGGGGTGTTTGTGTGTTTGGTGCACATGGAACTTTGCTGTCAGTCGTATGGCCTAGGAGTCGGCATTCAAGCCTCCCTGATTCTCACTCTACACCAAACGTTTTCTCATCAGGAGAGGGCTACATTCAAATGCTGTTGAAATTTGCATTATATGTTCCCTATTAGTTACTTGGCCTCCCTGAGGAAGGACTGTATTTCCCCAAACCACTGGCATTTGACTTGCTTGTGGCCAAATGTGCTCCCAGGGGAAGCACCGTGTGCCATGTCACCGCTGGTGTGTAATAAGAGCGGGAAATAAGATTTGGTGTATGTAAGCGCTGAGACTTGGGGCGTGGTTGTTACCACAGCACCCCCTCCCCCAGCAAAAGCTGGCTGGTTCAGTACAGGTGGGCACGGGCCAGAGGACCTGGGCAGACAGAAGGGCCTGGCGGCAGTAGCAGTTCAGCACTGAGGGGTCACTGCAGGAACGCAGGCCCATTGCTGCCAGCCTTTCCAATGTTTTAAAGAGACTATCGGGAATCTAGATTTTATGTGAATTCTACCAGTTTTTCAATAAGCAAACTACATTCGGTCCAAATAATTCATATTCTGTAGCCCAGAACCAGGCCTCAGGCCACCGTTGGCCAGAGCAGAACTGGTCTGACCATTGCTCTCTGCACTCTCATTCCCTCCTCTCCACTCATCCGTGCCTGTGCCACCCCTTAACCCAGTGGTTCTCCACCTTCTGGCCCTTTAAATACAGTTCCTCATGTTGTGACCCAACCATAAAATTATTTCCGTTGCTACTTCATAACTATAATGTTGCTACTGTTATGAATCGTAATGTAAATATCTGATATGCAGGATGGTCTTAGGTGACCCCTGTGAAAGGGTCATTCGACCGCCAAAGGGGTCGCAACCCACAGGTTGAGAACCGCTGCTAACCCTTCCTGAAACCCCCTCTTTGTCCAGCTTGCCATCCTCCATGACCCCAGCCAGACCATCCAGCCTTAACTCAGTCTGTATTCCATTCAGCATCTGCTGGTTTCTCCGACGTTGTTGGTCTTACACACAAGTCCACCCTTTGAGAGTCTATGACGTGCAGAGACAGATTGTAGCTGGCAATTCCCGTGTCCTCAGTGCCTCGCACACTTGAGAGGCACAAAATTAACATTGTTGTACTGACAGCTTCTTGGTCCGGGACACCCACTTCTTGTGTAAGAGTCCTGCAAAAAAAAGGGGAAGCTCAGGTGAAGCCAGATTCCACACACTAACTTGCCTAGTTTTCACAGACTGAAGGGTGCAGCCATCAAAGCAAATGAACAGTAACTCAGGTTTGAATGCCGCACACACATCTCTGAGCACCAGGCCTCCTGTCTGCAGTGACAGAGACAGTTAGAGATAAAACGTCGGGGTTCATCCTATTCAGCTGGGATTCAGTTAAGCTTTCTGTCGCCCGTCCTGCTAAGACCCCAATTACAGCTCGTCTTATGCCTCAACAATCAAAATAAGTTATACCATTCAGTGCAGTTCTTGAAGAGGGCATTCAATTTTTCAAGCTGCTGGGATATCCTTTCAAGCACTTTCCGGTGGGACCCTACCGTATGCCGTGGGCACTGCAGTGTTTGCGGTGAGCCCCAATGTGAGTTTGTTGAGTGAACAAATGAAGGGGTGACATGCTTTCACACTGCAGGTGTTGTTTCTCCAGCACGGAAAGATTAAATCCCCACCACTTCCGCCTACTCTTTCCTAATCCAAATTGTCTCACCCTATAATTTTCACTGCTTATGAAGTAATTCTGAGCTAAGTCCTCCTAATTTCCCTGAGAACCTAATTTAAACAGTAGAAGAAGCTGGCTCTTTAACTAGCAAGTACTTATAACAAGTGTTTTCATGCATATATATATACAACAAGTGTTTTCTTAAAGTGAGTTCAGTGCATATGTGAAAAGGGGCCAAATAGCATACAAAGGTATCAAACCAATTACTGGAAGGTGTAGGGCCCAGTCTATGCTAGGGAAATAGTATCAGAGGCAAAACAAATCGCATGGAAGTGAATCACTTCCCTTTGGCAACTGAAATGACCTTAGACAACTCCCCCCACGATTTTGTCTGACATTTCTTTCAAATGCCAGTGAGCACCTCACTTGGTTGAGTTAGATGCGTCCAGGACGCTGGTATTATGCTACTTCAGAGCCAGAAGGCCACATGTCTAGGATGTTCCTGGGCACTCTCCTTTCATGTAATTTTCATCTTTTTGAATATATAACTAAATATGAAGTCATTTCATATAATTGTAAGACTTCATGTAATTAGATTCACAAGTAAGAAAACACTCTCTTTACCATTCAATTCAATTCAACCAACGTTTACTGATTGCTCTGTGATATCCCAGTCCTAAGTTAGGTCAAGGAGGTCTAGAAGTAAATATAACATAATCCCTGTCCCCAAGGATCTTACAAAGTAAAAAATAAATTGCAATTGGTGATTTACATATAACAATCAAAACATGTTCCAACCACAAGGGAGCATATAACTTTAATTAGTCTGGAGGCGGGACACTGGAGGGGAGGCTTCCCAGAAGAGGTGACTCCTTGGCTGGGTTTTGAAGAATGAATAGGAGCTCACTAGTTGCATGAGGGGATGGGCCCTGACATTCCAAGCAGAGGAATCGCCTGATTGTGTCCTGATTTCTTATTTAGAAAATTAGGATCATCCTATAGAGATAACAGAACTCAGAGCCTAATTATATTTATTGTCTTTCAGAAGTGCCTCTGCATAGAAACCCACACCTGAAACCTACATGTTCATGTTGCCCAATGTCACCCCAATCAATTCAATAAATAAATACTTAAAAAAAGAAATGTCTCTGAAATTTTAATTTTGGCTTAAAATGTTCTCTAGCTAGCGCTGGTTGGGGAGAAATTTATTACTGGGTTACAGTTTTGTGTGTTTAAAAACTATGTAAAAACTACTTCTTAGATTTTTTTATTTGTTGGCTATGAACAAGGACGATCACTACTGTCTTATTCTCAAGAGAAAAATATAGATTCTGAACAATTATTCAAAGGAGAAGACCTCTCTCCAGGCACCTCCAGTTGTCCGTGTGCCATGTGGACACTGGCTGGTGAGGGCCATCCACTCTGTGTGGGTCGGTCCAAACCCAAACCTGACCTGTCTGGCTTCTTCCTGCACAAACTCCTAAGGAAAAAAATGGATAAAGTAAAGTTTGACCTTGAAGAGAGTAGCTAATAAAGGAACATGAAAAGATGCTTGAATAATGATGGAAAGACATAGAATGGCCAGGAAAAGAAAAATAAAATTTAACGAAGAATAGGATAGTGGTGTTCTTGAAGATTTTGTATGAAAGGCCTGGTTCACACAGGTGCGTTCATTCCTGACCCCAGACCGTCAGGGTGGGAGCCCTGAGGGCCTGTTGCAGAGGGTGATGCTCTGCCCTAACTCCTGGGCCTTGACGATGCATCTGCTGCTCAGCCGCAAACTGACCCCCCAGACACGGGAAAGTTCCAAGTCCCCAGGAGGACGAGAAGTTTAGGAGCTGTTCTCGCTCTGGATCCCTGTATTCCTCTGGAGTGGCCAAGCTTTTGGCTTTATTTAGCGAAAGGAAGTTGGATATTATTCAGCCATAAAAAAGAATTAAATCTTGCCATTTGGGACAACATGGATGGACCCTGAGGACATTGTACTAAGTGAGATAAGCCAGACAAAGAAAGACAAATACTGTGTGCTCGCACTTATATGTGGAATCTAAAAACAAAACAAAAGTAACAACAAAAGCCCCTCAAACTCACAGATACAGAGAACAGACGGTGGTTGCCAGAGGCGGGGGGAGGGGCAGGCAAATAGTGAAGGGGTCAGAAGATACAAACTTCCAGTTATACGCTAAGTAAGTTATGGGGTGTCGTGTACAGCGTGGTGACTATAGTTAATACCGAATCACATAATTTGAAAGTTGCTAAGAGAGTAGATTTTAAACGTTTTCATCACAAGAAAAATAACCTTTTTTGTAACTATGTGTGCTGACGGATATGAACTAGACTGATTGTGGGGATCACTTCACCATGTGTACAAATATGGAACCATTATGTTGTACACCTGAAACGAACATAAAGTTTTATGTCCATTATACCTCAACTTACAAAGAGAAAGGAAATGACAGGCAATGCCCTTCAATAATTTTCAAGTTGTTATACAAACACCTTAGGCAGAGCTGAGCTAATCGGCAAATTTAAAAAAAAAATTTTTCACAAAGAATTTCAGATGTTTATATTAATTAAGTAAAATAATCCTATTTAAAAGGTTCCTTCTTATTCGGTACAAATTAGTTTTGGAAATGCCTCCTGTTTTTGAGGTTGAAATAAAAATTTATAGCAACTTTAAAGAAGAAGAAGAAGAAGAAGACATGTCCCGGTGCCAGTGAAGTCTACATTCCTTTGAGGAAAGAAAACCAACCCAGTGAATACACAACGCGGCTGATGGGATCGCTGCTGTGAGGAAACACAGACCCTGTTTCTAGAGCGACCGGGGGAGAGGTCAAGGCCCCTGGCTCGGAGGTGACATTAGGCCACAGAGAAAGCAAGAGCTGAGCCAGTGCTGGTCGGGCCAGTGCACAGCCCGAGGCAGCGTCTGTCGCCCTGGCGCGGGCCCAGAAAGCCAGGTCACTGCTGCCCCTGCTTTTCCTTTGGCTCTTGGCTCCTCCTGGCTCTTCCTTCTCTTCCTTCCCCTGGTTCTCCAGCCCCCTCCCCATCTTCTCCGTTCCCTCCCTGGTCTTCTCCCTCTTCACAGCACCCTAATCTAACACGACCCTGTCCACGAAATGCTAAATGTTTCTGAAGGTGGGAGAAGGGAGAGAGAGGAAGCCTGTCTCAGGGAGGGACACTCGGTCCCCGTACAGCCTCCGCGGGGGCAGCTCTCCCTGCTAAGGAAGCCCACCCCTCGCCCTGGCCACCGGCGGAGCACCCCCCACCCCCCCCCACCCCCGCTTCAAGGAGCCCATGCTCCCACCCCCATGGCCAGCTCCGCCCGAGCTGGAGAGGAGGGGGCTGCAGAAGACACCTGTCTGGTCCACCAGCAGCCAGACTGGAAACTCACCAGAGTCTCCCAGGAGAGGTTTCCTGCTTCCGGAGTTCACACCAGACTGCGCAGCCGCTTCTGTGATAGGGAAATAGAAGCTGTGGAGCCGGTACACGGTTTCAGAATATGTTTTACATTTTATACAACAAGGTGAAAAACCTCCCATTCTTATAGGCAAAGACACCACGATCTCAATGTCAAGTGAGGGGTGTCTTCAAAGCTCTCGGGAGGGACCTGCCTGGTGGGTGGCGCCCGCCTCAGATGGAGCTGGAGCTGGAGAAACAGCCTCCCTGGTACGGGCTTCCTCTCCCCGGGCTCGCCCTCCTAGCTCCCCTCCCGCCCCGACTCCACTCTGCAAGAGCCACAGAGTCGTGCCCCTGCCACTAAGAATGCCCCCACCTCCGCGCCCCCAGGTTCTTTATGTCTCTGCCACCTTGTAGGGTGACAACTCGTGGCCACATGGGGTGCCCTGCTGGCCGGCAGCTCTGGCCTCATCTCCCTCTGTGGGGCCTAGCCCACCTCGCAGGCCAGGCGCAGGCGCAGCAATGCTGATTAGAATAGAGTGAGCGAGCGGGAGCAGGGGGTTAACACTGAGGAGGACCTGCAGTCCTGCCCAGCGTGCCCTCTGACCTTCTCATGTCACTGCAAGGACTGTGCTTGAGGCGCGTCTTGGCCTGAAGGTGTGCTTGCTGCTGGGGTTCACCCATCTCCTGGCCTCCCCTTTCAGCATTTACAGGGCACGTGATGCGTTTCAAACAGCAAAACCCAACTCTGAGTTGGCATCTGTGGCAAGTTGCTAACTCCTGGCATGTGGGGACGCTTCTGCCAGCCTCGGAGTGGTGGCTGGGAGTCCCAGGTCATTTATAGGTCATAGGAAAGAAAGAAAGGAGGGAAGGAAGGAGGGAGGGAGGGAGGGAGGGAGGGAGGGAGGGAGGGAAGGAAGGAAGGGAGAAAGGAAGGAGGGAGGGAAGGAAGGAGACCTTTTAAAAAGGAAACAAGCAGCTGGAAAATGATTTCATTTGTTCACGCACTCATTTGCATATTAATTGAACAGCAGAGCTTACTGAGTGAATGTGTGCACAATTGATTGAGCCCCAGGGTCATAGGCTCTGGTGTATGTGCCGTAGGCCTCCCAGTACTTACAGGCCTGCACCCTTTGGGAACCTGTGGGACATGCAGGCCCAGGTCACATAGCTGGAATACCTAACAGCCGGCCCCCTGTTGCCATGGAGACCCCAGGGAGAAGAGGAGGGCAGTCCTCTCCAGTATCACCCAGCAGCTTCCAAAGTTCTTTCATCGTCCCCTGAGCTGTGGCCCTTCCTCCAGCTGCCAATGCCACCGCCTGGCCACCCGGCCGCTGGGGCTTCCATGAGGCCGAGGGGTGTGTGCCACGGAGCAGGAGGAAACTGGCCCCGCCTGAGGCTGGCCGAGGAGCAGAGCTGCCACAGAGAAAATTATGAGGTGAATTAAACTTTCATTTGGTTTTTATTTGGTTTCAGCAACCAATACAAGGGACAGCAATTTTCCAAGTCTGGTCACTGGTTGGAGGATAGCTTGAGAACATCTGTTTTATTAACAGCTGCGGCAATAAAAGCCAATCCTATACTTGCGGAGGGGCGGCCTTCCAGGGCCCTCTGAGCTCGAGACCTTATCTGCTCCCCTTCCCACAGCGGCCTGGAGATAGGGATTCTCATTAAGCTTAAGGCTGACCTCTCTGCAGCCCTCCCAACTGCTGCCCACTCAGCCACTTCCACAGGAAGGAAAGCCAGAGTGGGGGAGGGAGAGGGACAGAGAGAGGAAGAGAGGGAGAGAGAGGGAGGAAGAGGGAAAAAGAGAGAGAATGAGAGGAAGAGAGAGAGGGAGGGAGAGAGAGGGAGAGGAGAGTAAGAGGGCAAGGGAGAGGGGGAGAGAGGAAGAGAGGGGGAGAGAGAGAAGAGAGACTAAAGTTTAGGTACTAGAAGTGATGCACTTGGATTCTTAAGGCTCAATGGATAAACAAAATACTGAATATCCATGCAATGGAATATTACTCAGCCGGTAAAAGAAATACAATACTGGTACTTGTTTCATTGCGGATGAACCCTGAGTACATGTTCAGTGAAAGAACTCAGTCACAAATGACAACGTACTGTGCGATTCCATTTACATGAAATATCCAAGATATGCGGATTCATGGAGGCAGAGTAGAGTGGTGATTGCCAGGGTCTGGGAGGGGAGGGCGATGGAGAGTAACTCTAGTGGGTGTGGGGTTTCTTTGGGGGCAATGAGGGCATTCTGGGATTAGATAGTGGTGATCATTGTACAACCCTGTGACTACACTGAACATCACCGAATTGCACACTTTCAATATGTGACTCTTGTTCATCGCTAAGCCGAGCACAGATTGGCTGTTATTGCCGTGTCTTGGCGGTATTTTGGTTCCGGTATGGAAAGGCCCCCAGCAGAAACCTGGCACAGCAGTGCATCCATTTCCAGGTCCCACCTGTGTGCTGGGTGTTCGCATGGACTGAGTGTGGCTTCTTCCTGGCACCTGGGTTCCAGGTCGCTGGGACCTCACCTCGGACCGTCCCCTCTCCCATCCGACTCCGGCCTCCCCCTGCAGGAGGCTCGGGGCCCACACTCAGAGGACACATGTCCACACATCACTACACACCCTTCCCCTCTAAGAAAGAGGTGCAGGTCCAGGTAGCAATGAAAGGGACACCTGTGGAAGGCTCACTTCTCGTGTGTGTCTGTGTGTCTGTGTATGTCTCTGTGTGTCTCTCTATGCCTGTGTGCATCTGACTGTGTGTGTGTCCATGTGTCTACATGTCTGTGTTTGTGTGCCTGTGTCTGTGTATGCCTGTGGCTGTGATTCTGTGTATGTATCTGTGTGTGTCTACATGTCTCTGTGTTTGGGTGCCTGTGTCTGTGTATGTATCTGTGTGTGTCTGTGTGTGTCTGTCTGAATATGTGTGTCTATATGTGTCCATGTGTCTGTGCATGCCTGTGTGTCTGTCTGTGTGTCTGCATAGAACAGGCCCCTGTGTTCTTTTCATCACCTCTGGCCGTGGAGACTCCAGGAGTAACAGGAGAGGAGGAGGCCTGGCCGGAGGCAGGAGGGCGTTTTGGGGAAGAGGGTGGCTGGCATTTCAGAACACCGCCAGCCCTGACCCGTCATAAATGAAGCTCAGAGAGTGAGGACCCTCAGTGCGGTCAGTGCGTCCCCATCCCCCAAAGGACCTCAGGAGTCAAACCAGACAGAGGCCCGGGAAGAACTGTGTGTAGCCCGGTCCCCAGGACACACTCTGCCGAGGGAATAAAAAAGCCCTTCAAGGAAGGGCAGCCTCAGAAATTGCATTGTCTTTGAAATTAATTTTAAAACCCAGTGGTGGGGGTGGGGGGCGAACCCTTTAGCACAGCGCGCACGGCGCCGGGGAGGGTGGACGACAGCAGAGGCCTCTCCTGGCTTGATCTGAAAGAGAGATGGGGCGGAGAGAAAGATGCGCAGGTAAAGGAGAGATTTCACTCGGAGGCACCTGCAGAATGAATGCCACCTGCCGTCCGCAGGACACACAGGGCCGCCAGGGGTGCCGTGGAACCGCGCTGGGGAAGGGAGGTTCCAGGGCTCCGAGGCAGCGTGCAGAACCGGCAGTTCCCTAGGTGTCCGCGGCGGAGCCTGGAGGGGCGACTGCGGCTCGGGAAACCAGCCCAGGGGTGACCAGCAGCCTAGGAGTTCGTGGGTCAAGAACAAAATGTATGTTCCCAGGTGCGCACAGGATCACAGTCCCCTCGAGGGAGGGTGTGGGTGGGAGTCCTGGGCACCGGAAATGGAACCTGGGCAGCTCTGGGTTCAGGGAAAGGGGCAGGTGGGGGACATTCACCTGGCCCGCCCCCTCGGGGTCCTGGCGTCTCAGATGCAACCGTTAGTCGGGTCTGGTTGGATCTGGTATCTTTCTACACCAACCAATGAGTTTTGCTCACCTGTGACTTATGCGACAGCCGGATGATTCACTGGCAGGAGTGACTGTGCCCACAGGACTGGGCTCCGCGCCACAGTCCGTATCCATGGCCGTGAGCACCAGAGCACCAAACCGCATGAAGGAAGATGCTCTTATGCCCACGGTGGTGTGAACTGCGCCCCCTTTTTATGAGTGTACATGTGGCATGTCCTTCCGGGTGGTTCTGATGTGAGGCAGGGTGGTTAGAAGCTAGGAAATTCCTTGGCAAGTGGAATGAGGGAAACTGAGACAAAATAACTAAACAAGGCCGAGCAATTAGCAGCTGCCAATAAATCACAAGATCTTCTCTTCCCCGACCAAGGACACTTAGGAGCAAAGGCTTACACCTCTACCCCCACCCGGAGAGTGAGCAGCTTAAGTCACCCTGGGCAGGGAGCTAAGACAGCAAATTAGTGCCATCAGTGCCAGCCAAACCCCAGAACGAATGAAGTCAGGGAACTAAATGACAAAAACAAATCAAAGCAAAAATCAACCAGAGCCAACAAATCCAAGATAGAGGTGAAGCGGTAACGCTGACCAGACAACGGTCCCAAACTCCTCTCTACACTCATTTTGATGCATCGGCATCTTAAAGGGCCTGGAAAGCTGTTGAATATTCTGTTGACACTTTCCCCCGACCTCCCCTAAAACTCCCGCCTTTAGAGACAGATAGGAACCCTTAAGACAAAGGACCCAGAGGCCGCTCTCCCTTGAGCACACCTGCGCCCCCCTTTCCTCAGGCGAGTCCTTTTGCTTTCTTTCTCCTGAGCTCTAGGGGTCCCCATGAGACCTGCAACCAGGGGACAGCAGGCAGTGGCAGCTCGTCCCAGGCTCACCCCCTGAACCCGTCTCCAAGGGCTCTCCTGCCTCTGTGACTGCCTTCCCCGCGGCCAGGCAGCCCGGCGTGGCTCACTCCTGTGGCTGTGATCTTGCCTCTTCTGTCCTAAGCCCTTCCTTTGTTGCACTGTCCCAGCTTTAAGAAATGTCCTCTCCATTCACCTGGACTCGGGTCGTGAAAGCTTCCCGCCACCAAGTCAAGAACCCACACATCCCAGACCGTGCCGGGCCACCTGCCTTGGTCCTGGTCCCTTTCTGGTGACAAAGGTCAGCCTCACTTTCCTCTTCCTCCAGTTGTCAGGATGGTCAGGGGGCCCAGGGCCCACCTCCAGCCGCTGCTGCTGGCCCTGCCTTCATAGGCAGTGGTTCCACGCGGCTCCCCAAGCGTGTTGACAGCTGGGTTCTGCCCAGCAGTGAGCTCGCCCCGTCTAGCCGGCCCGGAGGAGCCCTCCCTGAGTCCGGGGCCTGTCATGGCAGCTCTGTGGACACACAGGGCAGCACTGCAGGGCAACACTGCGGGTCCTGGGCCCCCTGGGACTCACAGGAGAAGAGGGAGACTCCCCCACACGCCCTTGGGTGCAGAGTGTGCCAAGGCCAGCAGCCAAGCCCGCGTGGGTGCCTGCAGGACCCGGAGTAGTTCCCGCCGCTCTGGCTGCAGGTGGAGAAGCGGGAAACAGGCTCAGCAGCAGGAGGCTGCCCCTCGCTGCCCGCCTGGCCGTGGCGTCACGAGGGGCACCTGGCAGCAGACAATGGCGGGGGTGGCCGAGGACCTCGGCAGCACACAAGACGTCCTTGGGAACGCCCCTAAATAACTGGTGGGGCTGTGGGGGCGCTTGGGGGGGGGGGTCTGGAAAGATGCAAAGCCCCCGATGGTGGAGTGAAGCTAGACCCCAACACATCCTGGGGGTTCCGTCGATGCGCCCCCGTCGCAGACTCCGGCTGATGCGGCCTTGGACTCGCAGGCTATCCCATCAGGGCTTTCACATAAAACGTGTAATGAAACATTTTATTCTCTCTGCCATTATTTCAGGTCCGCTCTTCAAATGTAGAGTCTCCCCAGCTGTGAGTTTACAGATTGCAGGAGCACCTGTGAGCTGGGGCAGGGCTGGGCCCGGCCATGTCTCACAGACGCTGGGAGCCTTCCTCTGACCCCCAGGCCTGACTGCGCTCCGAGGCTCACAGGATACACGTGTGAACAAAGCTGCCCGCTTACTCATGCGCATCGAGATTGATTCCCACCCAGCGGCTGCTCCTCCCTCCCCCCCGCCGGCCAATTCCCTCTCTGGATGAAGGCCGGCGGGGAGCTCCTTTGTCACCAACCAGGAGCATTCGAGGTGAGGGTGGGGTCCGAGGAGGAGCTGGGTGTGTGACCACCTGTCCCTGGCAGCTGGCGGAGGCGTCTGTCGTCACAGGGGGTACCTGCGCAGGTCAGAGTTGAGAGTGGGACCCCTGTGGATGGCCGTCCATGCCTGTCCTGTCATTTCCGACGCCCTCCTGCCTGGCACGTCACTTCTTGCATGAAGCAAACCGACTTTTCAAAACCCAATATACCAGTTTGCTAAAAAGAAATAGTATATGGTCTCAATTACCAACTTGCCCAATGATCGATTGGCCAAAGCCTTGCTTCTATTGACTATGTATGGAGCAGACATTTATTAAGTAGAAAAGAAATAGTGAAATACAGTTGTTTTTCACAACAGACAATCTACTATCTAATCTAAAACAAAAATAAATAAACAAACATAAAACACTAGGAATGTGAAAGAGAATCCAGCCTTAAATACTGAAGAAATGTTTAAGATTTGTAACAGTATGTTTTATGCCTTGGATGGTTGCTCAGTGGTTAGACCATCCCTTGCACAGAAAGGTCCTGGGTTCAATTCCCGGTCAAGGGCACCTACCTGGGTTGCAGGTTCACTCCCCACACCCAGTTGGGGCTCATGCAGGAGGCAACTAATCTCTCTCTCTCTCTCTCTCTCTCTCTCTCTCTCCCTCCCTCTCTCTCTCCTCCCTTCCTCCCTTCCATTCTCTCTAAAAGCAATGGAAAAAATATCTTCAGGTGAGGATTAACAAAAAAAAAGAAAGAAAGAAAAGAAAAGAAAGAAAAAAGTATGCTTTACTATTAAAAACAAATAGTAAAATACAGGTATTTTTTTAAAATCCTCACCTAAAGACATGTTTTTATTGATTCTTAAGAGACAGAGATAGATAGAGATAGAGATAGAGATAGAGAGAGAGAGATCAAACCCACAACCTTTTGGTGCCCTGGACGACCCTCCAACCAACAGAGCCGCCCTCCAGGGCAGGTTACAGGTAGCTTTTCTTTTCCTTTTCTGCATGTTCCAAATTTGCTTCAGTGAAGTTTTCTTTTCTATTTTTTCCTCTTTTGGTAATAGAGGGAAAGGAAATTGACAAGAGCATATGTTATTGAAAAAAGTATAAAGGTTTCTAGCATCCAAGTTCACATTTCTTTATCTACTTTTTAAATATTCTCTAATCTATTCTCTGACTGGTTGATGCGTGTTTGTGTCTTTTGCCTTCTCCAACCTAGAAATTGTGCATCTTCCAGGAAACCCGCTGACATCGAGGGGATTCCTAGTCTCCATGTTTCTTTCAGAGCAGTTAGCCCCACTGTGCGCAGCGGCTCTGCTGCCAGTGACGGCAGCCGTCACCCACAGCCGCAGCCGCGGCCCCCGAAATCCCTCTTAGGGGCACCTGCTCTGCAGAGCAGCGTATGCACTGGGCTCCACGCCCCTCTGTCCCCTCAACGTCCCGGGAACACCGAGGACCAGCAGCTTAACCAAGGGAGCGGGCGGCGGGGCATCGCTAACGAAGGCCACGCTCACTCAGCACGAACATTCTCGTGCAGGAGGTGTCCCTTCCTCATGTCTCGCGCCCACAGCAAGCTTCATGCCAAACCAGAAGACCCTCCCAGAAAACCCCAGGTGCCCTCAGAGCGAATAGCTCTCCCAGGAGGAAAAAGAAACCAACGGAACCAGGGCCGGCCATGATCAGCACATCCAAAGAAGGAGACACCAACCTCATAGCCCATTCGATTTAACATGTGTGCCCAGGCTCTAGCCTGTGATCTCCGTGGCTAGAGAGTCAGCCCCTACACCGAAGGGTGGAGGGCTCCATTCCCAGTCAAGGGCACATACCCCGGCCCCAGTCAGGGGCATTTGGGAGGCAACCAATTGATGTGCCTCTCTCACATTGATGTTTCTCTCTCTCCCTCTCCCTCCTTCCCTGCCACTCTCTTTTAAAAAAAATCAATGGAGCCCTAGCCGGCGTGGCTCAGTGGATAGAGCGTCAGCCTGCAGACTGAAGGATTGTGGGTTTGATTCCGGTCAAGAGCACATGCCTGGGTTGTGGGCTCAATTCCCAGTAGGGGGAGTACAGGAGGCAGCCAATTAATGATTCTCTCTCATCATTGATGTTTCTATATCTCTCTCCCTCTCCCTTCCTCTCTGAAATCAATAAAAATATATTTTTAAAAAATCAATGGAAAAATATCCTCAGGTGAGGATTAACAAATAAATAAATAAATAAGGAAAATAAAATTGTGTGCCAAGACTTTAGTGATGATATTGGGCTTTGATTTGGGGTCTGGGATGGTAGATAAAACAAATTAGAAGTATCAGAAAAGTCTGTGGACTTCAAAATCCCATGCCATGCCCACCTGAGCATTTGCAATTGGCAGGCCAAGTAGGGTTTGGGAGAAGGTGCTGGCTCCAGATTTAGGCAGAAATGGGTTTTAAGTCCAGTCTTGCCAGTCTAGGTGTGTGACCTTGAACAGTCTAGATGCGTGAGTTCTCTGAACTCCTTTCTTGTCTGTGAAAGGGTGTAGAAATGCCTACCTCATAGATTCTGTGAGCACGAAATAAAAGAATGGATAACAAATATCGGGCGTAGTGCCTGTGACATTCCACCAACAATGGTACCAAACGCGATTGGTGACATCAGGGACAGTGCACAATGCCACACAGAGAGGCAACGCAGACTGTGCCAAACAAGCACAAAGGAGTGGGTGCTTTAAAGAGGCACCCAGGTCCTTGTTGGAGAAAATAACAGCACTTTTAGGTAATCATGGGGTGAGCCCATGTTTATGGGAATCTTGAGTTCATATCTCCCACATTGATGCCCACATATGCAAGTATGGCGGAAAGAAATCACCATCCCAGCAAAGGCTTTGGCGGGGGGGGGGGGGGGGGTAGAGTCTTATTTAGAAATTTTAAAGATATTCTTGAGGAAAACCAGAATTTCACTTAAAAAGGTAATTCTAAGAATTACCCCAAAGAAACAGATAATTTTTTAGAAAGTTCCTCATAGCTAGAGGGTGAGTATGGAAGTGAAAAATGTGGAAAATCATGTTGCTGACCCATAACACTAAAAAAAACAAACAAACCTACAATGTTGTAATAGGCACTTTTTAATTATTGATTATTTTTTTAGTTAAAAAACTGAAATGCCTTCATGTCTTGCTTTGGATCTAGAACTAAAATAAACCAGGTGGCCCAGTGGAGAAACTGTGGGATTGAGGGTCTAAGACAGAAGGTGGATTTCTTGCTCTGTGGTTCCTAGCTGGTTGACTCGGAGCAATTTATGTGGCTCCTGATCCTGTTTTTCCATCTGTAAAATGGTGATTAAAATGCCTTCATTTGATTGTTGCTCAACCACTGAGGTTATGCAGTCATGAAAGCGAAGATGTGCTGGGCTTAGCCCACAGACAGGCGTGGGAGAGCCTCGCAGGCCGGGTGGAGCCGGGCTCTGGAGGAGGCGAGATGTGGAGGGATGCGGCACAGCCTGGGGAACAGCCACACAGCCCAGCCTCTGGGGAAGTCAAGGCAGGCATTTCTGCAAATGGACTTAACGCTTCAGACGTGAAGAAACCTCCTTTCATTTAACAACAAAAAGATGAGTGTATAATGTCTGATGGCATTTGATTCTGAAGCAGTCTTGACAGTTGCCTGACTTTGTCATAATGAAATAAACACAGCACAACCGCACCCCCAAGGACACCACGAGTTAGGAAATGACGTTCATGAGCCAAGGAGAAGGGGAGCTGAACGCTCTCCGTGGAATTCATCGTCCGCGCACTTGCCTTTCATCGTGCGCACTGCTGGCTCTGGCTGGCAGAGCGGAGACAATGGGCACCCGGGGCCCTGGTGGCCAACCATCCACCGGCGCGGCACCCACCCCGACAGGACTCAGTCCGGAGCTGGACCTCATGGACCCGGGTTCAGAGTGCCCCGTGCGTATCACAGTGTGGGGTGCTGAAAGTGTTTTATGATGGTAAGTGCCACTCGGTGTACAGTCATAGCACAATCGATATTTTTGCCTCCAGTAAATGCTGTCACCTAAAATCCCGCAATTTTCATGATCAGATAAAAAGCCTTGGTCAGCCTGGCTGCACCGCTGATACACAGATTTTTTTAGGTTTTTTTTGTCGTGGAGGGCCAGGGTGTCGAAAGGGAGCTGTGCTCTGTTTGTGACTCCCGGCAGCTCAGAGATGTAGCTCTTGAGGCTGAAAATAATGGACAAGGACAAGGGTCAGGAGGCCTAGACTTGGTGTGCAAATGGCCTCAGCGCCTCGCTTACTCCTCCGACACAAGCGCCAGCTCCTGGGCCCTTTGAAGTTCGTCATCTACACTTACTTTCTCAGTGTCTGTCTCATTTCAAGGGGACGTGGCTAATCCAGGCC
Source organism: Myotis daubentonii (assembly GCF_963259705.1). Lineage (NCBI taxonomy): Eukaryota > Metazoa > Chordata > Mammalia > Chiroptera > Vespertilionidae > Myotis > Myotis daubentonii. Next base: position 3,671,806 of record NC_081857.1, on the reverse strand, counting down.
ACTGAGTTATCTCGAATTCACAGACCTTTTCACTGGAGCCGCTGCCTTAACTCAAAGGAATGCGTGCAAGGCTGGGATTTCAAGCCGGAGTCGCTTCTGGCTCTGAAGTGCCCTTCTTTGTCCCAGAACTCCCTGGACTGTGCCCAGACTCTCCAGAGGGGACCGCACTGTGTCATCTGTGCTTGTATTCCAGCCCCCGAACAATTCCTGCCCCCGGCAGGTGCGCCATAGGTGCTTGTGGGGTGGGAGAAGGGCCGAGTGGGTGAAACCAACGAGGTAGATCTTTCATGGCGGGTCCCGACTGTCCTTGATTATAAATACAGCATAAAACAGGTCTACTGAATAGGCCGGTGTTAGGCCTGTCAGTCTAAATGTTGGCTGTCTCTGACGTCCTCATTCATCCGGACCCCATGGCTGTCAAACAGGCACCCATTTTCCTCCTGTTTGAGAGACTGAGGATGAGAGACTTGCCTAACCCCTCTCTCTCTCTCTCTCTCTCTCTCTCTCCCTCTCTCTCTCTCTCTCTCTCTCTCTCTCTCTCTCTCACACACACACACACACACACACGCCCTCCAGCTCTAAGCCATCTCCCCAGCAGCCTTTATAATCAAGCAGGAGCCACTAGCTCCGCAGCCTCGCAGCTTTAAGAAGAGAAAGCTGCCCGAAAGGCACACAGACCCTGTCACTCCCCGGGAGGAAGGCCCGTCTCCGGGGTCAGGAAGAGGGAGCGCGGAATCCGTAACGTCTTTGAACATCCGTCCTTTAAGTGCAGCTCCTACCTCACCACGGTCCCGGGGCCGGGGCTCCCCCTGTCTCCCACACCCTCGCCCTGGGCCGGTTGTCAGTGAGCAGCGGACTTGGGGATGGGGACAGCCGCTCGGGCTCGGCTTTGTTCAGGGACCGCATCTTCGGGATGGCCAGTCTGGCGGAAGCCCCACAGCACATTCCAGATTTCTCTGCAATTACAGTTTTAATCCCTCCCTGGGCATTGATCCTTCTTAAAGGCAAGACAGTGTGGCAAAACCAGTGGCGTTTAGATCAGACACGGTTACATGGTTAGAGTCAGCCCAGGGACTGAACCGGGGTCGATTCCTGGGCAAGGGCACGTACCTAGGTTGCAGGTTCATTCCTGGCCCCAGGCAGGGCACATGTGTGAGGCAACCAATCTATGTGTCTCTCTCACATCGATGTCCACCCCCCCTCCCTGCCTCCCTCCCTCCCTCCTTTCCACTCTCTCTAAAAAAATAATAATAAATGGAAAAATCCTCAGGTGAGGATTAACAACAAACACAAAAGACCTGACATGCCTAGGTTCAGGTGCCCATTTCCTCCTTCCACGGTGGGTCTGGGCACAGCGTCTCAGGCTGAGTGCCCATCTGTAGAACAGAGACATGAACGCTGGCTTCCTGGGGTTGTGTCCATCACCAGGGCTACATGGAGCATGGCAGAGAGGTGGCCGGAGCACCTTTCCAGATGGAATTCCAGAAAGAAGAATGAGAGAACAGGGGGGTCCTCTCACTATGCCCTTTCTGGGGCCCCCAGGGTCAGCCCGGGCAAGCCACTGCCTTGTCTTCCTGTTTGAGAACCACTGTCACTAAAGCCACATGCTCCGGAGGTTCTGCGAAGGGCATGAGTCAGGCCTGCTGTCTGCCCTCTGCCGTAGGTAGTTCTGTGTCCCTCTGAGGAGTGCCTGGCCCTGCAACCGGCTCTTAGCTGCCCCCCCGCCCCCGCTGTCCCGCCCCTGCCCGCGCATGCAGTCAGAGCAGGAGGTGAGAGCAAGAGGTCAGAGCAGGCCAGGACCACCTTCTCCTGTGGTGGCCTTAGACGGGCTTTCCTTTCCCCTCCCGCTCCCCCACCCCTCCACACACACCCCCCGCCCCCCCGCCCCCCGCCTGCTCCGCCTGGGAGAGCAGACTCTAGGAGAGCAGACGATAGGAGAGCAGGCTTTCGTCAGGACCGAGCCTCTTAAGCTCTTGCAGCCACTGTGGCCTGGAGAGAAACGCTCTCAGCGCCTCTGCTCAGCCGCGGGTGGTGGGCTGGACCGCGGTGCCCAGGGGTGTATGGGACACCCCCACCAGGAGTGTCCTCGACATCCTCTTTCCACCACACCTGGGACACCTTGCTCACTCACCACAGAAAAAGGGGAAAGACCACTCTGGAACTAAAGTGCGGTCTCTGGGTTATAACAACGGTCTGTGCTGAGTCATGGGCAGCTGACCTATAACTCCACGCTTTCAGAGCAAGATTGGTTCAAACACTCACAGCCCCGGAGAGGATGTCAGAGCTGCTCACTGAGCAGTGACTCCGAGCCGGGCATCGTCCTGAGCACGTTACCGACGCCACGCACTGTGAGCTGTGTGGGCTCTGACACCCGCTGTCTGAGTTATGGCTTTGGCATAGAGTGGCCGTGTGGCCTTGGGTAATTCGTTATTTTGCCTCTTAAGCCTTAGTGTCCCCATCAGTGTTTTGTGTGGGTCCTGTCCGAACTGGGCCCCTCTCAGCCGTCAGGTTCAGCTTAAATATGATTCCCCTGAGAGATGCTCTCCACCCCACTGCTGTTTCCCTTCGAGTCGCGGCATCTATTCCGGAGCACTGGCTTCTTCGGCCACAGCCACCGTCTGCTGGAGGTGCCACCTGCTGGCTGGGCTTCTCGGCACTGGGGACCCAGCGATGCAATACAGCACCCACGGTGCTCCCATCCCAGCGGGGACAGACAGATGGACAGGCAGGCAGGCGGGTGGGGAACAAGTGGTATTCTAAATATTCTAAATTCTTTGTCCACTGCCTAACTCCATCAATAAAATCATTAGTTCTCATCTGCCCTGATTCCTCTGAATCCCCAGTTCCTAGCATCTGCTTCAGAAAGTGAAGTCAACGGACACAACCAGACTCCAGAGTCCGTGCCCAGCCCTCGCGTGGGCCTGGGACGTGGCAAACACTTAGCAAAGTGTTGGTTGCTTTTCAATTAGATTTTAAAGCTGTGTTCTTAACCACTTTGTGTCTATAGTAATAACTATAACAACAACAACAATCTATATATATAAAACCCTAATATGCAAATAGACCAAACGGCGGAACAACTGAACAACCAGTCGCTATGACATACGCTGACCACCAGGGGGCACACAAAACATGGTGGGCATTGGCCACCGGCAGGATGGTGGAGCAGATGAGTGGAGGCACCAGACCAAGGCGGGGCACCAGTCGCTATCATCAGGGCAAACTTCTGGTGGTTACTGAAAATTCTTTTTTCCCATGCGCCGTGACCCCGCCAGGCACTTGCACCTGCTGCCGGTGCCGGCCACACTCCCACCCGCTGCCAGTGCCCGGTGCCAACCCCGATCACTCTGCACCATTAGTGGGTGCGAGCAGCAGCAGCCAGCCCCGATCATCCCTCAGGGCTTCTCCACCTCCCCCTGCTCCTGAGGGGCAATCGGGGCTGGCAGCCACCTTTTGCACCTGCTGCTGGCGACAGCCCCACTCACATCCACTGCCTGCATCAGAGTCATTCTCGCACCTGATGCTGGCACCCGGCACCAGTCCCAATCTCCCCGAAGGGCTTCTCCACCTTCCCCTGCTCCTGAGGGGCAATGAGGACAGCAGCCACTGCTCGCACCCACTGACAGCGCCTGCTCCACTTGTATCCGCTGCTGGCGCCAGCCCCAATTGCTCTCCGACGTCAGTGGTTGCGAGCAGGGCCAGCGCCATCAGCGCGTGGGAGCGGTGGTGACGGGAACTGAGCTGCTGGCAGACAGAGGACCAGGGGCTGCAGTGGGAGGGGCCAGGCAGGAGTGTAGAGGATGGATCGAGACCTGCCCCTGTGCCCACCACAGCCTCGCGGCCCACAGTTCCTTTCAAAGTACAGGCCGTCATGCATTGGGCCCCTAGTAATAACATACTAGTATAATTACTATAGCCTGGCCAGTGTGGCTCAGTGGTTGAGCATTGACCTATGATCCAGGAGGTCACAATTCAATTTCCGGTCAGGGCACATGCCTAGGTTTTGGGATCGACCTCCAGTAGGGAGCGTGCAGGAGGCAGCTAATCCATGTCTCTTTCTTACATATCTCTCTCTCTCTCTCTCTCTCTCTCTCTCTCTCTCTCTCTCTCTAGTTAAAAAAACCCCCAATATCTACATAGACACTGGGGTGGTGAGGGCTTACCCGGGGTGGGAATGGCTGGGGGAGGGTGGTGTCAATCGGGGAAAAAGGTGATGTATGTAAAACTTTAGACAATAAAATAAATAAATAAATAAATAAATAAATAAATAAATAAACCAATATCTTCTTTAATTATGAGGCCACAATAATCCTGAATGGTAGACATTTTTATCCTTAGGGACCCAATCCTATATAATAAAGAGCTAATATACTAATTAGACTGAATAGCCAAACAACCTTCCGGACGTCCTTCCGGATGAAGCCGGGGTTGCGAGAGGCTGTGAGGGCCAGCCAGGGCTGCAAGGGCCAAGCCCCTTGCATGAATTTCGTGCATTGGGCCTCTAGTTCCTATATAAAAGGCAGATGTGGTGAGGGTCAAAGACAGGTGTGAACAAAGTGCTGTGGACCTCAGATGAGGCAGGACACCTGTGGCAGGGAGGCTGGGAGAGGGTCACAGAGGAGAACCTCAGAGGCTGGAGGGTGGAGGGTGCGATCTGGGTGGGGAGGCCATGGCGTGCCATGGGGACGGCAGAGAGAGACAAAGGGAGAGCCTGAGGAAGGGCACGGAGTGTTGGGAACTGCATGCTGTTCTCACAAGGGCGACACTGTGGTACAAGAAATGGTGGGACTGGAAACGAAGGACAGGGTGGCCTTGAATGTCAGGGAAGACATGTAAGCTTCATTTCACAGGCAGTAAGTTTAAGAAGAATAAAAAGATCCAGAATTGAGATTTGGGGAGGTTGATGTGATTCTAGACTAGAAGAGCAGGTGATGAGGCTGGGACCAGTAAGACGCCTATGGTGCTAGCCAGGAGGTGACAAGAAGAGCCTGGTTTGCAGGGGGGGTGGGGGGAGGGCTGGGGGAGAATGCAGTGAGGGGGAGCAAATGCAGTGGGCAGTCACCTGGCCCAGGTGTGGGGCACAGGGAAGGGCGGTGGCTGTGAGATCCCAGCCTCGGTGGCTGGTGCCCTTCTGATGTACTTGGTGCACTGCTAAGCTACACCTGATAGCCTGAAGACCCCCTAACTCAGACAACTCCTCGCAGACCCCTCTCAGGAGGGACTGGGACTTTCTCCCCGGAGATGGTCTTTATCCTCCATGAGTCACGGCATGTTCTCTCGCCAGGCAGCCTGGCACAAGGTGGGCATTCAAGAAATGTTGACCAAACAGCTCAGTTACCTGGTTAGTGGCTGAGGCCAGCGCCTTGGTGGCTATCAAAGCTGAATCCAGCTCCTGCCCTCAGCAGCCTGGAGGCGGAGGAAGTTAACCAAGTGCATGCGCTCCTGCCAAGGGGCCGTGTGCACCGGCTCCGGTGACGGAATGCGGGAGCGAGGCCTGCTCGGTGTGCACGCCTCTCGCAGACGCCCGGGGCCACCGGTGGCTGCCGCAGGCTCGGAACCTACACAAACTGACGCTGCAACGACCTCCCCACCAAACATGGGTTGAGGGAATTCCACTGAATTTGGCAGGCACTTGGGGGGGGAATGACTTAAAATTTAGGTGTTACATGAAATTCACTTGTGTGTGCGCGCATGCGTGTGTGTGTGAAGGGGTGGTTTCTGGTTTGCACACAGCAGGCCTGTCGAGCAGCCAGCGCCGAGGGAAGACGCCTCGGAAAGCAGACTGTGCTTTGAATCGCGAGCCCGAGGCACAGCCCCCCGAAGCGCATGACCCCATTTGTGTTCAGCATTCTGCTCACAAGAGAAAGTTTGTGTGGAGGCTTGAAGGCAGGTGGTGGCGGCCTTCGTTACTTAACTGTCATTGGTAATAATTCTCCCCAGCGCACACCAGGGATGAGAGCTTCAGGGGGTCCAAAGCCACCCATAGCCCCTCTTCCGGGAGGATTCCCGCACCAGGAGTCTCCAGCACCCCGCGTCACAGCGCTGTCCCGGCTCCCTGCGGGGCTGGCGGCAGGGGTGGCCCTTGCTGTGGGGCGTGTCCGTGTCCGTGCGCCCTTGCAGAGCCTCTCCGCCAGGGGCCGCACCTCCTCTGCCCGCGAGGCCCCTGAGGGCACTGCAGCACGGGCCCCTTCCCTCTGGGTCGTCCGAGGGAGGCAGAGGACGGAGGATGGGAAACTATGCCAGAGAGACTGACCCCTCTGGGCTGCCTGTGGGCTCCCGGCGGCCGGCTCCCAGGCCAGTGTCTGCGCTCCTGTGGGATGCGCCTGCCAGATGCTGCTGATCGCCTTGTTTCTTCCGAGCCTCAAGTTTAAATTTTCCCTCCAGGATCTCATCTCTGAGGCCCCCCAAAAATGTTCTCTGTCGATGACTCTCTCTCTCTCTCTCTCTCTCTCTCTCACTTCTCTCTCTCTCTCTCTCGCTCGCTCCCTCCCTCTCTCTCTCTCTCTCAACATATCCTTGGGTAACAGTTAAAAAAATTTGCCCTAATGTTGAAAGCACTAAGAGTGACCAGAAGGAAGAAGAAATATTGGACAATAAACCAATTTAATGCAGATCCAGTGCCTTAAAAAGGAAGAGCCCGCACTCAGCATCGCATGGGGAGGGTGCGTGTCACAGGGCAGGTCCCTATCTCCTTAGAAACCACCGCCCGAAGCCGCCCTGCACTCTCAGCCTCCTGGGTGAGACCGGGAATCTCCCACAAGCCCCGGCGACCCTGCGGGCTCCCCGCTTAGTCTGTGATGAACACCAGGAAACAGATGTGAAGCTCCAAGGCTTAGAGGACGTTGGGCAACAGGTGATGGTGTTGGCTGGTCCAGTGTAGGCCGGCCCATGGACGGCTCTCCTCCTCCTGTGCCCTTCTGCCTGGCACCTCTTACTCCAGCTCTGCCCGTTCAGCGAGCCTGTGCCCACCCTCATCCCAGGATGGGCGGTGGCAATGTGTGCCTGAGCCCTGGGCTAAGCCGCCTGGCCTTGTCCCAGGCCCACCTGCCCGCTAATCCTCCCTCCTCCTCTGCAGCTTGGTCCTGGTCTCCTCCTGCCGGCGCCTCCAGGCCGCGATGATGGCCTCATCGTCTGCTGTTTCCTCATCCTCCCCGTCAGTGCTTCGCCGGTACCGCGCCCGCTGCCCTGAAGCAAACCTCCCTTCCTCTCTGCTCTCCGTCCTCGCCTTCTCTCCCTCCTCTTCAGACCTCATGAAGCTCTGTGTGAATTTCCTCTTGGCGCCAAACTCAGAGAAGTCTGCCCTGCACGACTCTTCCACGTCCTCCCAGTCCCTGGGCCTGGCCCAGTCCGCACGTCGGGGCTCCGGGGACTCCTCCCCGGCCGAGGGCTCCGGGCTGGCCTCGCGGGAGCTCGAGGTCTCACTGAACAGGGCCCTGGAGAACTTGTGTGTCTGCCTGCCCTCCCTGGTGGAGGAGGACGAGAACCGGGAGGAGCTTCTCACGGAGCCGCCGTCGGCCGCGCGGTAGGAGGAGGTGTCCTGCTCCTCGGACTTGGAGAACTTGTAGCTGGAGGAGCTGCAGCCCGTCTCCCGGAGCAGGGAGGACCTGGTGGACTTGCCCCTGGAGCTTCCAGACCAGCTGCTTTGGGGAGGAGATCTCTCCCCGGCCCCGAGGCCACTGAGCCACTTGTTGATGCTGCTGTCCACCTCGTGGCTGGCCCCGCGGCCACTGCCGCTGCGATCGGAGGCATCCAGGGAGGAGCCGGCGTCCGTTTCAGGCTTCTGGGAGCCGCCGCGGGAAGAATACCGGAAGCTGCCTATGGCGCTGTCGGCGTCCTCGTCTCTCTCGCCCACGTCCCCGTCCTCATCTTCCCTGACCTTCTTCTTCTTGAAAAGGTTGCTGCGTTTGTGGTCGGAGGCCAGCTTCTCCATCTTGTACTCAGACATCTTCTCCCTCAGCTCCACCTGCATCTCCTTCTCCTTCTGGCCGAGCGCCTTCAGGTTGACGTGGTCGGCAAAGAGGCTGTAGGTGGGCTTGCTGGTCCCCCGCCCGGTGCTCCCCATGCCTTCGGCCCTGGAGCTTGGCGCGCGGTGGCAGGACGGCAGGGACTGCGTGTCGGAACCGGGTCTGGCCTGGCCTCGAGGCGGAAGGCCCAGGGAGGAGGCGCTCTGTGCGCTGAGCATGGAGACCTGGTCCTCCCCCGGGCCGCCGGCCGCCGGTGCCGCCTTCGCACTGGCCGCGGATGGGGAGCGCGACAGCAGCAGCATTTCGTTTTGCTTCTGGGCGAGAGTCTCGCTGACTACGTTGGCGATCCAGTTCTGGATACTGGCGATGGAAACGGTGTCTCCGGGCCCCACGGGGAGGTTAGGCAGCGGTGTGGAGGGGGTGGAGGCCAAGCCTCCCCCTGTGTTGCTTACGGCCTGAGATGGGTGGGAGCTGAGGCTCAGGGCGCTGAGTACTGAGGCTGTGTCCCCATCAGTACTGACCGAGGGGGCTGCGGACCAGAAGGCAGACAGGGGGATGCTCCTGCTGGCTGCCGGGCCGTCGGCCTCCCAGCTGCCCATGGACTGGCTCTCCTCCAGCGTCTGCCTGCTTCTCTCCAGCAGCTCCAGCCTCCGCTGCCTCTTCTTGGCCGAGGCTGAGGCCTCGTCCTTGCTGAGCTCCACCACCTCCTCCTTGTTCTCACTGCCCACCTTCTTCTGGTGTTTCAGCTTCCAGGCCTGGTAGGCTGTCAGGTTGATGTCGGAGGTGCCTTTCTTCTCCTGCTCGGCCTCCTCTGCGCCTGGCTCGCTGCAGCTGTCTCCTGCCTCCGAGTCCCTCTTGTGAAACCCAAATTGGATTCTCTTGATCTTCCACCTTTCGAGGGCAGTGAGTTTGTCCTTGTTCCTGCTGCAGAAGTTATAGAAGGAGCTGGCCTCGGACAGCACACTCTCCTCGTCTTCCTCCCGGACCCTGCTCCCCGCCTCTGAGCTTGCGCCCACCTCCTCTCTCTCGCTCCTGGACTGGTACCTCCGGGAAGCTTCCTTCTCAATCTCCAGCAGCCTCTGGTTCCACACGTCCCAGGAGCTGTCCGTGGACACGGAGTCGGAGCGCTGCCTCCCTCGCCGGCTCTGGCTGCTCATCTCCAGTTGCTGCTTCAGGACCCGAATGTCATGGCTGCTCACGCTCTCCGAGGTGCTGGTCTCACTCAGGGTGTACCGGCGCCTTCTCCCCTTGAAGGAGCCGACATCGCCCTCCTCCTCCACCTCCTCCTCCTGCCCCCACTTCCGGTGCCCTTCTGCCTGGTACCTCTCGTTGCGGCGCTGCCACTCCCGGATGATCCCCTCCACATCCTCATCCTCAGGCTCGTCCCCCCCCTGGGCAGAGGGCGTGGAGCACTTGCCATCCCCACCCTGCGGGGCCTTGCGGGTGGGGAGGCTCTGCTCCTTCTTCCACTGCTCGTAGAGCTTCTCCTCCTCCTCTTCATCGATGAGGGTGAGGGGCTTGGAGGCCTGGCTGGCCGTCCCCAAGGAGGAGCCACTCAGGCGGCTGGTGGTGTCGTCCTGCTCCTCCACCGTGAGGTCCTGCACCCGGGCCCCGATGGTGCTCCCCGTGTCCTCACCCTCCTCGGCCCCATGTGCGCCCCCCTCCCCGCTGTCGTCCTCGTCTCTCTCTTCCATCAGCTTCTCGTTGAGCTCCCGGAGCTGCCTGAGGAAGCCGTCGTTGGGGCAGATGGGCCGCTTCCTCCGCACGGTCATCAAGGCCTCCAGGACGGCCATGTGGTGGAAGATCATGAGGTAGGCCACCACCAGCACCGCCGACCGGCTGATGCCCATCTCGCTGCTGACCAGCACTTTCCCTGAGAAGAAAACACGGTCAGAAAGCTGTGGCCGCAGCATGTCCTGGCTTGGTTTTCAGCCCTGTTTTGATGTGCTGGTGTCATGTTTACTTGGCCTCTGGTCTCTGTCCATGCTCAAGTCCGTCTGTCCCGTGTTACAGTGTCAGGCAGAGCAGTGGGGCTGTCCTGAGCTCAGGCACACACTTTGTGCGCTGTCTGAACCTGGGCAGGACGTGGGGCAGAGGGGGGAAGGGACTAACCACTGTCCCCACAGTTCTCATTTCTCCCGCCAAACTGGGCATCAGAGGGGGGAGAAGTGAAAGAAGGGGGGACAGGGCAAGACCAGAGAAACCTGAGGCCAAGATGAGGGCATCACAGAGACGTGGAGTGTTGCCATGGAAAGCGTCAACAGTCACAGCTGGAACTTAAGAATTCCCTTCATAGCATCCTTGCTGCATCATTCCTCATCCAGGCTCTGCTCACACACACATCACACACACACCACACTCACACATCTCACACACACTTCTCACACACCACACATACCACACACACACACCCCACACTCACACATACCACACACACACATCTCAAACACAACTTCTCACACACCACACATACCACACACACATACACAACACACACACCATGCTCACACATACCACACACACACACCCCACACTCACACATACCACACACACACAACTCAAACACACACAATTTCTCACACATCACACATACCACACACATACACAACACACACCCCACACTCACACATACCACACACACACATCTCAAACACACACAACTTCTCACACACCACACATACCACACACACATACACAACACACACACCACACTCACACATACAAACCACACACATATACAACACACACACACACCATGTTCACACATACCACACACACCTCACACACACTTCTCACACACAACATACAACACACACCACACACACACACAAACTACACACATATACAACACACACACCACGCTCACACATACCACACACATCTCACACACTTCTCACATACCACACACACATATACAACACACACATATACAACACACACACCACACACACATATCACACACACCACTTCTCACACACCACACTCACACATACACACCTCACACCACACACACATCACAGACAACCACACATGTATACCACACACACACACACACACATATATATACATATACACACATACACACATGTACATACACACTAATGGGTGCTTCCTATGACAGGGAGTTCAGTTCCTCACACACCACACACATACCACACACACTGACACAAACCACACACACATACACACACTCACACACACATATATGCCACACACACATATACACACTGCACATGCATACCACACAGAGACATATACATACACTGCTGGATGCTTCCTGTGACAGGGAGCTCAGAACCTCACATACCATCCACATACCACACACACTTACACTCACACACACACCATACACATACACCACTCACATATACATTCACACACATACATACATGACACACACACATACACACCACACACATATATATCACTCTCACACACACACACACACACACACCACATACCACACACACACATACCACACTCACACACACCACACACACACATACACATAGCACACACACACCACACTCACACACCACACATACACACCACATACACTCACACAACACTATAAACACACCACACACACCATATACCACACACACACACGCACATACACACTCACCTCGCTCCACACTTAGATCTAATTTGGGGGCGTCCCTTCACGCTCTATAGCAGACACTCAGGGCTCCCCCTGGGATGATCTGGGGTCAGTAATGAACACATCTGTATGAACCAGGCCTTTCAGACAAAATCTTTAAGAACATCACTATCACATTCTTTGCTAAACTTTATTTCATTTTCCTGGCTAGTCTGTGTCTTTTGGTCAGTATTCAAGCATCTTTTCATGTTCTTTTATGCATTTTTAACATTTTAATCCTCACAGCAATTTTAGGAGGACTCGAGCGCCTTATCTCTGGTCTCTAGATAGGAAGCTGGAGTCCCTGGCCCAGGACCTGGCCCGCAGTGCCATGGAATGGAGAGGGCGCAGCGGGTCCGACTCCCCAGCTCCGGGGCCCTGAGCTCTCCGCCCAGTGCCCACCCCGTGCCCACCTGCAGCTCCACAGCCTCCCGTGGGCTCCTATCTGGGCCACAGCGCCGCTGCCCTCCCACCCGTGGGGTCTCCAAAGCGGAGGGGTGAGTGTGGTCCAGGTGCCTTCTCAGTGCCTGCCTTGTCCTTGACCTTCCTGCAGGACGGCCACACCCCTCCTCCCCCGAGGGCTCCTCCACAGACTCCTGGACAAGCCTATTCCCCTCGGGGCCTTTGCTCCAGCACTTTCCTCCGCCAGGTAGCGCCTCCCAATGTTCCGATGGCTAGTCCCTCCCTGTCACTCGGCTACGGGCGTCAGCCTCCCTCTCCAAGGCTGGCCTGTCGCTCCAACACATCGTTTCAGGCCTCACACCCCCCAGTGTCTCACATTCCTCTCTCTTTTCTGTTTCATTCCTGCCTTCACTGCATGGGGGATGCAAAGGCCAGAGCTCTGGGCCGGCTTTCACCCCAGGGCACCTGTCAGCCCTCAGTCATGACTTATTGGACGTGTGGCGGTCCTTCCCTCCCCCTCTTCTTATAATGATACAACCACCTCCGTAAGACAGGTAACCCCAGACACGGCAGATAACGGGAGGTTTCCATATGTCCCCGTCTTCTTCTCCCAGGCCAGGCAGACCCCCTCACCTCGATAGGTGAGCAGGGCCTCGTCCAGGAACTCGGCGGCCTTCCGGAAGTGCCGGGAGATGTCCACCTCGGGGAAGTCGTCCACCTCCACCCCCAGGTATTGGATGTCTAGGCCAGTGTAGAACTCGGGCCCGGTGTAGACGCCGGTGCCGTGGGCGGCGTTCAGGATGTGGGTAATCCCCAGCCTCTTCAGCCGGCTCTTGTTCACAGCCACACTCCTGAGGACGAAGAGGCGGGGACGGGTTTGTGCCAGAGTCGGAGCTGGACAGGCACATCCCCATGGAGAGGGGAGTCCACCCGCCGAGTCAGGAGGGCCAGCCGGCGAGTGCCTCCTCCTCGCTCCCCCACAGGTCGGGCTCACTGCGATACCGTTATAAAAAGGGGCCAGGGACTCAGTCCCCGCGGAGGAGAGAAGATATGGGGGCTGGCAGGGGAGGGCAGGACAGAGAAGAGAACCAGAGGTGGGGAAGGAAACCTTTGAATAGTCCAGAGATCTCTAGTTTAAAATCTTGCCCGTCTGGTGTGGCTCAGTGGTTGAGTGTTGGCCTATGAACCAAGAAGTCATGGCTCAATTTCCAGTCCGGGCACATGTCCGGGTTGCTGGCTCCATCCCCAGAAGGGAACATACAAGAGGCAGCCGATCAATGATTCTATTCTCTCTCATTATTGATGTTTCTATATCCCTCTCCCTCTCATCCTCTCTCTGAAATCAATAAAATTATATATATATATTTTAAAATCAGGCATTAAGTCCTGGTTCATGTGCTCAGTGGTCAGAGTGTCAGCTTGTGCACCAAAAGGTCACAGGTTCAATTTCGGGTCAAGGGCACGTACCTGAGTTGCAGGTTCAACCCCTGGCCCCAGTCAGGGTGTGTGTGAGAGGCAACCAATCGATGTGTCTCTCTCACATTGGTGTTTCTTTCTCTCTGCTCCTCCCTACCTCCCTTCCACTCTCTCTAAAAATCAATGGAAAAACATATCCTCGGTGAGTATTAACAAAAACAATAATCACTAAAATCCTAGGCCTTGGGAATAAACACTCACCAAGACACAGAAAAGGCAGACCAAAATAACCATCACCTGCGTGTGCCGCACGCTGCTCTGGAATGCTGTGTTTTCCAAAGCTCTTCCACGCACATTATTTTGTCCTAATAATGCACTCCAGCGGTAGACAGAGAAACTACTTTTATTCCCATTTGAAGATTGTAAAAATGAACCGAGAGCTGTATGACTTCCCGAGACTGGCTGAGAAAGAGACCGCGCAGGGCCCGGTGGCTTGCGCGTCCAGCTCGGAGCTCTTCGCGGTGGAGGGGTCTGAGAGCCCCGAGGACAGGGCTGCCCAAGAAGGCGCAGAGGCCGTCAGCTGGGACCTAGGCAGACGCCCTGCGCCCCTCCCTGGTGACCACGGTGGCGGAGCTTCTGGGTCCACAGAGCTCATTAGGGATGGCTTGGGACTCGGTGCCCAGTGCTGGGAATCAGGTTCTGGGCACTGAGTCCAGGTGGGAAATAAGACCCACCATCCAAAGCTATTTTCTTACTGTTCTCCTGGGGCCCCAGGCCCCCCTGTGCTTCTGGATAGAAGGTAACTACAGCAGGAGAACACCTCAGTAAGTAGCCAACGGATTGGCCAGCCTTAGGCCACAAACACCGTGGCTCCACGTAGGCCCTGGCAAGACCCCGAGGGAATGGACGTGAGTGAGTTGTTTTGAGGTTTGTTCTGGAAACCCCTGATATACTTTTTAAAAATAACATTTCTTTTCTGACTATAACAACCACAAATGTTTACTCTAGGAAATCTGTTCCATTCAAAAGACCCTAAAAAGAAGAAAATAAAATCACTTGTAGAACTACCTCCTAGAGAGAAGTACTGGTAACACTTGATCATGTTTGGCTCTAATTTGTTGTCTATGCAAAAGCTATACACACACATCTATATATTCTCCAGTTAGCATCACACAGCATCTATACTATCACGGAACCTAATTATCTTCTTACTACATCGTGAACATTTCCGTATGTTGGTAATTCACGTAAAAATCATGACATCAATGGCTCCGACTGTCCCCTTCTATGGTTGTATGGACGTTGGGGGACAATGGTGAGGGGGCTTGTGCTGGCACTGCTCCAGGCAGGCAGGGAGGCCCCGAGAAGGCACCTGGAGGGGCAAGGCGGTGACGAAAGCCCTGGCAGGGGAAACAGGGTCATGGGGCCAGCATTTTGCCCTGCTGACCTATAGAGGTGAGGGGACCCCTGCATGCAGACAGGTGGGCGGGGCCTTTCTCCAAGGCAGGGGCTGGTGGGTGGTCAGCAGCATCACGTTTCTGGATGGAGCTAGTGGGGCCTTTGGTGAAAGTTGGGGGCAGGCGTTTCATCTCTCTCGGGCACTACTCAGGGGAGGACAGTGGCCTGTGCCCAGCCCAGCAGTCAGACTCACTTCTCTGCTATGAAGACGTTGGGCCAGACCTCATCCACCTCGTTCCAGGGGGCCTCCTGGCGGTCCTGGACCAAGGCCCGCTGCAGGTCCAGGACGCAGGGGGTGTTGTACAGGCTGGTGTCGTCCATCTTCTCCCGGACGCGGTGGTACAGGTCCTCCATCAGCAGCTGCTCGGCGGACTCCAGCATGCCCGGACACTCCGCCTCGGCCCTGACGCCCCGCGGCCTGAGTTCTAGGGGGACAGGCAGCGTTCTCCTCAGAGCTGGGGCACCACGGCTCCCTGCTCCTGGGGAGAGCCCACTCCTGGCCAGTTTGCTGCCAGGCCTCTGGGCATGGGCTGAAACGCCTGCAGCATCTGCCGGGAAGGACTTACGGGGGCCCGGGGGCCCTGCATTGGCCTGGACACTGTGACCAGGACCAGGGCCAGGGCCGTGCAGGGAATGGGACACCAGCTTCCCTTACTCCCCCCCCTCGTTTCCCGAAAGCTGCTGACACCTTAGTCCGAGGTCCTTAGTGCCTGGTATACATCCGGTACATACTTACACCCTCCAGTGCGCCATACAAAGCAGAAGCCCTGGCTAACTGAATACCTGCATGTGCATGTATCGGAATTTCACGTGCAAACCCGAGGCTGGTTTGACTCCTCTGCACATGCGATGCAGGCACCTGAGAAAGCAACACCTGCCGCGGTGGGTTTCGTCCATCACATTTAGTGGGCGTGTCTATGCTGGGTATTGTCTGCTTCCCGCCCTGGAGCATTAGCACCTGTCTCCCAGGCCCCAGCTCTCCGCAGGCGGCGGGTTGGCCAGGGCTCTGATGCCAGTCAAGGCAGCACCCAGGCCTTTCTGGCCAGAGAGGCTCAGATTCCAAATAAAATCAAGTCCTATTCACCCCCACCTCTAGAGAACCTTGGTCTCCTCCTAATCCATTTGCTCACAATTTATCAAATCGGGGGCAGGCAGATACTTCACTGACAAGGTCAACCTTTACCTTAACTGAGCCTGTCTGTCTTTTTGCATCTATGATAACACACCCTTGAAATGTCTGGGTAACTTGTGACTTCCCTGTATCTGGAGCCCCTGGGGCACAACCAAATGTGCTGGGTCCCAGGACAGATACCACAGATTCCTTCATCATCATGTTAATTGTTCCTGCACCCACCTAAGTATGTGTCCATCATTTTACTTTTTATCCAATTCCAGAGGTTTCCCCGCTTCGCTTAATCCCACCTCCTTAATCTATCACCAATGAATTTCATGTAACCCACCTATGTTCCTCCTTTGATTGGAATGTATAAATACGGATGTAACCCCGCCATTCTCCGGAGCATTATCTCGATTCGTTGAGTTTTGCTTCCCAGCACATGTCGACAGTTTGGCTCAAATAAACTCACAAAAATTCTTTACAGGTTTCAATGTTTTTTTACGTTAACACTTCCTTTTGTGAGAAGGTAACAGGAGCCCTAGCTGGTTTGCCTCAGTGGATAGAGCTTCAGCCTGGGGACTGAAGGGTCCCGGGTTTGATTCCTGTCAAGGGCACATGCCCAGGTTGCAGGCTCAATCTCCAGTTGGAGGCGTCAGGAGGCAGCTGATCAATGATTCTCTCTCATCATTGATGTTTCTACCTCTCTCTCCCTCTCTCTTCCTCTCTGAAATAAATAAATTAAAAAATAAAGAAGGTAACAGGAGAGAGGAGAGCAGGTGTGTCTCCCCCCCGCCCCCCCCCCCCACCACTTAGCAGCCAAAACACTGAATCCAGAGAGGAGGGAGGAGTTAAGTAGGAACGGGCGTTCTCTGTGTTGGCCATGACCTGCCTGCACCAGCTTGCTCAGCTCTGAGTGAAAAGGCACGGCCCCACTGGCCAGCAGACCTGGCCCAGCCCCGCTGAGGGAGCAGGGGTCTGTGAGCCCTCTCGCTGCTAGAGGTCTGTGGGCGTTGCGAGTCCGCCTGCCACCAAGATGCTGTCAGTCCTGCAGCCTGTGGGCGGAGCCCTACGTTCTCCCAAGGAGGACCCGTCCCCCAAAGCCCCTCTCTTCCCTTCTGTCCTCTAAACCATCCAAGCGGCCCACATCCCTGCAGCAGGTCTCAGCTCTAAACAGTCTCGCATCTCCAATGCAAGGCGGAGAGGAAAACTCTGTGCCCCAGGCTCTGTGCTGTTGAAAACTAGATGACTCGTCTCCCAGCTCTCCGGAGTCTTAGGAGCACAGGCGAAAGCCCCTCTCCTCCCCTCCCCTGCTGAGAGATCCCTCCTTTACCCTTTTAATTTAAAAACAAAACTCCCGGCACCTCATTAAAATACACGCATTGACTTCCTCTTCCATTTTCTATCACTCCCTTCCCTGGCCTCAGGCCCACCCCCAGCGGTTCCCAGCCCTCCCCACGACCCCTCCTCCCGTGCATGGCTACTGCGTGAGGTTTCTTCACGAGAAAGCGAAGCCCACGCCGCTCCGTGCTCTGTCCAACGTGGGCTTCCATGAAAACAGAGGCTCTTCAGAGTCAGTGTCACCCCTGACTCATGAGCAGGGCCATCTTTAGACTGTCCCCTGACACGCTTTCCTTTCTCTGGACTTTTCTTATCCCCTGGCCACCTTTCAGCCGCTAAGACCAATGGAGCTCAGGCCCATGCGCCGGGGAAGGGAGAGCCCCGAGGTTCCCCAGGAAGCCGGGCGTGGCTCTGCTCAGGCCCCACTCTCCCTGCGGAGTGTCCCCAGCGTCCTATCGACCTGCAAGTGACGCTCCAAGACGCCGTGGTTTTCTCCCAACTCTGAGCGCGGGATTTCCACTTCACAGGACCAGAGCCTGGAGAGCGGGCCAGAGAGTGGAGCCAGGAGAGATGCAGGTGGGAGGCCGGGGCATTCCCAGCCGCACAAGAGTGAAAGGGAGCTTCCGGAGCCAGCGTGATGCTGGGCGCCGTGGAGAGAAACCCAGAGCGGGCGAGGACACCTGGTCTGGTTGAGGGTCCCAGAGGCCCAGGCAGGCTGCGCTAAGCCAGCGATGGCGAACCTATGACACGTGTGTCAGAGGTGACACCGAACTCATTTTTTTGGTTGATTTTTCTTTGTTAAATGGCATTTAAATATATAAAATAAATATCAAAAATATAAGTCTTTGTTTTACTATGGCTGCAAATATCACAAAATTTCTCTATGTGACACAGCACCAGAGTTAAGTTAGGGTTTTTCAAAATGCTGACACGCCGAGCTCAGAAGGTTCGCCATCACTGCTCTAAGCCCACAGACCAGTGGAGAGTTCAGGAGACCGGGCCTCCCAGGGGCCCGGGGAGCAAGCAACAGCGGATAGAATTTCTGGTTCCTCGTGAGGGTACAGGAGACCCAGGTGTCCCTGTGGATCCTGGGGGGACCCCAAGGGCCAGGGGACTGGGAGAGCCCCGGGGTTCCACGTGCAGGAGCAACATGTGTGGGTCTCATGACGAAAGGCCTGGGATGGGGTCCTGGCCCCCAGCGGTGGATCCCAACTGAAACCAAAGCCACCGAAGTGGGAGAGACCCTCAGGCCAAAGTGAGGAGAAAGAGGAGGAAAGAAATTCTGGAAGATTATTTTCCCAAAACTGATGGGAGGAAGGTGAATCCATCCAATCAGGGTGAGTGAGATATAGCATGTTTTCTGCTCCTGGATTTACTGTGTAAATGGTAACGCCTCTCCCCACCCCTGTCCCACCTCCTCCCCAGACATATATCTCAATCCCAGTGGCCATGCAGGCCTCCCTAGCCTGCCCTCCAGGGCGCCCTGCGTGCTCCAGCCACTTCCTGGCTCTCGGTCTGTGTCTCTAACACGAGCCCCCCCAGGACCCTGAGGCAGCTGAAAACCTGAATGGGACATAAGGGCAGGCGGGGCCGCCTCCTGTGCCACCAGGGCACTGCTCACATGACACGACACTACACGGGCGATTCCCGCCTCTGTCCTGCGAGGCAAGGAGGAGGACGAGGAGGAGGAGGAGGAGGAGGAGGAGGAGGAGGAGGAGGAGGAGGAGGAGGGCGGCGGCTGCTTTGGATCTGCTCCTCTTCTGCTATGGGAAGCGCCTGAGAAGCATACTGACACCTTCCGGGCCCCGTCCCAGCGTCTCCGGTGACCCGAGGACTCTCCCAATTCCCACCGGCCTCTCACGGCCTTACCTTCCCTGATGATGCGCTTGGCAGCCACGGCTGAGGAGAGGTGAATGGGCTCCATGAAAATGCTCTCCGTCTCCGCCTCCGAGACCACCGAGTACCTGGGGGAAGAGGGAGATGGCGCTGAATGGGAGGCTCCTTCCACAGGAGAAACCCGGGTTTGAGCCACAAGTGGGCAGTGACGGGAGACGAAGGGGCGCCTCCTGTTTCGGGACCCGAGGATGCGGAGTGTGGGTGCCGTGGCTCCGCTTGGCATCCTCTGCTCTCGGACCAGGGCGGCGCCAGGCGCGCTGATGCTTAGCGACATGGTTGGCCGGGCTGTGGCTGGGGTCGCCCACCTGATGCGGCTTGACTTTCTCTATTGTTCCCACCCTTGGGTGTCCTGCTGCTCCCGGTTTCCTTGTCCCCTGTCCTCTGTTGTCGATACAGAGGACATGCCTAACTGTGCCTCTGCCAGGCCTGCTGGACTGGGCATGGTAGGTGCCACCATTCCCTCCCTCCCGTACCTTATCCCTGCGTGGGAGGGAGTGGGCTGATGAGCTGAGGATGGAGGCTGGCACACGTGTGTGTGTGTGTGTGGGGCGGGGGGGGTTGGGCAGGAAGACGTGCTCCCACACCCAGACCTCATTCGGACACAAGAACTCAAGGGTTAGCCTGAGCCCAGTGTCTAAGGTCAATGTCAAGGCTGTTAGGACCACCCTCTAGTGGCGGGTCCTCCTCCGTTGGGATCCCCCTTAGCCAGTGTCAGGTGAGCTCTGGGTGTCTTTCTGCCTAGTCTTTCCTAGGTCTAGAGAGGCAAAAAAAAAAAAAACCTCACAAAGATGTAAGAAGGTTTAATGGACACCATTTCTTTTTTTATCACAAAACTTCCCCCATTCTGCCCCTGCATAGCCCACCCTCCCTGCCCCTCGACCCCTGGCCATCACGGATCTGTTCCTGTCCCGATACTGGGACCTTCTCCAGAATGCTCTGTGAAGGAATCATATATAACTGGGGTCCCCTGGAGCTGACTTATTTCACTTCGCAAAGTGCACCTAAGAGTCATCCATTCTACGACTTGAATCAATAACTTGTTTCTTTTATTGCCTAATAATATTCCGTTACTTAGGCACCACAGGCTATGCGGCCTTGAGTCGAGGCTGAGCATCCAGGGGCGAAAGGACACCCTGCCTCTGGTTGGCTGGTCTCTGGGTTCTGATCTTCCTTAACCTGCCAGGCACTATCTACTCTACAAGCCCTCGGCAGCTGCTACCACCCACCCCGCTGCTACAGGGCAACCGGTGAGCCGGTCCAGGTGGAGGGCTCCTTCACCGAATTACCTGGAACCAGAACCTCTGCCCGTTGTCCTTTTGCTTTTAAAAGTCTAAAGTGGATGTGTTTCCTGATCTCTGTAATTGACCTGTTTTTATTTATAGGAACTGGTAAGATCTTATTTTAGTCCTCAGTGTTTAGAAATTCCCCACTGATGTTCCCAGGTCTGCTTCCACCCAGTGTGTTGAGAATGGGCACCATTTTTTGAGTGCCTTCTATGAATTTAATTCTGACAAAACTTCGGCAAACTAGGTCTTACTATTCCTGCTTTAAGATGAGAAAACTAGCTCAGAGGGGCTACCAAAATTACTCAAGGCAGTGAGTGGCAGGGCTGGGCTGCAAACGCCGGGAGCCTCGCTCTCAATCCCATCTCCTCTCCACCACAACACGCCGCCACTAAGACTGGAAGCGGGAGGCAGCTGGTCGAAGCGACCCCCGCTGGATCCCCAGGCCCACAGACCTTGACACAGGAAAGCACCTGGAAGATCCATGTTGGAACCGTGGCTGGGCGGAAGGATGGATGGATTGGGTTGAACTGAGCTGAGTCCAGGTGAACTGACAGAGCTGACATGAGCTAGGACAAGGGTAGTTGGATTGAGTTGGTGGATCAGCAGAGTAATTATCTCATTGTTGACACCCACATGAAGTGTGCCCAGGGCCAGCCAGACTATGAAGAAAACTGTCTGTGTCGGAAGACAGCAGTAGCCTGGGACTCTACCCAAGACCAGCTGGACCTGCCCGTGCCGCCCAGGGGACAGCAGGGCGTGACGCCACCAGGGCAGTTCCTGAAGGATTCCCGGCCTCGCTCCTCCCAGGACCTGGGCTCCAGCTGCACATCCTCACTGAGCTCCTTTCGGCCTGGGGACTTCGCTGAAGCCCACCTCTGCTGCCTGGCTGCTCCGTCCTCCCCTCTTTACCATCTTTCATCTTAGGTCAGCCATCACTTCTTTCGAAAAGTCTCCCCTGGCCTCCGCCTCACGCTGCCCCATTCATCAGGTGGACTTTGTCATTCACCTGCGAAATCATCAGGTAAGTGCCTACCTCCTATACTAGGCCACACCCTCTAGGAGGCACCACTGTGGCTGGGTGGTTTTTTGTTTTATTTTCTTAATCCTCACCGGAGGATATTTTTTCCATTGATTTTTAGAGAGAGTGGAAGGGACGGGGAGAGACAAAGACAGAAACATTGATGTGAGAGAGACACATGGACTGGCTGCCTCCTGCATGCTCCCTGACAGGGGCCAGGGGTTGAGCCTGCAACCGAGGTATGTGCCCTTGACTGGAATGGAACCCTCAGTCTGCCAACACTCTAACCACTGAGCCAAACCGGCTAGCACACAGCTGGGTGTTTTGATGATGGTTGGGTTCCCAGCACCCACACAGTATCTTGCACAGAGTAAAAGCTTAATAGTTATTTTCTGATCCTCTAACTGAATTTGTCCTCAATAGCATCAAATTTACAGGGATAGGGCAGTTGCAACAATTAGGACAAGTATTGAGCAGGTGTTGGCCACTGGCTCATCATTTCACTGGGCTGCTAGGAGCAATCCAGGGCCCTGGCTCTGTCTGTCCATGCTCACTCTGCCCTCCTGAGGCCAAAATGTGCATGTGCTGGGCGGCCTGTCGGCAATCAGCAGGTTTTTCTTATGGTGGATTACAGGGGGCCCCAGCCCTGGGACCCTCCTCATGTAGAGAGATGAGTCCACTTCCCTTGAATCTGGGTAGTCTTTAACTGCTTTCACCCATAGAACATCCTGGAGGCAACACTGGGCCCGTGTCTCCTCCTGGCCCGCTGCTCTCTCTGGGAGCCTGGAGCTGCCCTATAAGAGGTCTGACTACCCATGACCACCTCGCTGGGAAGGCTCTTGGTCAGCAGTCCCTGCCGGGCTCCCAGCCGACAGCGGCCATGTGGACTAGTAGACTCTTAGAGGTGCAACCTGCACCCATTGCCCCGCCTCCCCAAGCTGACACAGACAAGCTGCCCAGTAGAGTCCTGCCCAAATTTCTGACTCTCAGAAAAGGGAGCACAATCATGGCCTTAAGTCATCATGTTTTGGGGTTACTTGTTAAGCAGCAATAAATAGTGGGAACCGGCGATTCTAAGACTAAGAAGTGAAATTTGAGCAAACACCAGGCACTCTTCTCCTCATTGCGATACGGAACCTCGTAAATGCCAGCGGCCAGCCGTTTCTGCAGCTGAGGAGAAACACAAGTGTCCCCACTCTGGGGACAGTCTGGTCCCACTGTGCGCGTGGCTCAGGGCACTCTGGTTCTCAAGTACCAACATCTCATAGAACTACAGCCAGAGCCTCAAATTTTATATAAATGTGAGTCCCATCTCCATTTCAACAATATGTATTAATAATAAATATAATATTATTAAATAATATTATTTATAATAGTTAATATCATTTATACTACTGTTAATAAAATAACTGGTTTGTTTATTAAGGGTCAATATTATGTAAAATGAGAATTGTGGGGAAAGGGCAAGACCGAACCCTGCAGGTAATGAGCTGGGAATTCTTATTCCTATGGGATGACAAGGCGCTTCCTCCAGGCAGCCCCCCTTGCTCCCACCAGATGCTATTTGGCCACCAGGGCTCTGCATTCTGAGGAGGCTGTCTAGCGTCTGTGATCAGTCCTCCAGGCTAGGGCAGACAGCGAAAAGACAGGAAGAGCCCGCACCCGTCAGGTGTGCAGAGGCCTTGGGAGGACTCAGCAGGTGGCGTCAGCAGGATCCCAGCCTGGGACTGTCCACCTGCGAGCCTGCGACCGGGCCATTTTCCCTTAACAGTGTTGACTTCCGACGGCGTGGACTGGGTTTAAGCGCCAAACACGGGGACCTGAGCGTCGCTCCTACACCTGCCTAAACTCGGAGGCTGCGGGCTGATGAGCATTTGAAACCAGAAATGATGGAGAAGTGCCCCGCCTTGTTCAGCGAATTCCTCAGCAAATCTGGGGAATGGCCGTGAAGACAGGACCCAGAACACCAGAGGCGATCCCCTCCCGCCCCGCACATGTGTCCAGGCTGCTGCGGTCAGGAGCGCGTCCGTCCGGGGCTGGGTCACAGGCTCTATGAGGCGACTGCCGGGAGAGGAGGACACGCAACCTGGAGGCCACCAGCGCGGTTTAGAGTCTGTGAGGAAGGTGTGGGGGGAGGACCCGAAAGCCCGGCGGTGGGGGTGGGCGCCGGGGAGCAGACAGAAGTGCCCAGAAGGAGGAGGGAGGGGAGACCTGAGCACACCCTGTGCCTATTCCAAGGCCCTGGCGGTTTTGATTTATGACCACATCTGGGCGGCCACCCGCATCGCCCGCATCCCTGAGACAGATGAGACGGCACTCACACCGGGATCAGAAGCGCACGGGCGGGGAGGGCGGACCTAGGATCCATAGCCGCCTTGTAGGCTAGGGAAGAAGCAGCTAGAAAGCCTTGAGGGCGAATAGGAAAAGCAACCATAAGGTGAGCAGTTTGACGGACGTCCTAACCAAGAGCAAAAGACGGTGCCGCTTTCTTCAAAGCGCGCTTTTCACAGTTGCAGGCCGCCGCGGCCCAATCGTGTAACCTCAAATCAATTAATTCACTGGCTCGTGCCCAGCATCTGGGCAAAACAAGGAGAGAAAAACAGGACCGCACCAGCCACAGCGAGGACCAGCGTAAGGTGGTGAAACTTTTTTGTAAGCGTGCGCACACCTGTACACACGCCCTGAGCTGAGACTCCAATGATGTGGCCACTGCGGTTTATAATCGGCCAAGTTTGAAAGCTGCAGCTATAAGCCAATCGACAGGCTGTCAGGACACAGAATCAAGTGGAATTGGGGTCCTTTAACCCGGACCCCGACAGCTGGTCACTTCCTGTTAAGGAGCCCCTGGGAATGAAACGGAGGCAGAGGCCCAGGAGGCTGTCTTTCTGATTTGGCTTTTGCAGAAAAGGAACAGGTTTCTGAGCTGCCTCTGAGTGTCCATCGCCTCAGGGAGAGTGAGCACGCAGGCCCCGAGGAAGGAGCGGAGGCATAAACGAAAGCAAATGGATGCTTCGCCGGCTGCGTCCAGGAGGCCGGGAGAAAGAGTGAGGCGGAGAGGTCCTCACGGGGAAAGAAAGGTAAAGGAGAAAGCGTAGCCAGGAAGAGCCATTTCCCGAGGCCGCTCAGACCTGACGCCCACCGCCAGCCGCCCACCCGCCACTCCCGCACGCGGACCTCAGCGTGGGAACAGCCGCAGAGCCCAGCTATAAACGTCACTGACGGTGGATGGAAATGCCACCACGGGAGATGGCCTGACGACCACCAAGGAATTCCAAAAAGCTGCAAAGCTTGAAAGTTCAGACCCAGAAAACCAAAGCAAGAAACCGACTTCAACTCAGCAGGAAACAAAAGGAAACACAGTGGATAGAGCGTCGGCCCAAGAACTGAAGGGTCCTGGGTTCGATTCCAGTTAAGGAAACAAAAAAAGGAGACCAACCCTCCTTCTTTACTCCCAGGTCTCACTGCTTTCCTTCCCCAGCCAGTGATCTGAGATGCTCACCACACCCAGGGGATAGGCACTTCATACAATGCCCATCCCCCAGGGCAACACAATGTACGTACAGATGTTACTTAGCTGGCTACTCTTCATTAGACAGTTGTCCATGTTGTTCACATTCTATATCCTCAGTCACTATAGCTGCTAAGACATTCTTCTGGGCACAGAGGGACTTATTTCTGTGAAGTACGGACCAGTAGCCAGCCTGCTGGGTCATAGGACAGGCGTAGGCTTGGTCTTAGTAGATACTAGGAAATAGTTTTCCAAATCGTTGTACTAATTTACACGCTCACCAGCGATTTCACATCCTCATTAATATTTGCTATCACTGGGCTTTAATTTTAGATGGTCTGGTGAGTATGTAATAGTATTGAATTGTAGTTTTCCTTTGAATTTCTATTATATATTTTTGTTTTTATTGATTTCTAGCTTAAGTCTCAACTGGTCAGAAAACATGTTTTGTATAATTAAAAATGTGTCGATAAATGAAGTAGTGCCCAGTATGCAATTTGTTTCGGTAAACGTGCCATGTGTGCGTGATAAGCATGTGTATTCTGTGATTGTTGGATACATGGTGTATAAATGCCAATTAGATTAATTATGTTTACTGTTTTGTTCACACTTCTTATAGATATATTTTTTAATTTATTTAAATTACAGTTGACATACACTATTATGTTAATTTCAGGGGTACAGCATAGAGGTTAGGCATTTATATACCTTACACAGTGGCACCAGACATAGCTACCACAATATTGACTATGATCCCTACAACTGTGCCACACATCCTCTGGCTATTAATTGCCAGTTATCAAACTTCCCATATTCTTAATGTTTTTTTGGCTCATTCTATTCATTGCTGAGATCGTTTTGTAAAAAATATACATTTGACTAAGATTGTGGATTTTAATTTTGTATTCAGTTCTGTCCACTTTTTTGCTTTCTATATTCTGAGGCTATGTTATTAGCTCATAGAAATTTTAAATAATTATATCTCCTGGTGAACTGGACCTTGGATCATCACAAAACTTCCCTCTCTGTCTCCAGCACCTGTCCCCTCAGTCTGATGCCAATAAACAGCACCCCTGGCCTGCTCTGGGTCCTGTCAGTGGCCTTTTCCAGAGATGGCCCAGCGTGTCCCACCCTCGTGCTCTCCCTGCAGCGGAACCTGGACACTCCTCCAGTGCAGGGCTGGAGTCCATGCCCCTCCTTTCGAACCTGTGGTCCTCTATGTGACTTCTGAGCCTGCCTCTTTTTAAAAAGTGTATCTTTATTGTTGAAAGTATTACAGACGTCCCCCCTTTTTCTCTCATTGACCTCTGCTAGCCCAGACCTGCCCCCAACCCCAGGCCTTCACCACACTATTGTCTGAGTCTATGGGTTGAGCATACTTGCATATAAGTTCTTTGTTAATCTCCTCCCCACCACACTCTGAGATTCCACAGTCTGCTCCATGCTTCTATGTCCCTGGATCTATTTTGTTCGCCAGTTTATTTTGTTCTTTAGATTCTACATCTGAGTGAGATCATGTGATACTTGTCTTCCTCCAGGTCCTTCCATGCTGTTTCAAAGGGTAAGAGATCCTTCTTTTTAACAGCTGCATAGTATTCCCTGGTGTAGATGTACCACAGCTTTTTATCCACTCGTCTGCTGATGAGCACTTGGGCTGATTCCAGATCTTAGCTGTTGTAAATAGCGCTGCTATGAACATAGGGGGGCATACATTCTTTCTAATTGGTGTTTCAAGCTTCTTAGACGTGGGATCACTGAGTCAAATGGACCTAAATAGACACTTCTCCAAAGTGGACATACAAATGGCCCAGAGACATATGAAAAATGCTCAAAGTCACTATCATCAGAGAGATGCAAATTAAAATGACAATGAGATAGCACCTCACACCTATCAGAATGGCCACCATCAACCAATCAACAAACAAGTGTCCCGAGGATGCGGAGACAAGGGAGCCCTCGTGCACTGCTGGGGGGCATGCAGACTGGTGACCTGCTGGGGGCATGCAGACTGGTGCACTGCTGGGGGGCATGCAGACTGGTGCACTGCTGGGGGGCATGCAGACTGGTGCACTGCTGGGGGCATGCAGACTGGTGCACTGCTGGGGGGCATGCAGACTGGTGCACTGCTGGGGGCATGCAGACTGGTGCACTGCTGGGGGCATGCAGACTGGTGCACTGCTGGGGGCATGCAGACTGGTGCAGCCACTGTGAAAACAGTACGGAGTTTCCTCAAAAAATTACATATGGAACTGTCATTTGGCCCAGCGAGGCTACATTTAAAACCTGATGCACTCTTGTCGTGTTCTCTGGGATGCTAACTCTTGGAATTCAGCCGCTGGGCTATGAGGAAGCCCAAACTGGCCCACACGGAGCCATCAGATGCAAAGACCATGTTAGGTGTCTGACCGTCAGGAAGCACCAGACCTGTGACGATGCCTCTATGATCCCAGGCCCGGCTGTGGAGTCACCCCCAGCCTGCAGGTCACCCCAATCTTCACAGCTTTCCAGCTGAGGCCCCAGACATCCTGCGGCAAAGGCCAGCCACACGCTGTCCCTTGTCCAGGTTCCTGGGGTGAACGCAATAAAATGGCTGCTTCATGTCACTAGGCCTTGGAGCCCTGAGCAATAGCAGCTGGGACAGCGTGGTGTAGGCTTTCTCCCCCTGTCAGCCTTTGTGTAGCTTTATCTCTAAGGCGTGTCTCTTGTAAGCAGTACATAGGCTTTTCAAACATCGAGTCTGACAGTTTTTGTCTTTTAATTGTAGTATTTAGTTTATTTGTGTTTAATGTAATTACTTACATATTGGGTTTAAGTCTACCATTTTCTTATTTCTTATGCTTTTTTTATCATTTATGATGCTTTTCTGATTATTTTCTTGTTATTTTCTATATTTTTCCCCTCTTCTTTCTTGCCTCATTTTGCATTGGTTACATTTTATCACAGTAGCTTCCCCTCATTAGACTGTTAGTTATACATTCTGTTGTGAAACTTTCAACAATTACACTAGAGATGACAACATACATCCTGGACTTCCCGCTCAGGCTCAGGGTTTCAGAAAACCTCTCCGGCGAGCGGCGCAGCTGAGAGATGAGGCCCCCAGAGAGCAAAGCAGAAAATCGGGATGGAAACTCCCACGTGAGGAAGCACCCGGCGTGGTCCTGACTCAGGGAGGTGTCTGGTCTATGCAGATCAGACACCGATGAAGGGGTCATATTTTCAAAAAACGATGAGCCTTAAAAGCCTTTGGGTGTTATAAGCCTGAGAACAGCCCATGGGCCCCAAAGCCCATAAGCAGGGCACAGTCTGCTAGAGCCCCTGAGTGACGAGCGCCCACCTACGTCCCCCACCCCCTCCCGTGGGGAAGCCTCCGGCCCGAGAAGCAGGAGCCCGCAAGACCCCAGAGGACTGAGGGAAGTGGAGCGGGTTCGTGGGTGCTTCAAGGTCAGCTGACCTTGAGACATAAAGTTGGGGCTCCTCTTCCTGTTTCACAGCTAAGAAGACAGGCGCAAGAATCAGAGTGGCTCCGCACATAGATGTGGTGGCGGAGCTAAAATGAGGCGTCAGGCCCCGACTGTGACCCGTGGCAGAAAACGCAGGTGGGCACACACACTACCGCTACGGCGGGCACCGCAGCATTTCTTTGCTGCCTCATGGTTTTCCTTAAAACGTCATGAACATGAAAATCTCCCACTTACATCATAATGTATTCTCAGCGATTTCATGTTAAATTGTCATAAAATAAAGGGGACTCTCCAGGAAGCGCATCGTGGGACGTGCGCTGGGCACACGCCCTTGCCCCCGGGCACACACATGTTCCCGGGAGAGACACAGATCAGTCACCGTAGTGCCGGGCTGGCCGCGGGCCTCTCCGCTCCTGCAGCGTCTCCGTCTCTGGTCGTCCCAGCGATCCAGGCACCACCCTCAGCTACACCGTCAGATCCTGGGCACCCGTCAAGGTCCCGACCAGCATCCCTCCTCCAGGAACCTCCCACCCCCTTCCGAGTGCAGTGGTTCCTGCCTCAGCCCAGGGCACACTGGGCCCCAGGCAGGATCCTAGCACGCACTGGGAACCCTGCCCCGCGGTCGCCGGGTGTCCGCGCCTCCAGCAGGGACGGCACATAGAGAGAACTCCGCGACATTGCTGATGAGTGGCCTTAGGGGTGGCTGTCCTGGGGGCATGCTCCCTCACCCACCCCCAGCGGCACTTACTGGCTGGGCGAGGGGCTCCGCAGGAGGTACCGGGCCTGCACGGCCCTCACGTCCGCTTCGTCCTCTTCACTTGGGACGACCTGCTCCTCCTCGGGGTCCCCACGGGTTGCCATGGCACCTGTCAGCCTCTGCATATTTGGTGTGAAAAAGGCAGTTGAGGAATCTGGTTTTGGGGGATTTGTGTGGGGAGGGGTGTGTTGGCGATGTCACCTCAATGGACCTAGGAACGGGGGGGGGGGGAGCCGGGGGGGGGGGGAGTCACCACGTGCTAGTCCTCTCCTGGTGAGAAGACGCACAGGGGAAACCAAGTCACACTGGGCCCAGCCACTGTCACCAGGACACCGAGACTCACGCCCTGGCCAAGGAGGAGCCAGCCTCCGAGTCACAAGACTTCAGTGGCAACTTGGCTTCGTCCACAGATGCCAGCAAGGAATGGGGGGAGGGAGGGACCGGAAACTGAAGACAGTGAATTCCCCAGACCAGAAAGGTCTTTCTGTTGAAACATGGACACCCACCTGCTCTCTCTCTCTCCCTCTCCCTCCCTCTCTCTCTCTCTCTCTCTCTCTCTCTCTCACACACACACACACACACACAACACACACATTTTCTGCCTCTGCTGGGGGAGGGGCAGCTGGCCCTCCAGGGTCTCTGGCCCAGGCACCGACCCCCAGCCCGTTCAGGAAGGAGAACTCCCAGAGCTGGTCCCAGGAGGGGCTGGGCCCCACACCCAGGCCATGAGGCTCCCTGGGCATGGCGTCCTGGGCCCATGGGACAGAGAGGAGCACTCACCGCGGATCTGTGGTCTCCACACCGAGGGCGGTCTCCCAGGACTGGGGGACCCAGAGACAATGCCACAAGCCTGACCAGTGAGAGGCCCCACTCTGTCTCCTCGGGCCTCTCCTCTGAGGGGCAGGACAGCTGTCAGCAGGAAACCTGAGCTACCTTCTAAATTTAGCCTCTGGTCCCACAGCAGGCATATCTCTGGGAGAAGGAATGCAGGCTCAGACCCCAGAAAGCAGGCCCCACTTAACTCTTTCCCTCTGGGCCCATTCCCACCAGCAGCCAAGGTCGGGGGACATTCACGCTTGGTAGGTAGAGAACCTGAAGAAAAGCTTTTGGGGCTCTCTCCATACCCTCACACCTAGGCTCCCTCTATATATACCCTCCCCCCTGGGCTCCCCCTATATATACCCTCCCCCCTAGCTCCCTCTATATATACCCTCCCACCTGGGCTCCCTCTATATATACCCTCCCCCCTAGCTCCCTCTATATATACCCTCCCCCCTAGCTCCCTCTATATATACCCTCCCCCCTGGGCTCCCTCTGTATATACCCTCCCACCTGGGCTCCCCCTATATATACCCTCCCCCCTGGGCTCCCTCTATATATACCCTCCCACCTGGGCTCCCTCTATATATACCCTCCCCCCTGGGCTCCCTCTATATATACCCTCCCCCCTGGGCTCCCTCTATATATACCCTCCCCCCTAGCTCCCTCTATATATACCCTCCCCCCTGGGCTCCCTCTATATATACCCTCCCCCCTGGGCTCCCTCTGTGTATACCCTCCCCCCTGGGCTCCCTCTATATATACCCTCCCACCTGGGCTCCCCCTATATATACCCTCCCCCCTAGCTCCCTCTATATGTACCCTCCCCCCTGGGCTCCCTCTGTATATACCCTCCCACCTGGGCTCCCCCTATATATACCCTCCCCCCTGGGCTCCCCCTATATATACCCTCCCCCCTGGGCTCCCTCTATATATACCCTCCCCCCTGGGCTCCCTCTATATATACCCTCCCCCCTGGGCTCCCTCTATATATACCCTCCCCCCTGGGCTCCCTCTATATATAACCCTCCCCCCTAGCTCCCTCTATATATACCCTCCCCCCTGGGCTCCCTCTATATATACCCTCCCCCCTGGGCTCCCTCTGTGTATACCCTCCCCCCTGGGCTCCCTCTATATATACCCTCCCACCTGGGCTCCCCCTATATATACCCTCCCCCCTAGCTCCCTCTATATGTACCCTCCCCCCTGGGCTCCCTCTGTATATACCCTCCCACCTGGGCTCCCCCTATATATACCCTCCCCCCTGGGCTCCCCCTATATATACCCTCCCCCCTGGGCTCCCTCTATATATACCCTCCCCCCTGGGCTCCCTCTATATATACCCTCCCCCCTGGGCTCCCTCTATATATACCCTCCCCCCTGGGCTCCCTCTATATATACCCTCCCACCTGGGCTCCCCCTATATATACCCTCCCCCCTAGCTCCCTCTATATATACCCTCTCACCTGGGCTGCCTCTATATATACCCTCCCCCCTAGCTCCCTCTATATATACCCTCCCACCTGGACTCCCTCTATATATACCCTCCCCCCTGGGCTCCCTCTATATATACCCTCCCACCTGGGCTCCCTCTATATATACCCTCTCCCCTGGGCTCCCTCTATATATACCCTCTCACCTGGGCTGCCTCTATATATACCCTCCCACCTGGGCTCCCCCTATATATACCCTCCCCCCTGGGCTCCCTCTATATATACCCTCCCCCCTGGGCTGCCTCTATATATACCCTCCCACCTGGGCTCCCTCTATATATACCCTCCCCCCTGGGCTCCCTCTATATATAGCCTCCCCCCTGGAGTCCCTCTATATATACGCTCCCACCTGGGCTCCCTCTATATATACCCTCCCCCCTGGGCTCCCTCTATATATAGCCTCCCCCCTGGAGTCCCTCTATATATACGCTCCCACCTGGGGTTCTCTCTATACCAGTGATAGCGAACTTTTTGAGCTCGGCGTGTCAGCATTTTGAAAAACCCTAACTTAACTCTGGTGCCGTGTCACATATAGAAATTTTGTGATATTTGCAACCATAGTAAAACAAAGACTTATATTTTTGATATTTATTTTATATATTTAAATGCCATTTAACAAAGAAAAATCAACCAAAAAAATGAGTTCGCGTGTCACCTCTGACACACATGTCACAGGTTCGCCATCGCTGCTCTATACCGTCCCACCTGGGGCTGCCTGTGCCACGTCTTCCAGAAGACAGTCTGAAGCCAAGGATCTTGCAGAATGAGACAAACTGCACCTCAGCCCCATGTCAGCTTAGAGGGGCCCCGGAAATGACCCGCTGTGTAGGGTGGGGTGGGGCCGCTCCTAGGTGCCTGGAGAGCAGCATGGTGTGACCAAAGGGAAGTCTGCTTCTGAGCCAGGTCAAATTCCTTACAACACAGGTGGCTCCGGATAGCAATCTGGCCATTTGTGCTCCCTTCCAAAATCCCTCCTCCACACTCACCCCTCGGTGGTGGTCAGCTGGCAACCTGGGTGATAGAAAAATTCCATGAGCTTCATAAACTTCAAATAAACCCATGAAGCCAGCCTGCATCACAACACCACCCCCACAATCACTATGATCAAAGAAAAGCCCAATAACCCAATAATTCACCTCCTGATCCCACATATTCTATGACTGCCAATCCACCCATCCATCCAACCATTCACCTATCCATCCATCCACCCACCCACCCATATGCCCATCCACTCACCCACCCATCCACCCATCCACCCATCCACCCATCCACCCATCCACCCATCCACCCATTCACCCATCCACCCATCCACCCATTCACCTATCCATCCATCTACCCACCTACTCATATGCCCATCCATTCACCCATCCATCCATCCATCCACCCATCCACTCACCCACCCATCCACCCAGCCACCCATCCACCCATTCACCCATCCACCCATCCACCCATTCACCTATACATCCAACTACCCACCCACTCATATGCCCATCCACTCACCCATCCATCCACCCACCCACTCATCCACCCACCCACACATGTACCCATCCACTCACCTACCCATCCACCCATCCACCCATTTACCCATCCACCCACCCACACACCCATCCACCTATCCATCCATTCACCCATTGAACCACCCACCCACCCACCCACCCATCTATCCACCCATCCGTCTATCCCTTCATAGGTATCTACTGATTACCCACTATGTCTCAGACACTGTACTTGACCAAAGTTAGCAATTACACAATTGCATGCTTAAAATGGTCTTTCTTCCTGAGTAGGTGGGAAAATGCCTAACACGCACTATCATGAAAAATTGGCTGAAGACACGAATGAGCTCACAGTTTATTAGGAGGAATGAGACCCGGGTCAAAAATAACTCCGGCATAAGGCAGAGTGCCCTAAAGAGCGCCAGAGAGCGGGTGAGTTCTAAGGAGGGAGACAGCCTTTTGGCTGAAGAAATCAGGGAAGCCTTCACAGAAGAAGAGGTTTTACCTGAGCTGGCCTTTAAAGGACAAGTTGGGTTGTAACAGCAGATATGGTGGGGAAAGGAACTCCAGAGGGGATGGCGTGAACAAAGTCCTGGGGTAGGAAAGTATGACTTCTGGGCGTGAAGAGACGTCTAACTTGGTCAGAGCACAAGTTACATATTAGGCAAGAGACTCCTTAGGCCATAGGCTGCATTGGAGAACAAACACTAGAATATACACTGAGTGGGCAGATTATTATGGCCACCTGACGTTTGTAGGCAAATTAGCTATAATTTCTCGCTGAAGTTGCTAGAGGGCCAGACCATTATAAATAGGGAAGCAGGTTATTTACCACGACAGTAGAAGTGATATTTTTCTGAAGATATGGGTAAACAATGCGATTTAACAGCCTTTGAACGTGGGAGATATATATATATTAGGGGCCCGGTACACGTAATTTGTGCACTGGGGGGGGGGGTGTCCCTCAGCCCAGCCTGCCCCCTCTCACATACTGGGAGCCCTCAGGGGATGTCCTAGTGACGGCTTAGGCCCGCTCCCTGCTCCCCTTGGGGATAGGGCCTAAGCTGCAGTCTGGCCTCCCTTTGTGGGAGGTGACCAGGCTGATCAGGGGAAGGCACCAGCCCCATCACCGCCCTGCTGCAGCCACTGCCAGTCACCACAGCCAGCAAGGTTTTTTCATCAACACGGACTCCAGTCCCTTCACCATGAAAATATGACAACTTTCTTTAGGCATTTTCAAGATGTGTCTTTCATATAATAATAATTTCTTTATTATTTTTTTTATCCTCGCCTGAGGATATGTTTCCATTGATTTTTAGAGAATGTGGAAGAGAAAGGGAAAGACAGAGAGAAACATCAAAGTGAGAGGAACACTTTGATTGGTTGCCTCCTGCATGAGCCCTGACCTGGGCCCTGGCCAGGGAGGAGCCTGCAACCTAGGTACATGCCCTTGGTCAGTATTGAACCCAGACCCTGCCATCAGCAGGCCAAGGCATTATCCACTGAGCCAAACCGGCTAGGGCAGGATATGACATTTCTTAGCCCTCCAGCAGCAGGCCTTCGTTTTTTTCGCCAGGTGTGTGGTGAAAAACCCTAGATCACCTTTTTGGATTCTTATTATCCAAGTTACTAAGAATATTACCAGTGGCATACAGGGAACTTAGCCAATGAGCGGTCAGAAAAGGTGTTTCCTCTGTAGTTCACACCAATCGCCGGCTTGGACCCCTGGCCCAGGCCTGATGCCTCTGGCCCAGGCGTCAGGCCTGGGCAGGAGACCCCCATCTCCCTCCAATCACCGGCTCCGCCCTCGCCCAGGCCTGACACCTTGGCCAGAGGCGTGACCCCAATCACCCTCCCATTGCTGGATCGGCCCTTGCCCAGGCTGATGCCTCCGCCAGAGGTGTCAGGCCTGGGCAGGGGACCCCCATCTCCTCCTGATCATTGGCTCCGCCCTCGCCCAGGCCTGACGCCTCTGGCCCAGGCGTCAGGCCTGGGCAGGGAACACTCCCCAGACCACTCCGATTGACGGCTCCGCCCCAGCCCAGGCCTGAAGCCTCGGCCAGAGGTGTCAACCTCCATCACCCTCCGATTGCCAATCGGCCCCTTGCCCAGGCCTGACGCCTCCACCAGACGTGTCAGGCCTGGGCAGGGGACCCCCATCTCCCCCCGATCACTGGCTTCTGGGCGGCTTCTGGGGTCACACACGGGGGCCTGGATGGCGGATCTCGCGGTGGCGGCTGTGCTGTCCTACCCTGCTTGCAGTATGCAAATTAGCCACCATCTTTGTTGGCGGTTAATTTGCATATCACGTTGATTGGCCCATGGTAGGCATAGCGAAGGTATGGTCAATTACCATGTTTGTCTATTATTCGATAGGATATATACACATACATACACTGAGTGGCCAGATTATTATGACCACCAATCAGTACTTCGTTGGGCCCCCTTTTGCCTTCAATACTGTGGCGATTCTTCTTGGCATTGACTCCACGAGATGTTGAAAGGTGATGCAAGGAATCAGACACCATGCCTGATGAATAGCACTGTCCAGTTCTGTGAGATTTGATGGTTGTGGAACCGGCTGCCTGATGGCTCTTTTAACTTCATCCCACAAATGCTCAATTGGATTGAGATCTGGTGATTGTGGGGGCCAGCTAAGCAAGGTAAAGTCTCCCTCATGTTCTTGAAACCACTCCTGCACAATACAAGCACTGTGGCATGGTGCATTGTCTTGTTGGAAGAAGCCATCTCCATTGGGATATACCATCAACATGATAGGATGAACTTATTTTTTTCATAACATTTTATTTTATTTTTTAAATTAAATCTTTATTGTTCAGATTATTACAGTTGTTCCTCTTTTTTCCCCCCATAGCTCCCCTCCATCCAGTTCCCACCCCACCCTCCATCCTCACCCCCACCATTGTCCTCATCCATAGGTGCACGATTTTTGTCCAGTCTCTTCCCGCATCCCCCACACCCCTTTCCACCCCAAGAATAGTCAGTCCACTCCCTTTCTATGCCCCTGATTCTATTATAATCATCAGTTTATTCTGTTCATCAGATTATTTATTCACTTGATTCTTAGATTCACTTGTTGATAGATGCATATTTGTTGTTCATAATTTGTATCTTTACCTTTTTCTTCTTCTTCCTCTTCTTCTTAAAGGATACCTTTCAGCATTTCATATAATACTGGTTTGGTGGTGATGAACTCCATTAGTTTTTCCTTATCTGTAAAGCTCTTTATCTGACCTTCAATTCTGAATGATAGCATTGCTGGATAAAGTAATCTTGGTTGTAGGTTCTTGGTATTCATCACTTTGAATATTTCTTGCCACTCCCTTCTGGCCTGCAAAGTTTCTGTTGAGAAATCAGCTGACAATCTTATGGGTACTCCCTTGCAGGTAACTGACTGTCTTTCTCTTGCTGCTCTTAAGATTCTCTCTTTGTCTTTTGCTCTTGGCATTTTAATTATGATATGTCTTGGTGTGGTCCTCTTTGGATTCCTTTTGTTTGGGGTTCTCTGTCCTTCCTGGACTTGTAAGTCTATTTCTTTCACGAGGTGGGGGAAGTTTTCTGTCATTATTTCTTCAAATAGGTTTTCAATATCTTGCTCTCTCTCTTCTTCTGGCACCCCTATAATTCGGATGTTGGTGCGCTTGAAGCTGTCCCAGAGGTTCCTTACACTATCTTCGTATTTTTGGATTCTTTTTTCATTTTGCTTTTCCAGTTGGGTGTTTTTTGCTTCTTCGTATTTCAAATCTTTGACTTGATTCTTGCAATCCTCTAGTCTGCTGTTGGAACTCTGCATAATATCCTTTATTTCAGTCAGTGTATGCTTAATTTCTAGTTGGTCCTTTTTCATAACCTTGAGGGTTTCACTAGATTTCTTGAGGGTCTCACTACATTTATCGGCGGTCTCACCAGACTTTTTGAGGGCCTTACTAAATTTATTGGCGGTTTCTAGAAAGTTCTTGAAAAACCTTAAAAGTGTGGTTTTGAACTCTATATCCAGTAGTTTGCTTTCCTCCATTTCTGTCATTGGTGACCTGTTTCTTTGTCTCCACATTTTTTATGCTTCCCTGTGTTGGTAGAGTGGCTTTGTGTGCTAGGTGTCCTATAGGGCCCAGTGGCTCAGCCTCCCCAATTACCTGAGGTGGACACTCTTGGTGCACCCCTTTGTGGGCTTTGTGCACAGTCTTGTTGTAGTTAAGCCTTCATTGTTGTAGGATCACTGGGAGGAATTGACCTCCAGGCCAATTGGCTGTGAGAATCAGCTGTGTCTACGGTGGGAGAACTTCTGTGCTGAAGACACCCTTATGAGGCAAGACTTGCCTTAGTGGGGATTTGGTGCTCACTGAGACTGCCCCCTGAGCGTATCCCTTATGGATCTGAGGAGTTGTAATTGGATGGTCCCACTCTGACCACTGGGTACACTGGCTCTTGGATCTAAGGAGGTGCTAATTTAGCCTCTGCCTGAGGCTACCCAGCAGGAGCTACAAAGAGATCTGCAGATTCCCCTTCCTTGTTTGGGGTTTGGAGGTGCCCAGATGAGGCCCAGTTGTGAAGCAATGCAAGTTGCTGTGGGGCCTTGGGCCTTCTCTTGGAAGCTCTGGGTCTGTCTGGCCCAGCTGCAGTTTGTTAGGTAATTTTCAGATTGCAAAGGGCCAGGGCATTCATATGCAAAAGCCTCTGCCTCAGCTTGGGTGGGGTGGGGTCTCAGGGAATCAACAGGGTGGAGCAAGCAGCTTTAGCTGATCCTCAGCCCTGGCCTAAGGGGCCCTGCGACTCAGTGTCCCAGTAATTGCTGCAAGCACCTTTGAGAGAAAGCTGCCCTTGAGTTCCGAGTTCTGCCCACTGCCAGACAGTCCAGTTTCTCTCCGTATGAGTCTGGGTCCCCAGACACTCACCTGGAACTGGAGTTCATAGCAGTCAGGGGCTTGTGACTCCTTCCCGATTCAAAAAGACAGCCTCGTCCTCAGTTGCCAGCCCTTTCCACGTGCGCCTCCGTACCTCTGCACTTCCACACCTCCTCTGAGTCTCAGTGTGCTTTTCTCTTTCCTTCTAGTTGTAGAATTTCCACTCAGCCAGCCTTCCTGTGGTTCTGGATGATGTCTGTTTTGTCTTTTAGTTGTATTTTTGAAGTGGTTGTGGGAGGAAGCAATTTCCGGTATTTACCTATGCCGCCATCTTGGTTTTCTCTGATAGGATGAACTTGATCAGCAACGATACTTAGGTATGTTGTGCTATTCAGACGTTGTTCCACACAAATTAAAGGGCCCAAATCATACCAGGAAAACATGCCCCAAACTATAACACTGCCCCCACCAGCTTAAAAGGTTATACTCATGCATGTGGGTGCATGCTTTCATGCTGTTTCTGCCAACTTCTCACTCTGCCATCTGCATGGCAGATGCAACTGGAAACGTGATTCATTGGACCACATGACTTTCTCCAATGCTCAACTGTCCAATCCTTGTGTTCCTGTGCGAATTGGAAACGTTTTATCTTGGTAACTGCGGACAGCAAAGGTGTTCGAACAGGCCTTTGGCTTCCATATTCCATACGATGCAGTGTACGGCTAATATGCCTACCAATGTCAGGTGGTCGTAATAATCTAGCCACTCAGTATATATCTCCCACATTCAAAGTCTGTTAAATCACGTTGTTTACCCATATCTTCAGAAAAAAATCACTTCTACTGTTGTGGTAAACAACCTGCTTCCCTATTTATAATGGTCTGGCCCTCTAGCAACTTCAGAGCAAAATTATCACTAATTTGCCTACAAACGTCAGGTGGCCATAATAATCTGGCCACTCAGTGTGTACACCAAAGAGCTGGGAGAACCCAATGACCAAAGCTGCGCTACAAAGTGGAGCCAGGTGACTGGGGACAGGATGGGGAGCAGACTTACTTTCCCACGCCACTTCCCTTTGAGTGCCCGAATTGCGTACGTATTCAGTTGGATAAAAGTGAAATAAAATGTCTGCTGGCACTGGCACAGGGCAGAGGGAGAGCCCAGTGCTATTTGTCATTAAGGACATTCCCTTGTGCTCCCCCCCCCCCCTACTCCTGCCTGGAACCTCACACACCTGACACATGGTAGTTTTAAATAATTATATTTTTAAATGAATGGATTCCCTAGGGCAGTGGTCGGCAAACTGCAGCCCCTTGAGTGTGGCTCTTCCACAAAATACCATGTGCGGGCGCGCACGTACAGTGCGATTGAAACTTCGTGGCCACACTCAAGGGGCCAAAGAGCCGCAATTTGCCGACCACTGCCCTAGGGAATCCTCCTAAGATGAATTACTAAGTGAAGCAAGGGTATGTTAACTCAAAAATAAAAAGACATCTCAGAGTGAGAGGCAACAAGCATTTATTTGAGATCAACATGAATAGCGATCCGGGAAGCGCGGGTTCAGGCAGACGCCCAAACAGTGTTCGGAGGAGGAGCCAGAGGGGACGGGTGTTATGAGAAAGGGCAGGTTGACAGTGACATCAACAGAAGAAGGTGTTGTTACGGGCGCAGGTAACATGGCATGGTGATGCTATTCTAAGCATGGCTTAAATTTCAGTCCCGTGGTCACAATAGCCGCCTCCTTGTTATCTTTGCAAACAGTTCTTTGGTTCACAAGGTTGCCCTATGCCCAGTGCAAAGCTTACTTTGCCCTGTTTTAATATTCTAAATATTCGAGGCATAGGATGTGCACAGCGGTTCCTCTGGGACGGCAGCTCCGGGGCCATTTAAAGTGGTTCTGTTGATATTATTTTTATTCACAGCGGGAACAGGGCAGGGAGGGGCAGGGAGGGACTGCAGGGTGGCATCAGGCGGGCCAGGCTCGCAGTGACTACGGGGGCGGGGGGAGAGCGGATGGTGTAGAGGCCAGTGGGGGAGGGAACACAGACGCTAACACAATGAGAGGCACCGGACAAAGAGGGGACCGCTCAGGACGAGAGGACTGAGAGCTTGGTCTTCTCTGTGCCCTTGGTCACCACCTGAACCTGCAGGGGTGACACTGGACCCCTGAAGTGGACCAGAGACCAGGAAACCACACACCAGCTCCTGCCCGCGGAGACCCCTTTAAGCTCTCTGAGACACTCAGCATTTGTAATACAGAAAATCCCAAGGCCCGTCTCCCGTTCGGCTCTGACCACCCGTCTAAAGAGGAGCCCTTCCCCTGCTCATTTCCTGTCCTGTGCCACCCCAGGCCATGCCCCACGGGACTCTTACTCTTGAAGCAATGACCTGCCCTCCCAGCTTGCTTGGGACTGAGGGGGTCCAGGGCCAGGGGACCCGGGACAGTTCCCGCACCTGAGACCAGGTGGCCATGGTTCTCTGATTACTTGCGTCCTGTCTATCTCCTCCGCCAGGCGGTCCGCTCTCTGAGGAAACAGACTTCCTGTCTCCTCATGACGTGTCTAGTGTGGGCTGGGCTTGTGGGTGGGGAGGGAGTGACAGGGTCATGTTGGGCCTTGGGGTGGTGCAGACTGTGGGCAACGCCCTTCTTAATTGGTTCAGACTCTCCTCTGAGATCATTTCCCTTTTTATGACGAGGCGGCAATTTCCTGTCCATCATAGGAGAAGCCCAGGACTTTGTACACCTGTCAAGAGGTGAAAAGGCAGGAAGAGAGTTCAAGGAGAAGGCGGGCAGGTTCCCGCTGGGGCCTTTGGTGGAGGAGGTGGAGCACAAGTCCAGCCCCACAGGTGAGCTTGCCTGCCAGTCGAGGTGAGGGGCGGGGTGTGCGGGCCAGGCTGAGCTGGGGGACCAGGAAGCGGAGCCCTCAGTGCACCTCGGGGCCAGCTCTCAGGAGTCAGCCCACACCTGTCTGGGTGCTGCCGGTTCCCGGCTGGGCTTGAGGCGACGAGGCAGCAGGACATGGCGGGGACGACGCGGCCTGTGCTGTGGGTGCTCTGTGGGGGTGAGTAGGCCCTTCCCCGCCCAGTGCCCAGGTGGGCGAGTCTCCCCGGGAGGCCCTGCTGGGCAGAATGACACGTTCTGTCGTTCAGGTGGCGGGTTCCGGTCCAGAACCCATAATCAGAATGCTTTTTCATTCACATATTAGTAAATAGGATCCCAGCCCTTTTCTGAAATGAGGAATTCGCAAATTCTCAAACACCGTATTTTCTGATCTCAAATCAGAATAGAGGGTCGGACACAGGATCTGACCTTTGGGACAAGGTGTTTGAAATTGAGTTTGTCCTGGAAAATCCAAGATCTATGGATTTAGATATGTTCACTACTTGAGATTTTAAGCTTTGCCTTCAAACCAGAGAAAAAGTCAGTGTGAAGAGTGTTAACATCTGCACCACATAGGGAAACTGAGGCAGAAAGACAATTCAACTGACCCAATATCATTCCCAGAGCAAAAGAAGACCCAACCCTTCAACAAGCACGACAAACAAAGGCGAGACAGGCCCTTCCCAAGGCCCCAGCTCCTCAGCCTCTGATTCTCTGCTCACCCGGAGCTCAGAAGACGGGGCCCCACAAAATAGGAATCAGACAGCTGTGGCCACGCAGCTGCGTCCCAGCCACGTTGCTGTGTGAGACCGGGGCATCCCTAGAGTTAGGATGGAGGAAGGCTTGGCGTTAGGGTCCTGGGCCTGGCGGGAATGGGAATGGGAAGGGAAGGTGAGAGATGGGGCTGGGAATTTTAGGAGTAGATTTCACTCGGTGTATTTGGCAACACTGAGAAATCCCATCAGCCTGCAGCGTAGAAGCGATTGCAGGCTCCAGGGAGCTGGGAAGAAAGGAGGGAGGCGGAGGGTCATAGCAGGAAGCACAGAGTCCTAAGCCCTAGGCCTG
This sequence comes from Myotis daubentonii, assembly GCF_963259705.1. Classification (NCBI taxonomy): domain Eukaryota; kingdom Metazoa; phylum Chordata; class Mammalia; order Chiroptera; family Vespertilionidae; genus Myotis; species Myotis daubentonii. The sequence goes on along the minus strand of NC_081857.1, from coordinate 3,629,929 downwards.
GAGCCAAGGAGGCAGAGCTCACCTTTCAGCTGTGTGCCTGGCTGGTTTGGCTCAGACTGAGGGGTCCCGGGTTTGGTTCTAGTTAAGGGCACGAACCTCAACTGCAGGCTTGACATTCAGGGAAAGTGCAGGAGGCAATCACTTGATGTGTCTCTCCCACATCGATGTTACTGTCTCTGATTCTCCTCCTTCCTTCCACTCTCTCTAAAAGTCAACAACAAAAATAATCAGCTTGTACAGGAAGCCCCAGAACCCGCCAGCCATGCCCAGACCATCCTCCCAGGCCCCCAGGCTCCCACCTTCCCCACCTCTCCACTCCTGGAGGGCGGCCTGGTTCTGGGGAAGGGCTGGGTCGAGCTTGGAGATAGATCTGGAAAAGACCGATTCGCTCAAGCCCAGGCTGCCAGGTGGTCCATCTGAATGGGGCCCGAGGGGCCTGGTCACCAGGTTACGGGGCCTGGGCCACTCCTTCACGCAGACAGCTCCTTACTGGGCACACTTTGTGCGGGCACCGAAGGGGTGAGGCTCAGCTGGCAGACCCAGGTGGGAATGGGCGGGGGCTGAGAGGAAGCGATGCCCGGCTTCCCCTCCCCCATCCACTGCAACCCATGCCTGAATGAAAAGGAAGTTGATTTGCTTAGGAAATGACCTCAAAACAAAATGCTCACCCAGCGTAGAATGGGAAGCGGCCCTAGCCCTGCGTTGCCTGGAGGGTCCGTTTGCCCCCCCCTGTGAGGAGGAACCCGTTCTTGGGCTTGTGTTCAGATAAAGTGTGTTTCTGCCCCCTCTCCCCCTGCCCAGGCCAGAACCCCTGCCCACCACCTGGCCTTTCTCACCAGAGGATGGGCTGGAGCCCGGGGCAGAGGGCCCAGGCTGGATGGCCCCTCGGGTGCTAGGACAGTTCGCTGAGTGGAAACATTTGGGGGAGAAATAGCCATTGCCACCTGCATGTGAGCAACGAAGGCCTTCGAAGGTCAAACCTAAGAGCAGCCAGGGGGCCCTCCACCACCCTCAGGAGAGGACCCCGAGGAAGGCGCAGGGAGGTTGGGGAGGGCTGCTGGAGGAGGCGGAGTTCTGCACCTGAACTTGCCCAGTCGTATCTTAGATCTTGCTGACGTCCTGGGCAGAGCAACTCCACACTGATAACAGGCCCAGCCCCTCAGGCTGCGGGAGGGAGAAGGTATCACATCAGATAACGTGGGGGACGAAACAGAAGGCAGTGCATTTAGAGAATTTAAAAACAACGCTGACAGTGACCAGCTGTGGGCCTGACAGTTCTAACGTCAGCGACAAACACTTCTTCCTCCCAGGCCTCCCAGGCCTCCCCCGGGGCCCAGCCACACCTTCCTTCACTCACTTTAGTGTGGGCAAAGTTCACCTCCATACCCCTCCACTTCCTAACCTGTGAAATGGGCAGGATGCTCACTGTTCCTCCCGGAGGTGCTGCCGATATTCAGAGTTTGTAGGTGTAGAGATCTAGGAAGAGTGCCTGGCACCCGGAGCATTCAATAAATGCCTCTTATTATCAGTGCGGGCAGGTGTACGTTACAGAAGATAACTAGAGTTTGGTTCCTCATCGCCGGAGGGCACTCATCTGGCAGACCTGCGCCCAGAGTCAGGATGACTGGGGCGGAGCCCGGAGCTGTCTCCCCCCAGAGGCTGCTAGAGGAAACACTCCAACCCGAGCCCAGAACTCCAGGGACTTCTGGGTCATCAGACCCCAGGAGGACTGGGCGTGGTGACAGTCCCAGCGGCAGGAAAAGAGATTCAGAGAGAGGAGCCCCCCAGGAAAAACGTCCCTGAACAGTGCTGCCCAAGGCCCGGAAGTCTTTGAAGACCTGATAACACACACACACACACACACACACACACACACACACACACACGACCCACAGCCCTGGAACTAGAGGAACTCTCCTTGAAGCAGAAGTGAGAAAAACTTGGGGAAATACTGCTTTCCATAGACAAGTAAAGGAATCCCTCACCCTCAAATGCTCCAGAAGGGAAATGTGTTTTTTCCTCCCCTTATCTAAACAAATGCGCTGCACCAGTGGGTGCTGATCCACGATGGGTTCTGGCGGGAACCAGCTTTCTAAGTTCCAGACTTGCAGGCTGGTCCTGCCATTCTAGAATCCCCCCCTTGGGGTCTTCGTTAGAGCACTCCCCCCCCCCGCCCCCCAGCAGAGGACCTGCCCCTAAATGCCTTCCACTTGGCCACTCTGAGTGCCTGGCCCCTGTTGGTCACAGGCTCAGGGGGGTCAGTTTGACTCCCCACTGGAGTCAGAGTGCCGTGGGGACCGGACCTGGGGCACCGGACAGAAAAGAAGTGGGGGCAGGGCGGGGCCCCAGCTGGCCGCACTGCAGCGGTGTGACTGCAGGGGCCAGGGGCGCGGTGGCAGGATCTGTCTCAGAGGACCTGGATGGGACAGTGTGCTGTTTGGACGCAGTGGTGGTGAGCCCCGAAGGGCAGAGCTATTGGGCTGGGAGGTAGAGTGAGGCTGCCCCTGGCCTTGGTGGTCCTCGGGTTTTATCTCCTCCTGCCCGCCCAGGGCACCAACTGTCACTCCAGAACCCATCTCCTTCCTGCCGGCCTCCCCCGCCTCGGCCACCCAGTGCCCTGAGCTGCGTTGTCTGCCTGTGAGTCAGGCGGCCATAAACACCAGCAGGACCTGGGACTGCTACAAAGTTCACTGGGGACAAGCGGGCGGGGCAGGCGCCAGCTCCCGCCCCTCCCCTGCCCAGGCTGGGTCTTTCCATCTGCTTCTCCTCTGTTGTCTCTCCCCCTGGGAGCTCCTGCCCTGGAACCCCGCTCAGGTCTCTTCACCTTCTGCCCCAGCGGGGACCAGAGAGACCCCCGCGAGAGGCATGATGGGGCCCCTGGCTCCAGCTGGCTGTGCCCTGCGACAGGCCAGGTCCTCCCGGTGCCGCGCCGCCTGCGTGACTCACAAACAGGAGCCGGCGAGATGGTTCCAGGAGCGCGCATGCCTGTTGCAGGACGTTTGGGATCTAAAAATGCACAAAACCCCCACATTGCCCTGTGACCCCAGAACCCAGTCCGCTGTGACCGCCCTGCGTGCGGGTCTGTGTTCTCCTAGAACCCGCTCTCTCTGCGGTGGCGGGAAGCGGTGCGGCTGTGCAGACAGGCTCACGCCTGACCCGGTCCCTCGTGTGCACATGTCCACCTTGGAACGGGATCCCTGGGGCTGTTTCAAGGCCCGGCCCCTCGAGCGGCCTTTCCTGTCCAGGCCTGGTCCCACACCTGCCCTCTGCCCACTCTTCACTCCCAGCACAGGGTGGGGAACGTCAGGCCCATGAGCCGAATGAGGCCCGAAAAGTCGTTGGGTCTGGCCCCGCCAAGGCCTTAGTGGTGAATTAATTAAACGTTTGACCAGATAAGCAGGCTAGTTTTTAAGTTGCTAATTCTCTGTGGAATGGTGTTATAAATATCCAAATGGCCCCTGACAGAGGAAAGGGTCCCCACCCCTGCTTTCACACCGGCATTGAACGCGTAACTAGGCTCCAGTAGGTGCCGGCTGGCCGTGGCTGGCCGTGGCTGGCCGTGGCCTCCGACCCGCTCACTCAGCGAGGTCGTCTGAGCCCTCAGCTCCGTGGAGACGCGTTGGGGTGGGAAGGAGCCCTGTCTGGGGAGGGGAGGAGGCCTGCACCCACCCACCCTCATCCACCAGGGAAGAGTGTGTGTGGGACAGTCACCTGCCTGAGGTGGCCCTGAAAACCAGCAAAGAAAACGGAAACACTAGCTCGAAAGCCACCTGTCCCCCTACGCTCACGGCAGCATATTCACCGCGGCAGGAGGCGGGAGCCGCACAGGAGCCCTCAGAGAGGAGTGGCTGAAGGAGGCGTGTACAGACACTCAGCCACGGGAAAGAAGGAAACTGCCATTGGTGGCAGCACGGATGGACCTGGAGGGCATTTCTAAGTGAAACAAGTCAGACAGAGGAAGACAAATATGCATGATTTCACTTACATGTGAAATCTAATAAACACAAACAAAAACCCCAAACAAACAAAAACCCTCATGGAATCAGAGATTAAACTGGTGGTGGCCGGCAGGAGGGCGCGGGGAGCTGGGTGAAAGGTGACGGGCTGGTGGTGATGACACTGTCACAGCTCCGCAGGGTGACAGGTGGGCACTGGACGTGGTGTGGCGATCACGTCGTAAGGCATGTGCATTCCGAATCCCTATACTGTGCACTTGAAACTAATGTGACACCGGATGCCAACTACACTTACAGAAATAAATCACATACAAGCCAGCGCAGCGAGGGCTGGGTGTTCCCAGTGGGTTCCCAGAGGAGGCGGCCGTGAGCAGGCCCGCGGCAACGCCCAGCGCCTGCACTAAACTGGGGCCACTGGGGAAAACCAGTGACGTGATTGGCATTTGCAGATTCCTAAGATCCATGTTGAACAAAAAGTTCAACAAACATTCATCGATTTCTAACCCCCCTTCTCCCCCCAGTGCCAGTTGGAAGCCATTCGTAAGAGGGGGCAGGAAAAACCCACCTGCCGGCATGCAGGGCCCCTCCAAAGACCCGCATTTCCTCAACACAGAGCGCGGGCCCAGCCCTGGGCAGGCGGTGGCCTCTGGCCTCGCACCAGCTCCTCCTCGTCCGTCCGTGGGAGCAGATGGATGTCCTAAGTGGAGGCAGTACCGCCAGTGCCCCCCGGGCCCCCACATTCACTGTGTGCCCTCCAGCAGCCAGTCCATCACGCACTTCATTTCCCGCCTCGGGTGTGTTGCTTCCCGGGAGCTCTCAAGAGACAGTTCATCTTCTTAACAAACCCGGATGATTCACAAGCATCACCGTCTTCGCCGGCCTCCGGCCCCGCCCCTTAGGGAGGCTAAAGGACCGCCAGCTTCGGCCTTGTCTGGGGCGCTTTGCAGACCTGGCCTCACTCGGAGGGAGGGGCTCCTTTACTCGGTCTTTTTTGCGTTCTCCCGTGATCTGTGGGATAGGGTCTGCAAACAAGCGTCTGGGCTGTGAATCCTACCCATGTTGAAAGCTTGGCTCCTCTGTACCTCATTCATTTGCTAGAGCAGGTCCGATGTGGGGGCACTTGGCTGTGCCCCGGGGATATGACGATGGAGCAACACAGCTCTGCAGAGGAAAAGACACGATTACATCGCTGGTACCTGCGTATGTGCTGGGGAAAGGGTGTGCACGCTAAATGTATTGTCGTTCAACCCTCACAACAACCTGGAGTTAGAGAGCACTGTCCTCATTGTGAATGTGTTTATTTATTGATTTTGAGAGAGAGAGAGAGAGAGAGAGAAACACTGATTTTTTTTCTCCCACATATTAATGCATTCATTGGCTGCTTCTCATATGTGTCCTGACCGGGTATTGAACCCCCAACCTTGGCGTAGCGGGAAGACTCTCTAACCCACTGAGCTACCTGGCCAGGGCTCCTCATTTTATAGTGGAGGAAACTGAGGCACAGAGAGGTTCGTTAAGTTGCCCTGGTTACACAGCTGGTAAGTCAGGGTGAGGTGCCACCCCGGGCAGCTGGGCTCCAGCATGTGCTCTGGGCTGCCCTCCCAACGGCGAGATAACTCCTCATGGCAGCGGTTCTCGGAGCAGGTGCTCACGGGTGGCAGGTGGCACGGCCCTGCCTGGGAGAGTTTGGGCGTTTCCTTCTCTGCCAAGGGCCTCAGCGCAGGAGAGTGCCGCCCTCCTGGCAGGTGAAGCACCTGCTCTTCCAACATGCCCGCCCCCCCCCCCGCCCCGGGAAGGCTAGCTGGTCACTGAACTATTAGTGCTTAGCCCAGCCGTGGGCAAACTACGGCCCGCGGGCCGGATCCGGCCCGTTTGAAATGAATAAAACTAAAAAAAAAAAAAAAAAAGACCGTACCCTTTTATGTAATGATGTTTACTTTGAATTTATGTTAGTTCACACAAACACTCCATCCATGCTTTTGTTCCGGCCTCCGGTCCAGTTTAAGAACCCACTGTGGCCCTCGAGTCAAAAAGTTTGCCCACCCCTGGCTTAGCCCCTGGGGTGAGTCAGCACATCGGTGGATGGCAGATGCGTGGGGAGCTCACACTTGAGGAGCACAGGGGAGTGAGGAGGAGGGAGGAATATTCCGGAGCGTGAAGGACACAGCTCTAGGGAGGCAACTCCTGGGCGGTGGGGGGGGGGGGGGGGCGATCCAGGGCAACTGGGAGGAAGGTGCCCAACAGACCTGGGCAAGGAAGTGGAAAGAAGGTGGTTGGAAGGCTCTAGAAATTTCTGGAATTCCTCCACTTCTTAGTTTTCTAATCACAGGTTAGCTGTCCCACCTGGGGCTCCTCCACTGAGTAGGGATATGATGATCCCACAGAAGAGGAACCCGGGGCCCAGAGCTGCAACACTGAGCCCAGAGGGGGAGGACCTGGCTTGTTCCAGGAGGTGGAGGGGACTGGGGGACAGCCATCGGAGCCCCGAGCCGTGAGGCCCGCGGTGTGAGAGCCAGGGGTCCGGCTGTGTGGGGCGCTGGGGGCCTGGCATCCTTAAACCCGGGGTTCATTCCCAGTGGGGGTTACGGAACATGGCAGGGTGCCTGGGGCCAGGACCCACCCACAGAGGCCCCCCGGGTTTACAATAGCATCTGACTCCGCTCAGAGAGCTCCCCTTGGCTTATGAGCTCTTTCCCATCCGTTCACTTCCGCCTTTCCCCTCAGTCTACCAACATGAAATGCTTTTAACTCCCTGTCCTAATGATCCCTACACCCCTAGCAATTATAGTCCTTCCCAAGCGTTCGCCCAGGGTGCAGGGGTGGTTCTCGCGTGACTTCTTTATAACCGAGGGGGTCTTCAGGAACAGACTGTGGGCCAGGACGGTGGAACGAGCCAGCAGGACAGAGCACACGCAGGACAACTCACAGTGATGGGCGCGGATTACGGGGCAGCCCCCGTTCTCAGCAAAGCGAACATTCCAGCCAGGCATTCACCACCGGCGTGTCCCAGGGAGAACACAGGCCCGAGCGCCCGAGGGACTGCTGGGGGTCATGCATTTAGGGACAGAGGGACTCGTTTAAACCATTTAACTCTGTGCTGTGCCACTTCCTCCGGCCCTGGAGAAGCCGTGTGTTGATGTGGAGTCGCAGGTGCGGGATAAACGCGTCTGACCTGGGAGGTGGATGGGCAGGAGGCAGGGGCCGAGGCTGGCAGGCAGGCGGGCCGTGTGCTGCGGGAGGGGCCCACGCCGTGTGTGGGCTGCGGCCGCGGGGGAAGGACGCCACTGGGCCTGCCCGCGCCCTCACCTACCCCACCCCACCGTCCCGCAGTCTGGGTGACCGTCACCGCCATCTCAGTGGAGACGCCGGGGGAAGTCCTGCGGGCTGCCCGAGGCCGGAGCGTCACCCTCCCCTGCACCTACCGCACCTCCGTCCTCGAGCGGAAAGGATTCATCCAGTGGGACAAGCTGCTGTGGAGCCACTCGGTGAGTGTCCCCGAGAGGGCGTCACGGACGGGCGGGCGGAACGCGGAAGAGTGGGCTCCGCGGAGGCAGAACCGACCTCAGTCCGCTCCAGGCTCCGTTTGATAAGCGATGAGTAAATTGGTGAATAAATAAACTCCAAAGGCAAGAACCAAGTACACGGAGTGGCCGGGAGCCAAGGGCGCTGCCCGCACGGTGCTGGCCTGTGGCAGGCGCTCAATGGGCGCTGGCTGACGGGGCGCAGGAACAGACAGTGGGCTCCCCTGCGGGGTGAGAGCGAGGCGGGATCTGGGGAAACCCCATTTACCCTCACACCCCCCTGCCCAGCCCTTCAATGTTGTCACTAAACTTAGGAAGCTGCTGGGAGCTGGTGCCACCGAGGAGAGCTGCTTGGTCGGAGGGTGGCGTCGGTGCTGCGGGTGGCGGGGCTTTGGGTCGGCGGCACCGCGGGAGGAAGGGCCGCGCCGAAGCCTTAGGGTGAGGGCCAGGCGGCATCTCTCCTCCCTCCAGGAAAGGGTGCTCGCCTGGACATTTTCGACCAAAGACTACAACTACGGTAAACTTTATGAGAACCGTGTCAACCTGTCGGGCAATGCCGAGGAGTCCGACGCCTCCATCATCATCAACCAGCTGACCATGGACGACAACGGCACCTACGAGTGCTCGGTCTCGCTGCTCAATGACCTGGACGGCATCTCCAAGGCCCGAGTCCGCCTCCTGGTCCTGGGTGAGTGCCCCCCTTCCTGTGGTAGGCAGCAGGTGCGGCAGGGGTGCCAGGAGGACAGGAGCCAGGAGGACAGGTACCTGGAGGGGGTACATGGAGGACAGGTGCCAGGAGGACAGGTGCCTGGAGGGGGTACATGGAGGACAGGTGCCTGGAGGACAGGTGCCTGGAGGACAGATGCCAGGAGGACAGGTGCCTGAAGGATAGGTGCCTGGAGGGGATGCCAGGAGGACAGGTGCCTGGAGGGGGTACATGGAGGACAGGTGCCAGGAGGACAGGTGCCTGGAGGACAGGTGCCAGGAGGACAAGTGCCAGGAGGACAGGTGCCAGGAGGACAGGTGCCTGGAGGACAGGTGCCAGGAGGACAGGTGCCTGAAGGATAGGTGCCTGGAGGGGATGCCTGGAGGACAGGTGCCAGGAGGACAGGTGCCTGGAGGACAGGTGCCAGGAGGACAGGTGCCTGGAGGATAGGTGCCTGGAGGATAGGTGCCTGGAGGGGGTGCCTGGAGGACAGGTGCCAGGAGGACAGGTGCCTGGAGGACAGGTGCCAGGAGGACAGGTGCCTGGAGGATAGGTGCCTGGAGGATAGGTGCCTGGAGGGGGTGCCTGGAGGACAGGTGCCAGGAGGACAGGTGCCTGGAGGACAGGTGCCAGGAGGACAGGTGCCTGGAGGATAGGTGCCTGGAGGATAGGTGCCTGGAGGGGGTGCCTGGAGGACAGGTGCCAGGAGGACAGGTGCCTGGAGGACAGGTGCCAGGAGGACAGGTGCCTGGAGGATAGGTGCCTGGAGGATAGGTGCCTGGAGGGGGTGCCAGAAGGATAGGTGCAAGGAGGACAGGTGCCAGGAGGACAGGTGCCTGGAGGATAGGTGCCTGGAGGATAGGTGCCTGGAGGACAGGTGCCTGGAGGATAGGTGCCTGGAGGGGGTGCCTGGAGGATAGGTGCCTGGAGAGGGTGCCTGGAGGACAGGTGCCTGGAGGACAGGTGCTTGGAGGATAGGTGCCTGGAGGGGGTGCCTGGAGGATAGGTGCCTGGAGGGGGTGCCTGGAGGACAGGTGCCTGGAGGACAGGTGCCTGGAGGATAGGTGCCTGGAGGACAGGTGCCAGGAGGACAGGTGCCTGGAGGATAGGTGCCTGGAGGGAGTGCCTGGAGGACAGGTGCCTGGAGGATAGGTGCCTGGAGGATAGGTGCCTGGAGGGGGTGCCTGGAGGACAGGTGCCTGGAGGACAGGTGCCTGGAGGATAGGTGCCTGGAGGATAGGTGCCTGGAGGGGGTGCCTGGAGGACAGGTGCCTGGAGGACAGGTGCCTGGAGGATAGGTGCCTGGAGGGAGTGCCTGGAGGACAGGTGCCTGGTAGCAGCAGTGCCTGACCCAGAGCTGGGACTCCTCCGTTGTCTGCGGGCCTCAGGCAGGCACTGTGCCTCCCTTGGAGCTGCAGAACAGTCTAGTTTCCAGAAGGGTGGCCGCTCCGCAGGGCAGAGGACATGGCCCATTGGGAGTGTCCCCTGGGGCTCAGCGGCATCCTGTCCATGCTCTGATCACGCCTCTTCCTGGACACCTCTCCTCTTCTTAAAATCCTCACCCAAGGATATATTCACTGATTTTCAAAGAGAAAGGGGAGGGGGGAGAGAGACAGACAGACAGACAGACATTGATATGAAAGAGAAACATCGATTGGTTGCCCCTCGCATGCGCCCCGACCAGGGATGGAACCGAACCTGGGCATGTGCCCGACCGGGAATCAACCTGCCACCTCTGGTGCATGGATGACGCTCCAACCACCTGGGCCGCCCGCCAGGGCAGCCCTCCCCTTTTCACACCCAACTTACTAACAACACGGCCGCCAGGTCGTCTGCCTTTCAAATGCGCCCAAGACCCCATTCTCTTCCTACAAACAATGTGAGTGGAGTCCACGTGTGAGGGAAGCTGCGCCATCGTCTACGCTAGGACCTCCCTCTATAGACAAGGCCCAGAGCAGGCAGCGCCGGCGCCAAGCCAGAGCCGCGGAAGCCTGTGGCGACACCTGTGCTGTGCCCAGCCCGGCACGGCCCACCGCAAGGCAGCGCCCGTCTGAGTCTGACCACCACGGGCCATTTCCCCTTTAGTTCCTCCCTTTACACCACTCGGGGGGCGGGGTGGGGGTGTGTGTGTGTGGGGTGTTCCTTGCTGAGGTGGCTGCCTGGCTTTTTGAAGCTTCGCAGTGAGTCAAAAAGCACAGCCCTGAATGGAGGGCTGTCTCCCCTCCCACACGCCCCACCAGCAGCAAATGGGGCGCTGACAGACCCTCCACGCTTCTCCGCATGTCCTCTCAACAGAGAGAGAGAGAGAGAGAGAGAGAGAGAGAGAGAGAGAGAGAGAGAGAGAGAGAGAGATTACCAAGCCAAGAAAATGAGCGTTTTCCCCCAGTCTCTCTTCTGCTCCCCACCCCCATCCTCCCATTGCCCCGGTTCCCCAGCTGAGTCCCTCTCTTCCCACCGGGTCTTTGGTCTTTGCCCAGTTCTGTCTCCCGTGGCCCTTTAGCACCTCGGGCCCTCCCGCCGGGGCTGGCTGGGGAGTCAGCGGGCCCCACCCTGCCAGGGCTGCTGCGTTTTAGTTAACTTGAAGGGCGAGGGGACACCCTTAATCTGAGGTTATGGAACTCGGTGAAACCCATTTTTTGCTTTAAAAAAAAAAAGCGTGAGAGAGATCATATTGTACTACATGTCACGAAACTCAGCAGTTTCTCTTAAAAAACAAAGTTTTCTTTCCTAATGGCTCTCCCGCGGGGCTAGTTCTGACCCACAAGGGCATTCATTATGTGGCGCCACCCACCCAGGCTGGACTAGGCACGAGGCCCTGGTCACCCAAGGAGGCCGCCTTGCCCGGGACACCTGCCCGGTGCCCATGGGATCGCAGCCTCCCGGCCTCTGGCGCCCCCTGGTGTCCTCCGTGGGAGGCGCAGGCCCTGCAGCGGCCTCCAGCCCATTGTGTCCCGGCTCCACTTGCCCATTGCTCCGCCCGCAATAAGTATTCAGGTGGCATCTTCGTCCTGTCTGAGAGCGGACACCAGCCAACTGAGATCTGAGGTCTCCGGGGTCCCCGCAGCGGGTGTAAGGGCTGCTGGGACAGAGGGGACAGAGGGGACAGAGGGGACTGGCCACGGGGATGCTTCGCACTGTGCGTGCTGCTCTGTGATGGGGACAGGCCGCTGGGGAGGGGCTGTGCTGGGCTGACCTCGAGCGCTTGCCTCTCAGCTCCTGGCTGTGAATCTCTCTGCCTGGGAGCAGACACGACGGCAGACGTGAGTGCGCGGGTGGGAGGTAGGTGGCTGTCGCCAAGCCCCGCCTCCTCACGCCTCCTCTCGGCCCCTCCCTGCACAGTGCCACCCTCCAAACCCGACTGCAGCATCCTGGGCGACACCGTGATTGGGAGCGACATCCAGCTGACCTGCCAGTCGAAGGAGGGCTCCCCGGCCCCTCAGTACCGCTGGCAGAGCTTCAACCTCCAGAACCAGGAGCGGAAGGGCCTGCCAGGTAACCACACCCCCCACAGCCGACTGCCAGGCTGCCAGGGGGCCCGGAGGGCTGTCCCACTCTGCAGTGAGCACAGCTATGTCCTGGGTCATGTCTCTGGGCGCCGGTTTCTCATAGCCATGCCTACCTCCCCCCAGTTGCTGAGAGCAACAGCGGCGGCTTCATGGGAAGCACCTGGTGGGAGTGCGTGATGGCTCCCCAGGCCCAGGACACAGGAGTCACTGCGAAAGCCCTGGTCGCAGCTCTGAGTACGATGATGCCAAGTTCACATTTGAGGCCCCACATCCAACACTGTGGCTCCACTCAGGGTGGGAATTTCCTGTCCGCACTCCCTCCTAGGCCGTCTGTCTCAGACTCCCCTGAACCTACTTCCACAAATGCACGCCCTCATGGCTGCACACAGGAGACCAGGGCTGCACGCCCTCATGCTGCACACAGGAGACCAGGGCTGCACACCCTCATGGCTGCACACAGGAGACCAGGGCTGCATGCCCTCATGGCTGCACACAGGAGACCAGGGCTGCATGCCCTCATGGCTGCACACAGGAGACCAGGACTGCACGCCCTCATGCTGCACACAGGAGACCAGGGCTGCATGCCCTCATGGCTGCACACAGGAGACCAGGGCTGCATGCCCTCATGGCTGCACACAGGAGACCAGGGCTGCACGCCCTCATGGCTGCACACAGGAGACCAGGGCTGCGGAGAGGGCCCGTCCCATTGCCAGGAGGCCACTCGTGTCCTGGGGAGCTCGGTGTTTGACCGTTTGGTCAGGAAACAAACTGGGAGGGGAAATCCAAAAACTATATAAATATTCTCCGTCCTCACCTTGGAGCCCATGGTGTGGGAGCCCCGCTGGGGGCCCCGGCCCCGGTGCCCATGCTGCCTGGCCAGCTGCACCCAGAGCTCTCAGAGATAAGAAGACAAGGCCAGAGGCGCCCTTGGTCTCGGGGGTTCTTCCACCTCAGTGGGCTGGGAACAGGGGAGGGAGAAGTACAGCGTGGGGTAGGCGTGTGCGTGGGGTAGGCATGTGTGGGGGGTAGGTGTCATTGTGAGGTAGGCGTGTGCGTGGGGTCGGCACGTGCAGGGTAAGCGGTATCTGGAAAAGTCGGATGGGAGGGCAGCAGCCGCCTGCCCGTGAGCTGCATGAATGCCGGCTGGGGCTCCCGTTTAACCGGGATGAACTTGCCACTCCACCCTTCACTCGCTTGGGGCAAAACAAGAACTTCTTAAAAGTAATGAAAGGACAGAACTGCGGGTACCCCTCGCTCTAATGTGAAATGGAAGCCGTGGTGTGGGCTCGGCAAGCTTCCAGTTTGGGCCCCACATTTCTGCTGGCAGGTCTGCTCTGGGCATGCCTGGAGTTCCTGCTGGCACCGCCGGGCAGCCTCCCCTGGCCGATGGCCTCCCCTCTCTGGCTGGGAACGTGACTCCGCGGCGGTCACCGCGGTCTGCCATGGCCACTGCTCGGTCTGCCCTCCGGGCAGCACAGTGTGCGCAGCGGGTCCAGGCCTACAAGCCTTACACCCAATGGCGCTGTCACGGAGGACACAGAGGCCAGCAAGGCGGCGTCTGGAGGAGGCACTGCAGCGGGCAGCACAGCACGTGGCTGACAGCACCGCACGCTGTGTGACCGCGGCAAGCGTCTCAGCCTCTCTGTGCTGTAGCTTCTGCACGAAACCTGGGCATTTTGCTAGTGTTCAGTGCACAGGATTGCTGTGAAGGTTAAATAAACGCACCGGGGAAGCACGGAGTGCCTGGCACAGTGGTTCTCAACCTCGGCTGCACATTCATTAGAAGCACCTGGGAATCTTTTTAAAATCCTGATTTCTGGGCCTCAGCCTCCGGAAATTCTGTTTCTTTGTGATGGGGTGGGGCCACAACATTAGCAACAAAGAAACAGAATTTCCGGAGGATGAGGCCCAGAAATCAGGATTTTAAAAAGATTCCCAGGTGATTCTAATGTGCAGCCGAGGTTGAGAACCACTGGCCTGGCGGATATGAGCACTTGGCGCTGCTGTGGGCTGGGGCCTTGAGGAGGAGCAGCCAGGCTGGGCTGCAGGGCACAGAGCGTGGGGGGTGGCAAGGCGCAGGGAGCATGCTCGGAAGGACAGGGACAGCACTGAAAGGAGCCCGTGCACCAGGAGGGGGGCTGCCTGGGCCCGGGAGGCCACCTGCTCCTTCTGAGGCGCCCCAAACGGGCACCCCATTCACAGTCCTCCTGCCTCCAACAGAAAAGACCCTCTGGTTGTCAGAAGCCAGAACTTCATTCTTCTTTCGTAACCCCCAAGGGGAGAGCCGAGGACACGAGGAGGTTAAGGGAAGCGCACTTGCCCGCTTCTGAAAAGCTTCACCTGCCAGTCAGACTCGGGACCTGGGAGTGACAGGGAGGAGTGGGCTGGCGGGATGCCAACAGGAGCGGCACCTGGTGCCGGGCTGTGGTGGGTGGCGTTCCTGCCTCAGAGCCGTGCAGAGCCTGTCCCGCTGCTTCCTGCGGGGCCAGACGAAACCCGTTTCTCACATAAGCATTTCAGTCCACGGTGGACGACAGAGCAGGGCTCCCCTGCCCACGTTCGAGACGGCTTCCTTTGGCGGAGCCGGCAGGGAGGGCGGGGTCCTGACTCCCACCTGCTAGTCCCGCCCGGCCTTGTTCCATCGCCCTCCCCGAAGGCTGTGAGGAGGGCAAGAGGAGAGCCCGTGGGGGTACCTCTGAACATGCTCTGTAAACCAGGGAGCCACGCACGGAAGGAGCGGGAATTTGATATCCAGGAGGGAGGGAGGGAGGGAGGGCGGTTCTGGGGGCTGGAGCACTACAGGGAGGAAGTGGACCCTGCTCCCAGCAGCCAGGGAAGATCATGGAGGCCAGAGGCAGCAGCCAAGCTGTGGACAGGAAAGTTAACTCTTGTCAACTGATCTCAGTGCCCTGGAGACAGTGCTCAGCAGAGCCCAGGGAAGGTGGGAGCCGCTGTCCTGTGCATTCCCATCTTGACCACAAGGGGTCACCATTGCAGCAGAAACAGCTTCACAGCGATCAGGTCCTTTCCAGAAAGGGGGTTTGGGGAGCCCCGAGTGGGAATCAGAGCAGGTCTCGCCCCGGGTGTGCACTGGGCAGCCGCCAATGCCCACTGTTTGCTTGAGGAGCCGGGGAGGGGTGCTGACTCGAGTAGGAAGCCCGGGTCCGTGCCCTAAACAAGCCTTCCCTCCATCACCGCGCTGTGCACCGAAGCGCAGTCCCAGCTCCAGCCGCTCAGGCAGGGAACCTGATTCGCCTGGAAGTATGTCCAGGTCGGAGAGCATTTCCCAAAGTGGGTTCCTTCAAGTTGCCTCTTTTTAAAAATCCCATTCGTTTAGAAAATGAGACCATTACACCCTCGCCACCCAGTGCTCATTCGCGCATCAGAAGCTACAAGAGTTCTGTCGTTAAAAAAAAATAACCCTTAACTCTGATTTCTAAACCCGTTCTAGTCATGATCTCTTCAGTACGTGAGCAGCGCATGGGCAGTATTCCAGAGCACCCCGAGCTGTGGGCGCCCAGGGTTTTGGGGGAATGAGCACAGGGAACACCAGCTGCTATTCCAGCTGGTGGAGCAAGGGTGGTTCTCATCTTATTCTGCTCCTCGCGGAGCTCCGCCAGCCTGCGGGGCGATCACACTCCCTTCTGTAAGCTCCACGGCAGCCACTGGGGGCTCCGGTCCCTGCCGCCCCCTGCGCCTCTGTCTGCCCTGGGAATGGGGGCGTCGCCACCTGCTTGGACTGAAGCAGGATGTTTGCTAACGGCTCATTTCGTAGTTTTGTGACTTCAGGAGAGTCAGCCGCTTCTGGCAGAACCAGGGACCTCCTCCCTGAGGAAGCGCATTGATGGTTCGTCCAGACCCAGTGGCATGGGTGGGGGAGGCGGGCGCCAGGCAGGGCAGGCGGCAGGCTGGAGGGGGGCAGGCCCAGGCCCGGTCTGGGGACCGCGCTGCGGAGTCTGGACTCCTTCCTGGAGACCATGGCCGCCCCTGGGCTGTCTGGCGGCGGCGGGCCGTCCCCTCAGGACAGGGTGCGCCCTCCTGGTGGCCGCTGGGCCACACAGGCTAGTTCTGCCCCAGGTGAGAGGACGAAGGCCTCCTAACCCTCCTCTCAAAACTGCAGTCACAGCGGAGCGCCTCAGGGGACATACAAGTACAGTGCCACCCGCTCTCCTCCCACGGTGCACACCACAGGGCCGGGACTGGGCAGGAAGGCCGCTCCTGGGCACATTCCGGCGGGTCGGGGTAGCGCTCCCCCCCTCACCCTGACACCCTGAAGCTGCGGCTCCCACAGTGAAATGGCCACGGAAGGGTGGACAGTGAAGAGTCCAGACAGACAGCTGCCCCCCACCCTCCTCCCAGATACACACACTTATACACACTCACACACCATACACACTCACATATACACATACACACTAACACACTGCATACACTCACAAACCACACACTCACTTATACACACTCGCATATACACACTCACACACCACACATACATATACACACTCACATATACACATACACACTAACACACTGCATACACTCACAAGCCACACACACTCACATATACACACACACCACACATACTCACTTATACACACTCACACACCACACATACTCACTTATACACATACACACAAACACACTGCATACACTCACAGACCACACACACTCACATATACACACACACCACACATACTCACTTATACACACTCACATATACACATACACACTAACACACTGCATACACTCACACACCACACATACTCACTTATACACACTCACATATACACATACACACTAACACACTGCATACACTCACAGACCACACACACTCACATATACACACACACCACACATACTCACTTATACACACTCACATATACACATACACACTAACACACTGCATACACTCACAAACCACACATACTCACATATACACACACACCACACACACATATACACATACACACTAACACACTGCATACACCCACATACCACACACACTCACATATACACACACACCACACACACATATACACATATACACTAACACACTGCATATACTCACATATCACACACACTCACATATACACAATCACACACACATCTACACATTAACACGCCACATACATCCACATATACACACTCACACAACACACACTCACATATACATACATACACACATCTACACACACCATACACTCATAATTACACATGTATATTCACATACATACTCACACATCCAAACTCCACATACACTTACATATATACATGTATACTCACATTCACACACTACAGACACTCATGTACACACTCACATTATATGCATGCACACTCACACACTCACATATATAAACTCATGATTACACCACCTTCACACACCACACATACACACAAACACCACACACACTCACATATACACACACACACTCTCACTCACACTCACATATACACATACACACTCACATATATAGATACACACACACCACACACACTCACACTCATGTATACACACTCATGAACACATCAGACACACACCACACTCACATATACACACACATACACACACTCACACATGCTCACATACTGATTTCTAAAGCTTCCTCCACACGAGTCCCAGTTACGGGTTCAGTTTCTGAAGGTCATGGAGGGGGTCATAGTGACGCCTCATCAGAATTTTCCGGTGACGCGTGTGTATAGGGCGTGTCCAGTCGGGCCTGCTGTGTGGGCCTGAGTGACCGGCGCCTTGGCTGATGCCCACCGTGTCCGCGAGGCAGGCGCCGCACTCTCTCTGTTCAGAAATAGGGAAACCGAGGTGCAGTGAGGCTGTTACTGCCCTGGGCCACACCGTGCGTCGGACCCGGGCCCCGGCCTGCAGCTGCGGGCTTCCCCGGACCCGGGCCCCGGCCTGTAGCTGCGCCCGCTTCCCCTCCGCCTGGCGCCCTCCTCACCCTGCGGCCTTCCCTCCCAGGCGCCGGGCACACCCTGACGCTGAAGAACATCTCCACGGACATGTCCGGCTACTACGTCTGCACCTCCAGCAACGAGGTGGGGACCGAGTCCTGCAACATCACCCTGACCGTCAGGCCTCGTAAGAGCAGCCGAGTGGGGGGGGCGGGGAGGGGAGGGGCCGCTGCCGGGGGCCGCTGCCGGGGGCCGCTGCCGGGGGCCGCTGCCGGGGGCGGGGGGGGGGGGCGGGCCGGTGGCCGGGGGACCCGCCAGGTGCCCTGCACAGCCCACTGCCTGGAGGCCAGACCAGCTCCCTTGCTTCTTTGGAAGCAGTGCCCAGGACGCTGGTGCCTGGAGACCTGCCCAGCCAGTGGCCGGGCGGCACCAGAGCCGCCGTGGTCCGGGCCCCATCCTTTGGGGTGGGCCACTCCCAGCTCAGGTAGAGCTGGAGGAGGACTGCCTGGCTGACGCTGAGGACTCCGGGCCCAGGGAGCACAGGGAGGCAGGGGCACAGAGCCAGGGCCATCATCCTTGTCCTGTCCGCATCTCCATGCGGAAGAGCATCCTCAGTCCTGGCTGGCGCTCCCACCAGGCAAGGCCTCACGGTGACCCCAGGCTGCTTCCTGGGCTGGAGTACCGGGATCCCAGGGTTGAGGGGGCAGGGGTCGGGGTGGAGGGACTGGGGCCCTGGCTGTGGGGCCTCCCGGGGTGCTCAGCCCTCTAGCTGGGCCCTGTTCGGCTCGCTGGGCTCAGGCAGTGCAGCTGCTCTGTCCCTTGCAGCCTCCATGAACGTGGCCCTGTACGCGGGCATCGCGGGCGGCGTGGTGGCGGCCCTCATCATCATAGGCGTCCTGGTCTATTGCTGCTGCTGCCGGGAGAAGGGCGAGGACGAGGAGACCAGGCCGTGAGTGTGGGCCGCCGGCGGCACGGTCTGGGCAGGTGGGGAAGGTGGCCCCAGCTCCTCACACCGGGACAGCTGTCGTTTTTATCAGCACAGCAGCCCCAGACTTGACCAAGGCCCGTGGATCTCAGGGCAGGCCTGCCGGTGGGGGCCAGGGCCCAATGTGGCCAGAACCTTTGTCCCTGGTGGGTCCCTCTGCTCACGGGAGGAATGAGTCTGGGCCCCTTCCTGTCCTCTCTGAGCCCGCCCTTCGGCCAGGGGCGCTGGGTGGGGCTGGCAGGCCCTGAGAGGCACTGCCTGGCTCTGGGGCACACCTTCCCTCTGTCCTCACGGCCGCAGGAATCGGTCCATCTACCGGGAGCCTCCAGAGCAGCTGAAGGAACTGCCCAGAGGGCGGGAAGAGGAGGACGACTCCAGGCGCCAATCCTCTGACTATGCTGCCCACGTGTGACCGGGGCCTGCTGCAGGGCGGGCAGGGGCAGCGGTTCCGTCCCGGCCCCCACCCTGCTCCAGCCGATTTCCTGACACCCTGCCCCCCCCGCCCCCCAGCAGCACTGATGGTGCTTCCTCCCCATGGCAGCCAGAGGCCCTGGCTTAGCCTGATGAGCCGATGCCACCTGCCAAGTAAGCCCTCCCACTGCCATTCCTGGCTCCCAGGGGCCAGGCCGCAGCCTCCATCTTCCTGCAGCCGGTGGGACAGCAGGGGCTGCCCGCTGACGATGTGCGGGGCTGCATATCTGGCGCTCCGGCCAGACGGGTCATGCTGTGCTGTCTGCTCCTAAAACACATAGATAGGAAGGTACTGACACAGGCCAGGCCTGGAGATATGGTCTCATGGCCCCTTCCCAGCACGCAGGCCTTCTCTCTCAGAAGGCCCGGAAGTCTCATTCCAAATTTGGGAGACAGAGGACTGGAAAAAGTATAAATAAAGAGAGTTTCCTCCATATTGGGGGCCCAGAATTTGAAAGACACATTTTTCTCTGGGCCTCCACAGAATTTAATAATAAAATATAACTCTTGCAGTCGGCGCTGCAGTTCAGCCTCTGCTTCGGCAAGGTGCTGTAACTGTAGTCAGCTGGCCAGCTTAATAAAGGCTCTTAAATTTAAATTCTGAGTCGGTGGTCTGTCTCGCTGAGTGAACCCATAACAATGGAGGGTTAGTACATTTTTGTTGAATGAATGAAAGAATAAGTGCACACACGAAGGCCCCCCATTATTTACCCAGCTCCCGTGTACACCCCGTGCCTGGGGCCTGCCTGGCCATGAGCTCTCCTTCCAGCCTCATCGTCCGCAGGTTCCCTGCACCTCAGACACTCCCGCGAGGGCCACCTCCAGCCCCTACCCCGCCCGCACGACTGCCCACTTGGTGCCCCTCTCTGCCTGTCAGCATCCCAGCTGTGCCCCAGGCCCATCTCACACCCCTGAATTCTATACCCTGCCCCAATGTCCCACCCGCATCCCCCCGCCCCCCACCCTGTGACGTCTGTGCTCCTTGGCTCGGCCCTGCTTAGAGGCCGGCCCTGCCCCTCTCTGCTCTCCCAGACATGTTGTGGACACAGAGGACTCGCACCGAAACCTCTGCTCATTTGGTGAATGGCCATGAGCTGATGTAAGTGAACACGCTGTTTGCAGCGGGCAGGATTCACCCGTCATGGTGACTCCTTGGAAGGCCCGAGTCACTGCCTGTCCCCCCTGCTTCCCCTCCCAAGCCCCGCCCCGCCCCGCCCCGCCCGCTCCTGGCAGCCGCTGGCTCTGCTGGGCCCCCACAGCCTCACCTGCTGGTGGCTGTCCTTCCCCTGAGAGCCCTGCAGTGTGGCTGCCCGGCCTCCTGGCAGTGGCCCATCTCACCCACATGCTGTTTACTATGAAATAAACATGGTCTTTTCTGGATGATCAGAAAAGCAACTTTTAAAATCTGCTGTCCATTTGTGATTTACAAAACAGACCTTTCATATATTTTGTTAAGCTCTTTGCTTCATTCAAAATGCTGTCAACAATGATAAAGTTGTCAGTGGATGTCAATGTGAATTTCTATGTGGATTTCAGTGTGGATTTGATGTGGATTTTGGTGTGAATTTGATGTGGATTTTAGTGTGGATTTTGGTGTAAATTTGATATGGATTTCAGTGTGGATTTTGATGTGGATTTGATAATAGATTTTGGTGTAGATTTTGATGTGGATTTTGGTGTGGATTTCGATGTGGATTTTGGTGTGGATTTCGATGTGGATTTTGGTGTGGATTTGATGTGGATTTTGGTGTGGGTTTGATGTGGATTTTGGTGTGGATTTGATGTGGATTTCGGTGTGGATTTCGGTGTGGATTTGATATAGATTTCAGTGTGGATTTTGGTGTGGATTTCAGTGTGGATTTCAATGTGGATTTTGGTGTGGAATTGATGTGGATTTTGGTGTGGATTTCAGTGTGGATTTTAGTGTGGATTTTGGTGTGGATTTTGATGTGGATTTTGGTGTGGATTTGATGTGGATTTTGGTGTGGATTTCGGTGTGGATTTGATGTGGATTTCAGTGTGGATTTGATGTGGATTTTGGTGTGGATTTCAATGTGGATTTTGATGTGGATTTCATTGTGAATTTTGGTGTGGATTTAATGTGGATTTTGGTGTGGATTTTGATGTGGATTTCTATGTGGATTTTGGTGTGGAATTGATGTGGATTTTGGTGTGGATTTCAGTGTGGATTTTAGTGTGGATTTTGGTGTGGATTTTGATGTGGATTTTGGTGTGGATTTGATGTGGATTTTGGTGTGGATTTCGGTGTGGATTTGATGTGGATTTCAGTGTGGATTTGATGTGGATTTTGGTGTGGATTTCAATGTGGATTTTGATGTGGATTTCATTGTGAATTTTGGTGTGGATTTAATGTGGATTTTGGTGTGGATTTTGATGTGGATTTCTATGTGGATTTTGGTGTGGATTTGATGTGGATTTTGGTGTGGATTTGATATAGATTTTGATGTGGATTTGATATAGATTTTGGTGTGGATTTTGGTGTGGATTTTAATGTGAATTTTGGTGTGGATTTCGGTGTGAATTTGATATGGATTTCAGTGTGGATTTGATGTGGATTTTGGTGTGGATTTCAATGTGGATTTTGATGTGGATTTCATTGTGAATTTTGGTGTGGATTTAATGTGGATTTTGGTGTGGATTTGATGTGGATTTGGTTCCCACGAGGGTGGAGCTTGCGTCTGTGCATCTGTGCCCACCTCCCACAGGCCTCTTCTGTTTCCTTGGTGACGGGCCAGGCAAGGGAAGCCGAGGGCCAGATTCTGGGGGTCCCACTGTGTGTGCCAGGACAGGACCACAGGGTGGGGAGCCAGTAGGCCTGAGAGTCAGCTTCAAGGAAGAGGTGACATGCTCTCGCTGTGAAGCCCGAAGCGGCGCCCTTCAGAGTGCGGGAAGAAGCCACCTCGTGCCACAGCCATCGGAGAGGAGCAGAGCAGAGAGCCTCTTGCCCTGGTGCTCGCTCCAGTTAGCTCTTGACTCTGACATTGTCTCTCCTGCCTCACGTTCAAGGTCCTCTCCTCCACGCCCCTTCCTGTGGTCCCTGTGTCCTCCTGCCCCAGCACCTGTCATAGGTACGTCACTACCATGGTCGGTTTCAGCCTCAGATCTTATTTGTGGCCTGGCACATGTTGACACTGGATAGATGTCTGTTGAATGAATAATACTTGGCGCCACTTCTGCAGATGCCCAAGGCCCCCTCCTAGTCCTCCTGATGCTCTGAGGTGCCCTCGCCCGCGTGGGGCCAGGCTCTGCCAGCGTGTGCTCGGTCCCGGCCGGCCGGCGCGTCTCTGCTCTGGGAGGACTCTGAATGTTCAAGTGCCTTAGCTCCAGCTCGGGTGGAAAGGGGCATGGAGACCCACTGCATTAACTCCACGGCGACCGCGTGGGCACCTTCCACATGAGCGCTGATGTGGCCGCGGGCGCATGAAGGAGGTGACACACAGGCCCTGGCTCTGAGATGGGCACGTGGCCTCAGGCAGGCAGCTGGCCGAGTCGCTCAGCCCGAGGGGACTGGGAACAGCAACAAAGAGGAGGTAGCATTTGGGCGCATCTTGAAGAAAAAAGAGGAGTTTCACAAGTGAAAGGACTGGTGCCGACACCCCTGGCCCCAGTGTGGGTCTGTTCCCGGGGTCTCAAACCACATGATCAGCCGGTAGGACCACAGTCTTCTGCTGGGAATGAGAGGGTTGCAGGCTCTCTTACAATCCAAGTTAGTGCAGCAATAGACTTCCTAGGCGGGTGGCCAGGCGTTCCTTCCCTGTGCGTGGTTTCCCGCTGACGGTTCATAGATCTCTGGTGTTTGAGGGCTACGCTGGCCAAGGGAGCACTGCTGGACACTGGTCAGGCACCGACAGTCGCTCAGACAACCCTCGGGTAGTGTGGTGAGCTAGCCACTCTTCGGGTCTTCCTGCAGCTGCTTCTGTGTACACTGAGCAGCACTGGCCTTCCAGGGCAGAGTCACAGGAACCAACCTCAGAGAGCCTGATGCACACCAGCAGCATCACCCCAAGAGCTGCTCTGCACCAGCCGCTGCTCTGAGCATGCTCCACGGGACATCTCACAATCCGTGCTGCAGGTCTGTGACACGGGCTGTCATTATGTCCATTTTACAGATGAGGAAGCTGAGGCTCAGCAAATCGGAGCATATTAATAGGCACAGAATTTCAATTGGGTATTTCCAGCTGTCAAGTAGACCAGGCATTCTCCCCCCAGGGCCCCCAGCTGCTTGCTGGGTGTGAGTCAGAACAAGGGAAGTCAGAACAAGCCGCCTCCCTGCAGCAGTGGAGCCAGGCGTCACCTGTGGGCATTCTGAAAGGGTCTTCGGCTTCGGCCCCACCCTGGAGGTTCCGGCCCTGGGCACCTGCACAGGTGATGCCTGGTCCCTGTGAGGAAGCGCTGTCCTCGGGAAAGGCCACTCGCGGGACACCCAGCTGCTATGACCGAGTGTGCTCACTGAGCTCGCCTGTCCCCTGGCCGGTTTCCAGAAAGCCCTTCCCTCCCTCCTTGTGTCACAGACGAGGAAACGGAGGCTCAGGGAGTGAAGTCACCCGGGTTCACAGCTGGTCAGTTCTGACGCTGCTGGCACATTCGCTCCTGGCCTTGTGGATGCAGAGGACACTGAGTGGGGAGAAGGCAGGAGTGGAGACAGAGTTAGGGAGTTTTTGTTTGTTTATTTTAAATGTGTATGTGAATGTTATTACCCAACATAGGCATTTCAGATGTAACACTATACGTGCGTTTCTCTTGCATTCTGCAAACACCAGCTAAAAATAATGGGACTTGCGGGAAAATGGGGATTGGAGGAAGACCGTCTAAAGCCAATGGAACTTTGTAACCAGATCACTTGAAAACATTAACAATCCTGGTGAGCATCCAAGTGGTGTTAAACCCCGGTGGCGACAGAGGGCGGAGAGCGACGGGGCTGGTGACGTCAGGCTGCTGCTGACCTGACCGAAGCACTTTCCGGCTTCTCCTGGGCGCATGGGAACTGCCAGCCTCGCTGCTCTGGTGCTTTGGGGCCGTTGTGACGTCATGTAAGGTCGGGGTGACGTGAGCACAAGCCTGCAAGGCCACACCGTCCAGCTGAGGCCAAGAGGCTCCTCAGTGCCCTCGGGCGGGGCCCCTGGAGCAGGGATGCGGCCAAGGGAGGGGCCAGGTCCTGCGTGGAACTGAGTGGGACTCGGGAGATTTCACCCGCTGCTCCACGCACGTGTCCATTGCTTATTTCTGGGATCCTCCCTTCAATATTTCTGGGCCTCGGTGGCCGTGGGTAACAGTCCACGGGAAGTGGAGCTGGACCGGGAGGGGGGCTGCTGTACTTAGTTTTAATCTTTTATGTACAGTATTTTAGGAATCCACCTCAATCCTTTTGAAAACAAGATGAGCTTGGTTAGCAATAAATAAGAATCATAGCAACAGCCATTGCTATGTGCCGGTCCAGCTCTCCCAGGGCCTCGGGAAGGAGCAGGAGCGCCCGGACCTAGGCGGTCGGGACGCGGGAGGAGAACTAGGCAGAGTGAGCAGAGCCCTGGCAGGTGCGGATGAGCCGGGAGGGCCACGGCCACAGAAATCTTCCCCTCAGAGGACTTCGCACAAACCCACCAGGCACCTTCCTCACAGAATTAGCACGCGGCAGCCGCCGTGGGAGTCCTCACGGAGCACGGCTCACTCAGCGTGACAATCTTTCATTTTCTGAATGAAGAGAGACAAGCCTGTCTGTTTCCACCTAAAGTTCCCCCCCCACATTCCCAGGGGCCTCGACAGACACCTGTCCGCCTCGTCTCCCCAGGTGAAGGAGCCCCCCGACTCCGCTGGGAGCACCTGGACATGCCGACCTCCAGGGAGCGGGAGCCAGTGGCATCTGCATCGCGGGGCACCTGCGGCAGGAAGTGGCATCTGCATCGCGGGGCACCTGCGGCAGGAAGTGGCATCTGCATCGCAGGAAGTGGCATCTGCATCGCGGGGCACCTGCGGCAGGAAGTGGCATCTGCATCGCGGGGCACCGGCGGCAGGAAGTGGCATCTGCATCGCGGGGCACCTGCGGCAGGAAGTGGCATCTGCATCGCGTGGCACCGGCGGCAGGAAGTGGCATCTGCATCGCGGAGCACCGGCGGCAGGAAGTGGCATCTGCATCGCGAGGCACAGGCGGCAGGAAGTGGCATCTGCATCGCGGGGCACCTGCGGCAGGAAGTGGCATCTGCATCGCGGGGCACCTGCGGCAGGAAGTGGCATCTGCATCGCGTGGCACCGGCGGCAGGAAGTGGCATCTGCATCGCGAGGCACAGGCGGCAGGAAGTGGCATCTGCATCGCGGGGCACAGGCGGCAGGAAGTGGCATCAGCGTCGCGGGGCACCTGCGGCAGGAAGTGGCATCTGCATCGCGGGGCACCTGAGGCAGGAAGTGGCATCAGCGTCGCGGGGCACCTGCGGCAGGAAGTGGCATCTGCATCGCGGGGCACCTGAGGCAGGAAGTGGCATCAGCGTCGCGGGGCACCGGCGGCAGGAAGTGGCATCAGCGTCGCGGGGCACCTGCGGCAGGAAGTGGCATCTGCATCGCGGGGCACCTGCGGCAGGAAGTGGCATCAGCGTCGCGGGGCACCTGCGGCAGGAAGTGGCATCAGCGTCGCGGGGCACCTGCGGCAGGAAGTGGCATCAGCGTCGCGGGGCACCTGCGGCAGGAAGTGGCATCAGCGTCGCGGGGCACCTGAGGCAGGAAGTGGCATCTGCATCGCGGGGCACCTGCGGCAGGAAGTGGCATCTGCATCGCGGGGCACAGGCGGCAGGAAGTGGCATCAGCGTCGCGGGGCACCTGCGGCAGGAAGTGGCATCTGCATCGCGGGGCACCTGCGGCAGGAAGTGGCATCAGCGTCGCGGGGCACCTGCGGCAGGAAGTGGCATCAGCGTCGCGGGGCGGGCGTGGGTTCCTGCAGGGACACCTGGCTCAGCACGGACTCCTGGCCCTCCCTCCCCCGCGGGCCCTCAGGACCAGAGGTGCTTTTGAGCTTCCCTTCGTGCTGCCGGGGGAGAGGTGGGCTTGCTGTGCCGGCGGCAATTATTTCATCTCGCTCCAAAAATGAAATAATTCGCTGCAGCTGCCTCCGAGCAGGAGCGCTGAGAGGTGCACTCAGCGCCTCATCTCCCCCGCATCCAGGAAGAGGCTTCAAAGAACCGGCGGAAACACAAATTGAGCAACTTTCTAGAAAAATCAGCCTCCGGGAATCACAGCCAGTGGGGTTCCTCTGTAAACGCCGGTGCTTTGTACCACATGTGCGAGGTCGCCAGGGGCTGGGGTGGAGGTGCTGAGCTTCGGGAAGCAAATGCAGACACGGCCCATGGCAATCCTCAGAGCCACTCCCAGCCAGGTGGTCACAGGAGCCCCATTTACAGACAAAGAAACCGAGGCTCAGGGTCAGGCAGCTGGTTAAGTGACAGAACTGAAGCCCCAAACCAGGTCTAACTACTTAAGTCCTGGGCTTTATTTTAGAACTTCTCCTTTCAGAGAGAGAGACCCAGGCCCCCAAAAAGTGTCCATTGCTTAAGTACAGTTCCACACCCCGTGTAAGGACAGCTCTACACCCCGTGTAAGTACAGCTCTACACCCCATGTAAGGACAGTTCCACACTCCATGTAAGTACAGCTCTACACCCCGTGTAAGGACAGTTCCACACTCCGTGTAAGTACAGCTCTACACCCCGTGTAAGGACAGTTCCACACTCCGTGTAAGTACAGCTCTACACCCCCTGTAAGGACAGTTCCACACTCCATGTAAGGACAGTTCCACACTCCATGTAAGTACAGCTCTACACCCCATGTAAGGACAGTTCCACACTCCATGTAAGTACAGCTCTACACCCCGTGTAAAGACAGTTCCACACTCAGTGTAAGAACAGCTCTACACCCCGTGTAAGGACAGCTCTACACCCCGTGTAAGGACAGCTCTACACCCCGTGTAAGGACAGTTCCACACCCCGTGTAAGTACAGCTCTACACCCCGTGTAAGGACAGTTCCACACTCCATGTAAGTACAGCTCTACACCCCGTGTAAGGACAGTTCCACACCCCGTGTAAGTACAGCTCTACACCCCGTGTAAGGACAGTTCCACACCCCGTGTAAGTACAGCTCTACACCCCATGTAAGAACAGTTCCACACCCCGTGTAAGGACAGCTCTACACCCCGTGTAAGGACAGTTCTATACCCCATGTAAGTGCAGTTCTACACCCCGTGTAAGTACAGCTCTATGCTCATGTAAGTACAGCTCTACACCTGTGTAAGGACAGCTCTACACCCCGTGTAACGACAGCTCTACACCCCAT
The DNA here is from genome assembly GCF_963259705.1 of Myotis daubentonii. Lineage (NCBI taxonomy): Eukaryota > Metazoa > Chordata > Mammalia > Chiroptera > Vespertilionidae > Myotis > Myotis daubentonii. The sequence continues at coordinate 3,602,549 of NC_081857.1, read as the reverse complement.
GTAAGGACAGCTCTACACCCCGTGTAAGGACAGCTCTACACCTGTGTATGTGCAGTTCTACACCCCCTTTTAAGTGCAGTTCTACATGTGGTGTAAGGACAGCCATACACTCCGTGAGCCTTAGCCTCCCCTTCAGGAAAACCTAAGTGGTTATCAGCTCAGAGCAGCCTTCCTTCTCTCCCACTGTTACTTTTCTCTTCCTGCTCCCACTTCTCTCTGACAGGCTTTCATTGTCTCCATCCTGAAACTACAAACATCCTGCAGGCCCTTTGAACCAGCTCCATGACCCCGGAGAGCTCGGTGGGCGAGGGAGCAGCCAGCAGGAACAGTGGCCACTGCCAGAGCTGCCCGAGGCCCCATTGAGAAAAGGGACCCAAAGTGGTCGTGTTGGCGTGGACTAGGCAGAGGGTTGGGGTTAGCAAGGGTTCCGGTTGTGCCTAATGATTAAAGAAAGGAAATGAGCAAAGGAGGCAAGAATGTGTGCGAGGGAGTGATTGCAACATGTGATCGTGGGCTTGGAACCTGGTCAGGAGCAGTGAAGACAGTGCGGTGGCAACAGAAGTGGTGACTGAATTGACCAGCTGTGGGTCCCAGTGCTATGGGAGCATTGAACTTGGGGTGTCAGCGGGGCCCCAGAGCTATAGGAGCATTGAACTTGGGGTGTCAGAGGGGTCCCAGAGCTATAGGAGCATTGAACTTGGGGTGTCAGAGGGGTCTCAGAGCTATAGGAGCATTGAACTTGGGGTGTCAGAGGGGCCCCAGAGCTATAGGAGCATTGAACTTGGGGTGCCAGGGGGGCCCCAGAGCTATAGGAGCGTTGAACTTGGGGTGTCAGAGGGGCCCCAGAGCTATAGGAGCATTGAACTTGGGGTGTCAGAGGGGCCCCAGAGCTATAGGAGCGTTGAACTTGGGGTGTCAGGGGGGCCCCAGAGCTATAGGAGCGTTGAACTTGGGGTGTCAGGGGGCCCCAGAGCTATAGGAGCGTTGAACTTGGGGTGTCAGGGGGGCCCCAGAGCTATAGGAGCGTTGAACTTGGGTGTCAGAGGGGCCCCAGAGCTATAGGAGCATTGAACTTGGGGTGTCAGAGGGGCCCCAGAGCTATAGGAGCGTTGAACTTGTCTGAGAATTGAGGAGTCTGGAGAGCACTGATGGGCCTGGCGAAGGTCCAGGGCTGGTGTGCCAGGGAGTGGCTTCCTAAGGGCTTGTCCTTCCCTTTGTGCCCTGTCCCCCTGGTAAAGGAGCTGTGCTTAACCCCATGTGTGCCAGTGGAGAAAGTGACGTTATTTTTCCAATGCGGGTACCAATGCTAGATGCGCTCTGGGCCCTGCTGGCGGACTTGCCTCTCAGCCCCTGGGAAGCCAAGTTTATTTACATTGCCATCCGCAAGGCCTCTTTTCCATGGGCCTGCAGGGGTTCTTTTCCCCTCAGCCAGGGCTGGAGGCCAAGATCAACCCTTGAAGATTATTGTCGGGGCTGACACAAGCTGGGCAGCCTTGTTTTCCTACTTCAGACATTTAAAAATAAATAAAATAAATTGCCATCTCCGCCTGTCACCTCAAATGGAGAAGGGGCTTTGTAGACTCTTCAAACTGTGAGGTGGCAGGTGAACCAGTGCTTGGGGTTGCGGGGTAAGTGGGGGGTGGGGGTCCAGCTATGGCTGGACTAAAAGTTTGGTGTCTTGTTTTCCTTAAAGGAGAAGTGGGGAATGTCCAGCCCACCGGCCGGATAAGACCTCCCAAATCATTCGGTCTGGCCCCGCCAAGGCATTAGGGGTGAGTTAATTGTCTGACCAAATATAACAGGCTACTTTTAAAGATAATTTTAAACGGCCCGTGGATGTTATAAATATCCAAATGGCCCTTGGCTGAGAAAGGCTCCCCCCTTCCTTAAAGGTAAGTACGGGTACATTTCGGCTCAGCAGCTGGCAAGACATGGAATGTGCACAACAGCACCCAGAACTCCCCTGCACTCTCTTCTGAAATACAGTGGGGCCTTGACTTATGAGTTTAATTCGTTCGGAGACCGAGCTTGTTAAGGAGCTCGTTAACTCAAATTACTCTGTCAACTCATTGCAAAAAATAGGCAGACAGCTGGTATCTCAAAAAACTCGTTAGTCGGGACACTCGTAAGTCAAGGCCCCACTGTAGTTGCTTTATTTTGTCTTTTAATGAACACAAGACAATAAAATTAACGTAGTCACGTGTTGTTTCTTTGGTAGTGCATTCTTTATTAGGTGTTCAAAAAATCCTAACGACCTCAGGATTTAAATTGTCTTTAAAAGTAGCCTGTTATGTTTGGTCAGACTGTTAACTCATCCCTACTGCCTTAGCAGGGCCAGACAAAATGATTTTGCAGGCCTTCTACGGCCCATGGGCCAGACATCCCCCACCCCTGCTTTAAGGAAAACAAGACACCAAAATTCTTCTAAAATTTTAAGCAGCTTCCTTTTCACATTTAAATCCTTAAACCAAGTGGAATGGCTTTTTGTGACTAACGTGGGGCAGGGGTCCAATTTCAACTCTTCCCCTTTATGGACTTATAAGTTGTTATTGGACAGTTTTCTAAATAGTCCCATTGGCCTAAAATGTCACCCGTCATGCATCACCGGGCAAAGTGCAGGGTCTTTTGATTATCCCACTTGTTAGTCTGTCCGTCCTTACTCAGGCTCTTCCCACCTTAATCATCCCTATAGGCTTTATAATAAACTGAAGATGTTGGGGGGCAAGTCCCACCCCCTGACCATATTAACTTTCCATAAGCCTGTCCTGGCTTTTTCATGCCTTTCGATAATTAGCTTGTCAAGTACCACAAAAACTTGGTATTTTAATGAAATTGTTGATCTACAGATCCAGGGAGAATTGAATTATTTTAAATAAGTCTTTATAATATTATAGGAATCTATTTAGGTCTTTGTTGTTTGTTCACTAAGTTTTATGATTTTCTGCATAAAGGTCTTTTAAAATTTTTCATCAGATTTATTCCTCGGTACCTCAAGTTTTTTGCTACTGTAAATGCTGGGTTCTTTTTTAAAATTGTTTTCTAAACCATTTATTGATGATGTATAGAAATGCATTTGATTTTAAACTGATCTTACAGCCAAATCTTGTTTCTACTTATTACCTGTAGATTTTTTGAGCTTTTGTGCAGACAACAATATCTGTGAATAGTGACAATTTTATTCCTTCCCAAGCCTTTGATTTTTTACTTCCATATGTTGTCCTTGCTAGATCTCCAGTAGTGCTGAGTGCCAGCAGCCACAGAGGGCGTTTTCTGTCTTGTTCCTGGTTTTAAAGGAAACGCTTTTTCAGTTTCCCATGGAGAATATTTGTGTAGAGTTTTTATAGATGCCTTTCATCAGGCAAAAGAGCTCATTCTATTTCTAGTTTGGTTTTTATCACAAATGGGTGTGGAATGTTGTCAAATGCTTCTTTCTCCATCCATTCTAGTAACACATTTTTCTTCCTTGAATCTATTGTGACAAATGACATTTGTACCTTTTTCTAATGCTAAATCACTCTTGCTTTCCTTAATAAATCCAGTTTGGACACAACCGATTACATATCCTATCTAATAAAAGAGAAACATGGTAATTGGTGTACGACCACTACCCTTCCCATTGGCTAATCAGGGCGATATGCAAATTAATTGCCAGCCAAGATGGCGGCCTGCAGCCAGGCAGCTTAAACTGAACATGAGGCTTGCTTGCTTCAGTCACGGAGGACTGCAACATTCCCTGCCTGCCTTGCCGGCCTCTGAGCTTGCAGTTTAAGAAACACTGTAACAGGAGAACCAAGATGGCGGCATAGGTTAACGCCGGAGTTTGCTGCTTTGAACAACTACTTCAAAAGTGAAACCAAAAAACGGAAGGGACATCACCCAGAACCACAGGAACGCTGGCTGAGTGGAAGTCCTACAACTAGGAGGAAAGAGAAAAGCACACGGACACTCAGAGGAGGCGCAGTGCTGAAGTCAAATTCTGAGGTGCGGAGTGCGCGGAGCGGGCTGGCGGCGGAGGGCGCGGTTGTTGTTTTCAATCGGGAGGGAGTCGAAGACTCTGAGCACCAGATCCGGGCGAGTCTTTGGGGACCCAGACTCAAACGGGAGAAGCGGGACTGTCTGGCTTCGGTCAGAGCGAGTGCAGCTTTCTCTCCGAGCTTTGCAGCGGGTGCTGGGACTCAGAGAGGCAGAGCCCCTGGGGACAGGACTGAGAGCCGCCATAACTGCTCTCTCCGGCCCACCCTGTTGATCCTGTGCGACCCGCCCCACCCAAGCCCTGCACAGAGGCTTTTGCCGGATAGCCTCAGGCAAAGGCTAGATTAGCACCTCCCTAGAGGACAGAAGTTCTCTCACTGCTGACACAGCTGATTCTCATAGCCACTTGGCCTGGAGGTCAAACCTTCCCTGGAATTAGCTACAACAATCAAGATTTAACTATAAGACTGCGAACAAAGACCACTAGGGGGTGCACCAAGGAAGCATAACAAAATGCGAAGACAAAGAAACAGGACAAAATTGTCAATGGAAGAAATAGAGTTCAGAACCACACTTTTAAGGTCTCTCAAGAACTGTTTAGAAGCTGCCGATAAACTTAATGAGATCTACACGAAAACTAATAAGACCCTCGATCTTATATTGGGGAACCAACTAGAAATTAAGCATACACGGACTGAAATAACGAATATTATACAGACGCCCGACAGCAGACCAGAGGAGCGCAAGAATCAAGTCAATGATTTGAAATGCGAGGAAGCAAAAAACATCCAACCGGAAAAGCAAAATGAAAAAAGAATCCAAAAATGCGAGGATAGTGTAAGGAGCCTCTGGGACAGCTTCAAGCGTACCAACATCAGAATTATAGGGGTGCCAGAAGATGAGAGAGACCAAGATATTGAAAACCTATTTGAAGAAATAATGACAGAAAACTTCCCCCACCTGGTGAAAGAAATGGACTTACAGGTCCAAGAAGCGCGGAGAACCCCAAACAAAAGGAATCCAAAGAGGACCACACCAAGACACATCATCATTAAAATGCCAAGAGCAAAAGATAAAGAGAGAATCTTAAAAACAGCAAGAGAAAGAAACTCAGTTACCTACAAGGGAATACCCATACGACTGTCAGCTGATTTCTCAACAGAAACTTTGCAGGCCAGAAGGGAGTGGCAAGAAATATTCAAAGTGATGAATACCAAGAACCTACAACCAAGATTACTTTATCCAGCAAAGCTATCATTCAGAATTGAAGGTCAGATAAAGAGCTTCACAGATAAGGAAAAGCTAAAGGAGTTCATCACCACCAAACCAGGATTATATGAAATGCTGAAAGGTATCCTTTAAGAAGAGGAAGAGGAAGAGGAAGAAAAAGGTAAAGATACAAATTATGAACAACAAATATGCATCTATCAACAAGTGAATCTAAGAATCAAGTGAATAAATAATCTGATGAACAGAATGAACTGGTGATTATAATAGAATCAGGGACATAGAAAGGGAATGGACTGACTATTCTTGGGGGGGAAAGGGGTGTGGGAGATGTGGGAAGAGACTGGACAAAAATCGTGCACCTATGGATGAGGACAGTGGGTGGGGAGTGAGGGCGGAGGGTGGGGCGGGAACTGGGAGGAGGGGAGTTATGGGGGGGGAAAAAAGAGGAACAAATGTAATAATCTGAACAATAAAGATTTAATTAAAAAAAAAAAGAAACACTGTAACAAATATAGAAGCTAAACAAAACCCCAGAAACCAGCTTTCAGCCGGCTGGGATCTCAGAGCTGGAGTTGATACAGAGTTTCGATTATAGAACCTAAACAAAACAGATACCTACTTTTAGCAGCTGAGGTCTCAGAGCTGGAGCCAAGCCTCAGAGTTAAAGCTGGCCCAGAATAAAAATTAAAAAAAGAACAAAAGGAGCAGTTGGGAGCTTCAGTCCCAGCCTGAAAACAGCCCTCAGCCCCTCACCCAGACTGGCCAGGCACCCCAGTAGGGACCCCCACCCTGAAGGGTGTATGACCAGCTGCAAACAGCCATCATCCCCTCATCCAGGCTGGCCAGGCACGCCAGTGGGGACCCCCACCCTGATCCAGGACACCCTTCAGGGCAAACCAGCCAGCCCTCACCCGTGCACCAGGCCTCTATTCTATATAGTAAAAGGGTAATACGCCTCCCAGCACCGGGATCAGCGGAGCTGCGAGGCCTCCCAGCACCGGGATCAGCGAGACAGGGGGCAGCGCCCAAACTCCCTGATCGCCCTGCGGCTGTGTGTGTGACAGGGGGCGGGGCCACAACCTCCCTATCCGCCCTGCTCTGTTCCTGACAGGGTAAGGCACCCCAGCCCCCTGATCAGCCCTGCTCTGTGCCTGATAGGGGGGAGCTCCCCAACCCGCCTGATCACCCTGCGGCTCTGTGTGTGACAGGGTACGGCGCCCCAACCCCCCCACCCCACAGGCCCTGCTCTGTGTGTGACGGGGTAGAGCCATAACCTCCCCATCGGCCCTGCCCTGAGTGTGAGATTGGCGGTGCCCCAACCACCTAATCGGCCCTGCTCTGTAGGTGATAGAGGGCAGCGCCCCAACCCCCTGATCCGCCCTGCTGTGTGTGTGACAGGGGGCGGTGCCCCAACTCCCCTAACGGCCCTACTCTGTGCGTGACAGGGGGGAGCTCCCCAACCCCCTGATCGGCCCTGCTCTGTGTGTGACAGGGGGCAGCGCCCCAACCCCCGGATTGGCCCTGCTCTGTGTGTGACAGGGGACGGTGCCCCAACCCCCCAATCGGCCCTACCCTGAGCGTGACTGAGGGTGGCATCGCAACCTCCCAATCCGCCCTGCTCTGTGCATGACAGGGGGCAGCGCCCCAACTCCCCAATCGGCCCTGCTCTGAGCCCGACCAGGGGCTGCACCTAGGGATTGGGCCTGCCCTCTGCCACCTGGGAGCTGGCCTAAGCCAGCAGGTTGTTATCTCCCGAGGGGTCCCAGACTGCGAGAGGGCACAGGCCGGGCTGAGGGACCCTCCCCTCCCCCCCCCCCCCGAGTGCACAAATTTTTGTGCACCAGGCCTCTAGTTTTTATATATTGGAAAGATAGCCTTTGAAAGTTTAGAAGAATTCACCTGTTAAACCAAGTGCTGAACGCAGGTTAAATTTAATGCTCAATTTACCTGTTACTGAAGATGCAGGCTTTCTATTTCTTCTCGAGGCACTCCTAGCACATTATGTTCCTAGGAATTTGTTTCCAGTTCAGTTTCACGTTTATTGGTATGAATGTCCATAGAATTACTTCTTTAATTTCAGCTGTTCTAGTCTGTGCCACTTCTTTTAAAAAAAAATCCTCACCAGAGGATACTTTTTCCATTGATTTTTAGAGAGCGTGGAAGCGAGGGAGGAGGAGGGGGAAACACCGATAGGGTGCCTCCCACATGCACCCAGTGGCTTGGGCCATGGCTTGTGCCCTCTCTCCTTTTTGCCTGCTTCCTCTCATTGGAGTTTTTATCTACTTCACGCTTCGGCTTTGTGGAACCCGCCTTTTGTTCTTTTTCTATTTGATGTTTACTCCTCATTTTCTCCTTCCTTCCACTTTTCATGGGTTTATTGTTCTTTTTCTAACTTAACACATTGCGGACCAGTAGTTTTATTGCTAGCTTTTACCCAGTGGCCAGATAAGTTTCTACTGAACAAGTACAAACAACGTTTTACATAAATGTTAAAGGCACGCTTTAAAATTAAATACCCATTGCATTTTGAAGTTATTATATTTTCTTACAAGCTAATATCTCTTTAAAGTATCATACTTTGTAAAACACTGTGTAATATGAAGCAAGAATTCTCGTGATCCCTCAGCAATGTGTTAAAAACTGTTTTTTTGTATATGTTTCCAATTTTTTTCTAACTTCCTAAAATGTGTATTTGATGCTTTTTGTCCAATATTACTATTTAAAGCTGTGGTTTTCCCTTCGTGTTCCTAAAGTGTTACGTAGTGTTAATTATTCAATTGTTCTGCAGAATTTTTACTACCATTTTGTTATAAGTTGGCTTTTTATTTCATTGACTTTCATATAAATAGGGTTTAAAAATTTATTTTTAAATTATACATTAACTGAATAGAAAAAGAACATGACTTGTCAATTCCTTAAAATATATTGAGTCTTGTTTTATGGTTTGGCACATTACCATTTAAAAGCACATATATTCCATGTGTGTTTGAAATGACTGTAGTGAACAAATTGGTTCAAATTTGTTAATTTAAATTTTCAGGCATTTACTGATTTTTAGTTTGCTTATCAATAAAAGACTGTTTAAATCTTTCAGCTTGATGATAATTTGTCTATTTCTCCTTAAGCTCTATTACTTCTTTCTTTGCATTTATGAAAGTATTACATTAGGTTTACAAAAGAAAAAGTCATTGATTTAACCAGGAAATATGCAAAAGTCTGAGAGGATGTGAGCAGTTGAGTCAGCCATGCGCAGGGCACACTGACTCTGAGGTGCCCGCGGGGGGGGGGGTGGGGGGGGTGGGGGGGTAGGGGGTAGTGAAGAGAGCTCCATGCTCAAGTGGACCTGGCGTTTGGTCACTTTCCAGCCTTGATTTGGGGGAAATTACATAATCCCATCTTGGCTTCTCCTTTAAATGATTCCTTTTGCCAAAGTCAGCATATTTCAAAGACTTTAGTAACAAAACTTTTTTATTAAAGGCAAATTTTTTAGATATTTGCAATGAAAACAGCCAGCAGGTCTCAAGAGAAAGGTTCTACACGTCATAATGGGAAGAAGTACAGCAACACTATTTTAACACCTTTCATAACAGACATTCAATACCTTTATTGTGGAGGATGATGAGCACAATGTAACATTTGCAAAAGCACTCCTCTGAAAAGGCCAGTTTTGTCCTTGGAGGTCAACCTTCCAAGGCGTTCCCATTACACAGTCAGGAAGCAGAGCAAGCCCTCGAGAAAAAAGCAAAAATGCCAAATCTTCTCCAACCACAGTTACGTTTAATCTACGAAACAGGATTCTCTACAAGGCAGGCCGTTTCAGAGGATGGCATGTACCAGGGGTGTGCTCTGCTGTCCGGGATTGCAATCAGAGGGAAGCGGGCCTGCTATTTTCCCAGAATTGAAGAGTACCATCATTAAGACAGGGGGGAGAAGGACTTGTACCCACCCTTCGGGGACAGGGAAGGGGAGAGCGCGGTGTCACAGCTGGAGAACCTGGGGACGCTGCTGGAGGAGCCCGAGATGCGCTCTAGGAGGCGCGTGATCCCTCTTCCCCGAACATTGCTGTTTGGGCCTGAAATCTTCACCCCAGAAGGGTAGTCACCTAGGACATTGAAATGCAAGAAAGGAAAGCCACTGTACAGCTTCATCATAAAGACCCCTCCACCGCCTCACCCTGCAGTGCAGGCTCCCTGGGCCTGGCGGGCTGGGGATGACTGAGAGCCCAGTGGAGGCCGAGGCTCAACAGTGCCACCTGTTTGTTTTCAGCCCTGGAAACTGAGACAGAAGATCTCTGGGAACCACCTGAACTTCACTGGGTGTTTAACTTTCCCATCGTCCCAAAGCCACCATCATATCAAAACCATGAAACTACAGCTGCCACAGAACAGCGGGCCGTATTCTAAATGCCCAGAACAAGTCTGAAGGATGAGTTCAGGTGACTGAGTGATACCAAATGCACCCATCGCAACTGCCTGAGGTGCTAGTGGCTAATAAAACTCCCAGCTCAACCAGCCCCTGCAGCCCTAAAGCCCAGGCAGAGCGCCGTTTCAGCACCACACTCCGGGCTCTCGAACAAACTCTGAGGCCCCAAGCCCTTCGGTGTACATTCCTATCAAATATGAGATGCTTACCAGTGGGTGTGTTTGATCTTGGCTCCTGATTAGAATAGTTGAAATGAGAGAATCCTGAGCTCTCAAACCTTAGCTTCTATAAAAACAGAAGAAGAAAAAATTCCGGGGGTGGGGGAGGGGGGAGGGGAGGGGAAGGGAGAGACACAAATATTGGATCTACTACAATTTCAAATTACTCTTTAAAAAAGACAACCAGCCGCCATTTTCCTAATATCTAACCACCTTCTGAAGAAAAATGCTGTGGAGGGGAGTGTCTGGAGGGGAACTGGGCCTGCAGGGAGCATAGCCTGGAACGACCGGAATCCAGCCGCAGTCCTGGCAGCTGTGCCCTGGCCGAGCCGGCCTCCTTGTGAGCAGGGACGCGTCAGGAGGCAGGGAGATCAGACAGCCTTTAATCAAACCCTGACTCCAGCATTAGACATCTTTGAAGTGAAGATTTTAAATAGCTGTATTACCTACATTCAGATAGGTAAGTTTTGGAATACATGTTTGGACGTGGTTTGTATAATTTTAATTTTCTTAACACATTGCCAATGAGAGTGGGAAATGTACCAGGAAGGCAAAGGGTTTGTGCAGGAGTCACCTGAGTGAGAACTGCTCCACACACCATGGAGATTTTAGGAATTTTAATGGGAGAGGGAACCAAAGGCCTGACTTGCTGCTGGCCAGGACCACACCGAGGAGGACATGAGAAGAGACAGGAGCTCCAAAGTCAGCCCTTACCTGGTACCGCCCTGCATCCAATATGACCATTTTGGGTGTCACCCTGTTGCTGGCCTCGTAATCCTGCAAGGGCACGTGGGCCTCTGTGAGCTGGATTCCAAAGAGCGTGGCCAGAGAATTGCTGATGCAGTACCTTCAGAGGGAAGGAAAGGTCACCACCAGGTCTTGCCCAGCCCCTCCTACAAGCACTCACCCTTCAAACATCCTATAAAATAGAAGCCTAATATGCTAAGTGTCTGGTTGTCTAGTCAGCCGTTCAACCAATCAAAGCATAATATGCTAATGATATGCTAAGGTCGCTCAACTACTCGGTATGATGTGCACTGACTACCAAGGGGCAGACGCTTCAACTTGTAGGTTAGCTTGCTGCTGGGGTCCAGCCAATCAGGACTGAGCTAGATGGGCTGGACACACCCTGAACCACTCCCATGGTCCCCCCCGGCTGGCCAACCTCCCATGTCCCTCCCCAGCCCTGATGGTGCACCAGTGGGGTCCCTTGGCCTGGCCTGCACCCTCTCGCAATCCAGGACCCTTGGGGGATATCGGAGAGCCAGTTTCAGCCCAATCCCACAGGCCAGGCCGAGGGACCCCACTAGTGCACAAATTCGTGCACCGGGCCTCTAGTTTCTCCCATAAAAGCTGGTTGGCAGGGACACTGCTCTAAACTGGCAAAAAGAAATGCAGAGATTCTGAGAAGGAACAGGAATGGTAGCAACACATGTAAAACTGGCCACTACTGTTATTTTTAAGTATTTTCACCTATTTCTAAGCCTTAATATTCTGATTACCATATAAAATTTTAGGTTTGTTTTAAGAGAATATGAATGAAGATAAAGTTCACTAGAATTCTCAAATGTTTAAGGCAAGGAGAGAGCACCAGAAATAAGGCTGCAATTTGAAAACACTCATGTCTCCTCAGATCCAACTACTTCAGCATGGAAGGGACCCCAGAGCCCCCAGAGCTGAGAAGGAGAAGTGGGTCTGTGTTTCCAGCACCTTCACAAGGGAGCACTGCCCTCATGGCCGCAGGACTTCCTCCTGCAGGAACTGCGGAGGAAGACTCCAGTAAGTGCTGACGAAGGTTTGCCCCAATCGCTCAGGTGGTAACTATGCCAGACAAGTAGGGACGTGGGTGGAATAATAAGATAGACAGGAAGGAAAAACCCACTTTGCTTTGAAAAGGAATTGTGGGAATAGAGGCGAACAGCCATTCTCCCCAACTGCAACCACCAGGGCCAGCCCAACACCAAGACTTCCATGGCGAACCCACATGAGAGGAGCCTTCTTTCTCCAACTTACGCAATTTTCTTGCAAACAGCTAAAGCGCAGAAGAGAATGTCATTTTCCTCGTGCCACTTGCACCTGAATAAAAAAAAAGGGCTTTAATCTCCTGATCTTATGAGAGAGCACCACTTAAGGGTTTTTGCATGCCAGACTTCTAATTTACCTCGTTGAAATCATTCAAAGAAAACTGACACTATTACTTAAAGATTAAGGTTCCTAATTTAACACAAAAAATAGATTTTTAAAAAACAGATCTTTTTATGGTACCTCCTCTGATGCAAACTCCTGACGCTATGCAAGCCCCTCAGAACTACAACAGGTCAATCTTACCTTGAACTCACACGAGCGCTCCAGACACACAGCAGTGACCATGGTGAATATGCACTCGCTCAGCAAACATCTGCTGAGTGCAAACTGTTAAAAACTATGAGAGACGACCACTTGGAAGACTTTCAAATGCACTGGGAGACCTACGTACAAGGTGCCATTTCCCAGGGAAGGCCCGACGGCCACAGCTGGTCCCAGGAAAGTCAGCGAGCCGATAAAGCCCGTTTCTCTAGAAGTAGGACCTGCCACAGAAGTGCAGCCCCAGAAACGCGTGACCTGCACAAGAAAAATGCTAATACAGACTTGAAAGACCCCCAAAATAGATTTGAACCAAATTCCATCAAAAGACACCTCTTGTCTTTGGATGGAATTTAACTTTATAAAGATTTCATTCTCCCAAGTTAATTTATACACTTAATGCAATCCAAGGAGCTTTTTTATGGAACTAGACTGAAGCGAGTGATACTCTGAATACACTTTTTTTGTTTTAGCCATGCTAGTGTATTACACTTCCAAAAGATAAAAGCAAGGATGGGGGAAAACAGAAATGAAATAAAACTAGCAAATGGACTTAACTATATTGCAAATGAGTAATTTAACCACTCTGATAGGGAGGAAAAAACCCAAATAACTTTTGAACGAACTAGTTCTGTTACCCTCAGACTGAAAAACAAGGAAAAACAAACCCCAGTCAGTGAGTCTATCTACTGCCCGGTGTCACTGAACAATCCTGGGTGACTTCTAACGTCTCCTAGGCAGGAACACACACACAGACCTCAGGGCCAGGCGCTCACACAGAGAAGGGAAATGCACCAGCAGAAGCGTGGACACCAGGAACCCCATGCTGAGGACTGCAGCTGCAGGGTTAGTACAAACTCACAGCGAGAGAGACAAGTGAGCTACATAATACGTGTGCCGAGGGTGTGTACACGGACATGCCCGAGCGCTCCAGGGAGCACACCAGTCAGGTACTCCAGGAGGATGAGCACCCCTAGCACCCAGAGCCTGTTCCTAACACTGTCCGGGCTGGCAGACGCCGGGGCTCCAGAAGCAGCACTGACCCAGGCCGCTGCAGGGCAAGCTGGGCCCACAGGGGCCAGAAAGCAAAGCAGCAGATGGCCAAGCCACAACCCTGCTTGCAGGGACGCCCTGGCCATGAGGGAAGTTACAGAATAACAGGAACATTACAGCCCTGGAATAGAAAGGAGTCCGCGAGTCCACACGCATAAAGCACGTTACAAATGCGCATACAAAGGGAACAGCTCTTTCCTACAGTGGGACCATGGGATTAGAAAGTCACTAATTCACAAACACAGTAATAAGTTCCAGGTGAGTATCATTCACAGATGCTGAAACCCACAGATTTCAGGAACAGAATCTCGAAGTATCCCCCACAAAACATCATAAGGTGAAAAATTCCACTATTCAGTGGAGAAATCGGGCGGACACTGTCTTAAGCACGTGATCAACAGTATCCTCAGTCACTGGGCCAACACATGCCTCCTGATATGAGACGCTGGGAAGACATCACTCTGTGCTACTCCTCAAACCAGTATCTGACCCCGGTCTAACGAGGAAACGCAGGCGACTCCAAGTGAGAGACGTGACTCACACCGTGCCTGGCCTGCACCCTTCCAACGCCAAGTCATGGAGGTCAGAGAGGGACCATCCCAGGTGAAAGGAGCCTAAAGAGACACAATAACTAAACACGACCTGTGATCCTGGAATGAACCCTAGACTAGATGTTATTGTTGTCGTTTTGCTGGAAAAGACATTATTGAACCAACCAGCAAATGTGAGCGAGGCCTCTGGGCGGCGGTCCTGTGGCAGGCAACCCCTGGCTCTGACTATCACACTGGGGTAAAACGTAGAAATGTGCTTGTTCTTAGAAAAACATTCCCTACTGAGGGTAAAAAGGCATCATGACCACAACCGACTCAAGTGGTATATAAATGCTGAGACACAGTTATAAAGGAAATGTACCAAAACGTTGAGTGAATCTGAGAAAATGGCATATATGACTTCTTTGTACTATTCCTGCACATTTTCTCTAAACCTGAAATTACTTCAAAGTAAAAAATACTTTTGCTGATATACACTGAGTGGCCAGATTATTAGGACTGGCCAGATTATTATGACCACCCCATCAGTACTTCCTTGGGCCACCTTTTGCCTTCAATACTGCGGCGATTCTTCTTGGCATTGACTCCACGAGATGTTGAAAGGTGCTGCAAGGAATCGGGCACCATGCCTGATGAATAGCACTGTCCAGTTCTGTGAGATTTGATGGTTGTGGAACCAGCTGCCTGATGGCTCGTTTAACTTCGTCCCACAAATGCTCAGTTGGATTGAGATCTGGTGATTGTGGGGGCCAGCTAAGCAAGGTAAAGTCTCCCTCATGTTCTTGAAACCACTCCTGCACAATACGAGCACCGTAGCATGGCGCATTGTCTTGTTGGAAGAAGCCATCTCCACTGGGATATGCCATCAACATGATAGGATGAACTTGATCAGCAACGATACTTAGGTATGTTGTGCTATTCAGACGTTTATAATGTTCTGGCCCCCTAGCAACTTCAGTGCGAAATTATAATTTGCCTACAAACGTCAGGTGGTCATAATAATCTGGCCACTCAGTGTATTTCACTTATATATTTCTTACATGTACGTATAAGAATGCTATGTAATAAAACACCTAAATAGAAAATGTTTTATCAGTACAGAAATCCTACGTGAAAGTACTGTCAGTTTAATTGGCAGTTTTTGGTTGTTTTTAGTAGATAAAGTAACAATGTACTAGTGTCTCACAATCAGTGGAATCTTATATTCAAGGAACTATAATTATTCCAGGGTTTGATAGGAAAATATGGCCTAGAAAGGCAAAAACTAATCCTATCATATTTTCTCAGTTCAGGAAAGAAGTCAAAATCACTCTATCACAAAACCACTGAATACCTTGTGTTGCTAGAATAATCCCACATGGCCACGTCGAGGAGGCTCCGAACCCAGGTCTTGGAGGGCTCCTTGAGGAACTTTTGCTGGTAGATCCCCACTACAAGATCCTCAACAGTAAGAAGTTCCATATTTTGCCTGATTTCTTTAATTGGTGAACAGAAAAACAGACAGGATTAGTGACTTCAGGTACGGAGAGCATGAACACCAAAACGGAAACAAATGCAGATATTACAGCCCCGGAGCAGGGGCTCAGGGCTACTCACCCAACCCCTTCTCCATGTGCTTCAGACACCAGTTGACTCTGGCTCTATCGTCAGACTGCAGGAGAGAACAAACGACTCGTATTTTCTCCGCCCGCCCGAGTTACTTAATGCTCTCCTCTCAAACTGGGCGGGGGGAGGACTGGAGAGTCTGTGTCAGCTAGATGAGAACTATAGCAAAGAGCAACATGTATCAGAATAGACCACTACCATTAATAACCAGCTATATTCATAAAATAATATTTTATGAAAAGCTAGTGAGACTTAGGGTAGAAAAATGAAGAACCCAATGTTCAGAAAAAGATAATCTATTCATGGTTATGCTAGTAAATAGTGAGGTTAAAAGCCAATTCTTCAGCTCCTAGCTTAGAAGAATTTAGACCCAGCAATGAACAAATGAACTCTAGAGAATAAAAAAGAGAGTCAAGGGATTGCTGCAGGACAGTTTTGATTAAACGGGTAATCTTGTTTAGACAGATGGGTCTGTGGACTAAAACATCCACTCTTCAGGGTAAAAGGATTTTGAAGGGATTTCAGGAGCAACTAAAAAACGAGATCTATCAAAGCAGCCTTCAGTACAAGAGAAATTTAGAAGAAAAGGCATCACACCGAATTACAATGAAAATGACTCTCAGTGAGTCACACACACACTGAGTCACACACACACTGAGTCACACACACAGCTAATATACAGGCAAAGGGTCTTTCTCTGGGTCCCTTTCATGGATCTTGGTTACCTAAGGAGATGCCTTAAAGAAATGCTTCCGTTGACATTACCTTGCAGTAGATAGGTGGCCACTTCCCTGGGTTCGGATGGATGAACCTATAAAGGTTTTGCAGCACAGTTGCTTGGTCACATCCAGATTCAAAGTTTGAAATAGGAATCTTGTGACTCGAATCACCTGAAGGAAATAAAGAGAAGGCAGGAGTTCAAAACTTGACTAAGACAAATGTTACAAAACAGGTATGAAACAAAGTAGGAAGAAAGGAAGATAGTGGGTGCCTCATGTTGAGCACTGAACCAAGCCTGGTTAAATTAGGGACTTTAGCTGTCTTATCCCTCTCACCCCCCTTATCAGGTAGGGGATACACACAGAGAAGAGACAGCTGCAGTCACAGAAGAAAGCATCACAGTGCCCCCTTATCCAGTTTGCTTTCCGCAGTTTACCTGCTTCAAAACTGTGATCTGAAAACATTTAATGGAAAATTCCCTAAATAAACAATTCTTTAAAGTTTTAAATTGAGCACCATTCTGAATAGTGTTATGAAAACCACAATGTCCCTCTCTGTGCCACCCAGGGCGAGACCTCCCTTTGTCCTGGGTCTCCACGCTGTAGACGTTAACTACCCCTTAGTCACTCAGTAGTCCAAGTTACCAGACTGACTGTCACAGTGCCGCAGTGCTTGTGTTCGAGTGCCCCTATTTCACTTAAGAACAGCCCCAAACACAAGAGTGGTGACGCTGCGATTCGGATCTGCCACAGAGAAGCCGGAAAGGGCTTCCTTTATGTGAAAAGGTGAAAGTTCCCAACTAAATAAGAAAAAAGGTTGTATGCTAAGGTTGCCAAAATCATAAGAATGAATCTCCTATCCGTGAAACGGCAAAGAAAAAAATCATGAAGAAGGCTAAGCCAGTACAATAAGATATTCTGAGAGAGACCACATTCACAGAACTTTATTAGTCTACAGTTCTGACTGTTGTTTTCTTCTTACTGTTATTAATCTCTTAGTGTGCCTAACTGATGTTACACTTTATCCCAGGTTTGTCTGTAGAGAAGAAACACAGTATATAGAGTTTAGAACTCTGCAGTTTCAGGCATCCATGGGGAGTTCAGACAGGTCCCCTGTGGACAAGGGGGGATGGCTGTGTTAACAGTTGGCAGTAGAGTGAGAACTGAAACCCAGGTTTGTAAAGTGACTGAGCCTCAGTGTCTTCACTATTTCATTCATCTGTTTGTTAATAAGGCCACAGAACTTAGCAATAACGACCACTTTTTCAAAGTTGTAAGAAGAAGAGTTCCACTTCCAGCAAAAAATGGACCAAGTAACTCAGACCAGCCTTGCCACAGAGATGTAAAGTGCTTGGGGACACCAAGAGCACATGAGCGGCAAGGAATTATTAGAGCAGGTGGAAGTGAACAGACTCCCGAGCACAGAGCCTTGCTGTGGGGCAGTGGCCCTGGAGTCGTGCGCCAATTCCAGAAGAGGGAGATGACTGACTGGTGGGAAGTGCGATTTCACTGCTTTGGGGGCCTGGCGAGCTAGCGAGACCCCATGTGTCTAGAAAAAAAACACAGAAATCCTCTTCGAAGAAAAGGAACATGAGTATAAGCCTCAAATTACTTTAAAATCACTTTTTTCAATGATTTACCAAGTACACAAAGAAACAAGAATCAGAACCAAAACAGAGTGGTAGAGAGAGATCCAAAAATATTCCAGATTCTGAAGTGATTGAAAACACATTCCTTAAGACTACAGAATAACCTTAAACAACAAGATCAGGTAAATTAACCGATTTCCACCTTTAACGTGAATGCCCAAAGGTCACGAATAACACTTTCTGGTAAAGTTTTATTTTTATATCCAGTCTTTACTCCACCTGGAATCGACTTGTTTATGGTGTGAGGTAGATTCAGTGTATCCCTCCCTACCCCCCATGTGGATAATCAGCCTCCCTTATTGAATACCAGTAATCAATGTACTCTCTGATATGCAGAGTATACTCCTGTACCACACACGAATCTTTTTGGTATTTCATTCTGCTCTATTGGTCTGCTTGTTTTTTGGTGTTCATATCATACTGTTTATGAAAAAACTCAAATGACACCACCAAAAATGAATCTAAAACGCTCATTTACCTTTATAAGTATTACAAAATAGCTGATTACAGATTTAAAGAACATTTTTCTAATTTCAAACACTTTCTAATATAAATTTTAAAATAAATCTATTATCCCAATTTTCATTCTAATCAAACAGGAACCTGGTTAAAATCTAGTTTCTAGAAAATAGTTTAGTTCAAGAGCTGAGGTATATACAGTCATGTCCTTTGGCTGCTGAAAACTTGAAAATAGAAACCTGATTTCCTCATCTCAAAGTTAATTCAGAGCTCCTTTGTGTGTTTAACACTGTCATTCTGTCATTTTTGAAACATCATCTCTTTTTCTTCATTCTGAAAGGTCTCCCTGTAAATTCCAATAAACCTAGATAATCTGATACCTCCTAAAAGACTTACCTACGTATCTGGCCAGTAAAAGCAGCCAATCTCAAAGCCAAAGGCAGAAAATAAAAACACAACCCCCATAAAGGAAAAGGGATATTATACTACAAAGTGTATATAACTTTAAAGTTTTTAAGGATCATTTACACATCTACCACTTCTATGAAGAGTCTCCAACAACTAACTTAAGGTTATTTTTCAACTGACATTTCATGTATCTGGTAAAAGCAGTTAAGTCTTAACCAGGTACATACACATATATTCATTCAATGCCTATAATGTACCCCACTCTTTTATACTTACTTGCAGCCTGACAATGAAACCGAAATCCTCGTGGAATTTCACCTGTAATACAAAATATTTTGCTGAGAAGAGCAGAAATCTGGCAGCTCTGTGGTTATCTTACAGCAATAATATTCCACAGGACAACCAAGTCATAACATAGGTGGGTAACTGTTATTGCTATGTAAAAATACAAGACAGTAAACCTATTTCATCATGGGTTTTTTAACCAAAGGTATGATGACCATCAAAAATTTTTGTATTTTTGTCAAGCTACTTCAAAAAGCAAATTATTCCTTACCGAGAAAGAAATCTTAGGTAAAGAACACTTGGCCCTGGCCAGTATTGCTCAGTGGGTTGAGCATCATCCCATGCTCGGAAAGGTGACTGGTTTGATTCCCAGTCAGGGCACATGCCCAGGTTCCAGGCTTGATCCCAGGTCGGAGTGCATGTGGGAGGCAGCCAAGGGATATTTCTCTCTCTCTAAAATCAATAAAAACATGTATTTTTTAGAAAGAACACTTGTGCTAAAGGGTCTGAGCTCAGGGTTCATGAGGTCCTTGAGTTTAGGTTCTCTGAGGAGAGTCTTCAAGCTCGAGCTTTCTCATGTTTTGCAACCATATAAAGAAGTAGTCATTGGCTTGTCCTAAGCAGCAACCCTCAGTAGGAGCAGGATTCGGTGTTCTGTCATCTAGAAACAAGAAAACGTGCTGGGCATCTTAATGAACGTGAAAGCAACTGACAAAACTGAGGAAGCAGCTCTTCTTTCCCCGACCTCTTCTCCTTTACACGTCTCCATGTGATGAAGTTATATTTCTCCTGCTTACCTTCAGAGGTAGAGTGTCCGTGTCCCTTTAACTACTGTCTATCTCAGTGGTTCCCAACATGGGGCACACGCCCCACAGGGGGGCAATTCCAAGAATGAGTTATCAGCAGTGAATTTTTTGCACTTCTTACGGTTCTATGGGCCTCATATAAAGTATGTAAATATAGATGGTGACATATTTATGTATTTCAGTTCTCTATTACATGTTTTGAAACTTTATTTGCTATTTCTTCATATCACTTCATGTTGTGTGTTTTTTTAACTATTTCTTACTTAATACTTCAACTGTCCTTTCATTCTTTTATTTTTCTCTTTCATGGGTGCCATGTTCTTTGGAAGCTTGTTTAGACAAAGTTAATGGCCTTTTAGGCTTTCTCCATGTGAATAGGAGTTCACTTTCTGAATAAAAATCCTGTCACGGGGAAGGGGGGACTTCAGGATTTTAGAGATGCTTAGGTAGGGCATGGCCAAAGAAAAGGCTGGGAACCACTGGTCTATCCTCTTGGAAAACAAACCAAATCCCATGTCTTTGTAACAAACTGCTCTGATGAGGTGGAGTAGTGAGAGGGGGGGATACTAAGAACATCTGAGAGCCTGCAACTACGAGGCTCTTTCCACACTTTCTCACTATTCCTTAGAGCAGCTCTCTAATAGGTTCAGGAAGGTTAAGGACTTTGCTCAAGGTTACAAAGCAATGGATAGTTAAAAACTGGTGACAGCTTCGGTGAAGGATGGGGTAAAGGAACCCTTCAGAGGAGCCACAGTATAAAAAACTTTTAGAAAATTCCAGTGTTTAGAGTAGCAGGTGAGCACAGAGCAGGTGAGCACAGAGCAGGCTACACGATTCCAGGCATTCCATCCATCCAACGCTGATGCTTACCTGAAGTTAAAAGCCTAAACCAAAAACCTGTGTCAGCACATAATTCTTAACCATTTTTCAACCAAGTAGTATGAAGTCTTGTTACAGTTTAAGAACTCAACTGGATATCAGCTTCTAAGAAAACAAATAGTGTATCAAATGAGTTCCAGATAAAACCCATACTTTTAACGATCTAGGCCTGCTGCATCTGGCTGCTCACCGGGACTGATGAAACTGTGGAAGTCCGCGATGATGCCATCTTGGAGAGAGTATTTCACACAGCCTATTTCACACGGGAGAAAGCGCTGTTCACAGTGAGGAGGCAGTTCGCCGTGACTAAAAATGTTCAAGAAATAAAAAACGCCTCCAAGGAGAGCTAAAAGAAAATCACAGACAACATGAACTGATGAGCATCTCAAATTTACCCTTCTACAAAAGCAAAACTCTAGAGCCATTTTCCTTTTGTTCCTCTATACCGAAAGGAGCTGGGAAAAGAACGAATCAGCCGGACGGGATAAATGGATCAAAAGCTTTCCAATGGCACTTATCAAGGGTTAAAGCAGTAACCAGTCTGCATGAAACAACAGAATTATTCAAAACTTGCAGCTCACTCTATATAATTTAGCTAAACATTTGGCTGGTCCGAGTGCAGTGGTGTCTTACAACTAATTGATCATAATTTAGCTAAACATAAGCCCTGAATCTCAGGAATGACCCATAGTCAACAAGTACTAGTATAAGCATTTGAGAAATGAGTCCAAATTAGTGTAGAAAAACTCTGTGATATAAACTATGGACAATTTAGTTCACCCTTCCCTGGTTACCAATAAACACAAGACCATCTATAAATTATCTTAAGGCAGAAAAAAATGTGAGGATGGGAGATCGGTCTTATTATCAGGACTGACCACCTCTAAGAAAGTTTATTAATCTTCAACAAAGTCAGACCACAATTAATAAAAACAGCCACACCCAGCTGGTGTGGCTCAGTGGTTGAGCGTCAACCTATGAACCAGAAGGTCACAGTTTGGTTCCTGGTTAGGGCACATGCCTGATCCCCAGTATGGGGCATACAAGAGGCAGCCAATTAATGATTCTCTCTCATCAATGATGTTTCTATCTCATTCTCTTCCTCTCTGAAATCAATAAAAATAAACATATCAAAAAATAAGCCAGAAGGGAATGGCAAGGATTCTTATTAACTATGTTCTTATCTGGGCTAGATCAGTATTTCAACTTTATCTTTATAACACAAATGTGCAAGTCCCTATTTACTTAAGTCTCTAGCTATAAACACAAATGCATAAGGTATGTCTGATAATACATGAAGTGGTAGAAACCAAGAGGACAGGTTTTTGTAAAACAAAAAACTCTCCAGTGGTACTTCAACAAATGCAAATAACCTGATCTCTTACCACATTGGCGCCATCATTCTGGAACACCTGTAATCAATTACTTTGAAATGCAGGTTCAAAATAAACACAACACGCACTTACTGATCAACATATTACAGCGTCTTGAGCACCCAAATGTAACTAAATAAAACATGTTAGGATTACTCTACCTTGATCATTTTTCAGAGACAAGCTTGACATATCCGGGGGTGAAACATTCTGCTTTGGTACAAGCATGCCTGGCTTCCTCAGTGGGGTGCAAACAGGTTTCTGAAGAGGAAGAGAATGATTGACCACATCCTTACACTCTTGCTTGGCACTTTATACCACAAACTTAAATTTAGCAAAATAGCTGGAAAACCGCCCACAGATTACTTCAATAACCTCTCCAGGCCAACAAGCCCAATGGGTAAATACATACACACTTGTCAATGACAACGTGAAAGGCAGACAATGGCAAAATTTATAAATATCCTGAATCAAAGGTGAGTGGTAAATACATTAAATTCAACCATTGCTGAGAACTACTTGCCCCTTACTGACAACCTAAACTATTCCTAATGAGTCATAATATGTGCCAGTCCAGTGGCCAAAGGGACATCATTGGAAAAATACTCTAATACTGTTTGCTTTTCATAAAAAAAAAAAAGATCATGCTGACTCCAAGTGTTAATGAGGTGTATAGACAATACAGCTTACTTTCTGATGGGAAACATCTTATAACACGTTATAGTAGAAAGAAGGGGGGGAAATCAAGGCTCGCAAGTGTAAGTAAGTAACGAATTGAAGTGATCAGAGCTTCTACCCTAACATACATCCCCCAAATAGAAACCTGGCAAACCTAAAATATGGCAAAGCTCTCTGGAATTTGAATCCGACACTGGCAGTTGAGAGGAAGAATGGAACTTCACTGTGTAAGAATGGAGAGAACACAGGAGTGGTTTTGAACGCAGTTACCCAGCGCTTCGATATCAATCAAGAAATCAATCTTACTTGGTATGTTTACGTTCCGCTTACACAGAAATGTACCAAATTCGCTCTCTTCAATGCTTACCTGGATGGCATGAAACATTTGCCAACTTCTGCAAGTCTCCTTATGTATTTTACATAGGGCAGCTGGCCTGGTTCACTTAAAAAGAGATACTGGCCCAAACTACTCTAAAATACCCGAAAAAGCGTTCTTAAACCACGAAAGGGTGGAAAGGGACCCTCCGAGGCCCGGCGGTATGGGCCCTAAATGCCACCGCTTCCCCCGCATCAGGGCTCACGGGGCGGCAGGTTCCCTGATGGGATTTCGCTGGTCTCCGCTGCCAGGGATACCAACCTGGGCCCTCGCAGGGGAGCCGGCCGGGTTCATAACCGGCATTCTGACACCAGGAGGAAAACGAAAACCTCCTCACCCCCACGCCCAGCCATCTGCCCGACGAACCCCCATGCACGCATCCGGCACCTACTCCCCGGCCCGGAAGCCAGGCCTGTAGCTGCTCATCTCGGGCGACCCTTACCTGCTTCTCCGAAGGTCCCGACTCCTTTCCCTGGGCGGCTCTCCATGCTCGAGCCATGTCTGCGTACTTCTCCTTTTCGTCCTGGCTCAGGAGCTTCGGACATTGCAGGGGAGACACGAAGGGAAACAGCAGTGAGGCCCGAGCGCCCCGGCCCCGCAGGCGGAGGCCCGGACTTCGAGGGGCTGCGGTTCAGGCGTCCGTTTGCCCCGGCGGGCGTAAGGGGTTCCCCTCCCCCTGGCACAGGGTCGCTCTCCTCCTCGAGGCCTCCTGCCCTCTGGCCTCGCCCGCCGGCCTGGCCCTCCGGCCTCGCCTCGGCTTGCCCAACTGCCCTGCCCGCTGACCCCTCCGGCCTTACCGCCCAATCAGCAGAGCAGTGGGGGATGGCGTCCGCCACGCGAGCCACCGGCAGGCCTCGCCGCCGCAGTTCAGGGATCTTCTCCTGAACGAAGAAATAGTAGGCATTCCGGGTGGCCTTGCGGTTCGGCATGGCGAACGCGGTCAGGCTTCGAGGGACCTAAGACAGCACCAGCCACCGGCGCCCTCGCCGGGCTCCCGCCCTTAGTAACCGAGGCTGCGCCTGCGCGCGCAGCTCCACAGCCCTTGGCCAATCAGGGCGCAGCGCGCAGCCGCATCGGCCAAGCTGGTGGACAAAGAAGTGTGAGAGGTAAGATCCCTCCGCAAGCGGTGGTGGGGGCGGAGCGTGGTCGTGGGTGTGAAGCATTCTGATTGGCTGGGATGAGCCGTGGTCGGGTGTGGTCACGTGGAAGGCGTGGAGCAGTCTCTGGGCATTATTGCGTAACAGGGAACCCAGCAGGGAGAGAAAGAGGGCCCGCGAGTGCTCCAGTCCCCCCAGGTTTTGCGACTAGGAGGGCCGACTGTGCCAAGCACTGTGCAAGGTATCTCTAGGAGATGGAGTGAGGACCCTTGCAACCAAAATCTTTTTCCCCAAGAAACTTACAGCGTATCGCTTCTCGGCCTTTTGGCTAAGATCAAGTGTTGTGCCTGTTCTTACCAGTTTAATGTCTGATACCTCCTCTTTCTAAGGACAATATATTAAATGGATTTTCGGAGCAGGAAGATGGAATAGGAGCTTGCTCCGTCCACTCTGCGCATCGACACGCTATCGCAGTACCTCCGGGAATGGTACACACAAAAGATTAAAAAAAAAAAAAGAAATTTACAGTGTAAAGGGGGGGGGAGACGACAAAACCAATATTGTTTTTTCACCTTTCTTAAGTAACATTTATTGTTGTAAAGAATATGTGTTTTTTTTAAATGCAGTTTTTAGTATTAGGGAGGAAACACACAGTAAGAGGCTGAGATTTAAAATAATGTCCTTGAATAGGACATTATACATTTCCTCATAAAGGTCTGGTTTATGTTTTTGTTAGTTTTGTTCCTAGAGTATATCTGTTCATAGTATGTCATAGTATACTACTATGAAAACTTTCTTGTTTCCATTATATTTTCTAATTGGTTACAGCTGGTGTGGAGAGAAGGTATTGATTTTACTGTTAATCTTGTGCATTTAGTCACCCTGCTGAACCCTTCAGCTGGTTTCAAGAAATACAGTCTATTTTGCTTCAGTCAGTGGCTATTCATACATTTTTAAGATACTTGTTTTAAAACGTTTTTATAACAAGCTATGCAGTTAAGACGTATCCATACGCCACTCTTCCCAAATAGATAAGCAGCTTAGAAAATTATTGCTTCTCCACACTTGGTCTCCCAGCCTGCAGTAGGCAATTAGGTAGGAGCAGTGTAGGAACCTTAGGCCAGGTGCAGAGGTTCACCAGGGTGGAGAGCCCTGGGTGCTTAGCAACCAGCAGAACTACAAGCCCTTGTAGGACCACTCCCCTAGTGTTCATCCCTGGAAGATGACATCTAGGCTTCAGCTGTGTTTCAGCTCTGAGCCCAGAGAAGCAGCAAAATCAGATGGAGTGACACAGGGCTGACATCAGGACCGGCTGCATTGACTAGGGACCCCCTGGTGCTGACCACAAGGCGGGGTGGCTCACCAGGAAAGCTCATGCATGTTCTGTTGGGCTTCTCCCTTGAGGCCTCCAGATAAAAGCCCTTGGTTCAGGGACAGAGTGCAGCTGTTTCCCTGGAGCACACCCTGGCCTTTCCCCACCCCCTTCTCCCAGAGGCCTTTTCCTTTCCTCTCTTTCTCTAAAGCTCCAAGGGCCTTTCTTTTGCCTCTGTAACTTGTTGCCTGAGCCCATTTCTTCTATGGATCGCCTCTACCTCTGTGATTTTCTAAATAAACTTGCTCTTATAGCTTGAGTCTTGTCTCTGAATTCTTTCTTAGCCAGAACTCAACTACTGAGGTTGCTGAACTCCCCTGCGGTCTAACACCTGGTGCTGTTCAGCCCCCACAAACCCACTTGTCCACCACCACACTTCCATTTCCAATGTTGTTTTAGTTCCACATTGCTTTCTTGTGTTTTTTTTTTTTAATTTTTTAAAATATATTTTATTAATTTTTGTTGTTGTTTTTTACAGAGAGGCAGGGCGAGGGATAGAGAATTAGAAACATCGATGAGAGAGAAACATCGATCAGCTGCCTCCTGCACACCCCCTACTGGGGATGTGCCCGCAACCAAGGTACATGCCCTTGACCAGAATCGAACCTGGGACCTTTCAGTCCGCCGGCCGACGCTCTATCCACTGAGCCAAACCGGTTACGACCACATTGCTTTCTTATAACAGTGTTGTGACACAATTGAAGTACGATAAATTGAATATATCTAAAGCATACAATTTCATAAGGCTTAACCACGTGTGCAACTATGAAACCATCACCAACCAGTTTCCTCCTCACCCTCTTAGGCTGCTTGACGTTGCCCGCCGTTTACTGATGTTCTGTTTATTTTTCCCTTCAGGCCTTTTCTCTGTTTCATTTTCAGTTTCTATAGCTATTTTTCATGTTTACTAATCTTTCTGCCATCTCTAATCTATTAATCCCAGCTAGTGTATTTTTTTGTATCAGCTCATTCGATTTTCATTTCTTGAATTTCATTTGAGCCTTTTTATATCTTTCATATTTTTACTTAAATGGTCTATATGTCCTCTATTTTAACATGGTTAGAATAGTATATGACATAGTTATAATATGGAGTATAGTTATAATTACTTAATGTCCCTGTCTACTCATTCCACCATCTGTATCATTTCTGGGTCTGTTTCTACTGATTAATTTTTCTCCTTACTATGGGTTGTGTATTGTCCAGCTTTTTTACAAGCTTCGCAATATTTGCTTGGGTGACCAAAATAAAATTTACCGTGTTGAGTGCTGCATATTTTTGTACTCTCCTTAGAATTCTTGTGCTTTGTTCTGTGTCAGAGTTATGTTATCTGGAAACAGTTTGAGTCTAGATTTTTCTTCTTTTGTGGCTAGCTTTTATGCTTTGTTATTTGGAATCAGAGCCACCTTTAGGACTAACATTCTCCTCTGCTGATATAGCACCCTTCTGAGTACTGTGCCTGACAACCCATGAGTTTGGAGATTTTCCTACTTTGGCTGATGGAAACAAACTATTTATAGCGCTGGGTGAATTTCAAGGATTGTTCCTTCTGATCCTTTCAGGTTTTCTTTCCGTGGCACTGTGTGGTTTCCTCCCACATATTCAGCCGGAGGTTCAGGGAAGAGCCTCAGTGGACGTCCAGAGCTCTTTCTTTGTGCTGCTCTCTCTCTTCTGGCACTCTGCCCTGCACACGCTGGCCACTGTGGCACCTAGACACCCAACTCCACTTCCTCATCCCAGAAAGACCTAGGAGCTCTGCCTGACTTACCCCTCTTGATGCTGCCTCCTGGATACTGCCTTCAGGTAGCAACCTGGGGCAATCGCTGGGCTCACCTTTGTTTATTTCTGTTCTTTCAGGAATTCCTCACCTCTGCTCCCTCATTGCCAATGTCTGAAAACATTGGTTCATATATTTTGACCAGTGTTTAGTTTCAGGCTGCTGGATAAATTCATTTGAAACGCAGCTAGTCATGAGAAGAAATGAAAGAAGAGCATATGTTAAGGACTGAGGCAATATAGAGTTTGGTGTATCCTGAGAACAGACAGGAGACTGGTTTGTGTCCAGTCAGTGGAGAATGATACGTGCTGAGGACGGAGTGATCAGCAGGTCTTTGGGCATGGCCAGTATCGGGCTTAAGTATTATTCTAAGTACATGGGTGGTCATGTAAGGTTTTTAAAGAACACGTGATATGGTTCACAGTTTAGATCAGTCTTGATGCTAGTTGGAGAATAGGTTCAAAGCTGCATGAATGGACATGGGGACATGAGGTAGGAGGCGCCTTCGGGAGTCCAGTGAGAGATGATGGTGACCAAACAGAGAAGAAGTAGTAGATGTGGAGAGAAGAGGGTGGCTTCAAATTGTGCTTTGTAGAAAACAGAAGTGGCTGATGGATTGGAGGTGGATTTGAGAAAAAGTAGGAATCCTAAGGTTTTGGTTTGAGTAACCCAGTGGCCAGTGGTGCCTTTTTCTAAGAGAGTGAGGACTAGGGGAGGAGGACAGTACTAGCGAAGAGTGTCCAACACTCCCAGTGATACCTACGACCTTCTCCTCTCCTTCTTTGATAAAACTGATTTTTTTCAGTCTTCCTTAAATAAAGTCCTCCATAAACAGAACAGTTTCCCCCTCATTTCAGCCAGATCAATCTTTCTGTTCAGGAATTCTGGAGGTTTGCAGGTTTTTGTTCGGTGTGCATAGCAGGGGGAGGGGGAGGGGGAGGGTAGGGGAAGGGGGGTCCAGAATTCAGTTATGAACATGCTCATTTTGAAATACCTTATTATACAGTCCAGTGGCTATCTGTGTCTGTAGTTCTGGGCTAGAGATAGATTTTGGAAGTAAGCCACATAAAGACGGTAAAGTTATAGCAATGGATGAGATCATGTAGGGTGAGGGTAAAGAGAGAGGGGAAAGGATCCAAGATGGAGCCCTGAGGAACACAGCACTGAGAAGCCAGTTAGAAGAGGGTTACCCAGTAAAGGTGACTAAGAAGGAATGTCTGAAGAAGCAGGGAGAGCTGGGCTGGAGTGGCTCAGTTGGTTGAACATCATCCTGTGCAACAAAAGGTTGCCAGTTTGATTCCCGATCAGGGCACATACCTGAGTTGCCGGTTTGATCCCCAGTCAGGGCATGTGCAGAAGGCAACCGATGTCTCTCTCACATCGATTTCTCCCTCCCTCCCTCCTTCCCTCCCTTTTTCCTCTCTCTAAGCATGTCCTTGGGTGAGGATTAAAAGAAGAAGAAGAAGCAGGGACAAAACCAGGAAAACAGGAGAATGGAGTGTTTCCAGGAGGAAGCACTGCTTTCATTCAATGGGTATTTGTTAAATCTACTGAGCACCAGACTCTTTTTTAGGCATAATAATAACTTGAATAGAACAAAATTTGTAGTGTGGAAGGAAGGCAATAAAGAAATAAACAATTATGTATATAAGACATCTTATTGGACAATAAGTCCAGTGAAGAAAAATGGTGCAGAATAAGGGAACAGGGACCTATGGAAGGTGTAATTTTAGGGTGGTCAGAAAAGGCCCTATTTGAGGAAATGAAATTTGAGCAAACAACAGAAGGAAGTGAGGAAGCAAAACAGGACGATGTCAGGCAAAGAGCATGCCAGTCAGAGGGAATAGCAAGTGCAAAGACCATGGTGGGCTCATGTCAAGCATGTTTCGGGAACAGCAACGCATGCCTGTGGCTGGAGTGAAGTAAGTGAGGGGGAAAGTAGAGAGGATATTAGAGAGGGAGCTAGCAACAAATCGTGTGGCACTTGCAAGGCCACTGTAAGGACTTAGGACTTGAATCTAAATGGGTGACAAGCCATTGGAGACATGATGGCTTCTGCCTTTTTTTTTTTTTTTTTTTATGAAGGTGTGATTTTCAGCTGAGTGAGTGTTGTGAAAACCACCCAAGAAGACCCAGCATTTTTCCTAATGCTAGTTTTTCCCTGGTGCTAGTTTAAATGAAGGCCCTGACCTTGTTCAGAATGCACCCTCCAACCTGTGCTGTAATAGTAATAAGAGTCACAGTCATGGAACGCCACTGTGTCAGGCTGTTAAATGTGGCACCAGGGATATCATCTCTCCTCTTAACAACAACCCCCTGAAATAGACTCATGATCACCCCCATTTTGCAGAATGAAATATTGAGGCTTAGAGTGGTGAAGTGCCTTCCCCGGACCACACAGCCTGGGTGGCTCTGACCTCTGTGAGATCGGTGCTTCCTTATTGCTCTCATTCCAAACTGTTTGCTAGAAATGCTCAAGGTGCTTTGCCAAAGCAAAAAAGGGGGTTTCCGAGTCCCCCACCATCTCTAGATGTGGCCTGAATGCACAACCACATCTGTGAGTGACTCAGCCTGAACCTGGTTGATGCCCCGTGTGCTCCGTCTACACACCTGTGGCCTCGCGCCAGGTCATGCGGATCCTGCCTCTGTGTCTCCCTCAGTGTGTCTCTCACTTGCCGCCTGCCTTCCATTCCTGCTGCTGCATAATCTAGTTTTCGTGCTTGTTCCTTCTTGCGCTCTGGTCTTGAGCTCTCACCTGGAAAAGGCCTCTACTCCCACCAACCCATCCTCCACCCTGTGGCCAGAATAACTTGGCTGAAACGCAGGTCTGATCTTGTTCTTATGCTTGATATCTGTATGGGTGGTCCGTCGTCTGGAGAATTAAGTCCAGACTTGGTGGCCTGGCTCCCCATGGCCTGACGTCAGCCTACCTTTCTGGCCTTGTTGCTGACTCTGCCCTTCATGAAGCCATATTCCCACAGAGACTCCGCTCACCTCTGCCTGCTGCCTGCTGCCTGCACCACCTCTGGTCCATTTCTGCTGTTAGAAATTCTGCCCGACCATGTTGAAGACTTAGCTCAGTGGCCACCTTTTCACAAAGATATCTCTGACCAGCACTCCTGATGGGTAACTGCCCCCCTCCCTCTGCTCCCCCACCATTCCTGGCCCATGTGCTAAGGTGGCCCTGCTCCTCTGTCACATTTAAAGACCACACGCGTGTCTCTCCTCCACCCTAACACACGTGGCTGCCACTCAACCGTACTCTCTGTGACTTACTCATCTTTAAATTCCTATTCATCTTGAATTTCTAGACAGCATAGTTTCTAGACTAGAGTAGGTGCTCACTACATGTGAATAGAATAATGAATTCAGGGAAGACAGAAGAGATGCGGAGGAAAAAGCAAGAAGAATACCCTTTATATAATTTCTTGAACAGTTTGTAATTCATTAGACAAATCCCTACAGACCTTCTCTGTGTGGCAGGCACCCACTCAGAACCAGGGTAGGGGTACAGGATTAACTGGTGAGAGCCTTGCCCCAGGGCTCCAGCGCCATGGCCAAGGCTGCTGTTCTTTAACGCCAGCTGGAGAGCCCACCAGACCCTTCTCCTGTCTGAGCTGCTTCCTTTTTGATGCTCAGTGTCCTGGCCCATTTTCTGGGGGTGAGGTCATCGGATGCCGTACTTGCTCTGGCTCACTTCCCTCCCCTAGGTTCTGTCTTTGGCCTGTGCCGGGCCCAGCGCCTCGAGAAGAGTGCTTGGAGCTGAGATGCAGTCTTCTGGCGGAACCACTCACCCAGCACCCCAGGCCTTGGCGACAGGCAGGAAGACGGGCCACCTTTCATCTCCCTCTCCCCACCCCCCTACCCCCACCCCCGGGCTGAAGGATGCACTTGACCCCGGGAATCTGCTCTCTTGCTCGTTTGGGAGCTGTCAGTGCTGTTCTGGTCCCCAGAGGATGCTAATGTTGAAGCGAAAACAGAAACAAAAGCAAAACCTGCAGACGGGGCTCCGAAAAGAGAGGCAGGCTTACTCCATCCCTGGGCCTGTAGCTCACAGGAATGACAGGCTGAGCCACCAGGCAGGCAGGACGCCCTGGGCTACAGCTGCGCAGAAGGAACTTGGTAACTGCGGACGATCAAGGCAGGAGAGAGCAGGTGTACACGTGGGGGCTTTGTGTCTGGCTAGAGATTCGGGCCTGACAAAACACCTGTTGCCCTCTGTCCTTCCTCCAGGGGTATCCCAGAGCACACGGTGACAGCTTCCATCCAGCACCTTTTCCTACCTCATAGAAATATAAGAGGACATATTCAATTATAAAGAAGAAAATACGAGGGAGCGACAACCCCACCCAGCACAGCCCCTGCCACCCTTCCATTGTTCCCGTTGCCACCTTAAAATGCATTTCCCATCACTGAGACCACGGGCTAAATAGAATTTGATGTTCTTCTACCGTTTTCTGCTCTGTTTTCTGCACAGTCTCCTGGACTGGACCGCTGTGGGGACAGCATGATCAGGGAGCTCACGAGGGGGAGGCTGCCCCCGTTGGGGTGCGGCCTCAGGGCAGACAAGCAGGCACCCCTAATTCAGCTCTCGGTGCCACCACAGCTCGATCTGAAGCCTGAGGCAGCCGGTACTGCAAATCTGCTTCGAGACGTGGAGTTTTCAGCACATTCTCCCAATCTCTTACTTATACACTTCCCACTGCTCTTGGCAGGACAGCTTTGAAAGTGTTTGGCATCCTATACTCCCATTTGCATTTCCTTTCTGCAAGGCACTTTCTTAACGGACTGCTTATTCCTCAACAGGAAAAGGCTTCCAGGTTGAAATGGCTCCAGTTCTCAGTATAGGGCGCCCGGAGTCTCGGTATCTTGTTGTTGTTGTTTAGTTTCTTGCTTTAATTTAAATGTTTTAAAACTTATACTTCATTTAAGTTGGTTTTGAAGATACAGGGAATGGGGAAGTTAACAAACCTAACAGGTAGCGCCAGGGAAAGAAAGATGGACAAAACTTAGATAAGAAACTTAAAAAAATAACATGGTACAGATATTCTGAACATATTTACAACCATTGAATTGTACACTTTTAATGGGTGAATTACATGATATGTGAATTAACCTCTTTAAAATTGAGAGAGAGAGAGAGAGAGAGAGAGAGAGAGAGAGAGAGAGAGAGAGAGAAGAGAGAGAGAGAGGAGAGAGAGAGAGAGAGAGAGAGAGAGAGAGAGAGAGAGAGAGAGAGATGGATTTTTTGTTCCACTTATTCATGCAGTAATTGGCTGATTCTTGTATGTGCCCTGACCAGGATCAAACCCATGATCTTGGTGTATTGGGACAACCCTCTAACCACCTGAGCCACCCGGCCAGCGCCTCAGTAAACCTTTTCCAATGGCACAGAAAGAAGGGGGGGAACCATGGTATCTGTGTTGGAGTCCAGGTCAGAGAAGAGAAGAGGAAAGGCGACGTTACCTGCGTGCTGTAAGAACACCCATGTAAGCGATTCATGTGCCTGCACGCCTGGGCCTGCAGTGAAGCCATGTTTGGGAGGGCTCCGCTGGTATATTTATAGCCATGTGGTTGCTACCGGCAGCCAGCAGGTCTCACTTCTCTTTTCTCCACGTCCTAATTCTGTTCTAGAATGCTGCTCTGATGGCAAGGCCTGTGAGTCCGCGCACCTATGCGTCATACAGGGGCTTCCTGGGTCTGCTCTGGTCCCACACAGGCCTGTGCCCTGACCTGTCTCCGGTGGCAGCACGAAGTCTGAAGGCCTGGGGATCCAGACCCTCCCCGGCCATGAAGACGAACCTCTGCTTGGGTGGCCCTGTGTCCCGTGTGTTTCAGAAGCACTTGAGGAAGGCAGTTAAAATGCACGTCTCCAGGGCACACCCAGAGCTTCTGATCTCATCGTTCCCAGCAGAGCCTGGGGATCTGCCTTTTGGGCAGCCACTGGTGTGATGCTGATGCTAAAAGTTCAGAAACCACACTTGGAAGAGCACCCCGATTCTGGTGTCACCCAGCCATCACCACCAGTGCAGCGAAAGAACGCCCTGTCTCCCCTCGGGCCTCCATTGCTCAGGCTCCACGTCCCGGGTCATCAGATGGACTCTGCAGGCTCCCCTTAGCCCTCCTGCCTTGGCGGCCGCATGTGCACTAAGACTGTCGGTGCAGCTGCTCCTTGGGGACCGCCCACTGCACCTCCTCGCTAAAAGACAGGGTGCACTGCAGGAAACAAAGTTGATGGTGGGCAGGCCCTGGTTTGTGACTCCCTCTCGCACAGCTCTTCCCCAGCTCCGAGTCCTTGTTGACCTACACACAGGCACACCCTCAGCACAATGTCACAGCTCCCTTCTCCTGTGGGCATCACTGGCCACTTCCCTGCACAGCCAGTCCCCCATTTCTCGGCTCTTATGCCCAAGTTTTGCATAAAGTATCACTGCTTAGATACTAAAGACTTTTGTGCATCGTGTACACGTGCCCAAGCACGTATGCAGGCGCGCGCGCGCGCGCGCGCACACACACACACACATACAGGAGATGGCAGGGCACAATACCAATACATCACCATATCAACCTCTGGTTTAGAAGTGCCTTTTATGATGCAAAGGGCATATGCTTCAGCATTTAGAGACCTCAGTTCAAATCCTACCTCTGCGCCTTCCTAGTTACCTGACCTTAGGATGGTTAGTTCCGGTCCCTGGGCCTGAGTTTCCTTATCGGGATGAAACGTGAACGCTGGTGAAGCATCTAGGACTGTGCCGAGAACCCGACAGGAAACCCATGAGTGTTAGGTAACTCTTTTAGTTCCATGTTCTATTTTATTTTATCTTTTCGTATCTGAAAGGAAATAGGTCTCCAAATGTCTCTCACAGGGCATATTAGTCAGGCTCTCAATTGCCAAAAGCAGCGGAGAGGGGATTGATGCGAGGCGGTGGGGAGCTCGCAGAGTTGCCAGGAGGCTGAGGAGCCAGTTGCAGAGAGTGGGCTGGAACCAACAAACTCACCCAAGACCATGGCAGTCTGCACCTCCCACCTCCGGGCAGCCTGGTGCCTGACCTCCCACCACTGCCCTGAGCCCTGGATGCACTACCGATGAGGCAAAACCAATTCTCTGTTGGCTCGGCTTCTTGCATCACTTGCTCTGGAGCTCAAACAGCTCAGAGAGAGGAGCCCAGGCCATCAGGGGCCGGCTGTCCTCCGGCTGCAGGGGTCCGGGATGGCTCTAGCTGTTTTAGCTTCCATAGTTGGCATTCCTCAAAACTCAGGGCATTCAGAGGTCAGGCAGCCAAACAAGACCACTGTGCAGAGCGGATTCTCACCTCTTCTGATGCTCAGATCTCATCCCCATTCACACACAGTCCTTCTTAAGTTCCCAGGGCACTTTCTCCATATCTCCAGGGTCCCATCTGCCCTGTTTGCTTACCAATGAGTGATGTGTTTAAAGGACCAAGGTGGGCCCTGGACCGCAGGAAGTCTGTCTCACATCCTCGTAGCCCAGGTTCTTAGCACCTAGTAGGTGCTTAATTATCTTTGGGAACATACCTTTCTGCCTTGTCTCTCGACACACAGGCTCCTTACACACACACACACACACACACACACACACACACACGACACAGATCTGTTTACAACATGGAAATAAGCCTGTGAATGTGTCCTGCATACTGTGAAGTGTTGGGCAAGTGCGCCTGATCTTAGCCAAAAGGCTGAGAAGCGGTAAATGTTGGACAAACGAAAGCCGACATATTGTTTATTTCATTCTCGTTTGGCAGTTCCTGTTGAAGAGCTGCGTGCCCTTAGTAATGTTTTAACAGGAGGAAGTGAGGGCGCGGGATTCCCGTCCACCTTTTCCAATTCTGCGGAGCATCTTGGCTCCTTGCGCATCAGAAAGCGACCCAGACGGAGGGGTGGGGCCCAGCGCAAGCAACCCCTTGCCCAGGGGACTTGCTGATGAGCTGCCCCGAGTCCCGGCGGGTCCCGACTTGGCCGCTCCGTCCCCCACGCGCGCGCACAGCCTCCCCTGCTCGCGTCCCCAACCGCGGGTCCGGTTCTGGCTCCAAACAGCCCGCGCGCCCGCCCCCGGCGCCCCAGGTGCACTTGGCCGCTGGGTGCTGCCCGCGGGGCCAGCACGTGACCCAGAAACTTTGGAGGCCGCGGGGCGGGCAGCGGGCGGCGCTGCGGGGCGGGAACGCCGCCGGGAGCCCGGCGTGCGGGAGCGGGAGCGGGAGCGGTGCGGGAGCGGAGTCGGAGCCGAGCGGCAGCGCGCCTGGGCCGTCCGCGCTGTCCGCCGGGGAGGCGCCCGGGGACGCGGACACCCGCTCGCGCCCGCCGCCGCCTCTGCCTCCGGTCGCGCAGACCGATCCCGCGCCCGCGCCGCTCCCCACTGGGCTCGCGCACTCGTCCCTGGATGGGAAGTTGGGGGAGATGGACCGGGTCTCGCTGGCGTGGATGGCGCTCTTCGGGCTGACAGGTAAGCGGCATGCGCCACCGCCGCGGGGAACTTTCTATATATTCTCGCCGTGGGGGTGCACCCACCCGCCACCCCACGCCCCTGCTGTGCTGAAGCTGTGAGCGGCTGGGTACGTGGGGGAGGGGCTGCGTTTGGGGGGAGGGGGTGGGGGACCTCCGAGTGCAAGTGAGCCGCTGGAGAGGCAGGTGTCTGGCCCACTAGTGACTGGAGGTGGTTCTTTTGAACCGGCATCCCCCGGTTCTGCCTCTGTGGTCCCCCGAGTGCAGTGCTGGGGAGAGCCTGGCGGGACTAAGGGAAGCTCCGAGGAGGCTGGTTAATTAGGGAAACTGGCGCTGGGGGTGGGGGCGGGGGCGGAGGAGCGGCTCCTTAATTCCTTCCCTGGAGACGCGGGGACCCAGGGGCATTCTCAGGCAGCGGGTGAGGAGGCAGGTGGGTGGAGGTTCCATTGGTTGTGGGATTTAGGGCCCTGCTGTCTCTTACTTGTACCTCTTGGGAGTGGTCCCGCCGTGAGAGAGGGCCCTTCCTCCCCCCCCCGTCCCCCCCTAAACAGGCCCTGTCCCCCCAGTAAAGATAATCGGCAGAGATGCTCAGAAGGTAGGGCTTCTCCCAGCGTGCCACTTCCTCCAGGTGGGCCCTCCAGGCTTCCCTTCCTTTTCGTGAACTTCTCCCACCCTCCTGGGGGCTGCAAAGGCTTTTGTTTCTGACACTTTACCCCCCCCCCCCCCCATGACTCTGTGTGTTTGAGAGACACGTGGCCAGGCAGGGTGGCCAGCCCGGAGTCAAACAGTAGCCCTGCTTGGGGTAGGGTGCTCGCAAGGTTGGGGGGTTTGGACAGCTCTGAGGCAATGACCGTGGAGAACGAATGATGGAGGAGAGGAACAGGGATCAGAAAGGTTGTGAGGATAGGATGGGCCGTGAAAGGCAGGAGAGAAAACGCAAAGTAGCACCCCAAAATGAAGTCTTGTCTGCTCCAGAAGGCTTGGGAGAATCAAGTCGGTGGGAAAGGGGAGCACATTTAACTCACCCCAGCGTGAGGGTGACATACACTCAGGAAAGGCAACCCCAGCTCCCCTCTGCTTCAGAGTGAGAGTCCTGACTCCTTGGCGTTGCCTGTTCCCAGGGAAGGGCCCTACCTGGCTCCTGAGCCCCTGGTGCCCGGTGGGGGCTCTGCGGTGCTGAGTTAGCCTCTCCTGCCCGCTCTGCGGGGCTCCCTCCCACACTATTCAAATGTGAATCATCTGTAATTTCAGGGTTTGGCTGATCCGTGCCTCCCCCTCCCCTGGCCTGCCAGGGCCTGCCACCTCCCCCTCGCTGATCCTCAGTGTCCTCAATTTGCCTCTTCTTCTCTGTTATCTTGTCCTGGGAACTTTGGCCCTGAGCCTGCATCGCACCCTCCCTGAAGTCAGCTGGCACCTGGGAGGGTCCCTGAGTCAGAGTGCCCCAGGGCCTTGCAGGGAGGGGAGCAGGGAAACAGCCCTGGCCGGTGGCTCACGGCTTCTGCAGCAGTGGAATCAGGTCGCTGGCAGGGACCCAGGCAGCCAGGGACCCAGGCAGCAGCCTTGACAGAAAGGAGGCCCACAGGACAAGCACCAGCAAATGTGTGATGGAGCAGAGACTAGAGCCCAGTGCTCTCAAACCAGCGCCCGTGGGTGGCTCTCTCCTAAGCGGCCTCTGAGTTTTCATTGTAGGGTTTGGTTTTGTTTGTGCTGGGAACGGTGGGCTGCTTTGCCCGCGCCTTCTTCCTTCTGCACCCAGAGAGGCCGCCCTTGCCCGGAAGCAGGCAACAGGTTAGTGAGCAGGGCCCTCGCTGTCAGAGCTGGGCCGCTGCTCTGCAGGTGCAGCTGGCGCCCTGGGTCCCCTGAGCACCTGTAGCACCCCCTGACCCCAGCCTCTGCTCCTGCCTCGCCCCCAGTGCCTGACAGGCTGCTCTCACCCGAGCGAGGTGGAGGCGACAATGGCGGAGGGGGAGGGAGGGGAGAAGAGCAGTGACTGGACTTGGATCCAGACTCATCCTTCACAGGGAAGCCAGGGGAGGAAAGGTAAGACAGTGCAGTCCGGCCCAATCAATGAATTCTCTCTTGAGGGGGTGGTGGGAGGGAGGGAGGAAGGGAGGAAAGGACAGATTAGAAATGAGTCAGAGCCCAGGAGAAAACACGCACTGTCCTCTCCCCCACCCTCCGCTCTCCCCCTCTTTTCCCTCCCCCCCCCCCCCCCCCCCCCCCCCGGTTCTGCCTTGTAACGCAGGCTGAGCAATTTCTAATCAACACTGCACTGTTCTGCTGGGGCTCCAGCAGCTCCTTGCTGTCTTTCTGGATTCGCACAGCTGTAGATCAGCCTGGTGGTTTCTTATTGTCGCTGGAATGTCGCTTCCTGTCATAGATTGTGTTCTGTTGTTCTTGTTTCAAACAAACAAAATGCTCAGGGCCGTGGCTGCGGGTGCAGCAACAGGTGCCCGGGAGCAGGAAGCCTGGAGGCTTCGCTTTTTGTTCCCAAATGTGGATGTGGATGGCGTGGCCTGGGGTCCTCTCCCGCAGCCGGTGGGGGGGGGGGGGGTATGGGGGAGGGGGAACACTCTGGAGATGGGGTTTCCCTGATGAAGGCTGCTTGCTCTAGTAGCGTTTCTTTTGGTTCCTCTTTGGTTTGGTTCATTCGTTTGTTCATTCGTTCTACAAGCGTGTTAAACTCCTGGGTGTCTAAGCATTGTGACAGGTGCTGAGAATAAAGAGGTAAAGATAGTCCTTGCACCCTGGCTGGTGTGTTCAGTGGTTAGAGCGTCGGCCCGCACACCAGGGAGTGGAGAGTTTGATTCCAGGTCAAGGGCACGTACCTGGGTTTTAGGTTCGCTTCCGGGCCTTGGTCAGGGCACGTGCAGGAGGCAACCAGTCGATGTGTCTCTCTCATATCTCTCCCTCCCTCCCGTCCACTCTCTCTGAAAAGCAATGGGGAAAAAATGTCCTCAGATGAGAATTAACAACAAAAGACAGTCCTTGCTCTCAAAGAGTTGTCAGTGTGCACAGTGACTCTCTGATATGGAGAGAGCACACGTGTGACGGAGCTTGGGGAGGCATGTCCAGCCCGAACCTGGGGGTGGGCGGAGCAGCTCTGAGATGGCTGCAGAGGAGGTGATGGCCCAGGTGAGACATTTATGCGCACAGTCAGCTCTGAGTTCTGCCATTGTCCGGGCATGTGTAGGGCTAGCAGGCGAACAGGCACAGTCCCTGCCTTCAGGGGGCGCTCAGCCTGGAAGCGGACACGCAGCGATGAGATGAGCAGAAGCAATGGGGCCTGCACCAGGGGTCTGGGCTTCCCGGGCTCCGGACTCAGCCTGAGCCGGAAAGGCCGTCTCCGGGCTCCTGGTCTGGTTGGCATTAGGTGGAGGCCTGGTGACCGTGGGAGGACAGGCCTGGGTGTGGAGAGGTCAAGTGTATGCGCCTTGGAGAAGGAAGGGCCGCTTTGAGAGACTGCTGACCCCTCCCTTCCATGAGCTGCTTCCCTGCCCTGCATGCCTTTCCGTTTCTCTCCCTCCTCTGGTCTCCTGTCCCCTGGGAGACACCGTATTCACCCCAGAGCACCTTCTTTCCACTCCTCACAGCTCTCCCCTCCTCCTCCCTCCCCCAGCTGATGCTTCTCTCTGGACCAGGACCTTCCTTCCTTCCCCATCACTCCTCAGGTTCTAGACCAGGGGTCCTCAAACTACGGCCCACGGGCCACATGCAAATACAAATATTGTATTTGTTCCGTTTTGGTTTTTTACTTCAAAATAAGATATGTGCAGTGTGCATAGGAATTTGTTCATAGTTTTTTTTAAACTATAGTCCGGCTCTCCAACGGTCTGAGGGACAGTGAACTGGCCCCCCCGTTTAAAAAGTTTGAGGACCCCTGTTCTAGACTCACATGGCTGCAGGCTGGCCAGTGCACCCAGACCTGAGCATCAGTCCTGGGTTTACTGCAGGGCGGTGAGCGTCCTGGTGCAGGTCCTTCGTGCCCGTCCAGTGTTCACAGTGTCAGTGCCAGGACTTGCTTAGTGGAAGGGACCCTGGCTGGGAGCTGACGCTCTGCCCTCATCCCCTCCACAGACTAACTGTCCAGCCATGGGATCTGGGTCTTAGAATCTGTTGAATGAGATGGTTTCTAAGGTCCCTTTCAGCTCTAAGAGTATGGTTCTGAACTTTTCTCCAATTTGGGGGAGTTAGAAATCAGAGCCACAGGTCCAGTCTTCCTGATGACTCCCCCAGTGAGGAGCCAGTGCCCGCAGCCTTGCCCTGGCGTGAATGACTGGCAGGAGAGATGCCAGCTGGGAAGGGAGAGCTCGTTAGGTCCCTCAGAGGGACAAACGGGGTGGCACCCAGTGCTTGGCGGACGGAGCAGGGCCAGTCGGAACGATGGAACGTGTTCGTGTTCAGGACTGGGAGAGTGAGCGGGCAAGCTGTGGCCCAGGCAGGACTCGAGCCAGCACGGCCCTAGGCCGCCCCTAATAATCTAACGTTTTCTTCTGGACTCGCCTCTTCATCCTCCCGACTACGTTCGCTCTTAGGCCTTTTCGTCCTGAGTCCGGACTATAAAGGAGGGTACGGTGTGGCGGCGGCCCTTGCCCATTTATGTGCCCTGGTGCTTCTCTGTTAACTGGCTCTCAGGTTCATTACCCCTCTGGTCCCTCTAAGAGGGCACGGCTGGTGTCACCTCCAGTGCTTGAGAAAACCAAGGCTCAGAGGTGACTCACCTGAGGCCACGGTCTCTGATTGATGAAAAGAATATGAAACTGTGCCACTGGCTTAATACGGCTTGTTTCAAGTGCCGGGATCCAAAGGAAACAGTCTTTCGCAGACACACCTGGTGTCTATTATGGGGCCTTGGGGAGTGAGGCTCAGAGTCCAGAGAACCCAGGGGAATACTGCCAGGGCAGTGAGAAAGGAAAGCATTTAGCATTTCACATTAAATCCTGAGCGGTACAGAAAAGGAGTGGACGTGGCACAGGAGAGCAGAGGTGACCTGCTGGGTGTCAGAGCCCCTGGGGACGGGCTGGCGCTGTGTGCCCAGGAGGCCCACAGGGTGTAGCTGTGGCCTCTATACGCTTAAGGTCTTAGTCTTCAAGATAATGTTGGCTCTTTGAAAAGGAAAGAAGACCTTTTGGATGGCTAGGGTTCTCTATGGGCCAGGTGACAAGGAGGGCCCCAGAACAGGGCGCCTCCAGCCTCCATGCTGTCCGTGGCATCAGGGCCCCGCCGGGCCGTTGCCCATTCAGCTTGGGGTCCTGCCCTCCCCCTCCATGCGCATGGCTCATCTGGAGGCGGCCTGAGAGGCAGTGGGAGACAGGGATTAGGCTCCAACTGACCTTTGACTACTAGCTTAATATTTTACCTTCATTTCTTTGGCTTTAAAGTGAGAGGGTTGTTGTGATCATTGAAATTATGTGAAACTCCTAGCATCACCTTTTGCACATAGTAGGCCCTCATACTCCTTAGGAACCCCAAACAGGCATGTTATTCAACACTTTGATGCAGCAACAAGCAACTCCTAAATCAGAACAGCTCACAGCAGCCAACGTTTAGGGCGGTGTGGCTGCCGGTCAGCCGGGAGTTGGCGGGAATTGGTGGACTGGGCTCAGTTCTCAATGCCTTCCTACTCCAAGACCCAGGACGAGGGAGCAGCCGCTATCTGCGCATGCTGTTCTTACTGAGGAAGGCTCAACGGGCCCTGGGAAAGGGGCGGAGCCACACCATGCAAATGCCTTTCCAACTTCTGCTTGGACATGACTCCTGGCACATGAGCTCACATTTGATTGGCCAAAGCAAGTCACAGGGTCAAGCCCACAGTCTATGGCAGCCGTGGGCAAACTACGGCCCGCGGGCCAGATGCGGCCAGTTTGAAATGAATAAAACTACTGAAAAAAAAGACCGTACCCTTTTATGTAATGATGTTTCCTTTGAATTTATATTAGTTCACACAAACACTCCACCCATGCTTTTGTTCTGGCCCTCCGGTCCAGTTTAAGAACCCATTGTGGCCCTCGAGCCAAAAAGTTTGCCCACCCCTGGTCTATGGGGTGGTTAGTGTACTCTATCCACAAGGAGCATACAAGAGAGGGGAGGGAACACTAATAGGGAAGAAATAATATAATCCACCAGGTCAAATTGTTGACAAATGTTTCGAGTACCTACGATGTAGTAGAGTCTTTCAAAAAGATTGAAGGGGGAGTTTGTTATCAATGGAGGAGACAGTTGACCAAATAGATCCTCAGGTCATGTGATGTGGTTCTGAAGGGCACTATGACCATAGTAAGAGCAAGATGGAGCCTCTAAAGGAAGTGATAGCTAAGCAAGTCCGGAAGGATCAGTAGAAGTCACTAGGGGAGAGCGGGATGAGGAAGGGACGTTTGCAGAGGGAACAGCATACGCAAGGACCAAGAATCAAGGGAGGACATGATGTTTTCGGAAATTCCTAAATATTTCAGTGTGGTGGGAGAATTTACTGCTTCAGGGGGAATGGAGGAGAGCGGCCCCATCTGGAACGAGTCCCTATGCTCCTGAAGTGGCCAAGGGTCAGAGCCAGGGCCGCCACAATCAGGTGTGCATTTCAGGAATGGCAGTTGGGCCTCGGTGTGGAGAGTGGGTTAGACGTGGGGAGACTTGCAGAGAGAAGCGGGACATGAGATCCCGACCTCGCCTAGGGCAGCGGGGATGCGAGAAGTGGACAGACGAGCAGGGAGGGAGGACAAGGCACGGGCTTGGTTGGATGTGGAGGTGGGAGGGGAGGGAATGTTAAAGGTGCCCCCAGGCTTCTGGCTTGGGGTTGCCGGGGATGCCACCCATGGACATGAACGAGTACAGGAGGAGAAACATCTTAAGGGTGGTAAAGCTTCCACCCTTTAGTAAAGTACTACAGTCTAGGCTACTGTCACAATGAAATCCTAAAGTATAGTAACTCACACAAAATAATTTCCTTCTCTCCTGTAACTATCCAGACCCAGTAGGGGTGAGTCTACCATTCCAAGCATGTGGCTCCCAAGAGCATGCCCCAGCCAGCAGGAGCAAAGGACACAGAGGGCCAGGGCAGGCAGCCCATCTGTGCAGAGTGTAGGGAGCGGCTACAGGGTTAGGCCTTGGACTGACCTGTTGGCAAAGCCACAAACAAGTCCCAGCTTAGAGGGCACAGCCCTCTTAGCATAATTAAGCTTGACCTCATGACGCCCCTAGATCCTAGCTGGGTAGCTAATGGGCTGTGGGAGGTGAAACAAGTGCTGCCAAAACAAGTGAAACCCACAAGAACATTGTAACTATGGTGACCACTACCTTGTTTACCTCTGGCTATAAAATAAAGGCTCAGCTTGCAGTCTGGGTCTCTCTCTGGGGCCTTAGTCAGGCACAGGGATCCACCTAGACCCAGCTTAGTCTCTTTGTCTGTCTTCTCTACATCCTTCTTCCCCCCTGCCCCTCTCAGGTTTGCCAAAGCCTTGGCTGTGCTGGCCCAGAACAGAGAGGGGACCCAGAAGTCGCACATATCACTTGTCCTCACATACCTTTGTCCTCACCTAATCATGCGGCCACAATTAGCTGCAAAGGAGTCTAGTACTTGGCTGGCCAGATTAACACCTGGGAAGCTCTGATACTAACAGAAGGGGACAGTTAGCATCTCCTTCCATAGAGTGATGCGTTTGAAGTGCTTGTGTAACATCCAGATGGAGAATAAAAAAAAAGTCATGTACTGGGGTCCGGAGCTCAGGTGAGAAAGCTAGCCTGGAAACACCGATAAGTTGATGAAGATCGATGAGAGCTTTCTTATGGGAGTTTTCTCTGTGCAAGTTGCTGGTGCATCCTAGAAAGCGGCCCACCTAAACGAACCAGGGGTTCCTGTGAGGTGGAGGCTGCCCTCTTGAGTATGGCCTTGGTCCCACTGGAACAGCAGGTAAGCCCGCCAGGCGTTAGCTCACTTCAGATGTCTGGAGATGAGGCAAATGAGACAGGAAGGAGACAGGCTCCTGGCTCTCATCTATTCTGTGGTGACAGAGGACGGGACAGCATGGCTCCACTGGACACACGGAGCATGTGCTTAACGAATGGCACTCTGTGTGCAGAGTGCCAGAGTGCTGGCAGCAAATTCTAATCAGGCCATGAGCCAAGCCCACATGGGCAAGGACTGGTGTTTACCTTAGACCCATGGAGAAGGGGAGAGACTGCGGCCTTTGGGGAATCTTGGGGAGAAGACGTAAAAGAAGGCTTTCATGGTTTCTTAAATCTCAACATGGTACATCTGGTCACTCCCACCCTGAAATGGATCAAGCAATCAGGTATCATGGTAGCAAACAGGAGAACTTAAGCAGGAAAGGAATTTATTGGAAGTTGATTGTCTCACAGAACCAATAGGACAGCGGGAGAACCAGGCTTAGATATTAGGAAACACCAAGGGGAAGTCTGCTATTCTTTGTCAACTCTTTTTAATGTAATTTTATTTTATAATTTTGTTCTCGTTGTTAATCCTCACCCAAGGATATTATTCTCATTGAATTTTAGAGAGAGTGAAAGGGAGGGAGGGAAGGAGAGAGAGCGAAACATCAATTGGTTGCCTCCCACATGCGCCCCACCCAACCAGGGCTCTAGATCGAACCCGCAACCCAGGTACGTGCCCTTGACCAGGAATCGAATCAAACCCAAGACCCTTCCATCCTCAGGCCGACACTGTAACCACCTAGCAACACCAGCCAGGGCTCTCTTTTATTTTATTTTTTTAGCTCATGTATATCAAGAAGATGAATGGTTCTATTTGGGGAGGGAGTCAAGCTGCATTTTCTTTGCCTTAAAATCTTGAGCCTGTAGGTCAACATCCCTTTGCT
Source organism: Myotis daubentonii (assembly GCF_963259705.1). Classification (NCBI taxonomy): domain Eukaryota; kingdom Metazoa; phylum Chordata; class Mammalia; order Chiroptera; family Vespertilionidae; genus Myotis; species Myotis daubentonii. Next base: position 3,557,986 of record NC_081857.1, on the reverse strand, counting down.
CCTTCCCTGCACAATGCTGCCAAGGGATGGACAGGCTTTCTCTCCTTGTTTGGACTCAGGACAGACCTGGAGCAGCTGTTTGGACACACCTTACTCATCGGACATTAGAAAACCTGCCCATCAATCGTCCCTAAAACAGTCTTAGGAAATTGGGACACATTACACATGTGGAGACAGAAGATGAATTTCTTAAAGAAGATGTAACTTGGAGGCAGGAAAAGGAAGGTTTGTGTTGTCATAGTGGCCAGAGGGAAATCTTAGACCCGAAGGCCGAGGCATGCTGGGATGGGGCAGTCCTGAGGTCAGATCCTACTTCTGGGGCCTGAGGAGTTCAGGGCTGGGTGAGCTGCAGATAGTTCTGAAGACGCCTGTCGCTAACAGTGCTAATTTTCCATGACCTTTTCCAGCAGGCGCTGCTTCTCTACAGCGGGGCTGGGCTTACAGATCTGCCTCACAAAGATGCTGCCAGGAATAGCTTACTACTTGCGGGGAAAAGGAACTTGCTTTGAAAAAAAATGAAAGCGCTAAAATAAGAACAGCCTTGCTTCAGACCCCGCTTTTGTTAATCTCTCAAGTACATAGTCCTTTTCCGTATGTGAGAATTGGGCCAGGGCCTTACTTTGCCATCCAGGGAGGCACTGTCTGCACTTGGAGCTGATCTTCCTGGCCTGGTGAGGAGGTACCTGGGGTGACTCACTGAGATGGGGCTGCTGCTCGGAGCGGCCACTCACGCCTCCTAGGTAGCCTTGCACTGGGGACCTGCTGAGAAAGGCCCTTCAGCTCACCCCTCCCTGGTTCTTTCATTCACTGATGCACCCCACACCGCGTGAGCTTCAGCTGGGCTGGGCTGTGTACTGAGTACTGTCCACCAAATCCTGGTCCCTGCCCTCGGGGACCTGAGAGTTAGAAACCAAGTTTATCTTGAATTTCTCAAGATCAAGGACTGGTCCTTTAGACCTTCTTGGACCCAGAGCCCTGCAGTGTGCCCACCCCTACTCGTGTGCGTGCATGACCACGCTCAGCGCTTCTCTCCGTCTGTGCCAGGAACTCCTCCAGTTACACGCCACTGTGTCCTCCGAGGGAGGGAATAAGTATTTATAGTTAAAGAGAGAAATATTTTCGTTTGTCCAGAGCGTGCCTGGAGCCAGATGGTGGGGAAGACCTTATGTGCCATGTCCAGGATTGGCGTTTCATCCTGAAGGAATGGGGAGGGAACGGAGGCCTGAAAGCAGGGAACGGAGGGTTAGCTACGTCTTGGTAGAGGAAACGTGGAGAGCATATCGGGCTGGAAGTAGCTCCCCACGGAAGAGGCTGCTATAGAACAGGACAGCGTGAGGTCCTGTGGGAGGTGGTGGTTAAGAACTTTGGAGCCAGTCAGCCTCGGTTCAAGCTGACCATCACTTGCTAACTCTGAGACGTTGGGAAGATGCCGGCATTCTCTAAGAATCCGTTTCTTCATCCATAAAATGGAGTATAATAACATTAATATCTACTTTATAGGGTTTTTGAGAGAATTCACTAAGGTACTACATGGCTAGTGCTGGACACAATTTCTCACGTGGGAAGCATTTTGTAACTGTTACGGAGTAACAGCGGTGGATATCTGACTTAGGGAATGACCGTGGGAATGGAGAAAGGTCAAATTTGAGAGCTTAGCCTTAACGACCAACCGAGTGTGGTCAGGGCCAGAGAGGAAATGACCAGAATTATGATTTCTCTTTGAGGCAGTAGGTTGGGGGTAGACTGGCGAAGAGCTGGGAGAGGAAGAACCAGCAAAGGGTAGAAGCAGAGGCGATGAGAGATGAGGTGTAGACATGCTTCACTTGAAGTACCTGTTAAACATGCAGATGAGGCTTGAGGGAGGCGAGGCCTTAAGTAGTTGGAACTAAGGGAGAGAATGACCCTTAGCTTGGATGCAGATGAATAAATACTGCAAGAGGCGGAGAAGTCTGCACTTGGTTACCTCGCATTCAAAAACTTTCTCCTTAGCCCATGTAGACTCTAGCACCACAAGGGGATTCTAGTTTAGGACTGACTGCAAGATCCACGTCTTAGCTCTCCAGCTGTAACAAGGCAGATGATTCTGAGAATGTTTTCCTTCTCTGGGGAGGAGTTTGTGTCCGTGTCATAGCAGGAGCTGAGAACTGAGTGACCCCTGTTAATAATTACAGGGGCCCAGCGGCTTGGTCTCTCATTCTGAGCGAACAGAGCTGGGAAGGAGGCTATTCTTAGGAATCATCTGATGAACAAAACGCTATGCCTGACATTCTGATAAAACAACCCCCAGTGCTTCTAGCTGCACCTGCTCCTTTGCTGGTTTTATTTATCCGAGAAAGGCTAGGAAATGTGATTCCCCAAGTTCGCCTGAATAGGTAGCAGAGCCGACAGGCAGTGGAGTCAAGTACACAGCCCCATGCTGGGAACCGTGCCCGTCCCTGGTTACCCAACCGTGGCCACTGCTAACTGAAGTCACTTCACCCCTCTTTCCCATTTGGGGTACCTGGAAAATTGGGAGGTGAATAGGACTGGAAGAAGAATCATGAGGTTAGAGTAGTGCAGTGGAATTTAAGGAGGAACTGTAAAGAATTTTCCTAATCCAGCTGTGTGAGTCGGAGAGAAGGGCATTAGCCCATCCGCACCGGGGTGGGGGAGATGGGGGGGGGGGCAGCAGTGGAGCCTGGGAGCTGGGGCTCTCAAGTGAGCTACCAGGTGGGAACTCTTTGCATCTGGACGGAGCTGGTCTACACAGTCTGGCTGTAGTCAGACCTACTGATGCTGGATGGTCATCAAGATGTGGGAACCTCAGAATTGCAGGCAAGGGACGGATGAGTATTTGAGAACTACCCTCTATAGGCCGTGGTCACAGGGCTCTGCATGGTCCACTCTCTGCAGGGGACCCAGGAGGTGACAATGGTTAACAACCCAGTGAGTGAGAATTCTAGGCTCATTTTACAGGTAAGGATTGCCCGGGGCCTTACCACGACTCCACAGCCAGATAAGGTTCCGAGCCCTATCTTTTGACACCAGTACTATTTTGCTGGGCCATGCATGGCATTCAGGGCTCATTTAACCAGTTTCCCCTGCAGAGTCCTAGAAATTCCCACATGAATCGGCATTCACTTGCTCTTCCAGCCTTCAGTTAGCCCATCGGCAGCCATTGAGCGCTTGGTAGACTCAAAGCACTTGAAGATTTCCTAAATCTCAAGTACTGTGTTGTGTTCGCTTCCCAGTTCCACAGACAGCAGAGCCCTTTTCTCCTCAGGAATTAGAAGCAAGTTTCTCCCCGTGCATTCACAGAGGCCCTCCTGGAGGTCTGGAGACATCGGCCCAAATACCATACCTTGCCCTCGTCCAAGGTGTTTCTATAAACACCTCTCAGTAGTGCGTGGCTGAGCTGGAGAGTGGCTTTGCTTTGCAGAGTCACAGTGAACGTTGGCAGCAATAAAGGACAGAAGGCACCCACGCGTGAAACCAGGCTTTCCTGCGTGGCTCAAGTCCACCTGTAGTTTTCGGGTGAAATTGCCCCAAGCGACCGGAAGCTGATTGGCAGGCTCCTGGCTTCATTTCTGAACCTCTTTCTATTCATGTTTTTGCACTAATTTTCCTTTTTTTCTGCTTCTCATCATAATTCTGTATCTGCTTCTAACCTCACATTGAGCTAGAAACTCTTGACTCTCCTCCCGTTCACCTGAGGAAGGGATGTCCTCTTTCTTGGCATTTCTAGATCTTACCATTGAGTCATAGAGGTCCTCTGCCTCCCCAGTGCTCCCTGGCCTCTCATTCACTGAAATTTCCCTCCTTCTCGGACACTAAGCCTCAGGTTGTGTCTTTTCACCACTGAAACTTCTCATCTGCTTTCTCCCCTCCTCCCACCCCAACCCCACTTTAGATCATCCTTCAGAGCTTTTGAACTTAGTCTACTGCTTCTGATCTGAAATTCTCCATTTCTCTCAAAGCCTTCGTTCCCCTTCATCTCTGACCCTTTTGCTTGGTCACCGGCTGGAAGGGAAGTCACTTCCCCTGAAGCACACTTCCTGTCTTCACTGGCCTCATGTATCAGATATGTGCTGAGTACCTACGGGCTTCACAGGCCCGGACAGCAGGTTAAGTCTGACGGGCATGGCAGGCGTGGACACAGATCCTTGCAAAGGTACTATAACACACGTCTACAGGAGAACGTGGGGAGGCTGACAGCCAGGGAGGAAGTGACCAATGCACTGATTGGTCACAGGCGGCCAATTGAACTGGGTTTTGAAAAATGGAAGGAAGTTTCCAGGGAAAGAAGTGAGGCAAAAGCATCCCAGAAACAAGGAGCAACAGGTGTGAAATCGTACCTGGGGCACATGGCGCTCAGAGGTGCTGCAGGAAGTGAAGGAGGTAGGAGGGACTGGGTGACGGAGAGATCCCTAAATGCTTTGCCAACGATTCTGAAGGCCAAGGAGGAGGGGTGGGGGGTTTTAAGGAGAACCCTAACAGTCAGATGTAGAAAGTTCACCTGAACTAAAGAGGAGGCACTTACTGTGAGCAGCTGCAGCAGGGGACAGACAAGAGATTATTGCAATCATACACACAAGACCGGAGGAGGGCATTTGAGAAGTGGGTGAGAAGGCGGGGAGGCGTAATAAGAATGCTGAGATCACATTGCGTGACTTAGTGACTGGTTGGGTATTGGGAGCGATGGCAGGTTTCTGAACAAGGTGACCGGATGGCGACGGATGCCATTAACTTGAAGGAGAAAACTGGTGGGGGTGGGAGGGCGGGTGAGGGGGGTGGGGGGGGGGTGAGGCAGGAGGGCAGGCCCACGCGCTATGCGACGTTCTGGGTACCGATGCTGCATGGACGTTTCCCTCTGTGTTGCAGCCCTGGCGGGTGGTCTCCAGGTCACAGTGCCCGACAAGAAGCAGGTGGCCATGCTCTTCCAGCCCACGCTGCTCCGCTGCCACTTCTCCACGTCCTCCCGCCAGCCCGCCGTGGTGCAGTGGAAGTTCAAGTCCTACTGCCAGGATCGCATGGGGGAGTCCCTGGGCATGGCCTCTCCCCGGGCCCAGTCTCTCAGCAAGAGAAACCTGGAGTGGGACCCCTACCTGGACTGCTTGGACAGCAGGAGGACCGTTCGAGTGGTCGCTTCAAAACAGGGCTCGACCGTCACCCTGGGAGACTTCTACAGGGGCCGAGAGGTCACCATCGTCCACGGTAATCAAGCCTCTGCTTTGAATTAGGAGGGGAGGGACCTTAGTACCAGTCTTCCATGACCCAGGGATGCTGCCTCCCAGCCTCGCATCCTCTCAAGACTTTGATTTTCTGGGACATGGGAGCAGCAAGAACCCCATTGACTTGCTTTCATGGGCTCGTGGGGGGGAGCATGTGACAGCCGGAGCAGACGGAGCTGAGCTTGGAGAGCTGTCCTTCCTGACCTGCCCTCCATTTGGAGGGCCTTGCTGTCAGAACCGAAATTAAATAGGTTCTAGCAAAAGAACTGCCTTGGTCAGACACCTTGACACCAGTCTGCAGGGCCTTTCCTGAACCCAGGAAGCACACTCCTCTCTGGGAGAAGGGCTGCACGCCTGTGGGGTCCTGAGCCAGGTGGCTGCCATGGCCACGCCCCAGGTGGTTTTCTCTCACTGCCACCCTTGCTCCTGCTCCCTACAGCTTTGGACAAGAAAGGGCCCTAAGAGTCTGATTTGATCTAGTGGGTAATTTGCATTTTGAAGAATTGCTGTGAAGCCAGCTCCTTTGCAGTAGTCCAGGTAATTCTAGAACGTACCTGGCTCTCGGGTACTCTGCACCCGCTTGGTTGCTTGGTCTTCTGTTCCTGGCCCTGACCTGGAACAAGACCGATTCTGCTGGGGCTCCCGGACTCCAGCCTCAGGGATACTGGGTTTTTATTTTGTACTAGAGGCCCGGTGCATGAAATTTGTGCTGGGGGGGGGGGTCCTCTCAGCCCAGCCTGTACCCTCTCCCCTGGGACCCCTCAGGGGATGCCCGACTGCCAGTTTAGGATCAGGCCTAAACCGGCAGTCAGACATCCCTCTCATAATCCGGGAACGCTGGCTACTAACTGCTCACCTGCCTGCCTGCCTGCCTTATCGCCCCTAACTGCCCCCCCACCAGCCTGGTCACCCCCAACTGCCCCCCCTGCTGGCCTGGTCGCCCCCAACTGCCCCCCTGCCAGCCTGGTCACCCCATGCAGCCTCCTGTTCGATCGTCTGTCTGGTTGTTTCGGTCGTGACGGCCCCTGGCTTTTTATATATTAGGATGTTTGTTTAGATAAGTCAAACATCTTGTCAACCACCATCCAGGTAAACAGGACGCACCCCAAGGGCCCCCTCATTCCCACATTGTTTATTGCTCTTCTCAGAGGCCAGGTGTAGGATTGGGTTCTTCTTTCTGTGATAACAGATGCAGATCTTCAAATTGGAAAACTCATGTGGGGAGACAGTGGACTCTATTACTGTATCATCACCACCCCCGATGACCTGGAGGGCAAAAACGAGGACTCGGTGGAGCTGCTGGTGTTGGGTGAGTGGAGACGTGAGCATCTTAGCCGCTGGCCGGTTCCTCTTCTCGGTCCTTGCCCCTGCACACAGCCTATATCCTCTACAACCTCACAAAGCGCTACGGGTGTCCAGTAGTTCTTCCATCTCGTTTCTTGGTGGCTATGGCCCGCTACTTAGCAGTTCCCTGAATGTTTCTTTTGCTCTGTTGTTTTTTTCTTTCCTTCCTTCCATTTGCATCATTAACCCAGCTTTACCTGGCTCCAAGCTTTACTTACCTTTTTATACGCTCACTGTGAAGGGACCGCCTGAGGCCCCTGAAGAGGGTAGAGACCCAGGAGAGCTGGGAAATCACTGGTGAGTCAGGGCCTCTTGAGAATCAGGAATCCTTCCCATTCATTAGCTCCACTTAGGACAATTACGGGAGAGATGGCTGAGAACTGGAGAGCTTAATGCTGAACGGTGCCAGTGCAAAGAGCTTCTAGGGAATGTGGCAGCGTTTAATTGGAAGGCAAATTTCTTGAAACCTAGAAGTGCCCGAGTTCTTCTCAAAGCAAATATATATCTAATCCTTATTAATAGCAATTTCTCCATAAATGCCAACTCATTACTTTGGGTTACTGTTCCTCTTTCGTGGACTGGAGGGATGTCAGTGGGGGTGACCTCCTATGAACTTAAAATTGAGCACATATTTCATGCTCTATAAGTGTTGGTTGAACAAGGACATTGGAATTAAACATTGGAATGAAAAAGAGAAACCACATGAATTGTAGGGGAAAAGGTAAATACTTAATGCCAGTTTTTAAAAGAAATTATGTTTTTTTTGTAGCTTTCAAGAAACCATGTGTTAACAATTTGGGGGAATATTTAAGGTTTAAAGGCAAATGAGGTTATAGGCTAATTTTCACCCTCTGCTGGGGTCCAGCCCCAGCGGGTCCAGGGGTTCCCAAAGGTGTGGACGGAGTCGGCGAAGAACGTTTTACACGGAGACAGCGTTCAGAACTCTCTAGCTTTCCTTAGTCTCCGTGGATCTTCCTGTGCCTGGCTGAGGCCACAGAGAGAGATCCCAAGGCAAGCTGAGCCTTTATTTTATAGTGAGAGGTAAACAAGGTAGTGGTTACCAAAGTTACACTGTTCTTGTGAGTTTCACTTGTTTTTGTTCTTGTGAGTTTCACTTGTTTACACCATGGTTATACTTCCTGCACTTCCTCAGCCCATTAGCTTCCCAGATAAGATCTAGGGAGTGTTATAAGGTCAAGCCTAATTATGCTAAGAGGACTGTGCCCTCTAAGCTGGGAATTGTTTGTGACTTTGCCCACAGGTCAGTCTGAGGCTTAACCCTATATCAGCTCCCTACATCTCACCCTTCTTTTATTTTTTAAGCTACTATAATGAGAGTTTTTAAGCTACCATAATGACAGTAAAACTTAAGCATCAAGAACAAAACTCTGGCCATTAAAGCAATAACAAAATAATGCCAATGCAAAACCCAAAACTCAGTACCCAGGGAAAACTTGAACTGGCTACTTAGGATTTCGTTTCACTCAACCATGAGTGTGATTTTGGCAAATCAATGGTTCTGCTGCCTTAAGTTTATGACTTACAGAATGGATGAAGTAATAATTATTAAAAATCAACTCTTTATTGTGAATAACCAACCCTTATTGGAGGGTTGACTTAATTCAAGTGCATATACCTTGGGCCAGCGCATCATATAGCCACACTGCCGTGGTCCGGAAAGGGATGGGAACAGATTGGAAAGGAAATAAAGGAGTAAACAGCTTCTGTGGATTTTGTAAAAGGACCCAGGGAAGTCAGATGGGGGGATCGGCTGTGTTTTGGTAACTCAGGGGAGGAAAAGATAAATTTCTGCGTAATCACACCTCACTAGTGGCCAGGTTAGAAACAGGTGGCCCGTGAGCCTGCACTTCGCTGGCTGTGGACGGTTGTTTGGCCAGTGCCGCCATCGTAGGGAAGTGGTTGCCTGTGCAGGGGAAGCGGCCAGGCAGAAACCACTTTAAGTCGTCCGGCCCCAGTTCCACACGTGGGGAGGAGAGAGGCTGTGCTGTGTGTTTGAAGGGCATTCTTCTGGATCAGACTGGCAAAGTAACTTGGGCAGAGATGCTGTCCTCAGGACAAAAAGGTGGAGAAAGGAAGGCTCAGATGGAAAAGGTCGTCGATGATGGGCAAAAGATGGAGAGCAGAAATCAGTGCTACTTAAAGCGAATCAGAAAGGAAAACTGGGGCCCTGGCCAGTTTGGCTCAGTGGATAGAGTGCCGGCCTGCAGACTGAAGGGTCCCGGGTTTGATTCCCATCAAGGGTCCATGCCTGGTTGTGGTCTCAATCCCCATTAGGGGGTGTGCAGGAGGCAGCCAATCAATGATTCTCTTTCATCATTGATGATTCCATGTTTCTTTCTCTCCCTTCTTCTCTGAAATCAATAAAACGAGATACACACACACACACACACACACACACATATACATATATATATATAAAAACTGGGGAGCCCACAACCCAGCCCATCACAGCAGAGGTGACATGTCTCTGAGAGGGCTCTCAGGGAGGAGACTCGCAATTCCACTGTGTTCCACAGGAATCAGAAACATGCAGAGCCCAATGCATTTGCCATGTAAACTTTTTAGGGCAACTCTAGATGTGTAGTTATCTAACGGGGTTCCTTTGACATCTACAGGAATATTCTGGGTGCCAGAAAGGACTGTATTTACTTTCCAAATACAAAATTCTGAGTATTTGTGCCTTGACTCCCTTTACAGTGTTTTTCAAAATGCTGTCAGTTCCTAGAAGCCCAGTTATTTGGTGGTTGTACCCTGCAGGCCCATCTGTTAGGTGTTCTTTTCAGGTGCCACCAGGAGAGCATCCTGATTGGTGAGGTCGGCCTCGAGGAGCTGAAGGCCTCAGTGGGAAGGTGACGGGTCCACAGTCTGCTTATTTCAGTCCCATGAGCCACCGCCTCGGTCACTGAACTTGACCTGAGGAGGGGTTGGAGGACCTGGTCCAGGGGAAGAGGACGTGGAACAGGACCCTGGGACATGTCTCCAGAAGGGACTGGAAGCTTGTGTGGCCAGGTAAAATGAGAGCCAGGAGTGGATGTCACAGGGAGGGGAGTGCATTTCGGTGCAGGGCAGGAGCTGTTGACAGCTGGAGACATGGAAAGACTGACAGTCGTCTTCAAGAGCTGTGACTCCCATGTCATTAAGGGGTTGGAAACTTCCTTATGAGTTACATCAAGCTTTTATGCATAGGAAACGGTGCTTAACTAAGTTACTTCTGAGCTTTGTTCAATTCTAAAATCTCACATTAAAATGTAGATGAATGCGAGTGATGCGACTACCTTGAGAAAATGACCTCCCGGAAATTCGTGGCAGAGATAAAAGGGTTACAGGTTGGTTATAAGGACATGGGGTGATGCTCATTCACAAAGAAGCCAGGGGGGATGAAGGGTGGTCTTCTGCAGATAGACCAGGGCCAACAGGGGTGATCCCACCAGAATGAGAAGACTCTAGATGGTGATTGAAGGAGCTGAAATGTTAGGTCTTCTTGGAGTTGATCACAAAATGGGGAGCAGAAAACTGGTTGGAGTTTCAGAGGACCAATCAGTGAAGACGGACGAATTAGAGGCAGAGATCAGAAGAATTTAGTTTTCTGTTTATACTCACAAAGATGAACATGGGAAGTGGATGGAGTAAGATTGTGAAGTGTCTTATATGTAGGACTGAGATGTTTGAACTTCATCTTGAAGACCATGGGGAGCCAATGAAGAAACCTTAGCAGAAGAATGAAACTAGATCTTAGGGTGGGAGTATTGATTAGCAGCAGGGTAGACAGTATACTGGGGGTGACGTGCTGCGAGAGAGGGGTCAGTCAGGGGGCTGCTGGAGAGCACAGAGGGGTGGATTGACAAGAGACAGCGTAGAAACATTTCTGAGGAGGAAGTGATGGATGTTGGTGACCAGGGTATGAAAGGGAATGGGGACGGGAATGGGGAATGGGAAAAGTCAGGTCACTGGGACTCCTAGCTCGCTGGATAACCAATTGCTCCACCAACTCAGAGAGAGGACACGGTGGAGAGCAGGTGGGGGGCAGGAGAATGAATTTGGTTCTCGATGTGTTGAATATGAGAGGCCTGTGGGGCACAACGGTGGTGTCCCAAATAGAAATATAGGCCTGGAACTCGGTGGAGAAGCGAGGATGAGAGACAATAGATTAGAGAACCATGAGTGATAGTCAGAACCATGAAAGAATAGATGAGTCAGCCAGGAAGATTATATAAAGTGAAGAGGGCCAAGGACGGAACCCATCAGGCATATGTCCTGCTTTCACTTCAGGAGAGTGGTAGCATGGCCACTGCCCACGGGCGTGTCTTGATTTCTCCACAACGCAGGGAGCTCCCCACAGCCTGGGCCTCGGGTCTGCAGCGGCGCGGACCACCTCTCATCTGTGTTTGCATCTGCACTGCCTGGCAGAGGGTCTGCAGTAAGGAAGCTTGAGGGCGTGTTTTTGTTTGTGTTTTTCCTCAAATGATAAATGGGCAGAATCTGTAGTTAATACTTATTTTGTTCCTCTTAAATGTTAGTGCTAAGCATTTATTTGTTAACTGATAATGTGTCAATACAATAAACATCTGCAGTCTCAAGAGAGAACATGCTTTCACCTCCTTAGTCCTGATTCTCCAGCTGGGTATTTACATTATTCCTCGCGGTCGATCCATCGGGGACTGTGGTGGAAAGCAACAGAATTACATGCTGCGGAGCAGAAAGGAATTCATTGGAAAGAAATTGCAAAGAAGACAGGAAATCCGTCTCTGAAAAGGATAGTAGTATATTAGGGTAGCGCTTGTTAACTCCTGTAAAAGCAATGCCCAAAGCTCAATGACTTACCACCAGGGAAGTTGATGACTTCCTCTGGTCATAGGTGAGGGTAGGAGGCTCACCCGATCGCTCCCTTCCAAGTGGTGGTGCAAGGGGTCTGGCTGCTCCATGTTCAGTTCTGCGGCATGGGAGGCCTTTGGCCGCAGCCGCACAGAAAGATGGAATGAGGCAGGTCGTATGGGACTTTTTAGAGACCAGGCCTGGGCCACTTCTGCTGGTTTGATGTGCCCAGGGAGAGAGTTAGACTGTGTAGATGAACAGCCTAGTCCCTGCCCTGCCAGAGGTGCCCCAGGGTCTGTGTGGCAAGAACTGATAGGTAATGTGTTTAGGGTTCCAAGCCAGAAAAATCAGTTCAGCTGCTACATTTTCTGCTCTGGCATTTCCCACTCAAGAATCAGTCTCAGGAGAGAGTCCGGTTGGCCCAGTTTGGACAGGTGTCCACGGCTTAGCCTCGGGTGACCAGGGGCTCTTGGTGGCTCGCCTCTCAAGATATGAAGGAGAACTGATTTCCCAAGTAAGCTGGAGCACGATTACAAAAAAGGAAGACAGGACATGCGATGCCCCCGAAGCAATACGTGTCCACCAAAGTGATGCCATCACGACGTCTGTTATCACTATGCATGTGCACAGGCAGTAGTGTGTAGTTCATAAATCTTCCCTGTGGTCACCTCGTAAGGCAGGGGAGCAGGCATGATTTTCCTCATCGCCCAAGCGAAGAATTTCATGTTCATTGTCCTGGTGCAGACAGTGTCGGCGATGCCGCCCAGGCTGTTGGCCCCTGGCCCCACTCTTCCCACACGGCCGACTGTCCATATTCAGCGGCTGTAAAACGTGGCTGCTGCTTGAGGCCCAGGAAACGACTCTCACCTGTCCCGGGTTGGCGTTAGAGTTTCATTTTATTTCTTAGTAAAACTGCCCTTCACCACTGACCGAGGCCCTCACGTCAAAGGCATCGTTGTTCTTGTCTAGATGGCCCCTCGCCCCTGAGCCTGGTCTCCTTTCCCCAAATGTCCGAACCGTCTACAGATCTCTACGGATGCTCCCTTCGGAGGGTTCAGAAATGCCCGCAGACAAGTAAGTGACGGGGATGGGAGGACCTCCGCTGATGCGCTGTGAGCACAGCTATCTGAGCCCCTTGCATATCTCTCTGATGCTTGAAAGGCAAAGCCATTCTGGAGCTGGATGTGCTCAAGGTGTTTGGGTGCCTCGAGTCGACACTGGCAAGTACCTTAGAAAGAGTTAGATGTTTGGGTTGTGGGGCCGGACCTGCCCAGTCCTGAAAGGCGGGAGTGTCCGGAATCCACCACCGCGGGGTTAGACCTGGGTGTAGGGTCTGGCAAGGACGGGCCGTCTGGGACCTGGAGCCCGGCCACCGCTGGGGCCGGAACAAAGCCCCCGGCAGCCCCAGCTGGCAGGAAAGGACTCCGCTGGTCAGGAAGGTTCCAGCGGGGAGGCTGTTATTTAAAAATCTAAAAGCCGCTTGCTTTGCTCTGCCCTGCTTCGATGCACAATGTGAGGGCCTGGCCTCTTCCTTCTGATACCCCATGCGGCCGCTGGTTTTTTAAGGGCCTTCCGGCAGAAAAGGAGGCCAAGGGCGGGGCAGACATAGGGCGGATGCGTATTCTTGCCTGTGGCCCCAGAACAGACCGAGAGGCCATGAACCAGGGCAAGTGTAGACTGAAGCTAAAGGACTTTCCCATGGGAAACAGCAGTGTGGGGAAACGGTGGTCGGTGAGGGGGAGAGAGGAGCCACCCCTCTGGTGAGCGGAGGCAGGCTCTCTCGCCCAGGATCTGCGTGAGCATGACCAAGACAGCGTACAGAGCCCTTCCTATGACCGTGACTTCCTCTCAAAGTCCACAGTTTGCAGAATTAATTCTCCATGCAGGGCTGTGACGCCTCGACACTGCTCTCTTGTTCTGGGTGAATACTGTTTGTTGGAGGGAAAAAATGATGCATGTTTCTTGTAAAAATGTCAAACAGAGTAGGAAAGTACAAAAGGAGAAAATCTCTGCTGAACTTTGGCCACGCAGACCTGACAGGCTGTTCTCCAGAACTCCTGCTGCACCAGCAGCCCTAGTCTAGGACCGAGTCCAAGGGCGTTCTCCGCGTCAGGCCTGGCCGTGCCAGTGTGGGGTGGGTCAGAGGGCCTCCTCCTGCCAGTGTGGGGGGTCAGAGGGCCTCCTCCTGCCAGTGTGAGGGGTCAGAGAGCTGCCTCCTGCCAGTGTGGGGGGTCAGAGGGCCTCCTCCTGCCAGTGTGAGGGGTTAGAGAGCCGCCTCCTGCCAGTGTGGGGGGTCAGAGGGCCTCCTCCTGCCAGTGTGAGGGGTTAGAGAGCCGCCTCCTGCCAGTGTGGGGGGTCAGAGAGCCTCTCCGTGCCAGCTGCTCCCACACAGGCTCCCTCCAGCAGGTTCAGCTTCCTGGACTTGAACCCCTTCTACCTTGGGTGGATATAAAGTACTTTTCTCCATAGTTTCAGCAGAAGTCCTATTGCGGGGGGTGGGCCACTATTCCCAAATGAAGAAGAGAATGCCAGGTAGGTAACAGCAAACACTGCCAGCCTGCCCGCATGCTGTGGATTCATCGACTTCTGCGTCTTCACTGGCCAGATGCAGGGCTGCTCCAGGGCCAGGTTTGCTCGGCAGGTCCTGGTGAGGAGGTGCCAAGTTGGGGTTCACTCTGCTCCTGCTTCCTTCCCCCTCCTCCTGTCCTTTCCCAGGCGAAAGGCATATACCACCTAGGAACAGTTGTGTGTGAACTTTGTAAAATACTTATTTTCAATCCTCACCTGAGGATATGTTTATTGATTTTAGATAGAGAGGAAGGGGGGGGGAGAGAGAGAGAGAGAGAGAGAGAGAGAGAGAGAGAGAGAGAGAGAGACGCTTTGCTTGCCTCTCATATATGCCCGACCCAGGGATCACACCCTCTCCCTAGGTGCGGGCCTCACGGAGCTATCCTGCAGCCTTGTTGGTGCAGGGACAAGGCTCCAGCCAGCAGAGCCGCCTGGGCGGGGCCATGGGTTGTGTTCAAGTCGAGCTATTCACAATACTGTGCCTGGAATTGCTATTCTGGTTTAAAATAAACCTTTCTGCTCACTAGTATTCAAGGACATTTAAAAACATAAGATATCAGGGAATTCTTGGAGGGGACATCTCAGAACTGGTGTTAGGGATTTAAAAATGTTTGTTAGTGACCATTAACATAGTGATTAGACATTTATCTTCCTTACCCGGTGATCACCCGTCAGTCTGGCACTCGTCTGACCCCATAGCCATTATTAAGTGATTACAGTAGTTCTGGCTAGATTTGCTTGAGGGATTTTGATGGGTGGGTCTCTCAGGCTGTGCGGAGATCCCCGCACTCGCCCAGGGTCTGCGCCTCCACTTGAGCCCCCTCCCCCAGGACATTCCTCGGGCTCTTTAGAAAGGCTACCTGTTGCCAAGGCTCCCCTCCCTCCCCCCTCCCCGCTCTAGGCCTCTTTGCCAGCCCAGCCCAGTGGCTCCTAACTGAGGGGATTTGCCAATTAAAAGGGCTGCAGCTCCCAAGTTCCCATGGCAACAGCCGCCTCGGAGGTCTTTTTGCCCGCTCAAACTTTGATCTCAGAGAGTGGCTGCTCCAGCTTCTCTGGAAGGTTTACAAACAGAAAGAGGGAAACAATTGGAGGGGAAGAAAGAAAAAGCTGCTCCTGCAGGGGGAGAAGGCGTTAGTTACAGCCACACTCGGGGTGTAAATTGGGGTGACGCCTGTGGAACACCCTCGGATTTGGGCTGAGCCCACATTTTCATTTGTCGAATCAACTGTCCCTCAGACGGTGGCCCCACACGAAAGACCGAAAGCCGGGTTGATTCTGGAGGCGGGTGGAAGCACCCTTTCTGTCCTCAGTAGACACTGGGGCCTTCAGATTTCTAGAGGAGCTGAGACAACCAGTCTGGCTCCCGGGACGGGGGAGAGAAGACTAAAGAGGAGTGACCTTTCGGCCTCAGCCCCGCCCCTTCTCGCAGCCCGCTGCCCCATGCTGGCCTTGGCCGCCCTGAGCTCACTAGGTGCCTCGGTTGGTCTTGGTTTTCAGATGAACCAGGAAAATGTGCTGAAGGGATGGAGGAGAAGGAAGAGCTGGGAAAGTTAGCCAGGTGTCAATCAACCAAAACCTGATTCTGGCTCATGATTGTCAACAATAAGCCTCCCCCGGCAGTCGGAGTGCAGTGGGAGCTGTGGAGCCTCCAAGACCGGGTCCAGGCCTCTCTCTCATTGCAGGAGGCCATGGCGTCTTGCCACCTTGCTCTTGGGTAGGTACCATGGAGTGCAGTCAGTTTTGCTTCAGATGTGATTTACATCAAAATTATTATTTAAATGTAACCAGTATTTTTGCATACCAAGCGCCTAGCACAGTGAGGATTCAAAATGACAATATATGACATGGTCTTGTCTCTATAAAAAATCACTGTCTTTTGGTAAAGATAAAAATTATATATTTTAAGCAATTAGAGAACAACATAAGAAAAGATTAAACTATTTGATATGAAATATCCAGGCTATCGATGCTCAGGAGGGCTGCTTTGCCCCAGGAGACACTGGGTGATGTCTGGAGACGCTGGTGGTTGGCACACACGTGGGGTGCTAGAGTCTAAGGAGACTGCTCCAATCCTGCACTCACAGGACAGACAGCCTCCTACACCCTGCATGCGCGGGACAGACAGCCTCCTACACCCTGCATGCACAGGACAGACAGCCTCCTACATGCTGCATGCATAGGACAGACAGCCTCCTACATGCTGCATGCGCGGGACAGACAGCCTCCTACACCCTGCATGCATAGGAAAGACAGCCTCCTACACCCTGCATGCATAGGAAAGACAGCCTCCTACACCCTGCATGCATAGGACAGACAGCCTCCTACACCCTGCATGCATAGGACAGACAGCCTCCTACACCCTGCATGCATAGGAAAGACAGCCTCCTACACCCTGCATGCATAGGAAAGACAGCCTCCTACACCCTGCATGCATAGGACAGACAGCCTCCTACACCCTGCATGCATAGGACAGACAGCCTCCTACACCCTGCATGCATAGGAAAGACAGCCTCCTACACCCTGCATGCATAGGACAGACAGCCTCCTACACCCTGCATGCATAGTAAAGACTTCCTCCTACACCCTGCATGCACAGGACAGACAGCCTCCTACACCCTGCATGCACGGGACAGACAGCCTCCTACACCCTGCATGCACGGGACAGACAGCCTCCTACACCCTGCATGCATAGGACAGACAGCCTCCTACACCCTGCATGCATAGGAAAGACAGCCTCCTACACCCTGCATGCATAGGACAGACAGCCTCCTACACCCTGCATGCACGGGACAGACAGCCTCCTACACCCTGCATGCACGGGACAGACAGCCTCCTACACCCTGCATGCACGGGACAGACAGCCTCCTACACCCTGCATGCATAGGACAGACAGCCTCCAACACCCTGCATGCATAGGACAGACAGCCTCCTATACCCTGCATGCATAGGAAAGACAGCCTCCTACACCCTGCATGCATAGGAAAGACAGCCTCCTACATGCTGCATGCATAGGACAGACAGCCTCCTACACCCTGCATGCGCGGGACAGACAGCCTCCTACATCCAGCAAAGAAGATCCGGCCCTAAGTGTCAGTAGCCAGGTTGCAAAATCCTGGTCCTGACCACAGGTCAGTCTGGGGACTGGAGGTCACTGCGAAGAGCATGGCCTTGGGGTCATAGTCCCTGGACTGGATGTGCCAGTGGAACTTGGACAGGCCAGTGTGGCTGAGCCTGGTGTCCTTTTCTGTAAAAGCGGAGGAGGAGGAGTCATACTCCTGGAAGACCTCCTGTGAGATTAAATGGCACATGACCAGAACCAGTCGTATGAGCTCCCTTCCACCTGCCACCCCCCGCATCTCTTTGCCAGCCTGTCACCTCTGGTCTGAGGGATCTGCAGGGAATTCTTCATTGTGGGACTCGTGCTCGGGGGCCGATTTTCCTTTAGCCCGGTCCACAGACAGGCTCTGAGCCACTGTGAATTGGCAATCCTGTTTCTAACAGTGCCCTGTGGAGGTGGCCTCTGTAGCCCTGTGGGAACCTCCTGCCAGTGGATTTTAGGACATTCCGTCCCAGCGAGCTGTCTTTTGATGGCTCTGTTTTGGTTGCCCCCAATTCTCAAGGATGGCCCTTAGTTAATTACAAGATGTTTACTACCTATGCAAGGATTAGGTGCCACAGGCCCCTCGATGAAGTCCGGAAGGCGTTGGGGAGCACCTAGGGCTTCGATGAGAATATGCGTGGTCCTGGAAAGTCTAGATAGGGCGACTTTATAAGTGATGGTCCGAACTAAGAGACTCCTGAGAGTGAGAAGGAGAGCTTGTTAGTCTAAGTCAGGACAACAGGCAAATGGTAAGAGGGTCACACCATCTTTAGAGATGGCCACCTTGAAGGGCCTCCTCTTGATTGACAAGAAGTGAAGTTCCAGAGGAGCTCAGCTGCACCTGGGAGCCCTTGCTGTAGCTGGCATTTTATTCATGAGGACCTACTATGTGCATATCTCCAAGCAAGGGGCCCATACAACAGATGGTGGTTTGCATAATAACTTCTAACTGAAAAATTGGCGCTAAGATTTCCTCAGGATACGGGAGTTCCATTTAGGCTCTTCCAGTGGGGGTTGTTAAGAGAACAAAGCGGGTCTTGGAGGTGGGGTTGGCCCCGCCCCAGCCCCAGCCCCAGCTGCAGAGTGCTCCCTGCCCCCCAACTTCTTCCACAGCCTCCTCCCAGCTCACTTGTTGCTCTTGGAGGTGGGAGGAAACTGGCCTTCAATTAGTGCGCATTCTTTCAGCCCCGGTTGCCGGTTGCCCTGGTGACAGGGGAGGGGGTTGGGGGGCGGGGAGCAGCTGGGTCCGCAGCCAGCCTCATTGTAGTCAGTGGAAAGGCTGCAGACGTGTGAGGCCTGTGCCTGTGCGCGGAGAGGGGGTGTCACCGGAAAATCGGCTCAGCCCTGCATAGAAAGAATGGCAGCCCTTGGAAGCCGGTCAGGAGACAGTCATCCCATTTTTCTCCAAAGCCAGCTGCCGCTATTCAAGTGCGCAGGGCTGCGTTCACACGGAGAGGGGGCTGGCGGGAGAGGGCAGGAACTCTGACATCCCAGGGCTGCAGGGGCTGCCCTCCCTGCGTGCCCAGAGCCCCAGGCTGTTTGGTTAAGGGAAGTAGCTGTTCTTGGTATCTTTGTAGCAAAGGTGCCTGGGCCAGTCGGATGCAAGGAGCCCAGCAGCTCAGGAAATCCCCTGGAATCACACCAAGAAACTCAGTATCTTCCGTCCATGAACCCCACCCTCCTCACATCATTTCCGAGGCACTTGTGGCCGTCCTCTGCCTTTCATCTCAGGCCAACCGGAGCCTCTTAATACTTCACACCTGCTCACTCTCTGGGGGCCGGGGCTTGCCTCACTGTCGCACTTTTGGAAGACTGAGTGCTTGCAGTTGGTGTTTGTTGGGTCCAAGCCCCTCTGCCAGGGACTGGATCTCCTGGGACGACGGGTATTCCACGGAGAAGCCATGAGAAGTTGTAGGTATATGAGAGTCTTTATCGGAGCCCAAGTAGCCATTGCTAACAAGGAGCAACTAGGCAAAACAGTTCTTCGAAGTAAAGTCCCATACAGTAGCCGTACACCAGCTAAGTAACAAGGCATCTTTCCCACACTGCAGCAGCCTGGTGGTCAGTAACATACTATAATACCAACGCAGACAAAAGAGGCTTTTTTCCAAAATACTGACCTCACTATTTTGGGTTATAGAAGGGCACGTTTGCACAGTGTCCATAGTCAGATTACTGTGGCCTTACTGTTCCCCTTCGTATAGTACAGCCGTGGGCAAACTACACCCCGCGGGCCGGATCCACCCGTTTGAAATGAATAAAACTAAAAAAAAAAAAAAAGACCGTATCCTTTTATGTAATGATGTTTACTTTGAATTTATATTAGTTCACACAAACACTCCATCCATGCTTTTGTTCCGGCCCTCCGGTCCAGTTTAAGAACCCATTGTGGCCCTCGAGTCAAAAAGTTTGCCCACCCCTGGTATAGTATCTTAGCCTTCAACATTCTGATTAAGATTCCCACACTCAGAGTGGCCTTGCACAACTGGTGTGCTCTGTATTATCATTGTTTGTTTATAGCAGCATGGTGAATGCCCTTTCATTAGATCATAGGGTCACGACTACTCAGTAATCATTTTCTGGCTGCAACTGTAAAAGGTGCTAAAATTTTTAACCACCTCTAACATTTTCTACATCCAAAAATTACACTTTAATTATTTAACTGGGCAATGATGCCACAAACACATTTGAGGGTCTCTCACTGCAAATACCAGGAGATGAGGAAGCAGTTAAATTTAAGAACAAGCAAATCTGGAGAGGGAGTGAGGTATTGGCAAATGAAATAAAATAAAATAAAAAATAAATACCGGAATGGGCAAGTAGATCTAGTTTCTACTCTTGGTTTGATCGTTAGTCAGCTGTGTGACTTTGGTAAAATTTGTAACTTCTCTGAGCCTCAGGTTCCTAAAAACATGGGTGGGTTACAGATTAGATGACCTCCAAGATCTTTCCTAGTTGTCAAATCTGACTTCTGTGTGAATAGAAGTCAGTGATTTGGACCAACCTTATAATCACTGCCAAAAAGCCCAAAGCGTTTATGAACAGTTAATTGCAGATGGCCTAATACTAGTCATTATTAGTATTGGAGAGAATCCAGTGTCAGCATTATTCAATATAGTTTAAAGTGAACTAACATGTAAAGGACATAAAAAGAAAGAGTTCACATATGAAAGGCTTGCATACGTAGTCTATAAATACATATAAAGAGAGGGAGGCTAGCTCCGCATTCGTGACGGGTAATCATAAACGCACTGAATGCACGGTTGCCGGGGGAATACAGAATAAAAGCAGGGATGTGTGTGCCCTGGGGAAATTTCCTATCTATTTGGGATTCCAAATAGCCATAGAAACAAGTTTACACTTCAAAGGGCCAGAGAAAGGCATCTTCTCTCCTCAAAGACTTGAAAAGAAACCTTTGAGGGGGTTAGGAGCTGAGAGCAGGGTGGGTCTTGTGCATCCCTGAACACTGACCCTGGGGTCTGAGGAAGGCCAGCTGTGGGAGGAAAGCCACCTGTGCGATAGGCAGAGGGAGAAGAGGGAACCTCGGGCAGGGGAAGAAAGCGCCAGCGGCCATTTGTGTAGTCCGTTGCAAAGCCCAGGAGGACTCCACGTGAATAAGCGCAGGGGGAGAATGGAGGTGACCACGCTGTCCGCAGCGGCAGCCTCACCAGGACAAAGGAAACGGTTAACCTTTGCTCTCTGAAGGCTTGGACTCGTAATCAGGGCTTGGATTTAAGTTTCAAGAGTAGAGACAAAAACACTCTTTTTGGCTGTTTGTAAGCACACTGTATCTCTGTGATGGCCGCCTTACACACACCCCAGCCTGGGGGTTACAACCTGTGGGGTGCGAGGTGGGGCAGGCCTTCAGTCCCCTCGATGGTAAGATGACCTTTTGGGATGTTTCGGTGCCTTGAGGAGGCTCCTACCATTGAGCCCCGAGTCCAGGGTGCTCCCCATTCTCCAGCACATGGACCAGGGCTCGGTGAATGAATGCTCCCTTCCTGCGCTGATGAACAGCCGGTTTCCTTCTGGGATGGACAAGGGCACCTTGTGAGCAGCCAGTCAGAAGCCAGCATACCCTCAGAGGGGATTTGCTACTGGAAACACTTCACGGTCCAGAGGGTGAGGTGCCTCCTCTTGCGGGGCTGCTGGGGACGTCAGGCACAGAACACAGTCCCTGCCTGGAGGGTTTCGTCCTCAGTGCGGTGCTCCTTGCAGCCTGAGACCAGCTCTGAGGCAGGGTGCCTGGGTCCTCCGAGCCTGGCGCAGCCACCTTCTCAGCGCAGCTTCCTTACGGGCTGTGGGAATCCACGTTGGAGGCAGGGAGGCGGTGTGGGACGAGGACTCACACAAACAAGGGCAGTGAGAAGTGACGCGCTGTTATCTTCGGGAAGAAGGGAGTAAGTGCGTGGAAGGGCCTGGCCTACCGTGAGAGGAGCGCTCGCGTCTCGGGCATGTCACAGGACAGGGTTTGTTGTGACTATCATGCCATGTCTCTGGGGGAAGGTCCCAGGACCAGGTGGAACCCGAAGTTAAAATGCAAGGAAGGCTGGTGAAACCATTGCACGCGGCCGGAGGACGGTCCCTGACCTCGGGTAAGTCCTGTGACGCTGACGCAGATCCCAACACCGAGTTCTTATACTTACACCGTTGCACAGGCTGCAGGCGAGCCCGAGAGCCTCGAGAGTGTAGGGATCGCGTCTGGTCCCCTCTGTCTCCACCTGGCTCCACATACATTTCTTGATGAATGAATTGGAGACACTCAGGAGTAATGGGTCCGAGGAATAGTACAAAGCGCTCAGGGGGAATTTGAAGGCGTGTGTGGCAAACAGCGGCTGCCGTGGGGACGGTGTGGGATGATACGTCAGTTGTATTATCCACTGTGCACGTTGCTGCCATGATCATTCAGGCCCAGGTGTGTGAGTGTTGTGGGCTGCGACATGTGTGATGCTTTGGTATGAAACGGTGCTCATGTTGGTGCTGGTGCTAATGATTCGTGTGCCTGAGCTGTTGGGGTGACTCCTGTGGAAATGTCTTTAAGGTGATGGTTTCTGCCAAGTTCGGGGAAACCAAGCTGAACGAACACCATTTTCTATAATAGCTTGAACGATGTTTGAAAAGAGAAAACGGGGCCCTCTGTTTGCAATGTCGTCTCTCCATCCTTTTCTCAGACATTCAGGGCGAGTAACTGCCGCTCTGACACCGACCCCTGGAGGATGAGCGAGATCCCGGCTGGGAAAGGCCTCGGAAAGCAGGGCCTTTGCTGCCTTGTGTGGACTCCCGGTCAGGCCTTCATTGGACGGGATGGGTTAGACCAGGAAGGGAAGATACCGCATGTCCAGCTGCCAAAGGCAGTTCTCAGGAATCGCTAGGCAAGAAGATGGAAGCAAAATGCTTTTCAGAAATACAGGATCCCAGTGTACACCCCCCTTTCAAAGTGCCTTTAATCCAATAAAATAAGTCACGGTGTGCGAGCCAGTGACGTGCATGGTCTCACTGCTGACATGGTGGGTGGCACTGTCCGCTGTCCCGACTCCGGCTGTCCTCAGGCGAAAGCCCTGTCATGTTCCCCCCTGGACTGCGAGAGGGTACCACCCGGCCACGGGGCCACCACACCGGGCACGTGGGAAGCTGTCCCGGCCTCAGGAGCATCAGCTCTGGGCTGTGGCTTCGGGAGAATGAGAAGCGGGACGCCTGTCCTTCTGTCCGAGTGACAAGCTTTGTGAAGCCCTGTCCGCATTTCTGACCCACCTCTCCCAGGAGGCACTGGCCTTGCACAGTCAGGAGAGCCAAGAACAGCAAAGTGAGCCAAGATCCCTTCCGCCTGCCGAACGCCGAGCCCCCAGGACACGTCCTCCCCGCGGCTGGGCGCGCCTTTTCCTTGACCTCTGTCGGGGCTGCTCTTCGGTGGGGCGGCTTGAGGAAGGAGGGGCCAGTGCCCCGCCATGGCCTTTCGCCTCAAAATGTAAACCACATGTGAGTGACTTCCCTCGACTCCACCTCTGGAAACTTGAACAGGAAGGGCTGGCTGTTTTCTGAGTGAACCAAGTTCATGGGCATGAAACAGACCCCACAGTCGAGGTGATACGGGGCCTGGGAAGTGCTCACACTTTGGCGGCATTGGTATAAGTAAAAATAGCCATTAATTTCAGTCTTTTTACTCGTTTTACATTTTTTAACTGATGGATTTTAGAGAGGAAGAGAGAAACATTGATTTGTTGGTCCACTTATTTATGCGTTCATTGGTTGCTTCTTGTATGTGTCCTGACTGGGGATCGAGCCCGCATCCTTGGTATATCAGGATGATATTCTAATCAGCTGCGCTGCCCGGCCAGGGCCTCTTTTTGCTCTTTTAACATGATTACTAGAAACCCTACAGTGACCGCTGCTCACATTATATTTGTACTGGAAGAGCTGTTCTAGGTGCATTGTCACACACATAAATGAAGCAGCATTCAGGTACCAGGGTGACCCTTTGCCATCCCATGCCTGGCAGGAGGCGGCTTGCGAGCTGTTTCCCAGCGCACCTCAGTGATGAGCGAGACCCCAGTGTGGCTGGGCATCTGGTGCGGGGAGGTCCCAGCTGGGCCTTTCCACCGACTGTGATATGAGAACGTGGTGCAAGCGCTTGGCACCTCATCCTATAAAAGAGGCGAGTTTATAACAGGACTGGCCTCCTTCCCCACATCTCCCAGTGGCTCCCCTCCTGCACAGCTCCTTGCCAGCGAGCCGCGAGGGGCACCTGTTTGTTCCGACACCAGCCCTTACGCTTCTCTGCCTCGTCACGCGGAAGGCAGCTGGGTCCACGCCACGCCAGCTGTGGGTGCCATATGGGAAAGCCGTACCGTACAGAGCATTTCCGAAGCCAGAGGAGAGGAGCGTGTACCCGATCTAGCTTATCTCTTCTTTGCCTTTGAAATTTTAGTCTTTGAACTATCTCCAGGCTATAATTAGAATTATATACCGAGATCATTCCGAGTTAAAACTAAATATGCACTTTGTTTTTGATGGGTGTAGGGATGCGTGTGGATATTTGGAAATGCAGGCTGACCGTCTGGATACGGACGGGGTGGACTTTTCCAATAAAAGGTGCGAGAAGGACGCATAAGTGAGTGGAGATGGTGCGTGTCTGTCTGCTGGGTCAGGCCCTTGGTGGGTGAGGCAGGCGTTCCCTCCTCCTGTAGGTGGTTGGAGGGGAAGTCCTGCTTCTGCTTCCACCTGATGTAGGTGCAGAGTTCACTTACGTAGCTGCCAGAGGCCGACAGGGAAGGTCATTCTCTTGTCCAAGCCCCACCGCTGCATGTGCCTCGCGTACCACCAAGAGCCTGGGCCAGGCCCCGTGCGGGTGGCGCCACCACAGCCAGGCCCAGCTGTTTCCCTGGGAGTAACCTCTTTCCTTCTCTTCCCTCCTACCTCTTCTAGGCAGGACAGGGCTGCTTGCTGACCTCTTGCCCAGCTTCGCTGTGGAGATTATGCCAGGTATTCAGTCATTTAACTCTTTGTTTGCTTAATTTGCTGTCATTCCATCTGTCTGGTGTCTGCATTAGTCACTAATTGCTCCTTTAATGTATTTGCACATTTGTCTATATATGTCTGTGGTCTTTTCCAGGATGAACTAAGCCCATTGGGAGAGCCTTTAAATTGTATTTCTGTTACTAGTCCCTAAAAAAGTAATGATAATTAAAAATGGCTGAGATGGGTACCCAGTCCTGACCACACATGCCAGGCATGCGGGCTCCCTGGCCACCTCATGCCCAGTGTCTCAGCTGCACCCAAATAGCACTAAGTATCCTGAACAGAGTCGTTACTTGTCTGCGTTCCTTATGCCCTAAGTTATATGTGTACCCGGTCATTATGTGCAACCGTGTTACTCTGAATTTCCCTTTGTACTTTATCAGAACTTTTTCTTCAAACTTAATGAAAGCTATGCACCCCTCCTCCCTTGAAGAACACGCATCTACATACCTACTCTGCTTTGTATACAACTTCAGGGCCCCTAAGTCCTAGCGGGGGCTGTGGACTCTCTCAAGGACACCTGTCCCGAATGCACACCTCTGTCTCTCCATGTAGCTTAAGTTGAACGCAGCAGCATAGACAAGCCGCCGTCAGGTTGGTGCCGCCTGGAAGAGGCATGGACAGAACAGGGATGGACCAGGGGGTGGCACATCCAGAATCGGGGTAGGAAAGGGTTCCTTCTTGCCTTGGAGGTTTCTCCCCAAGTTTCAGAGCTGCCTAGAGTTAGCAGCAGCAGTGAGATACAGAATAGTCATGGCCATAGGTTTTGATTTGATTCAAGGCTTCAGAAACACCCAGAGCAGTGGTCGGCAAACTCATTGGTCAGCAGAGCCAAATATCAACAGGACAACGATTGAAATTTCTTCTGAGAGCCAAATTTTTTAAACTTAAACTATATGGGTAGGTACATTGTTATTAACTTAATTAGGGTCCTCCTAAGGCTTAGGAAGAGCCTCACTCAAGGGGCCAAAGAGCCACAGTTTGCTGACCACTGAGTCCCAGATCTTCCCAGTAGCTCTTCCCTCATTCTTCTTCCGTGAATTCCCTGGCCCTTTCCCAATAGCTGGCGGTGCCAGGACAGACATTCTTCTTCATGTTCATCCCAAGGTCACACAGGGCTGCCGCTTCGTGATCCCCCTTATCCAGAACTGTCAGTTTGTACGTCAAAGGAACAATGTTACACTGCACCGCTTCTTCAAATGAGAGATGATACCCCCAAGAAAGAGTTACTGTCTTTTTCATCTCCGCCCCTGGGTACCCGAATGCCCCTCCCTTTTGGCTGCAAGAATCCTTTCTCGGATAACAGTGTTTCTTCAAGGGCACCCGCAGTCTCTTCTCCTTGACTGCCTGACCCGCCTGTGGCCACCTCGCCACACACCTCACCAAAGCCTCAGGGTTCACACTGTCTCGGGGTACGTGGTCTGTTATTTCCAAGGCCCAGGCCTAGCCCTCAGCCATCTAGCGCCTCAGCAGAAAGGCTCTCCGGACCACAGGAGTGACGCGGTCTCCCGTTCTTGTCTGCAGAGCGGCCTGGCCGCTTTGAACGTGTTTCAGGGGGATGAGGGCAGGGACAGTCAGGAAGCAGGAGTTGTTTTCTCTCTGAGGAAATCTGTCTAAACAAAGATCAATAGCTTTGCCGTGATCACAAACTTTCGTAACAAAAACGTCACATTTTCAAGCTCTAACTGAATGGCCACTTAACCGAAGGAGTATTTAATACCCACAATTTAAGAAAATAACGCGTAAAGTCCATTGTAAAGGGATTTTTGGTAGATGATTTTCAATCAAAATTGCTTTAGTCTTTTAGCTTTTAAGGGAAACTGAGGCTCACTCTGGCCTCCCACGCCTCCAGTGGGAGTTGGGCCCTCCAGCCTGTCGGCAGCCGGGGGCAGGGCGGCGTCTTCTCTCTGGGATCCGCTCTCCTGTCTTCGGTCATGGTTCGCTGGGCAGGTATTAGCCCCGATGCTGAGTTCAGGAAAGGCATCCCGGGACGATGGGCAGGGGAACGGATGGAGACATAAGGACACGGACCACCTAAATACGTTCTGGTTTGCACCAGGTAGACATGGAGAAGTTTCTCAGGGCTTACATTTCCAGCGACAAGATCAACGACTCCCCAGGATACGTACTCACAGAACCCACGTTCTAGCTCAGCAGACCCGTCCCCTCCCCAGCCACCAGTCTATGTTCCTGTCCCACACCAGTCCTGCCACTGCAGTCAACATGGTAAACCCGTTCCCCGGGCGGGCCCTGAGCCCAGCGTGGCTTGTGCTCACAGGACCTGGTGACCATCCTTTTCACGCCCCAGCCCTGGGAGGTCTGCACGTCTCACTCTCCCAGTGCCTCCCGAGTTTGGGGGTTCTGTGCCCTCTGTCCCAGGCCCCCCGTCTGCCTCTTCGTGGGGAGGCGCCATCCTGACGCGGGTTTCTCTGTGCCTCCTTCCAGAGTGGGTGTTTGTGGGGCTGGTGATCCTGGGCGTCTTCCTCTTCTTCGTCCTGGTGGGCATCTGCTGGTGCCAGTGCTGCCCGCACAGCTGCTGCTGCTACATCCGCTGCCCCTGCTGCCCGGAGTCCTGCTGCTGCCCTCAGGCCTGTGAGTAAAGGGCCATGGGGGGGGGGGGAGGGCAGCCCCCGAGGATCCGTGACCCACTGGGCGGCTGTGTGCCTGACTTCCTTCTCCACCTCCTTTCCTTCCGCCCAAAGTGTCGCTCATCCCATGCTCCCTCCCCGCGGGAGCCCCGCTTCCAGAGCCGACACCCTTGTGTGCCATCTCACGTCCACTCACCTCTCCGTCCTTGTCCACACCCGTCAGCAGCATGTGCCGTCTCGTTGAGACTTGGCTGCAGGAAGGGCAGGTGCAGGAGGCTGAGGCTGTGGGAGAGGCGCCTGCCCTCTCCCGGGGCGTTCAGACTCGAGGAACCTTCTCTGGTCACGCCTCCCACAGCAGAGAGCCCCCTCTTGACGAGCAGTGTGTGCAGGCCACAGTCCTGGGTACCATCCAGCCACTGGCGGGTTTTATGTGCTCCCATGACCAAAGGGCCCACAGAAGAACGAGTCCTCCTTTGGGGATTCCCAGGGTGCCAGGCCCAGGTAGGATCACGTTTGGAACCCCTGCTGTCAACCAGACACAGCTCGCAGGAGAGAGACACGTGGTAGGTTAGTGCTCTCGGGAAGAACGCACTTCCGGGAGGGTCAGGTTATCTGCCCTGCTTTTGGGCTCACACGCAGCCCCTTGCTCGCTTTGCCGCTCGAAGAGGTTCCGGCTCCCCTGGAAGCTGCCCTGGGCAGCCCCGGGGCTGGGCCGCCTACATACAGTGTGGCTAAAAGTGGGCCGCTGCTGTCACGGAGCTGCTGGGACGGCTCCCACTGCCGTTAGTGACTCAGTTGCCAGGTGCCAAACACTGTAGTTCCTGATGTCGTCTGCTGACGGAGCCGGAGGAGTCCAAGGCGGTGCGGGGAGTGCTTCCAATTACATGACTCAGGCCTAGGAGAACACACACACAGGCGCGCAAGGCGCATGCACACACATACATGCACACCTAGGCACATGCACAAATAGACACACACATACACGTGCACGTGTTAACACGTGTACACACACAGGCACACATAACACACATGTACACACATGCACTGGGACACAGCATGCACCTGCACACATAGGCACACACATGTGCATGCACGCACAAATAGGCACACATCCAGGAGGTCCCTAAAGTGCACCCTCAGGGACGTGAGGTGTGAGGGTTGTGAGGGTGGGGCCGTATAATCTCTTGCTCTTCATCTCCCTCCACAGTGTATGAAGCAGGGAAAGCAGCCAAGGCCGGGTACCCTCCCACTGTGTCCTGTGTCCCCGGCCCCTACTCCATCCCCCCTGTCCCCCTGGGAGGAGCCCCCTCATCGGGCATGCTGATGGACAAGCCGCATCCACCTCCCCTGGCTCCGAGCGACTCCACCGGAGGAAGCCGCAGTGGTAAATGAGGTTCCATTCTGCCCGCCCGCGCTCCTCCTCTGCTTCCAGGCCGGGGATCAGCTCGGGGACGCTTCTTTGGGAACTGGTTATCTCCATCCCAGAAGTTAGCCAATAGTTTCCTCCTCCCTCCCTGGTGCTCGGGACTAGCCGGTCCTGTGCGGAGCGCCAAGCCGTGGGGGGCATGGTTGTGTCCGGCAGTCTGCTCCAGCCCGAGGAAAGACGCTTCATCAAGGCATTGGGTGCTAAAGAGTGTGGGACGGGGGACTGTGGGAGAGAGCTGGCTGCCAAGTCTTCCGGGGAGAGGTGAGGTCTGAGCTGAGCCTGCAGGAATGAGAGGATTGGGAGAGCAGAGTTGGGGGTCATTGGGCACCCCAGGAGGCAGCAGGGTGGAAGCCCGAGCAGGGAGAACACACTGGGTGTGTTTGCTGGTGTCCAGCTCACCCGTCTGACTCCCAGAATCGGTGCTGTAGCGGGAGTCACGGCAGCAGAGTCCTGAGCGGAGAGGTGACATGCTGACCGGGCACGTGGTTCATGGGGATAGTCGGACCTCGAGCTGAGATGCAGCTGAAGTCATTCAGGGAAACGTGAGCACCGGGTGGAGATTGTGAGCTGAAATGAACGGGCACTCAGACAGGTGCTTGGAGAGGAGCCCATCGGGCAGGAAGTGGAGGTAACGGTGCGCGTCACAGCCCGCAGGGAGCTAGCTCATTGGTCCGGGGCCTGTTTAGATGAGATTGGCCTCACCGAGGGAGGATGAGTCATGGTTATGGGCCGGGCGGAGGGGGAGGGGGGGCGCGTTAAGGTGTTGCTCTCCTGGAGGCTTGACCAGGGTCATGGAGGAGGAAGGTTGAAACTGTGTGTAGGAGACTTAGGAGGTGATTTGTAAATCCCGGGGTGGGTGAGCCACTGGGGTGCGGAAAACGGGCATTTGCGCTCTGGAGGCATCTGGACAGGAACCAGGGCCTCGCCTAGCAGTGAGCTGTCGGTACCGACCGTGGACAGAGCAGACGTCCTCAGTGAGTAATTGGTGTTTGTGTTTTTCTCTCCCTGGAACTATTCACGGAATCCTGTCGCCTGAGACCGGAAATGAGTCACAGGCAGGGAAGTGAAGTTAATGATCAAGGACACGGGGATTAGAGCGGTGAAGGCAGCCACTGCCCAGCGGGTGGAGCCAAGAGCCACCCAGGGAGCTTGCCTCAGACTCTGCTGGCTGCTTCCCTTTCCTCCAGTTTCCCTCCTTCCTGCCTTCCCACCAGAAACCCCCCCCCCCCCACTTTTAAATCAGTGAGTCTCATAATAAAACGACTCAGGTTCCTAGAATGGCAAGGGCTTCCTCTCGCCTGTTTCCAACCTTCCCCGGCCCCTGCTTGTGGCAGTTCCGTCGTTTCGGCCTGGCTGCCGTGCTACCAACTGTAGTTAGAAATGGCTGGGCACGAGGAAAATGTCTGCTTTCACATGGTGAGAAGCCCCTGGGGAAGGTGGCCTGGGTGGGCTGGTGGAACAGCTCATGCATCACGCACAGAAGGGCTGTTCTTTCCACTTGCTCTGTCCTCCCGGGCGCTCCCTGGTTCTCCCACGATGGCCGCCATCTTCTGGGAACTGCATTCTGAGGCAGGAAGCAGACATGCTTCCTCCCTGCGCTGCTTTGTCCTGAGTGACGGGCCTTTGCCTGAAGCCCCTCCTCCCGCCGAATTCTGCAGTCCTAGTGGCAAGCACTGTGCCCCAGGCCCCTTCCGAAACCTGATTGGCTTGGACTGGTCAAGATTCATCTCTTGCCCTAGCTGGCTTGGCTCAGTGGATAGAGCGTCAGCCTGTGGACTGAAGGGTCCTGGGTTCAATTCCAGTCAAGGGCACATGCCTGGGTTGCGGGATCGATCCCCAGTGTGGGGTGTGCAGGAGGCAGCCAGTTGACGATTCTGTCTTATCATTGATGTTTCCATCTCCTCTCTCTCTTCCTCTCTGAAATCAATATATACATATATCTTAGACCAAAGCACTTACTGACCTTGGAAATGAACACAGCCAGGGCTCTGTGATGGGAAAGGGGATGTCACACCAGCCTGGCTGTGTGGGCGTCCCCGCTGGGCACATTTCTGTCCTCCTGGTCCCAAGACCAGAATTACTGATGACGCCAATGTTCCGTGTAGATTATTCTCTAAAGCATGTTAGACGTGTTAAGAGATGCTGTTTTAGAAAGATGTAAATTTAGCCTGTTTTATATTTACATGCCACCTCCATTTTGGGGTAGTCACCTAGCAACTGTAACTTCCAGATTCTGTTTGTACACAGTACTCTTGCACACTGGGTGGTTGCAAAGGCAGCTCTGAGGAGCCGTGTATGGAATAGCCTGTTGGTTACCGCGTGGGAGAGATGGGAGAGGCACCGATTCCTTCTCCGACCTTCATGGCGGCTGGTGGGGACCTCCTTCAAGGAAAGACAGCTGCCTCCTCCTCCCCGGCCTGGACCCACCCCTTCAGCTCTGTGTTCTCTTCAGTGAACACCCACACTGCCCGTTCTGCCTCACATCTCCAGCCTGCCTTCTCCAGGGGCTCCTCCTATCAGCCTTGGAAACCGTCCGTCACGTACACCACCACCTGCCGCACCCCTGCAGCCCTCTGAGGCCACGTCCCCATCCCTTGTTGCCTCTTCACTGCCAGACTCCTTGGGAGAGTTTCGAACATTTCATGTCTACACGTCCCCTGCTCTCGTCAACTCCGCAAACTTCATCTTGCTCTTGCCGTCACTCCAGAAGCCAGCCCGCCAGGTGGCCTCTTGCTAAGGCTAGTGGGTCCTCCTCCACCCTGGCTCCCCTGAGCCATCAGGGGTCCCGCCACCCTCACCCACTCTTTGCCTTCCCCCTCGTGGTGTTCTGTGACATTTCCAACCTGCCGGCTGTCCCTCTGGGTGCTCCTGTCTCTCCCCCTCCCCCTCCCCCCCACCCCGGAAATCGACTCACTCCCAGGCTGTCGCCATGGTCTGTACGCCGATGCCTCCGACCTCTCCTCTGATCCCCAGTCCCCGGGTCCCACTGCCTTCCTCACGTCTCCACTGGGTGCCTGCAGGCTTTTCAATCTCAGCCTCTGGGAAACGGGATTAATCTGCGGTTTGTCTACTTCAACTCGTCTGTTTCTCATTTCAGTGGCTGCATTGTCCACCTACTGGCCAAAAGCTGGGACTTCACCCTCCTCTTGTCCTCGCCCTCACTTCCCGCATCCAGTTGGCCAGCAAGTCCTTCAGACTGTAGCTCAGAATAACCTCGAGCCAGTTTATTGTCCTCCATCTCCATCCCAGCCCCGGTCCCTCATCTCCATCCCAGCCCCGGTCCCTCCATCTCCATCCCAGCCCCGGTCGCTCCATCTCCATCCCAGCCCCGGTCCCTCCATCTCCATCCCAGCCCCGGTCCCTCATCTCCATCCCAGCCCCGGTCCCTCCATCTCCATCCCAGCCCCGGTCCCTCCATCTCCATCCCAGCCCCGGTCCCTCCATCTCCATCCCAGCCCCGGTCCTTCCATCTCCATCCCAGCCCCGGTCCCTCCATCTCCATCCCAGCCCCGGTCCCTCCATCTCCATCCCAGCCCCGGTCCCTCATCTCCATCCCAGCCCCGGTCCCTCCATCTCCATCCCAGCCCCGGTCCCTCCATCTCCATCCCAGCCCCGGTCCCTCCATCTCCATCCCAGCCCCGGTCCCTCATCTCCATCCCAGCCCCGGTCCCTCCATCTCCATCCCAGCCCCGGTCCCTCATCTCCATCCCAGCCCCGGTCCCTCCATCTCCATCCCAGCCCCGGTCCCTCATCTCCACCCCAGCCCCGGTCCCTCCATCTCCATCTCCATCCCAGCTGCCACCACCTCCCACCTGCTCTTTCTGCATCCACTTTTCCCTCACTGTAATCCACTTCCTTGTTACATCTACCTGCCTCTCCTCACCCTTCTAGCAAAAGAATTGAGTAGGCAGGTAGGGTTTAGAAATGTCATTTCCAAAACTAATGAGGATGTGTCTCTTTGCCCGCTGTATGCACACAGGGAACACACACATTTCCAGCGCCGCCTCCCCCACAGCTGCTGCTGTCATCTGGGGGTGGGATCTGGCAGCTGCTCCATCATCCCCAGAGCCTCACTTAGCTCAGGAAGCTGGAACTCCGAGAGCAAGGCCTCAGCCATGGGCCTGCCTTAGGGATGGGCGTTATTTGCAAGTTTTTAAGCATCATTTGGCTGTAAAGGGGAAATTAACTGAAAAGTAGTTGCGCCTCAATGGGGACAAAAGTATTAGCTCAAATCCTTTAACAATTTTTCAAAAGTATTAGCTCAAAATTACAGTGGCATGAAAATGAACATCCTAATATTCCCTCTCCAGTAAAAGCAGAGCTGGCAAGGCTGATAAAGTAGAGAAGCTGATGTGGAAGCCACACCAACCAAAGGACCTGAACCAGACGGAACCCGAAGAGGGAGAAACCATCCACCTCCCCTGAAACATCACTGGGGAGCACACTCATTTTCCAAAAAGTGTTGGACTTTGGCCACCGGCCTGGGACATTTCTTATTAAAATAGCGCCTCCCATCACAGTTCTCTGGTCTTCAGACTCAGTACAGACAGAAACCAACCAGACACCAATCTATTTATTCTTCAAATCAATAACATTTAATAAATGTTCATAAATTGCCCCTCAAGGAATGTATGGTCTAGGGCCGTGGTCGGCAAACCGCGGCTCTCGAGCCACATGGGGCTCTTCGGCCCCTTGAGTGTGGCTCTTCCACAAAATGCCGACTTCTGCGCATGGGCCACGAAGTTTCAATCGCACTGTATGTGGGCGCCCACACATGGTATTTTGTGGAAGAGCCACACTCAAGGGGCCAAAGAGCCGCATGTGGCTCGCGAGCCGCAGTTTGCCGACCACTGGTCTAGGGGGGTGGTTGCGGGGGGCTAGCAAATGGGAACAGAATGAGTGCAAACTGCAAAGCAGTGTCTGATAAGGCCGTTCCCTCTGGCCCGCCCAGAGAAACCGGCCTCATCGAGTGTGTGTGGGGGCGGGGGGGAGGGCGGGGTCAGGAAAGGCCTGGTTTTGTGCTCCTGAGCCCCGGGGGACACGGCCTGCTCCTCGCAGCACGAGAGAAAAGCCACAGTGTGCCACGCCATGGCACTGAGCTGACGGTGAAAAACCTTTTCAGGGGAGAATTGCCTAGCGTTTTAGCTCCTGGAACCAATGGATGATGCCTCAGGATCAATAGTTTGCCTCTGTCCTTTGTGACAGTGAGAGGGTTCGATTTCTGGGGTCATGGACCTGCAGGCAAGCACGCCCGGTAAGCGTGTTTGTTGTGTGACACGGAACATGCAGCTCCAGGCCACGTGGCACTCCGCCCAGGTTTCCAGTGGTTGTCAGGGGCCGGCCTCGCCGCCAGGGGGCAGTACCTGGGCATGTTCCCAGAGCACAGCCCAGCTCAGTCTTCAGGGCTGGAAGTTTACAGGCGGCGCCTCACATACTCAGACACCCAGACGAAGCCACAGCCAAGGCAGGGCAGCCCCTTCCCTACGCCTGCAAACACCTAGTTTTCTTACCGAGGGAATCATCATCAACAATAATAACAATAAAGCAAAACCTACATAAGCCTTCTGCTCCCTCCAGCTACCATTGGGGCCGTCTTCCTGTCAATTCTCCAACACACCAGCTGCGTGGCCTCTCCTGCTAAGACCGTTTCTATTCCTGATTTCCTTTTCACTCGCTCGCTCACTCACTCACTCACACGTTCAGGATGTCTGCCATGTGCCGGCGCTATGCTAGGCGCTGGGGTGAGAGAAACAGAACCGGTCCTGTCTGCCCTCGGGGGGGTGACAGTCTAGGGAGGACAAGCACTGAAAATACTCCTTTTCAGGAGACCAGGACCCTGCCACGCCCTGCTGGCAGCAGCTGCTCACACGCCCGCAGTCAGTGCCTGTTCTGTGTACAGCAAGGTCCTGTGTGTTTTTACACAAAATGACAAGGACTCCTGTCCCTCTAGTGACGAGAATCAATACCTTTGAGAGGTGGCGATATTTGAGCTGCCCCTAATAATTACAGAGAACTCGGTGGTTCCGTGGCTTTGGTCTGTGTTGTCTTCTCTTCTTTATGAGGTTATTTACAGGGTGGGAAGTATGAGATTGCCTTTTTTTTTTTTTTTTAGGTAATCCTCACCCGAGGATATTTTCCCATTGATTTTTAGGGAGAATAGAAGAGAGAGGGAAAGACAGAGAAAAACACATCAATTGGTTGCCTCCTGCACAAGCCCTGATCAGGGCCTGGGCCAGGGAGGCACCTGCAACCAAGGTATGTGCCCTTGAATGGAATCGAACCTGGGACCCTTTGGTCTGCAGGCCGACGCTCTATCCACTGAGCCAAACCGGCTGGGGCTGAGTTGCCTTTGACAGACATGAGAACAGAGAGGGACCATTTATTTGGGGTTCTATAAACCAGTGCATGTCCACAGGGTGCCCAGTCCCCACCCCCAGCCCTGTATTCACCCATCAGACGAACTGCCTCAGAACAGACAGAGCAGCTCGTGGGATGATTGCGTTTTAATTGAACTGTCTGTACTACTCTGCAAACGCCTCTGAGAGGTGGGAGACCATGGGGCTTGATACATAAAACCATTTATTCTAATAATTGCTTCTGCGAAAGGATTATGGATCTGACCTCCGGGAGGAGTCACTAAACAGTGCGTGGGGAGATTTTCTTAAAGTAACGCCACAATCTGATGGCCGTGGACTGCCTGGCTTGCCAGGGGGTGTGTGAGCACCGTGTCCGCCCACGTGCCAGGCTGTGGTCCGGGTGCTGGGGAACAGCCTATTACAGTCTCCCATGTGCATGGCTGTGGGGACTTTGTCCATGTAACATGACCAGAGATCCAGAGGCATGTGGCTTCTGTGTGGCGTCTGCCTCGCTGTGGGAGCAGGATGTTGGCGCTGGGTCCCCTGCTTCCACCTCAGGGTACAGTCCTGCTGGGCGGAGATAGGACCACGCCTCAGAGCACAGCGTCCTGGCCGCCTAAGGCCTTCCTGCCCTGGGCCCCTCTTCCTCATCCTCATCTCTCCTTCCTACCAGGACCCTCGACTCCAAGACAGGCAAGATGGCCAGGGCGGTGGGAGTGCAGGTCCCAGCCCTGGAGCTGCCAGTGATTCCGGGGCAAAGTTAGGAAACTCCTTGGAGCCAAAGTTTTCTCAACCACAAACTGTGGCTAAGAACAGCACCTTCCTTGGGCGGCGCGAGGGCCAGTGGCCAAGCACTTAGCGAGCACCCAGCACATGCTGTCTGTTCCCATCATTGTCTGTTCGCATCCGTCTGTTCGCATCCCATGCACTCCCTGCTCTCCTTTCCTCTCTCATCTGTGACGATTAGACCTCCCGTTGGGGCTGGTATTGGACTAGATTGATACTTAGGGGGCGTGGAGCTCAAACAGCTTTTGTCCCTGACAATGTGAGTGACAGGAATGTAGGAGGTGGGATTATGTCTGATGCTTTAATTTCGTTGGTTATTAAGCCCTGAAAATAACACCTGCTTGTAACATACAGCAAGCAGCAGGTTGGATTACTCGTGTCTAAAATATGGCATTCCTTTTTCCAAAAGGAAAATGCGAAAGGAAGACAATGAAATCATAACGATAATCACGTATTTACATCTTATTTTGTGCTAATGCCTATACAGCCTGTAATCTAACATTAGCGCCTATGCACCACCCAGGAGTGGAACTTTTTCACCGTCTCCCGGGCCACTAGAGGCGTCAGGCCACCTCTGTCGAGGTTCCCTCATGTTGAGGTGTCTGTTTTGGAGTTGCAGGAACTCCCACCGAGTAGAGGTGTGAGCCTCGGGCTGTAGAGCAGTCTGTCTCCGTCTGGAAAGGGGTCTGTGTTCAGTGAGTGCTTAGGTCAGAGTCCTGAGTTTGGAGAGGAGGGGCTGTGTGGAGCTACTGGAGGTGGGACAGGCAGCAGCGGTGAGCACATGACTGACATGTACCAGAATACAGCTCTGTTCCCGACCTGCTGGCCCCCCATTCCGAGGTCACCTGTGATTAAGGGGTCTTAAGTGTATAAATATAGATGACTGTCTGGTGACTCCAGAGAGAGCTGCTACACGTGGGAACCGTGGTTTCTACCTGGTAAAAGACACGAGGCCCCATCTCCTGAGTTTCCCAGCTCACCCGCGTGTCCTCTTCTCCACAGTTCGCAAAGGTTACCGGATCCAAGCGGACAAAGAGCGGGACTCCATGAAGGTCCTGTACTACGTGGAGAAGGAGCTGGCTCAGTTTGACCCGGCCCGGAGGCTGCGGGGCCACTGTGAGCATCTGTGTTGTGTGTGATCGGGCCCTCCCTCGTGCAGGAATTCACAGCTAAAGGGGACTTGGGGGGAGGGGGCCCCAAACTTGGGCAGCTTTTGACTTTCAGGGTCAGAACTAGCAGGTGCTGGCGACAGCATCCTGAAGAAAGGGCCTTGGGGGGTGCAGGAGGGAGGGACACGGGGCTTCTATGTGAAGAACAGAGAGGGGTCCCAGCGGGGTTCAGGTTCGGCGTCTCTCGTCAGGCAGCGTCGCTGGGCTGTGCGCTGGGGTTGGACATGTCTTATGGAAACAGTCCTCTCCACTGGCCCTTTAAGTATACCCAGGACAGAGACTTCCATGTGGAAGCTTTCAGTCTTTCCAACCCGAGAGGCCCTCGCCCTGAACAACAGCTGGCCCCTGGCCGCACGGAGGCCCTGTGTGTGAGAGAACAACTGTGCTGATGCGTGTCGTACCAAGAGGCCTTCGTGCCTCTGAGATGCCCGACAGCAGAAGTGAACGGGCAAGGCAGGAGGCTGCCCTTGTCAGAGAACTTTTGAATCACGGAGTCTGTCACTCACCCTGTCCCTGGAGACTCTGCGGCTGACACAGCCCACTCTTCCCAATGACCTGCGGTGGGGAGAGGCAGCACGGCAGGCGTGGCGCTGAGGGCACCACACTTCTGTCTTTGAACCCTCCTCACCCTGGGACCTGCCAGGGATGTGATGGGATTGCTGGGGCCACCGTGAACGCAGCCGAGCGGAGCTCTGTGCGGACGAAGGACAACAGGTTCCTCCACGTTTGCGGCTCTGAATTCCTCCCATCGGAGCTGCATTCGCAGCAGCATCCTCCCACCACCGACTATAAAAAGCCCGTCTCCAGATGGGAATGTCAGGGATGCAGATGTCACCGCACTTGACAAGCTGGTTGTAACCATGTTGTCATGGATCCCTGGAAGGGGACAGAGTCGGTGATCACGGAGAGGAGCCCTGGGAGTCTCAGCTCGGAGAAGAGTTAGGCTGGTGTAGGTGGCGCGTCCTGTCTCCCTGGATGAAAATGGTCCCCAGGGCCTGGCAGGTCACAAGGTCATGGGCTCGTGGTGCCCACGGGGCCCTTGGAGATGGCCGGGAACCACCTGTGTGGTGTAAAGACGAGGTCACGGAAGCCGGAGGGTACAAGTGACAGACTCAGACTGGAACCCAGCCCTCCTGACTCTCCGTCCTGTGCTCTTCGCACAGAAACCTGTGAGCAGACTGGGTAGCTCCGTGGCTGCTGTGGCCACAGCCTTCCAGCTCGTAGGACTTGAGGGAGTCAAAGCTAGAAGAGAGGAGGTGCTGAGTCTCCCTCCTTATTTTAGAGGAGGGAAGGGAGGCCGTGGGGGGTCACCGGTGCTAGGTCTTGGCGCCGACGCCAGAACTGGAACCTGGTGTCCTGGAAGCTGCCGGTTGACAGGGCGATAAAGGCACAGAGATGAGGCAGGAAAGCAACTCACGGGGCTTGGAGAGGTTCTGTCCCTGAGGCAGAGAACCCGGGGCGGGTCACAGAGTGGGGCCGCCTTGAAGATGTCTTCTCAGAGTGGATCTCCGTCTCAGGTTGCAACACAGGAGGCATCCACTCTGTGCACATTGGTATTCCAGGGTCCACTAGCCATGTGACCCTCACTTGCCCTTGGGATGCCTTTCGTCTGGAATCCCAGTGCAGGGATCAGCAAACTCCAGTTCCCAGGGCACCCATGTCCCGCCTCCTGTGTTGGTGAATACATTTTATTGGAGCACAGCCACGCCAAGTCACGTCCATATTATCTCTGACACCTTTCATGCTGCAATGGCAGAGTTGAATAGTCCTGACAGTATGGCTGACAAATCCTAAAATACTTACTGTGCAGCCCTTCACAGAAGAGTTTGCCTGTCCTGTCCCTGAGTTACAGGTGTCCGTAAAGCAGAGAGGGTGGTGGTCATGTCCAATGGGGCAGAAACTTTAGAGCAGGCAACCTCGCCCACCCATCAGCGGAACGGGGAAACAGAGACGGCCCTCCTGACCCGGAGACAGGAAAGGTCTCCGCTGCTCCTGCAGGCTGAGGACAGTTCTGGGACAATAATGCGATTTCTCGGTAGTCACACGTGACTGCTGACAGTTCCTCACACTCGGTGCATCTTAAGGTTCTCTCCTGCGTGCTTCCTGGGAGATTGTTCGTCACCAAGCTCCTGAGAAAGGAAAGGTTCTAGACTTTATTCCTCAAGAGGCTCTGAGTTATTGTTTAAATACACACCAGTCCATTTTCCTTCGGAGGAAGAAAGGTTTAAAATTAGATTATAATTCAAAACCCCTGACCGCCAAAACCAATTGATGACCAAGTACCCGGTGCTCCTGGTCAGCCGTGTCCTGGAGGAGGAGAGGCGGCACGTGCCTGTGGGAAGGACCACCCTCCCCATCTGGAGGAGCCAGCAGTTCTCAGGGACACGGGAGAAGACGCAGAGAGAATGCAGGCCCACATTTGTGC
Organism: Myotis daubentonii; assembly: GCF_963259705.1. NCBI lineage: Eukaryota > Metazoa > Chordata > Mammalia > Chiroptera > Vespertilionidae > Myotis > Myotis daubentonii. The sequence goes on along the minus strand of NC_081857.1, from coordinate 3,518,666 downwards.
CTCCCACCTCCCCTCTTGGCTTACCTCTCGCTCAGCAGCCAGACCTTCCATGTTGTAAATGTTGACTTAGATAAATATTAAGTTCTAACCAAAGGACTTTAGAAAACAAATGGCTTGAATTACAGTACAAATAGATTAAGTAGATGTATTTTTTTAAGGGAAATGACATTCAATCCATTTCAAAGTTCTACAGATAAATAGGTGTGTATTTTTCTTTCCGGATTGCAATGCTGGCCTTTTTCGTAAGTGCTGTTGCAAATAGCTCCCGAGGCCACCTTAGGACATGAGAAAGCTGTGCCCAGCCCCTCCTCCGCCCTTCTCACAATGTGGGGCTGGGGCTAGACCACACGTGGAAGCCCAGGCCCTGGTGCAGCCGGCCCCCCATCCTGCCTGCACCTCCAAACAGCTGTCCTGGCCACCAGGCCACATACACCTAGAACACTCTCTCGGGAGGGGAAGAGTCTACGTTGACCCTGGAAATGGACTTGGAGCCATTGGGAGAGGATATGCCAGGCTCCTAGATGAGCTTCCAGCAGGAAGTGGGTGGTCAGACGCGAGGTGTGCATGCCCCCCTGGCCCTGTGGACGCCTTGCTCTGGGACGGGCACGGCTGCAGGAGGCTGGCCTGGGTGCTTCTGCTGCCAAGGCGGTACTCGCCCTGACGGCCCCGCCTCGGAACTCGGCCAACAGTAGGGAAGGTACTGTGAACTGGGGCTTCTCTCTCCTTTACCCCTTTTGGCTCAACATGCCCGGGGTCGTCACAGCTCATCACAGAATCATGCAAAACAACAACATGTGTGTGAACAAGATGATGATGTTGTAGGAGGAGACAGCTGTGGGGGCCCCGTGCTGGGAAGCCTGCCTTAGGTGGAGCAATGGCGATTGTTTTCCGAGTCCAAGGACAGAAGCCTCCCACTCTAGGCAAGTGAGCTTCGAGCTGGACCCAGCGCCCGCCCAGCTAAGGGCACAAACAGGCTAGTTCAGGTCTTCGCCGCCCTGGACAGACGGGGCTGAGCACTGGGTGGGGTTCCCGAGGCTCCTGATCTCGCTCTGGCCAGCGGTCCTGTCCTGGCCAGCATGCAGAACGCTGTCCTACCTTGTTTCGTCCCGGCAGATAACAACACCATCTCGGAACTCAGCTCCCTGCACGAGGAGGATGGCAATTTCCGCCAGTCTTACCATCAGATGCGGAGCAAGCAGCTCCCCGTGTCCCGGGACTTGGAGAGCAATGCTGACTACTGGTCGGGCGTCATGGGAGGCAGCAGTGGGACGAGCCGGGGGCCCTCGGCCGTGGAGTACAACAGAGAGGACCGGGACAGCTTCAGGCACAGGTGAGGGGCGGAGGGGCGGCTCGGGCTGGGCGTGAGGCAGGAGCAGAAGGCCGGGGGCGGGGGGGGGGGGTGTCCCAGGCTGTTCTTACCCAGTCGCACCTCTGCCTGCCATTCTAGGTGATCCTGCCGCATCCTCTCAATGAGAACACCCCCTCCTCACACTTATTAAGCAATGTGTCACGTGAAGTCACCATTCCAGGCTCTTAATGAACCCTGTTCACCTTTCCCTGCCTTCTCATGTTTTATCCCGTGGCCGCTACAATACCTCACCCATCAGCTCCACCCTTTCTGCTCACTTGTTACGTGAAAGGTAAAATGCCCAACACGTTACACTGTTGCGTCTGATTGTCATAACTCTACAGGCAGGTACCATTCATGTCCGCATTTTAACTCTAGACCTCACAGAGAGGCCAGGGACTCTCCCCGGGACACACGGCCAGTGAATGCAGGAGGCCCAGGTGTGGGGCCACTCTTGTCTGGCTGCTTTCCACTGGGGCGCCTTCCTCACTCACCTGCCCTCTCCCTTGAAGGGCAGTGCCTTTCTCCCCCCTCATCAGTGTGGGCCCCTCCGGCCTGCGCCCGAGAGGAACCTGTCAGTCAGGTGAAGGGAGGACAAGGCCTGTTCATCACCGAGGATCACAGGGCCCCTTGGGCCGCAGCCGTGTGAGCTGCCAGCCACCCCTGTACCCAGGGAGCTGAGGTGTGGCAGTGGCTGGAGCTGCCAGCCAGAGGTCAGTGATAACGCTCAGAGGCCCCGCCCTGTGGCTCACAAAGCTCCACCCACTGAGCCCGCTGTGACGCTCCGCACCCACCCCTGAGCCCCACTGTGACGCTCCGCTCCACCCACTGAGCCCCACTGTGACGCTCCGCACCCACCCCCGAGCCCCACTGTCATGCTCCGCTCCACCCACTGAGCCCCACTGTGACGCTCCGCACCCACCCCTGAGCCCCACTGTGACGCTCCGCTCCACCCACTGAGCCCGCTGTGACGCTCCGCACCCACCCCTGAGCCTCACTGTCATGCTCCGCACCTACCCGAGGCGGACACGCCGCCGCCCCTCGCTGTGGAGAACCTGCCCGGAGAGGTGGCCGGGCTCCCAGCAGGTCCCCAGGCGCAGGCAGACCGTGTCCCTGGCCTTCCGGGCGCCTGACCCCGTCCCTCTCCCGCAGCCAACAGCGCTCCAAGTCCGAGATGCTGTCCCGCAAGAGCTTCGCCACGGGGGTGCCGGCCGTGTCCATGGACGAGCTGGCCGCCTTCGCCGACTCCTACGCGCGGTCCCGCCGGGCGGCGGAGGGCGGCCTGGACGCCCGGGCCGGGGGCCGCTTCGAGCGCTCGGAGTCGCGGGCGCGTGGGGGGCTCTTTGGGGACGGCCCGCCCGAGGGGTACCCACCTGAGGGCTACTCGCCGGAGCGGTACTTCGGGGCGCGGAGCCACAGCCGCGAGCCCCCCGCCGAGGCCGAGCGCGCCTGGACCCCCGAGGCCGCCCCGCTGCCCCGGCTGGTGAGCCTGCCCGCCGCCTGTGAGCGCCCGGGCCGCGGGGGCAGCCTGGAGACCCCGGCCCGGCGCGGCGCCCCCTACTACGCCTGGTCCCCGCCGGCCACCTACCGGGCGCGCGCTCCGCGGGGCAGCGACGAGGGGGACTCGGCCGAGGACACGCTGCCGCCCTACAGCGAGCTCGAGCTGAGCCGGGCGCCGTCCCGCCGAGGCCGCGACCTGTCGGCCCACGGCTCCTCGGAGAAGCGGCGGAAGAAGGAGCCCGCCAAGAAGCCGGTGAGGGCCAGGGTGGGGGTGAGGGTGAGGCTGGGCTGCCTGGGCAGCGCCTGTCCCGGCTGGGGCGGCCAGAGGAGGGGGCAGAGCAGGTGGCCCAGACACGGAGGGAGGGGCCCGCTGCAGGGAACTTGGGTGCCGGGCTAGTCCCCCCCTCCCTCTCCCTGCGACGGTGGGGGGGGGGGGAGTAGGCAGGGGGCCTGGGGAGCTGGAGAGGCAGGCGCGCAGGTGTGTGGAAGGAGCGGTGGGATCATTAGTGAGCATCTCTAACAAGCAGCGTCAGGGATTCTAGGTGCCTTGCATGGGCTGGGAGGCCTGCGTGCAGAACTTCCTGCACATGCGTGTATGCACACCCTTCCCCAGCCTATGAGTGCATCCTTCGGTGGTGCGGGAGCCAGGCTGTGGCCTGTGCCCGCGGAACCACCTGTTGCGCTGGGTCTCTAAACAATTGGTGGTCTCATGCTGAGTTCTTTCTGCTCTTCTCCAGAATGACTTTCCAACCAGGATGTCCCTTGTGGTCTGATGTTTGTTCGAGACGTCTCTCTGGATGACGAGAATCAGAAGTGGACAATGGGGACAAGACACAAATCCAAGCGCCAGCAGGCCGGGACCTTCTCTGGCCGCCACCTTGGAAGGTTTGCTGATCTTTGCTTTGGCCAGGGATGGGGGAAGCCTGAGAGAGGCTGATTCCAAACCTCAGTACCATGTGACCGGTTTGAGAAATCGCCATGGGAGTGACTGTACGCAGGAACGTTCCACACGCGCATTTCTCGCCCGCCCAGTCTCCTTAGCCGAACCAGGATTCTTTCCAAGTCTGACAGGAGTGAGCTGGGGACGCGAAGCTCCAGGAATGCCGCTGCCTCCAGCACGCATTTCCGTGCCTCCTGGCTGTGCCGAGAGGCGGCAGAACTTATTACTGCTATCAGAAGGCCTTCTGCTGACAACGGGAGAGAGCTTCCGGCTAAGTATACGTGTTATCCCATCTCCTCCTCGTCACTACTCAGCGCTGCGGTTACACTGAAGTCAGAAGCTGGGAGTGAGCGCATGACAGAAATGACTTCAATTTGTTGTCGGAACAACACGGAAGCGTATATACCTGTTTGGAAAGCTAAGTGGGTTCCTTTCCAATTCTGAGAACATAAGCTGCTTTTTCTCTCTCTGCTGCACACGCCTGAGTCTTGGACAAGAGCTGGAGCCACACAGAGCCCCGCCTCCCTCCACATGCCGACAGGCTTTTTGATAAATGCTTCAAGTCTGCACGTGCAGGAGAAGAGGGCGCGAAAGGAGAGGATGCAGCAATGGAGTGGAGAGAAAAGAATGCATGTTCTCGTACTTGGAACATGGGCCATTTCCCTCCCGAACTCCACGTGATCTCCCTGAGTTCGTACTGCGTTTGCCATGCGTGGTTCTGCCACAGCAGCTCTGCTGCTCCAGGCCCTGGAGACGTGCCCACGCACCTTGGCCTCACGGTGCGGCCACTCCAGATGCGTTGGGAGCCGAGGGATGCTGCTGCTGGGGAAGCACTTCCTGTCCCCACCACGGCCTAAAGGACAGGTTTTCCGCCCAATAGATCACTCTGGATTTTGTAATTTGTGTACATTGAAAAAATGGCCACACTTTCCTTCTCACCCAGAAGTGAAGTCTGCCTCTCCACCCTGGAATCTGGCGTGGCCAGGTCATGTGGTTGGGCTGGTGGCCCAGTAACAAATGTGACACAAGCTGAGACGGGAAATCCTTGGGCACGGGACTGCCCTCTCTTGCTGTTCTTGGGCACCTGGCAGTTACCACCAGGGGAAGGAGCCGGGCTGTCCCGCTGCATGATGGGAGAAAGGGCCCAGTTCCCCCTCCCCCTCTCTGATTGCAGACATGAGGGAGCCCAGCTAAGACCAGCAGAAGAACCGCCAGAGAGCGAGCCCGCATCGCTGACTCCTACTCAAGGCAGGAGACGTTGCTCTCTTTATATGTTCACCTTCTTGCTTCACTGTCCAGCCCCGAATCCCTGACTCCATCCAGCCTTGGGTGTCTCACAGTCTCCACTTTCTTGGGCAGACTTTGGCCAAAGCCTTTCTCCCCAGGCTATATGGCGGGACTCGTGGTTGGGTCCAATCCCTGGAGGGTGCTCGCCTGCCACACGGGTCCATACTGTACCTGTGGCTCCCTGGACAGCTTCCTCCTTCAGCATCTCCTTGGGCTTCTCCAGGGCCACCTGACTGGAGCTGGGCCTCATTCTCAGAGGACCATTCCATTTGCATCAGGTTTTGCCAAAACAGTCGTACGTGTGCAATGAAACGAAGAAGCGGCTGGATGAGGCCAGTGGATGGGTTGATGTCATTGCTTGGAGAACTGGGCTACCAAGGACTCCACGGTGGCTCTGGCCTGTCCGAGAGGACCCAGGCGGACAGTTCAGCCCAGTGCTGGCACTTCCAAGGGCTGGAAGACATGAGCCATAACCCTGGTGCTGAGTCTTAGCCGTGCTGCTGTCCCTGGCCTCCAAAAGCCTAGGTCTAGTCTGTCCATTTGGGCCCTGGTTCAGATGGAAAAGATGATTAAAACACCCTTTCTTAGTCACCAGCGTTGGAGTCGACGTGCTCAGGCAATCTTGGAGAACATCGGTAGCTGCGGGCGCTATTATCTCTTCATCCGCACCCTGAGTCAGGCTTCTCGCCACCAAAGAGCCCCCCACGCCCGCCGCAGAGCCCCCACGCACTGCTGCTCCGAGCCGGGCACTCTGGCTTGGGTGACAGCGGAGGAGGCAGTGGGAAAGGACTAAAATTGGAAACCTGCAATTCCAAGGACGATACAGGTGCAGGCAGTGACAGACATGCAGTAACCTGGGCTGGGCCAGCTTGTCTGTAGGGTGACTGAGATGTCAAGGCCTGCAGGGAAGAGAGAAGACAGTGGCTTCTGGGTACGTGGGCAGGAGGTGAGGCTGACGGACAAGGGAAGGCAGAGGTGCCATCGGTGCCCAGGCTTCCTGGCCCGCCCTTGCTCCTGCTCTCCTGAGTCGTGTGTCCTCAGAGGAAGGGCTGGCCCAGCTTCCTTCCCGAGCTTCCTGGGGCACAAAGCCAGTCTGGGGTGAGACTGGTCTCTGTCCACCGGGACCTGGGGAAACAGGACACGCCCAAAGAGAACGGGGAGGTTCTGTGCACATCATGTGACGCACTGCTATGGATAAGTGACAGCAGACCGGAGATTAAAGTGTGTGCGTTTTTTATTTAAATGGGTATATTTTGATATTTTAGTTGTTTGTGTGTCCATCTATCTTAGTTCATGATATTCTCAGTGATCGGAAAAGCCAATGTTAATAAAGAAAGGGAACCTGGGAGAGGGAGGGGGAGGCGGAGGGCCCATGGGATGATGGGTGAGCTGCTGTGTTTGCCTGTGAGTCACAGTGAGTCGGGGGCGTGTTGAGGGCACGTGGATGCGGGTGGCAGAGTGTCCCCTGGTAGATGAACTGCGTCTCTGGGCCGTGCAGAGACTCCTTAGGAAGCCGGGGACGTTAGTCACGGAGCTGACAGTGCATGCCAGCTGTCCCGCCCACGCGTGCTCACCGGAGTGCTGTCCTGGCTGCTCCTGGCTCCGTTCCGCAGCCTCCAGTGCTGCCGGCCACCCTCCCGACACAAAGTCTTACAGAGGAGACGGGCCTCATCTCCTGAGCCTCACTCTGCCCCTGGCACGGGGTGGGGAGGGGGCTGCCACTCACCCCCAGGCACTCCATGCTCAAAACACCTCGCCACGCCCGTCAGTGCTACTCGTGGCCTCAAAGACTCACACGGCTCCTGGACTAGACTCAGGCCGCCTCTGCCGGAGGCCGCAGCCTCGGCTTTAGCGATGGAGAGCACACCGTCGCCCATTGGTGAAGTCACACGCGGAATCTGGTCTCCGGACGCCAAGCCTTAGGTCTTTTCTGCTGGATCCGCGATTCCCAAAACCGCCTGCCCACACAGATGACTCGACTGCTGCACGTGGGGTGGGCAAGAAGCAGCAAATCTACACGACCCATCCTCCCAACCCAGGGTCCAGTGCTGCCTGAACCTTACAGGAGTTTGAAACTGACTTGGGTGTAGGGATCCAAGCTGACCAACATGGGGTCCAGGTGCTTCAAGGGCCTCGCTTTTCCTGCCAGGATCCCCCTCTGACCTCCCGGGAAGCTGGTCAGCGAGGCTCAGAGTTGGGGCCTCTGGACATCCGAGTGGGGCGAGGACACTCGTGAGCTGCTGCCAGCAGCCGCCCGGGCTCCCGCTGCCGGGGTGGTGAGAAGGGGTTTTAACATTTGCCTGATGCTCGGGGTGTTGCTGTTTACAGGCCACTTCCACATGCCCTGCTTCATGGGTCTGTGAGAGGCTGGGGGGATGCTGGGGTCCCTCAAACAAAGTGGAAGAGGTTGAAAAGGAGCTTTAAAAACCCAGAGCCAGGCCCACGGACTGTCTGTCTAGGGTTCTTTCCAGTTCCTGCGACTCCTGAGGGCCTGGGGTCTGGCTGACCCTCCGTACCGCCCGCCGAGCTCGGTGGCAGGAGTCCTGCACTCGAGGCCCACAACCTGGCGCCGTGGAGGGAAGCTGTGAGCACAGACACGCTGCCCGTCCTACCTGGGCACTGCCCAGTGACTGCTGATGTGCCGGGGACTCAGCCTCGCCCCGTGCTGGGGGCGCCTGGATAACTGTGTCACAGATTAGACTCCTCCTTGAAGAGGGATTTCTGAGCCAAAGTACGGATTCATCCAGACTCAGATTTCTGGGCCTTGGGGGTGACCTGCTCAGGGTCTAACTGCCTGCCACTTGCCTGCATTCAGGGATCTTCAGCGGAACGAAGAGGGCAGATACCGAGGGAGGCAGCGCGGTTACTCTGCGTGGTGGTGGCTGGCTGGTGGGGCTGGCCCTGCTCCCGGGAAGGCTGAACGAGAGGAGCCCCTCAGCATGGCTTCCAGGGAGCACCGCTGTGGGGCGAAGGTGTTCACGCTGCCTGAGAGCCTCCTGCGGGAGGAAGGAGAAGGGACGGGGCTGAGGAAGGTGCTGCCCGTGTCACCTACCTGTTCGTTTTTGTGCCTCGTCTGTGGCATCGAAACTGAACTGTCTGTCTGTCTGTTGCCCGGGACTTCTTTTCAGTGTCAAATATACAGAGCGAATTGCATTGCAATGTTTTAAACTGTGAAATAAAGCATTTTTCACCTCCGTGTGTGGTCAAGACTCATGATGAACACAACTACATGTGATCATGGCCTGACAGTCGGTGACCCGGCAGGAGGAACTCGCGCTCCACGCTGTCTCCGGTTGATTTAAGCCCCGTGACAGCGGAATCGGTCGCTGCCGTGGGCCTGGGGGAGCACAGCGTGTTTCACGGGTTTGTATGAGCATCGCCATGGCTCTGCACAGACCGCCCGCCTCCGGAGAGGGGAAGCTGGAAGGCCGCACAGTGGGTGGCGCCCAGCCCGTTGTCAGAGGGGCACCTGCGAGAAGTGGCACTTGGGGAGGTGAGGAAGGAAGCAGTTGGTGGCAGGGCATGTTCCGAAGAGATCTGAGGAACTCCACAGCACCCTGAGGAGGAGGCATCTTAAAACCTGTTGGCGAAAGAAGCGACACGTACATCAGGGAACCGCTGACCCCCTCCTGCCAGGCTCTGGCGTTGCAGGTCCCAGGGTCCTGGGCGAACAGAAAACCTGCCCTTGCTTGAAGCATCCGGGCTCAGTTCTTTCCTATGAAGCAGTTAACTTCATTATGTTCACCTGCAGGTTTGCCTTAAAGATGGACTCAAATAGTCTTGCACTCTGATTCCCTCCTCCGGACTTTCTGCCGTTTGGTCCGTGGTTTTAATCCCATCTTGCTCTTCCGCTTTATAAAATAGTGGGTTTGGTTTAGAAAGTGTCTTAGAATCACCTCCGTGTTCTTGTGCACGTCATTTCTTCCTGCGTTTCGTACCTTCTTTTGAGGTCTTCCCCCTTCTTTCTGAGGGAAGTCTTTAGTGATAGTTTGCGGGTACCATACTCAACTAGTTCTTGTTTATCAAAAAACCCAAGTTTTTACGTCATTCTTGTTCTTGAAAGATAATTTCACTGAGCATACCACTTTAATAAGTACCTCGTGTCAACACTCTCAAGTCATCACTCCGCTCTCTCTGACTTTTGTGGTTGGTTGTTTTGAGAAGTCAGTTACCGACTGAATTATCCTTGCTTTGTAAGTGATCTGGCTCGTCTCTCCGGCTGTTTTTAAGATTTTCTTTTTGTCTCCAGTGTTCTTTGGTTTAAATAACATGTGACCAGGTGTGAATTTTTAAAAAATCTATTCAGATTGGGATCTGTTGTGCTTCCTAAATCTGTGGATTGTATTTGCCACCAGTTATTGAAAACTCTCAGCTATTAACATATCAAATATTTCTTCTCTTTAAATTCTTGAGAGTTGAAATTAAATGTACATCAGACTTTCTCATTCTATGCTACATGTTGCTTAATCTACCTTTTGCATTTTCCATCTCTTTGTCTATTGTACTGTATTCTTCAAGTTCATCTTCCAGTTCCCTACTTCTCTCTTCAGTTGGCTCTAATCTCCTTCCAGTTTTAATTTTAATTAGTATGTTTTTCATTTTTAAAAGTTCAATTTAGGTATTTTTTCAAATCAGCATGGTCATTGTTGAAAGCATCTTGCTTTTTGCTCCTGTATAAAATTCTTATTTCTTTGAATATATTAAATGCACTAATTTTATATTTTACTAGAGGCCCAATGCATGAAATTTGTGCAAGAGTAGGCCTTCCTTCCCCTGGTTGCCGACACCGGCTTCCCTCTGGCACCTGGGACCCACCCTCGCAGCCCTGGCTTTGTCCGGAAGGACGTCTGGTCTAATTAGCATATTACACTTTTATTATTATACTCAGTGATGCCAAAATCAGCAGTGTTTTGGGGTCTAAGTTTGAAGTTTGTTACTTTTGCTGTCACTAATGCTTTCTTGTTTCCTTATGTGTTTTATATTTTTTGTTTGTTTGTTTTCCATTGCTTTATAGAAAGAGGGGAAGGGAGGGCTGACGGGGGAGGAAGGGAGAGAGAGAAACATCGATATGAGACATTGATTGGTTGCCTCCTGCACATGCCCTGACTGGGGCTGGGGATCGAATCTGCAATTGAGTTACGTGCCCTTGACTGGAAATTGAACCCAAGGCCCTTCGGTGCACAGGCCATGCTCTAACCACTGAGCACGATGCCAGGGCTGTTTACAGGTTTGACTGTGAACTCATGTCTGGTAGAATGACCTTTTACATCGGTGCCAGCCAGGAAAGACCGTCTTGCTCCCGAGCTGTCCTCCTCCTCTCCATATAGGGGGCTGAGAGGAATGAGTGACTGTGTGAAGAAGGGGTGAAAAAGCTAAGTGGGGAAAATCTAGAAGGTACACGCATTTCTCTCCAATGCAAGCCTCTAGACCAGGGGTGGGGAACGTCTGGCCCGCAGGCCACATAAGGCCTGTGAAATCATTTGGTCTGGCACTGCCAAGGCATCATGGGTGAGTTAATTCAATGTTTGACAAATAGAGCAGGCCAGTTTTTAAGTTGATAATTCTGTGTGGCCTGTGAATGATGTTATAACTGTGCAAACGGCCCCTAGCAGAAAAAGGCTCCCCACCCCTGCCCTAGACTAAAATGCGCCCGAGATAGGGGAGAACAAGGAGGTTTAACTTCACAAGTAGTTCAGTGTCTGCTGGTCATAAGAATCACTATTCTAACTGCAGAAATAAGACAGTTTGGGGGTTAAAAGTAAATAGAAGGCCATTCATTACTCAAGGGCAACCAGAGACATTACGGCTCTACATACCATTCAAGCAGCAAAGAAGGGCTAGCCCAGAGGACGGATTAGAATTAGGCAACTGCGGGGACAAAAATTATTATTTTATGTCTACACCCTGTTCACTTCCACATGATTAGTGTAAAAGTCCTATTTTCATATACGTTCAAGAAATAAAGAAATAGGCCGATTTCAGGTTCTGAAAAATCTTGGCAGAGACATCCTAATAATACGCATCACTCCGCTGAGGTGACATTTCCTGAATGCCTATCAGGCGGCCTGCGATGACCACCTGATAAGACAGGAGGTGCAGTGGTAGCCAGGCAGCCAGCGGTCGGAGAAGGGGCGTGAGTTGGCCTGCTGCGCCACCTACCGGCACCCCTCGGAGGCCACGCCTCTGGTGCGCACTTGCCAGGACTTGGGTTTTGCACTGAATTAGTCTTGCATGCATTCACTGCTGACAAATCAAATAAGGGCATTGGGCGTTCTTCGTTTATAAGCGACGGGTTCTCCTGTGTTCTGAAGCTTTAGACCTCGCCGCATAGTCTGCAAGGCAGGTTCCTGTGGAGATACCACGGTTTCTTGCTTGGGACCAAGTGGGAATGAGGCACACGCCTCCTCCCTTGACGGAGCGCTGTTTTAAAATGTGCTTTCAGTTGCCGAAACCGGTTTGGCTCAGTGGATAGAGTGTCGGCCTGCGGACTGAAGGGTCCTAGGTTCGATTCCGGTCAAGGGCATGTACCTGGGTTGCGGGCACATCCCCAGTAGGAGATGTGCAGGAGGCGGCTGATCGATGTTTCTAACTATCTCTCTCCCTTCCTCTCTGTAAAAAATCAATAAAATATATTAAAATAAATAAATAAAATAAAATGTGCTTTCAGCGTCATTAGATACAAGCGCTTTGTGAAGGCAGCCCAGACTCTGATCCTGAAGAATTGCCAGGAAGTGAGTTTCTCACTCACAAGTAAAACTTCCATCTTTGAACTGTGCGACCCCAGGCCTCAGTAGCCCAGTCCCGGAGCCCAGTCTCCCTCTCTGGTTCTCACTCTCATCGTCTCTAAAATACAAGCAGATTGAAGAGGCCATCCTCTCTGATATTACAACACTTTTTAAAAACAATCCTTGCTTTCGGCAGATGTTTCCTTACATTTTGTTTAGGTGTCTCTCCCTGGCTCATACTCCCCCTGGGAAGAATTTGCCGGCTTCTGTTTAGCACCGTCCTTATAAAAGCCCTTTGTTCGGCTGAACGGAATGGGCAACACTGCCGCCCACCCTCCCGCAGCCTCTCGTGTGGGTGCGCAGTCCAGGCGCTGGCCCTGCATTCCTTCACGCCAGGGAGTGTTGAGTGTGTTTCCTTCCACGTCCTGCGTGGTTTAGGGTTCAGGATCTGAGAGAGGAGCCGCACACAAATGAAAGAGAAATGAGACGAGATAATTTGGAAATATGGGGGGACCAGGCGGACAAGTCCAACTCAAGGAGAGGGACTTCCCCTGATGCTCAGGCCGCACCAACCTTTTATTGAGCTGGGATACACCCCTAGCATAGCCCTTAGGTGAGGAGGTTTCAATGATATACAGATTAGCCCACCCACAGGAAATTTCCAGTAATAGGCAGACTATCTTATCAATAAGGATTTACATGATTAAAGGTGGGGAGGATGCTTCAGCTATCATTATCTAGATTAACTGGGTGGTGCACAGCTCCGACCTTTGCTAGGGCTTCAAAGGTCACTAGCTTTTGGGGGTCTCTATTTTTCTCTGCTAGTGAAGATGATAGGTGGTCTCCGACAAGGGAGACAGCCACTGAAGTTGCTGAAGTTCCTTTCCTTTGCAGTAAAATTAGTAAAAAATTGTTTGATTGTAAATGACAGAAAGGCAGCTCAGACTGGCTTCAGGAAAAAAGGAAAGGATGGAGGCGGTTTGTGAGAAGATCCTGGGCTGGCTCACGGGATGGGGAGCTGTAGGAACTGACAGGAGAACTGGGTCTGGGTGGAGTCAGACTCTCTCTGTGTCCATCACTCACTCCTACTTGTCTCCTTACATTGACATGTTTCCCAGGGAGGTCAGACCTTCTCCACCGGCCAGACTAACCCCCAGGAGTCCGAGAGTCACAATTATCCAGACACACGAAGGGCCTTATTCAAGGGGCAGACCTGCGAAAGGCCATGGGTGACTCACACTGAGCCATGTGTCCACTTCTGAGCTACTTGTTGTGGCCGGAGAGACGGCAAGTCCATTTCTGACCAGGAGGATGAGGTTCTGTGATGGACTGGATAGTGGACTGGCAATTTCTCCAAAAGATGGAGGGGTGATGGACAGAGGTAGGAGCGGGACGCTGGGCAGACAGCAGGCATCCATTCCTGCATCCCAGAAGTTCTTACCCAATAAGCAAGGGGCCCTGTGCCCCCTCAGGCAGTATCCCAATCCGGGGCCCCAGAAGGCTGTTTTCCCGGCCATCTGTGGGAAACCCACAGAGCCTTCCGCATTCCAGGGCATCGCCTTTGTGACACGCCGATCATTCTGAAGTTAGAAACCCATCTCCCATCTCCACCACCACCTTAGTCAGGACTTTGATGTCTTTCCCGGGCTCTCCTAACACCCTCCCTTCTCCTCCTCCCACCTCCAGGCTTGTCCCTAATTCCTTCCACTTGGTTGCCACAAGTTCTAGATAGTTTCAAGAAAAACACGATGTTGGGCAAGGTGCCTTCTCCTTTTCTAAGTTCCATAGACCTGGGGACTTCTGGTCTTCCTCTTCATTTCTTTTTCTTCTTCTTTAAAAAAATATGTTTTTATTGATTTTAGAGAGAGAGGAAGGGAGAGGGATAGAGAGATAGAAACTTCAATGAATGAGAAACATCATTGATTGGCTGCCTCCTGCATGCCTGCCTCCCCCTCTCCCCCCGTATTGTGCCCTGACCAGGAATCAAACCAGTGACCTCTTGGTTATGGGTGACACTCAACCACTGAGCCACACCGGCCGGGCCGCCTCCTCATTCTTTTCTGTGAAGCAGGACAGGAGAACTAGCCGGACTCAGTGGGCTGCAATGCCCCCCCCCCTCCCAGTGCAAGGTGAGTGCTCAGGCACCTTACATTGTCCCTCCTGGTCCCTCGGCCTCTGTCGTTTCTGTCCTCAGGACAGTCAGCACCTTTGCGATTCCTTCTCTCCTGGGAGGGCGCACGTGGGTGGTGCGGTCCCTATGCGTCCGGCGTCAGGCCAGAGCGGCATTCTCTCCCAGGGCTCCTGAAAACCCTGCGTCTGGGAGTGCTCTGCCCCCTCACAGCCCTCATTTGACTCCTGAGCTGTACAATGTCGGGTACGTGGCATCGGTCACAGAGACCAGGCGGTGTCACCTGAACCACTCTGCTCGCCAAGACATGTGTTGACCTCAAAACACTTGTAAATGCTCAGAAAGGATGCATATATATGATTTTCACATCATGTATATATATATATGTTTACATCATATGGCAGTGGCAAGGGGGGGAGGATAGATGGAAGCGTTTTAGCTCACGGAATGGTCACCATGGCAACAGGAGCCTGAATCATCTCTATGGCGACACCGTGCTTGAAATCATGCCTAGAGGGACCGGGTGAGTTGGCTGGGGAGGGTCTTGAGGATGGTAAAGAGCTACATTACAGATGCTTCAAAACGACGCTGGTTCTTGCTCAGGGGAGGTCACTGCCTGCTGGCCCTGGGTTCTGCTTCGGGAAGGCCGCAGACCAACCGTCCCAGACAGCGCGGACTCAGACGCCCCAGCTCGCTTTGGCTGTCGCTGCTTGTGACTGCGCCCGCCAGGGAAGAGCCTTGACTCAAAGTGCTGCCACCCCGTACACACGCACCAAGTATAAGCGCCGGACCTCCGGCCCCGGCTGCAGGGCTGTCGGAGCGACCGCTCGGCCACTGACCTCCCTGCGGCACCACGGCTCCCGCTCCACACGGAGGGCCACGGAGATGGGCTGCTGTTAAGGGAAACGTGACCAGGGTTTGAGCTATACATACTCTTGAGCGAAAGCAGGGCTTCAAATAACATCGTTTCATTCAACATCGTTTTGCCATAAGATGCCGTGAGAACTTAACTCCTGTTTACATCAATCAGCTATGGCAGCCTTGGTTTCTGTATCCATCGTTTCACTGCAGTTCCAGGAACCTATGGAGCACGTTAAGTGAGGAGTTACTGATTTGATTATAGCCAATGTGTGGTGGGCCTCACCTGCTCAGTACAGATGAGGAGACATTGATCACAGATCCTCAGTACAGATGCGGTGACATTGATCATGATGCCCAATTAATAACGCCTCTTGACCCCTCCCTTCTGCCCTCCCCACAGAACCTCCAGCCTCGCTTTCAAGGGGTCTGGGGCCTTGGGCAGTCTTGGGGAGAGGGGTTCACAGAGGTTCCAAGTCACCGTGACACCATGCATTTCTGCCACTCGCTGGCTCTGGCCGCTGCTCCTTGCTCTGTCTGCGGTCACTGCTCATGCCATGCTGACCCCGCCTGCTGTGCCCAGCCACCACGTCAGCCTAAACCAGGCTCCTCTTTACCTGCCCACTGGACTCTTTCCTGAGCCCGGTTCAAACCAGGTTCACCTTTGGGTGTGAATTTTCTTAAAGCACAAGGATAACCAATGGGGCAGGTCACCAGATGAGCCGGTCATCATATGAGACGCTCTGGGGCCCAAGGCCCAGGTCAACCCCTCCATGTGACAGAGGCCAGTTTACCTCCCTCCTGGAATGCCCTCATCACACCTGTATTCCTTTCTATAAAGCAAACCTGTGACATCGATTTCTGCTGTGAGTCGCCAAACTCCTTGGAACTTGCCCTCTAATCCCATCAGGCCAACAGCCGAGCCCCGCAGGCCTGTGGGAGCTCCCAACCCCGGCCCCTGCAGCACCTGCCGGGTTAGGGGACACTCCAAGGAATGGCTGCGCCTTGGAGTCACTGGCAGGGCTTTGAGAAACACCGAGACGCGGGCTTCGTTTCCCATTCTGACTTAGTCTGGAGTGTGGCCTGGGCACGGCGTCAAAACTTCCCCAGGTGACCCTTACACCAACGCTGAGAAACTGCTCTTATCAAAGTTACAATGGGACAAATTAAACAGAAATTATTCTCCAGTATACAGCAAAGTGCAGTCACCGTTGGACACATCAGGTTCCAGAAATGGAGAGTAGACACTCTCGTGTCTTACAAAGGTCCCCTGGGCTCCCCAACCACCAGCCCGGGAGAGCTCGGACCTCGATGGGTGGACAGGAGGTGCAGTGGGGGAGCTCACGACAGCTGTCATCCTTGGCTGGGGCCCGACGTGAAAGGGCCCTCACAGCGGGCTTCCTGCTCTCTCAGGGTTGGCAAGTTCTGCCTTCCCCACACACCCTTTGGTCCCGAGCTCCCAGGCTGTCCCCCAAAATGGCAATTCATCGCTTTCCTCCTGCAGGTGACAACCCTGTCTGGAGCCTGGCAATGACTTTGAGCCCACCGCTGCCAGGCCCTTAGGGTGGCCTCATGTCCCCTGGAGTGGCTGTCCTCCGACATTCCCAGAGGACCTGAGAGCTCTCACCAATGGACCGCCTAGCAGTGTGCGCCCGAGGCCAGGATTCTCTGCCCCCTTCTAATCCACAGGAGGAATGCGCACGGGTCACCCCCCCCCCCCCCCCCCCCCGCCCTCCGAACCCCAGACCCTGGCTTCCTGGATGCAGGACGAGGGCGCATCGCCCCCTGGTGGCGGTCGAGCAAACAGCAACGGGCGAGGCTGAGCAGCGCGCCCCCGCGCCCTCTCCCTCCAGGTGCTGCGGGGCCCCTGCATCCTCGCTTTGCTCCCCAGAGACAGCTGCTCAGGTGCTGCGCGCCTGCCCCGCAGAGAGATTCCTCCCCAAAGCCGTCTACCAACCCGTTTCCGCTGGAGGCGGCATTTGCCACCCAGGGACCCTGATCTCCCCGGAGCCGCCCAGGGAGGCGGGCGCTGGCACCGAGCCCTCCCGCGGACTTGAGGGAGCCCAGGGCGCACGTGGGTGGCCGCCACTGTGAGATTCCACCAAAGCAGCGCGGCCAGGTCTCCGGCTCCTGCACCAGGTCGCCGCCTCCCCAGGAGGGGGATCCGCTGTCTCCAGCAGAAATGACTTGGGGCTGGCCTGACAGTTTACGGGCCCCGGAGACAGCTAAGCTGCCCGGAGGAGGAGGCCGGGCACCCACACTGGTGTGCAATCCAAGAGCTGCCTCTCTAGAAAGAAGTGGCAGGAAGGCCGGGACCCAAAATTACAGAACCCGCAGCCCAGTTTTCCTAGGCCACGTGACCGCCGGAGTTTTCTTTTGAATTAAATCGCTGCAAATCAGGCCCACAGTGGGGGCCTTTCTTTGAGGCGGCAAGAAATTGCGTGTGCTGTGTCCACAGACATGCGAAGAAGCGAGGTGCTGTTAATCCAGGGGTACCATCCACCCAGAGCCCATCCTGACCAGCAACACCAGCGGCGACACTGAGCTTTAAAACTTTGAAGAAATGGAAACACACACAGAAAAACACAGCAATGAACAAAATAACAAGAAAAATAAGACACCAAATAACCAAGGAACTGAATCGGAAATTTTAAAAGCCTGTGTTCTCCACCAGAGCCGGCGCACAGGGATTCGTGGCGAGTCTGTCGCACTTTCAAAGGACAACGAAGCCTCTCTCTCCCTTTTCCTTGCTTCAGGGGACAGAAAAGGGGGGAGCTCCCCAGCTCCTTCATGATGCCATGTTTCTACCCGGACGAGGACGTGCTCAAAAGTTTTGGATTGATATTATTAATGACCATAGATGCAAAAACCCTAAACACGGTATTATCAAATCAAATACAGCAGTGTATTTAAAACGCATCTGAATCGAGGAGGATTTATCCCAGAAATACAAGAATGTTTAACATCAGAAAAATATCTATCATTGTTATTCAACACATGGAAGAAGGAGAAAACCAGACCACCCTCTGATAGATGCAGAAACGCATCTGCACATCTGATAATTCATGGTGAGAGTGTCAGCAAAACAGGGGTTCAGGGTCTCTTTCCGAGTGTCCGCCACGTCGTACTTACTGGTGAAATGTGAGGAGTGCGTGAAAGTCAGGGCCACGGCAAAGGTGCCCCGCCCGGTCCCGGAGGGTCTGACCTTGAGATGTTCAATCTGGCGCCACTGGCCACTCCCACAGGCGGGTTTCCAAGTCTAAATTGTATTACAGATTCGGTTCCTGAGTCTCCCGAGCTGTATCTCACCACAGCGCTAAGCAGCCCTCTGGGGCGACCACAGTGCTAAGCGCCGCACTGGGCCAGGGGCGCTCATGACTCTTCCGTGTTACAATTCAACTCCTACGACAACAGTGAGAACTGGTATTTGCCCCACCCGGCAGATGTGACACCGAGGCAGCGCGATTAGGTGACTTGCCCTTTGACACTCTGCTCTTTTGCCTCGGTACCCCTTCAGTGCACCCACAAAACAAGTTGGGTAACATAACGGGGGGGAAAGGAACAGACCAAAAAGATGTCTTTACAACAGCAACACAATTTAAAAAACAACAACGAGGCATGAAGCAAACAAAGGACATGCAAGACAGCGCCTTGGCTGGGAGGCAGTCCTGGCTCCAGTCCCTTGCTCTGTCTGGCAGGGCGGAGTGGCCGCAGCTCGCGCAGGTGGCCGGGAGGCACTGTTCGGCACCATTGCAGCCACTACCCCAGGCAGCGAATCACCGCCTGGATTTCAAACAAGGACCCCTGCGGAATCTCCTCAAATTCGCTTGTGGCTTCCCCTCCTTCCAGGGGGTGACCGGTGTAGCCTCATCTCCACCCAGCAGGGTCTCCCTGTGTCAAGTGCAACCTCAGTGACAGTTCTTCCGTTTCTAAGCTCTACCTGCCCGAGTGCCAAAGGTCTCCCCCGTGCTGCACCGCCATCACCACACAGACAGAGTTCAGTGGTCGGCAAACTGTGGCTCGGCAAACCGCGGCTCGCGAGCCACATGCGGCTCTCTGGCCCCTTCAGTGTGGCTCTTCCACAAAATACCGGCTCTTCCACAAAATACCGACTTCTGCGCATGGGCCACAAAGTTTCAATCGCACCGTACATGAGTGAGGACACGTGGTATTTTGTGGAAGAGCCACACTGAAGGGGCCAGAGAGCCGCATGTGGCTCGCGAGCCGCGGTGTGCCGACCGTGGACAGAGTTTTCAGCACCTTGGGGACGCTCTTCGCGTTCTGAGCAGGGCCAAAGGCTTCAGCCAAGCTGCCCAGCTTCCTGTGCGGCTCGCTGCTTCCAGGGGTTTGGAAGCAGTCTTTCCAGCGTGTGCAGTGTAATAGCTTGTGTTTTGAGAAATTGAAAGGATGGCCCCATACAACCCCTGGCATGGTGCCCAGGGCTAACGTCATCCTTAATGGGCGCTCCTTGAGCCATCTGCGCTGTCTCATCACAGACTGTCCAGGGCTCTTACTACTCACAGAACCAAGGGGGCTTCACCGTCAGGGTCCGGAGTAAGACGGGGCAACAGAACTCAAGGAGCTACTTCTGAGATCCCCTTTAGGGCACTAAAACGCCCGGGGGGGGGGGTGCTACGGGGCTGTGCCCACCGTGGCTGCCTCTTCCTGTCCTCAAGCTAATTAGTGGTCCAGCTCTGCCCCATATTCGTCCCTTGTAGCTGAACAGGAACCCCTACAGCACCTCTAGTCTGTTGATTGTTCGAACACAAAATCTCGCAGTTGCAACAATACTTATACCTACTCCTCTAACTGGAGAAAGGAAAAGGAAATTGCTATAGGAAAATTTAAAAAATATATTTAAAGAACTAGATAAGTTAGTATTTGTGGAGTTATTTACATTGTATAAGTAAAGTACAAGTACATACAGTTGATAGCTTCTGATATCTTCCATCTCTGTTACAGTTCCTCCGGTAAACGTTTGCTCGTCAATGGGAAGACTCAGAGATCCAGGAACAATGGTCTGATCACATTAATTACAACCAGGAGGGTATCGTAACATGGTAAAGACCCTGCTCACTTGTCAGTGTATCTTTCATTCACCAGAATCCCTATGTGCCTTCCATTTCTCAGGGTCCTAGAACTTCAACCACCAAGAGCTTCTAAGAAAAAGGAATATAGGTAACCCCTGTGGACTGTTCTGGACTGAAGGTTTGCACACACCCCTCCCCCCAATTCGTATATTAACCCCCCAGAGTGGCTGTATTTAACATATTTGGAGATGGGGCTTCTGCGGAAGTAATCAAGGTTACATGAAGTCTTAAGGGTGGGGCCCTGCTCCTACAGAATTAGTGTCCTTCCAAGCAGAGACATTAGAGAGTGCCCTCTCCCCCCCCCTCCCACCCCCGCCCCCACACTGAGGAAAGACCAGGTGAGGACAGAGATGTGATTGTCTATGATCCAGAAAGAGAGGCCTTCAGAAACCAAATTTGCTGCCACCTTAATCTCAGACTTCCAGCCTCCAGAATTGTGAGCAAATAAATTTATGTTGTTTAAACCATCTAGACTGTGGAACTTTGTTATAGCATCCTGAGCAAAATAAATACAGACGACTCTAGACACCATGGGGTTAGGGACACTCCCTCCTCGTGCAGTAAAAAATCTGTGTTTAAAATACTCAGATTCAACCAACTGCAGATTGAAACAGCACTCAGGAACTGGCAGTTGGAATGTGAAAATACTGTTTTCCAGCCGTGACCGGTTGAATCTGCAGATGTGAAACCCGTGGATATGAAGGATCAGCTGTATTTATCAAAAAGAATCTGTATAGACGTGTGCATGCGGTTCAAACCCGCGCTTTCAAGGGTCAGCTGCACTTATAAGGCTTCTGAGGGTTTAAGCTGGGCCCACGGATAGAGCTGTGTTTCAATCAGACTTTTCAATGTAATCCTATGTAGTTTATGCATTTAGAAACATTATTCTGAGAAGGGCTGCAAAGCTTCACCAAACTGCCAACAAGGTCCCATAAATAAGGCACAAGAAATATTAGGAACCAATCTCCCTCCTCTGTGGTCATAAAATAAATCCATGTGGTCTCAACCATAAGTCTTACTATTTCCTGGTACATTCTGGTCTAAACCCTTTAACTATAGTAAAACCTGTACATCACACAGATATAGGTGAGAGAGAACATTACAGAGTATTGTCTGAAATATTTAATTCTGGCAGACACATATACTTTGAGTGTGAGACACTATGTAACACAGTAGTATAACCACATATATGTAGCAAGTATTACAAATTACAGTGAACATCATAATGGTGGTTCAGCAGGGCAGCCAGAAGTATCGGTGTTTGGAAGCTGGAACATAAGAAACCTTTCCGGAAAGCAGAGCGCTGAGTCTGACACGGAGCCAGCTCACGTTTGCTGTCGGGGTTCAGGGAAGAAGGCTAATGAGTGGAGCAAGTCAACCAGCACATTTCTGCGGTTAGGCGTGGTTTATAACAGGTCTAAAGAACCTAAATGTCCTGCCGGGGAGAAATAATCACCATCGTAACAACAACTGCCCAACTGGGGTACCTCACAGCTCCGCCAATACCCAGTCCTACTGCCCCAAACACCAGGGCTTCATAAATGCAGAATTGGGAAGAATTCATCAATCTGTGTGTGTGTTGGGGGGAAGGAGGGGGGAGGGTAAGCTTATATAAGTAAAATAGCCATGTGAAAATAAACATTTGGGATGGCTTTCCCTTGTATAGTATTTGTACAGGATTGTATTTATGAGGCCAAGCTTTATGCATAAAGCTCATTACTGTTGCTTCTAACACAGAATGAAAGCAAGCAATCTAGCAACCAGAAACCCGGTTACTGTGTACATTCTATCCTGGCATTAGAATTAGGGTTAAAGGGGCAATGTAATACCAGAGGAAGATACTTACGTTATTATATTATGTTAAAGACCCACCAACACTCAAAACTGTAGAGTATGATTCTAAATAATGGGGTGGGGGAGAAATTGTTGTGCCCAGATTTCAAAGTTCCCAAGACCCCCAGGGAGCCAGTCAGTCCGATGCAAAAGCAAAGAGTCCTTTATTATGCAAGCCGGCCTGCGCTCCCCGTTCACCAGACCCACCGACACAGCGGAAAGTCCAGCGGCCGAGAGAGCGAGGCCTGATGGGACAGGGGGTTTTAAAGGGGGGTGGAGTGAGGGCAGGAGAGGGCACTGTGGGCCCGGCTGATTGGCCAGGCGCGAGTCGGTACAGGATGTGGTCATAGTGATGGCGTGCACTTCCCTTGATCACCATTGGTTAATTCAGAGAAATCCTGGGTGTGGCTAGCAGCGGCCTCTTCCCGTGAGGAAGCACATGGCCCCATCCCAAAATGGAGGACCCAAGGCAAGATGGAGGGTGCACATGGCTCTGTCCCAAGATGGAGGACCCAAGGCAAGATGGAGGGCGCAGTCCCTGCCCGGCTCCTGCTGCTGCCGCTCGAACTCGCCACAAGGCAGGATGGCCCCCCACATGGGGCCTGGCAGTCGGCCCACGCAGGCCCCGGTCCCCCCGACCGGCCCCGAGGGCCGCATGGACCCTCGGCCCCAGCGCGGGCAAGCGGGGAGCCGACCACGGGGGAAGGGAGGGAAGAGCGAGGCGGTGAGGCCTTCCGCTCCCATGACCTCCCCCGTGGTCGGTCGCCGCCAGGCCCCCACCCCTCGGCCCGCCGCCGGCCACCACGCAGCCGGTCTGGAGACTCGGACCCGCTCCGGGGAGGCCAGGCCCTACGGCGGGCGCGGAGGGATCTCAGAGCCCGGCGGTCAGACTCCTCCCCCCGCACCGCCCGGAGAGGCGGGCGGTGCGCCTTTCAAAATCTCAGTTGAAGAGTTTGGTAAAACACTTTTTCCCTCTTTCCCTCTTATCCTCGGTGTATCTTCTCCCTTTTTCACCATCACTCCATTCGCTCAGCGAAGTTGGTTACTGCAGGCCCTGCTCTGGGACAGAGCAAACAGCATGGGGTAAAAAGGTCCCCTGCTCGGAGGAACTTACCTCTCAGCTGCAGAGGGCGTAAACTTAACAAGACAGTTCAACTAAAAGGCATACCAGATGATTAGTGTTCGGCGAAAATGAAGAAAAAACAGGAAGAAAAGAAAATTGACGCTGCAGTTACTGTTTGACCTGGGGGTAGGGGCTAAGATGCCCAGGTGAAAGGACTTGGGCCCGGCGGCCCACTGAACGCGCGGGACGCGCCAGCCCAGCAGGTGGCGCTGCAGGTGCCGCCGCGCCGCGCGGAGAGGTCATGTGACCCGAGGGGCGGGCAGGAGGGCTGAGCGGACCGCGGATTGGCTCCGCCCTTTCCCTTCAGACAGGCGGGCGGAGCCGACAACCAAACCGACGTCTTCCGAGCGTCGGGGGGCGGGGCGGGCGGGAGCGGGCTGGGCCTCCGGCGCGAGGCCTCCGCCGCGTTGGTTCTTCGGTTGCGCGGCGCGGCGGCCGGCTCTGCGGTCGGGCCGGGAGCTGGGAGCAATGGCGACCTTTGTGAGCGAGCTGGAGGCGGCCAAGAAGAACCTGAGCGAGGCGCTGGGCGACAACGTGAAACAGTAAGCGGCGCGGCCTGCGGCCTCCGCGCGGGGCTCCGGCCCAACCGCCGCACCGCCCGGAGACGCCCCCGCCGCCCGGGCCTGGGCTGCCGGCGTCGCGGGCGGCGGGGCCCTGCGCTGGGCGGGCCGCCGGGCCTCTCGCGCCGCAGGCCGCCTCCCCGCCTCCCTGGGCGCCGGGCCGGCCCTGGGGGGAGCGGGAGAAGCGCGCTTCACGCCCCGGCCTCCTGCGCGGGGGCGGCCCGGTGCGGGGCGCCCCGGGAGGGCTTCCTGGAGGCGGAGGCTCTGAGCCGGGGTGGGCTGTCGGCGCCGAGGACGGCAGTTTCGGCCCCTCCGGTAGAATAGTAGCGGGCACTTAGGGAGCACCTTTCAAGCGCTCTAAGCCTTGGGCACTGCCTCCTCCCACCTCACAGCAGATGTGAGCCAGGTGCGGTCACTCCCGTGTGATAGGTTTGCAGATGGAGATCCGGGAGCGTAGTAACTGCAACTGGAGAGTAGGTCACAGCAGGTTTGGCACCCTGGCCCTGATACCTGACGGGTTGGTTGCAGAGGGCCCAGGTGCCCAGCCACACCTTCCCCAGGTTACAGCAGGGACGGAGGACCCTGTTGGGCCGGATAGCATCGTAGGAGCAGCCTCTGAGATGCTGTGTCCAGGCCGCAGTGGAGGGTCGTGCTCAAACAGGTGCTGAGTGCTTTGGCTGACTTGGTCATGTGTTATTTTCTGCAGGTGTCTCAGTGCCTCCTAGTCTGACCCCCTTGCACGCCTCGGCCTCACGGGGGCGGGCGGGCTTGGTTTTGGTGTTGAGGAAACAGCCGTTTGGCTGTGGGTGTACAGTGAGGGACCAGCTAGGTCAGTCTCCCAGCCTTGGAGAGCCAGGGCTGCTGTTTGGGCACAAGTTTGCCCAGAGGTAGGCAGCACCGTGTTGGAACAGCTTCCCTGCAGAGCCTCCTCGGCTCTGAACCAGCTCCCACGCTCCAGACCTGTGTGTGTTTGCGTGTTTCTTGTAAACTAGGGAGGCGGGTTTCTTGTGTGACTGACCTCCTGTTGGATAGAAGAGGATGGGAAAGGAGCTCTGTTCCACTTCCTAATTGTTCCTGCCCTTTAAAAAACAAAGAAGGCCTCTAAGTGTCCCCTGTTGGGAAGTTATCAGTACTGAGCGTGCGAAACGTGGTGGCAAGCGCTGGAACTAAACATGTTTGGCTGTTGAGTGAAATGGATCTTAGGCGACTTTAAGATTCCATTAAGGCTGCGGGTTTTCTCCTGGAAAAATTTTTTTTTCACATGAATCCAGAGCTTTGGCTGCAACTTCATCCATCCATGGCCAGTTCCATGCAGAGATCGTGGCCAGGTACATACAGTGATCATGGCCAGGTCCGTGCAGAGATCATGGCCAGGTCTGTACAGAGATCATGGCCAGGCACATACAGAGATCATGGCCAGGTCCGTGCAGAGATCATGGCCAGGTCCGTGCAGAGATCATGGCCAGGTACATGAGCGATCATGACCAGGTCCGTGCAGAGATCATGGCCAGGTACATGAGCGATCATGGCCAGGTCCGTGCAGAGATCATGGCCAGGTACATACAGAGATCATGGCGAGGTCCGTGCAGAGATCATGGTTGGGTACGTGCAGAGATCATGGCCAAGTCTATGCAGAGGTCATGGCCAGGTCTATGCAGAGATCCTGGTTGGGTACATACAGAGATCATGCTGAGGTGCCCAGAAGCTAATTGGTAAACAGGAGAGGCACTGCTTGGGGCACAATAAGGCAGTGAGGGCATTAAACCATCTGGTTGAGAAATCTCTGCTTTTTTTCTTTTCCTGTTAGGAACTCAGATGAGCATTAGAAAGTAAACAAGTGTGAACTGAAAGTGATTATGAGACATGTACTAATTTATTAATCCTGCTTCATGGACAGGGAGCAGCTTCCTTAAGCACAAACAGGGGTGTGGATGTGAAAACGCATGTATTGTACTCGTTTCAAGCGGCGTTATGTTATGTGAGAAAGGGTTGAATCTTTTTTTTCTGCCAGCCAACTAGTTATTTTTGTGATTAGCGGTTGCTTTTCACTTTAAAAACCACTAAGTTTCTGACATCCATGGGTGTTTTCTGGGTGGTGAGCCGTTTTAGAAACCATTTACTTCAGCCAGTGAGATTGAAACTGGACTGTATTTGAAGGGAAAGAGGTCAGCCAGAAACAGTATTAATGACCACTCCCCAGCCCGTAAAACACACACATTTTAACATATAAATCTATTTTGAAATTGAATTATAATTGACAGGTAATATTGTATTAGTTTTGGATATACAACATAATGATTTGGTATTTGTAAATATTGCAAAATGATCACCACAGTAAGTCTACTTACCTTTGTTACCATACACTAAATATGTTGCTCTGGCTGGTGTACTAAGGGGTTGAGTGGCAGCTTACACACCAAAGGGTCACGGGTTCGAGTCCCAGTCAAGGGCACATACCTGGGTTGCAGGTTCATCTCCAGTCCTGGTTAGGGAAGGTGTGGGAGGCAACCAATTGATGTGTCTCTTTCACATCCATGCTTTTCTCTTTCTCTCTCTGTCCTCCTCCTCCTCCTCCTCCTCCTCCTCCTCCTCCTCCTCCTCCTCCTCCTCCTCCTCCTCCTCTTCCTCCTCTTCCTCCTCTCCCTCCCCTCTCCCTTCCACTCTAAAAATCAATGGGGAAATATTTATTCAGGTGAAGATTAACAAAACAAAACAAAAAGTTTTCTTGTGATAAGACCTTTTAAGGTCTCTCTTAGCAGCTCGCAAATCTGCAGCACGGCAGTATTAGCTGGAGCCTGTCACACTTTAAATGCGCATGTTAAATGCAGGCTTCTGAAGAGTCCTGGCCTCTTAGGAGGGGACAGTGAGGACAGAAAGGGCCAGCTGTGCTTTTGGCCACTTGGCTCATGAGTCCGATTCTGTGACTACCTGTCAGCGCCTTTCACGGAGGTCTTTCCTCCCTTTCCCACCGGTGGGTATGCTGATTGCCAGGTGCCCTAGTCTGCGGGGGTGGCCATAACAATGCCATGGACTGGGGGACCTAAATGGGAATGTATTTCCCACCGTCTGGAGGCTAGAAGTCTGACATCAACGGTCAGCAGGGCCAGTTTCTTCTGAGGCCTCTCCCCTGGGCTCGGTGATGGCCGTTTTCTCGTGTCTCTCTCCGGCCTGTCTCATAAGGACGCCAGTCACGGTGGGGCAAGGTCCGCCCTGACACCCCCATGGGAACTGAGCCCCTCTCGAAAGGCCCTGTCTCCAAATAGTCACATTCTGGGGTGGAGAGCAGGGCACTCACCCTCACACTAAGTCAGTGGTTCTCAACCTTCCTCATGCCACGACCCTTTAGTACAGTTCCTCATGCTGTGGTGACCCCCAACCATAAAATTATTATTATTATTTTTAAATATATTTTATTGAGTTTTTACAGAGAGGAAAGGAGAGAGATAGAGAGTTAGAAACATCAATGAGAGAGAAACATCTACCAGCTGCCTCCTGCACACTCCCTACTGGGGATGTGCCCGCAACCAAGGTACATGCCCTTGACCGGAATCGAACCTGGGACCTTTCAGTCCGCAGGCCGACGCTCTATCCACTGAGCCAAACCGGTTTCGGCCATAAAATTATTATTATTATTTTTTTAATATATTTTATTGATTTTTTACAGAGAGGAAGGGAGAGAGATAGAGAGTTAGAAACATCGATGAGCGAGAAACATCGATCAGCTGCCTCCTGCACATCTCCCACTGGGGATGTGCCCGCAACCCAGGTACATGCCCTTGACCAGAATCGAACCTGGGACCTCTCTATCCACCGAGCCAAACCGGTTTCGGCCATAAAATTATTTTCATTGCTACTTCATAACTGTAATGTTGCTACTGTTATGAATTGTAATGTAAATATCTGATATGCAGGATGTATTTTCATTGTTACAAATTGAACATAATTAATGCATAGTGATTAATCACAAAAACAATATGTAATTATATATGTGTTTTCCGATGGTCTTAGGCAACCCCTGTGAAAGGGTCATTCGACCCCCAAAGGGGTCGCGACCCACAGGTTGAGAACCCCTGCACTAGGGAGTAGAAATTGCCCTCAGGGTGGACAAGGTTAGGTGGACGCGGGGAAGAAACAAAACCTGTGATTCTTCATAATTTCTCTGCCCCTGCAGATACTGGGCCAACCTGAAGCTGTGGTTCAAGCAGAAGATCAGCAAAGAGGAGTTTGACCTGGAAGCGCATAGACTTCTCACACAGGATAATGGTAAAATAACTACCCACCTGGAGGGCTCCCCAGCTGTGCAGTAAATTAGTCTTTTCACTTAAAAAAATAAGAGTTTGATTTTAGTGGTCTATAAGGCCATTTTAATAATGTGGTATTTAAAATTAAGTGTAAAGAATGGCAGAACAGGGGATACCCAAAATCCTTAAAAGCTCTGCTGAAGTAGTGGTTTCCTTTTAACTATCGTGTATTTGACCCTGCACTCCTCTCTTTTACAGTGCACTCTCACAACGAGTTCCTCCTGGCCATTCTCACGCGGTGCCAGATTTTGGTGTCTACCCCAGGTAAGGGAGCGACAGTACGCCCGAGACACTGGCTTCAGCTTCCAGAAACAGACACCTGTGTTTGCAAGCGAAATGTTCTTTGAAGGGCTGAGAAAGGGGTGGTGTGTTGGTGCAGATTCCTTTATGGCCATGTTAAAGCCGGGCTCTCGCTGGACTCACGGCACCTTTGGTCATGACTCCCCACCCCACTGGACTTCAGACACTGAAGTTGTGTGAAGTGGGGAAGGGCTGGGCGGCCAGGATGAAGAAGTGGAGGCCAGTGCGGGGAGGACAGCAGCGGGGGTTTGCATAGATGGAGGGGGTGGGGATTACAACTTGTGGGGAACCTGGGCTCCCACTGGTGAGATACTGGCACCTGGAAGGTAGGTTAGAGCTTCCACATGTATGTTAGGCAGATTATTGGTGGAGAACAAAGGTCTTGGACAGCAGCCTGTTGGGAGGTTGAACTAAACAGGTGTTGATAGAAACACCCACCCCTGTGTCCCTAATTGCTTGGAGCTTAAGTGGTACAAGCCACCTCTTTCAGCCATCTTGTTTTAATCAATTCGTCCAAAACAAATAATTGAATACATGCAAAATTTGCCCCATGATAAAACTTACCCTGGGCTCTTGTTAAAAAGTGCATTCTTAGGTACCTCCTGCTGTCGAGTAAGTTGAATATTTTTTAAAAAGGGCTGTGGAGATGCTGATGATCATGTATTAAAAGCCCATATTTATCTAGAAATGGCCAGTGTTTTGTATCATCCATCCCCATGCCAACCCCTATTGTGTGATAAAGAATTCAGGAAAGGTCGCCTGGAGCCCAGTTCCTCCTCCAAGAAGTACCCATTGGGTGCGTCCCTAACGCTCACCTGCCCTCACAGCAGGGGCTCACACGTGTCAGGTTCCTGTGTTCTGTTCAGCTTAGCGTGGACTTTGGCCGGGAGGATCATAGAGGTAATCCACTTCATTGTGAAAACCTAATTTGATTAGAGAACCAACACCGTGAGGATCAGATCTTGCTTTTGAGGCAGATCTTGCTTTTGAGCGTACTGTGAGGCGCCACACAGCCAAGAGATACGGGATCTGAAATGAAAACCCTGGTTGAATGGAGACCTGGGTACAGGTTTAGCTTAGAGCAGCGGTTCTCAACCTTCTGGCCCTTTAAATACAGTTCCTCATGTTGTGACCCAACCATAAAATTATTTTCGTTGCTACTTCATAACTGTAATGTTGCTGCTGTTATGAATCATAATGTAAATATCTGATATGCAGGAATGGTCTTAGGCGACCCCTGTGAAAGGGTCGTTCGACTGCCAAAGGGGTTGCAACCCACAGGTTGAGAACCGCTGGCTTAGAGAAAGGAGCTAATTATTGGATGGCCTTAGCTTTAATTTGTAAAATAGAGGCAGTGATGTCGAACCTACGGAATAATAAATAAATAAATAAATAAGCAGACGAAATAACAAGTAAAAAGGTGCTTTTAAAAATACAAAATGCTTGCCCCTTAGCCAGTTTGGCACAGTGGATAGAGTGTCTGCCTGCAGACCAAAGGGTCCCGGGTTCAATTCCGGTCAGGGGCATGTACTTTGGTTGTAGGCCTGGGCCCTGGTTGGGGCTCCTGCAGGAGACAACCAATCGATGTGTTTCTCTCACATCGATGTTTCTCTCTGTCTCTCCCTCTCTCTTCCACTCTCCCTAAAAATCAATGGAAAAATATCCTCAGGCGAGGATTAATACACACACAAAAACCCACAAAAATGCTTAACAAATATGGAGAGTTATTAATAAGTATAGCTATTTGACCTGAATTAAATAAAACCTTTGATATTCTTGAATGCTTATTATTGGTTATTTTTAGATAAGTGAAGAAACGTTTGGAATCTGACAGATTATTTCTCCATCAACACCCCAACTATATTTTCTTGAAATGAAATTATTTAATATTGGCTAGCAGCAAAGAGAAGGTTTCTGTTACAAGTAGAATATAGAAATGGTCTGTACCGACAGCCCTTGCAGGTGAATTACAATGAGCTCGTATTACTTTGACTTTTTCTCATTAGCAAGGTGGTTAAAGAGAACAGTACAGCAGGTCTTACAATGAAAAGCTTCCCACCCTCATCCTGTTCTGAAAGGCAGCTACGCTTGTGTTGTGTTCTGGGGCCTTCGTAGCTCCTCATACAGTGTGCTTATTCTCTCTCTAGATACACTGACCTTAGACCTTAGAGTGTTTCATCATCTTACTGCTCTGTGTTTTGTGAGATTTCCTCAGCTCTTCTTTCAGCCTTTCTGTCTCATGCATCCTTTAATTCAACATTTCCATAGAATCTTCTTTTGTTTTACGGATATGTGACTTCTCAGAATTCTCTGAGGATACCAGCTAGGCGTGACTTGAGTCCTCTGTGTAGCCTGGATTCTTTACCTCTCGAACCTCTATTTTTCATTTGCTTAACTTGGTCTTTCTTAAAGTGCTTCAGGTAGATTATTGTCAGAGACCTGAGATTTCATATTTAAGAAATAGAGGCCCAGTACACGAAATTCGTGCACTGGGGGTGGGGGTGGGTGGGGACTGTCCTTCAGCCCAGCCTGCACCCTCTCCAATCTGGGACCCCTCGGGGGATGTCTGACTGCCAGCAGTTGGACATCCCTTTCACAATCCAGGACTGCTAGCTCCTAACAGAAAACCCTGCAGAGACAAGCCTCCCTCTGTGACTCGCCTGCCTGCTAGCCTGATTGCCCCCTAACTGCTCCCCTGCAAGCCTGATTGACACCTAACTGCTCCCCTGCCAGTGCGATCGCCCCCAACTGCCCTCCCCTGCAGGCCTGGTCGCCCCCAACTGCCCTCCCCTGCAGGCCTGGTCGCCCCCAACTGCCCTCCCCTGCAGGCCTGGTCGCCCCCAACTGCCCTCCCCTGCAGGCCTGGTCGCCCCCAACTGCCCTCCCCTGCAGGCCATCTTGTGACACGAGGGTGTGATGGTCAATTTACGTATCACCTCTTTATTTTATAGGATGGGCTTCTTCCTTGGAGGCCAACTACCTTAGTAAACCCTAGAGATGCTGTCCCTTTAACTTGAGCCCTCCATGCTCTCCCCACCTGTGTGAAGTACCACGTGGATGGCAGTGAGCAGGGCTGGCCTCACAGGAGGTGGACTGCCCCAGAACTCAGACGGCCCTGCACTGGGCTAGGTAGCTGTCTGAACAGGGCACCTGCATTTCTGCTCTGTACTGAGTCCGTCTGGGGGTAGGGGTCTGTGTGGATGATTTTTTCCTGTAGACCTCCCACCGATGATATTACGGGTCCCTCCTGGTGCCCGCTGCACTCACCTCCTCCAAATCCAAGTCCTGTCAGGTTTCTCCTGGGCAGGTTGACTCCCGCCTCACTGCCTTCCTGTGAGGAGGCCCGTGGCGTTGGTTTGCTAGCTGGGTCATGGCCAACTCGTGTCTGCTCTGTAAGCCAGCACCGTTCAGCCCATCGTGGACATTTGTCGAGATCTCATCTGGTCCCCTACTATTGTCCTCTTCCTTGCTGTGTGGGCAGCTCCTTTACTTTCCTCTGTTGCCATTTTTAGCAGGTCCTGAAGGAGAGCAGGTTAGCACACGTGCTCAGTTCCCCACCCTGAGCTAAAAAACCCTGCTCTGCTTCTGTGGTGTGTTGCAGGGAGCAGTAGCTGACGGTCCTCCCTCTGTGTCATGGCTGCAGGGACAGCAGCTGACAGTCCTCCCTCTGTGACCCGGCTGCAGGGACATTAGCTGACACTCCTCCCTCTGACAAGGCTGCAGGGACATTAGCTGACACTCCTCCCTCTGTGTCATGGCTGCAGGGAGCAGTAGCTGACGGTCCTCCCTCTGACACAGCTGCAGGGACAGTAGCTGACAGTCCTCCCTCTGACACGGCTGCAGGGAGCAGTAGCTGACGGTCCTCCCTCTGTGACCAGGATGCAGGGACAGTAGCTGATGGTCCTCCCTCTGACACGGCTGCAGGGACAGTAGCTGACAGTCCTCCCTCTGACACGGCTGCAGGGAGCAGTAGCTGATGGTCCTCCCTCTGACACGGATGCAGGGACAGTAGCTGACGGTCCTCCCTCTGTGGCACGGATGCAGGGACAGTAGCTGACGGTCCTCCCTCTGTGACACGGCTGCAGGGACAGTAGCTGACGGTCCTCCCTCTGACACGGCTGCAGGGACAGTAGCTGACAGTCCTCCCTCTGACACGGCTGCAGGGAGCAGTAGCTGACGGTCCTCCCTCTGTGACATGGCTGCAGGGAGCAGTAGCTGACAGTCCTCCCTCTGTGACATGGCTGCAGGGAGCAGTAGCTGACAGTCCTCCCTCTGTGACACGGCTGCAGGGACAGTAGCTGACGGTCCTCCCTCTGACACGGCTGCAGGGAGCAGTAGCTGATGGTCCTCCCTCTGTGACACGGCTACAGGGACAGTAGCTGACGGTCCTCCCTCTGTGGCACGGATGCAGCGATAGTAGCTGACGGTCCTCCCTCTGTGACCAGGATGCAGGGACAGTAGCTGACGGTCCTCCCTCTGTGACCAGGATGCAGGGACAGTAGCTGACGGTCCTCCCTCTGTGACCAGGATGCAGGGACAGTAGCTGACGGTCCTCCCTCTGTGACCCGGCTGCAGGGACAGTAGCTGACGGTCCTCTCTCTGACACGGCTACAGGGACAGTAGCTGACGGTCCTCCCTCTGTGGCACGGATGCAGCGATAGTAGCTGACGGTCCTCCCTCTGTGACCAGGATGCAGGGACAGTAGCTGACGGTCCTCCCTCTGTGACCAGGATGCAGGGACAGTAGCTGACGGTCCTCTCTCTGACACGGCTGCAGGGACAGTAGCTGACGGTCCTCCCTCTGTGACCAGGATGCAGGGACAGTAGCTGACGGTCCTCCCTCTGTGACAGGGCTGCAGGGACAGTAGCTGACAGTCCTCCCTCTGACACGGCTGCAGGGACAGTAGCTGACAGTCCTCCCTCTGACACAGCTGCAGGGAGCAGTAGCTGATGGTCCTCCCTCTGTGACACGGATGCAGGGACAGTAGCTGACGGTCCTCCCTCTGTGACCCGGCTGCAGGGACAGCAGCTATGGTGTGGAAAACCAAGCTGTCGTCCTGAGAGTAATTTTGGTTACAGCTAGAAAAGGAAGTGGAAGGAATTTATGATTTTGTTTTGAGAAGCAGAAAAAGAAGATGTGAATTTTTTATTGATTTACATTATTTGAGCATTCCATACTTGTTTTTAACCCCAAATGAAAACACTTAGCAGTTTCCGACTCATGGTTTTCTCTCACGGTCCTTGCTTCCTGTCTCCTAGAGGGTGCCGGCTCCTTGCCCTGGACAGGCGGCTCCGCAGCCAAGCCCGGGAAGCCGAAGGGAAGGAAGAAGATGTCTTCTGTGCGCCAGAAATTTGATGTAGGTCTGGGTAACCACTGGTTTAAGTTTTTAATGAATATGAAGTTACCGGTAATTGAGTTGGGAAATAGGGGGTGTCCTGTGGGGGAAAGGTGTCCTGTTTGTGAAGTTGGTGCCTGAGTTTTTCTAGTTCTGGTTTGTTCTGCACAAACATTAATGTTCTCAATAGCATCCGCGATTTCTCAGTGATTTGGGAGCTATGCCTGTGTTCTCCCTCTGAAATGTTTCCCTGGAGGGACTGGAGTCCCTCGGTCCAGGAGGCCCGCAGGCCGCAGGGCCGGGGGCCCGGGGGCCAGCAGAGAAGGCGCAGGGGCGTTTGGCTGTAGGGTGTGTACACAGTTAGAATAACCGGCTTTTTCCTGAGGGAACAGTTTCCTGAAAGTCTCCCTCCTCTCGGTGTTGACGGGAAGCGATGGCTCTGGATTAACACCACAAGCACCGATCCTGCCTCTGCTGTTTCAGCTCAGCAGCATTCCCCTGGAGGCCTCCTGCTCACACACATGCTGGCGTACAGGGCAGCTTCTCCCCTGGAAAATGGGGAAAAACAAGTGTTGCTTTTCTAATACAAACTTCAAACACGTTAGCTACAAAGTGTTGTATGTTGTGCTTAACCACAAGCTGCCAGGGCCCGTCTCTGGATGGTGACGGAGAGTATAAATGGGCCCTCAGCTCTCCCAGAGGAGGCCGAGGCTGTATGAGCAGAAATAAGATTGAGAAAATGATTTTAAATAATGAGGCTGGCGATGTGTTGTTGAGAATTGCAAGTGGAAGGCAGTAGTAACTAAGTCACACTGCACTACACAGCATTATCTTGGAGCATCTGCTGTTAGGTCTGTCCTGTTGGGTAGTAAGATTTTCCAGGCTTAACTGAAGGGTTGATTATGCCCTGATACTTTCAGAACCTGCCTGCTAATGTGCACTTCACAGGCTCTCACTTGTTTTGAACATAGTTTTAAACCTTCTCCCTGATTGTTACTCCAGCACAGAGCCATGTGCTCTGTGGTTACAGAGATGCTAATTATTAGAACAATCGGCCGTGCGTTCTAGCGTGCTCCCCTCAAGCCACGCCTCCGTTATTTCCATGAAACACGCGTGAGTCTGTGACTATTTGTGCATGAGGCGTTGCTTTTTTGGTTTCACCCCGCTGGCGTGATCCTGGTGGCGTGGCTCTGTGGGCTGTGCAGTCCAGGACGTTACTCTTGTTTGCGTCTCGTTACTCGCCACTGTAATGAATAACTTTGAAAGGTTTTCTTACTCAGCACAGATTCCAGCCTCAGAACCCCCTCTCGGGAGCCCAGCAGTTTGTGGCAAAGGATCCCCAAGATGACGATGACTTGAAACTGTGCTCCCACACAATGATGCTGCCCACGCGGGGTCAGCTGGAGGGGCGGATGATCGTGACGGCGTACGAGCACGGCTTGGACAACGTCACCGAGGAGGCCGTGTCGGCTGTGGTCTACGCCGTGGAGGTGGGTTTGCTGGTGGCAGAAACAGGGCTGCGTGTGATGAGCTTGTGTGTGTTGTTGGAAGTTGCTGCTGCAAGAAAAGACCCCACATGTCACTCTGATCTCAGAATTGTCATCATTCACGTAGTTTTCCTCTGAGGGAGAAACGCATCGCACTCCAGGCAGGTGCCTTCGCTTCACAGGTGAGCTTCCTGGAGGCGACTGGTGTTCGAGCCCATGTGTCATCTGTCAGCAAGGGACAGTTTTTAAGGGGGCAAATGAGATCGAGAGTCCTAGGGACTAACTCACGGGGTGTCGCTGTGTCTGGCATTAGGAGAGCTCGACGTGGCGTCTGCACAGTGGGTTCCTGTCGTAGACGCTCCGTCACGCCCTCAGTTTTTCACGTCGTTGCTGGAGGGTGTCCCTGGGGCCTGGGGTGCACAGGCGCTGCAGGGACGCTGCGTCACCTTGCGCTTCTCTGGGCGTCCCTTTCCTCACCCGGACCTCAGAGATTAAGTTACAAACGTTAAAAAGCTCCGTGTGTGGAAATTATAAACCGCCCTGAACTCCTGATGGGAGAGGGTCTCACAGGTGTCAGTGAAATGCCATCCCTGATCCCGCTAACAAGGGCAGGCTGGGACGAGCTGTCACATTGCCAGCCCTCTTCTATACTTGGCTCTCGTGAGGTGAAGGGATGAAACCCCGATTTTTCTGTGTCCTATGTGTCTGTGTTTACGTGGCTCCTGAGAGCCACGGTTCTCTTCAGGGAGGGGCTCAGTTTATGGGGCACCGTCACCCAGAAACCTCAGAGCTTGAGACTTTTTAAAGCAAGTTTCAAGGTGGGTGCCTCTTTTAAAGAAAATTACTCACTTTTGTGCTTTTATTTAAAGCTATCTGAAAAGCATCTTTTAAATTTTTTTTATTGATTTCAGAGAAGAAGGGAGAGGGAGAGAGAGAGATAGAAACTTCAGTGATGAGAGAGAATCATTGATTGGTTGCCTTCTGCACGCCCCCTACGGGGGAGCGAGTCTACAACCTGGGCACGTGCCCTGACCAGGAATGGAACCGTGACCTCTCCTTGTTTATAGGTCGATGCTCAACCACTGAGCCACGCCGGCCAGGCTGGAAATCATTTTTGAGAGGAACAAATTTAGAGATATGAAACCTTTTAAAGTAAATTCCATGTAGAGCAAGCCCACCTGAAGAACACAGTAAACAGCCCACCCCTCCTCCCGGCTCCTCGGGTCTGGCTCCTCGGTGAACCTGGTGTGGTCCTGCACGGGCGCCACTCCCCTCCCATCGGCTGAGTCCTGTGGGCGTGAGCAGCTCAGGGGAAGTCTGAGGATTTGCTCTTAAATGGGACTTCATGCTGTTTTTCTTGTTTTTACAGAATCATCTTAAGGACATATTGGCATCAGTTGTATCACGAAGGAAAGCATATCGGTTGCGAGACGGTCACTTTAAATACGCCTTTGGTAGTAACGTGACCCCCCAGCCGTACCTGAAGAACAGCATCACGGTGTACAACAGCTTAATAGAAAGGTATGCGCGGCTGTGACATCCCGGCGGTGACACTGCTCTGTGTACCGACCGCTGTCAGATAATGGGTTGGTGCGGCCGTAAGTCTGAGGGGCCCTGAGAGCGGAACGGTTTTACTCATTGTGTCGTTCATCCGCCACTTCCCACAAAGTTCTGTCCAAATGTTAAGCCTTTGGGAAAGAAAAACACTGTTTCCTTGTGGGAACTGAAGTGACTGCGTTTCTGCAAGTGCTGGGCTTGGTGCGTCTGGTCATGGCGACTGGGAGACGTTCTGGAGAAAATGATGGGGGAGGCGGGAGCGATGCAGTGCCGGGTGACAGGGAGGGAGGTGGGAGGAGAGACAGTGTTGGCGCCACGGGGAGGGGCTCTGCCAGCGCCGTTCCTGCCTCCGGGGACCTGGGCCGCAGCTCCTCACCCCGGGCGCACTGTAGGTGACGAGCAGTTCTCAGTCTCCTGCAGGCCTGTGTTTGGGATTACTTGTTCTCATTTGTAAGTCATTCTAGAGAAAAACAAACCAAAAAAGGGGGCTCCTGTGGTGGTGAATTCTGGGGACAGCGTCCCTGACCGCCAGGCTTCTGAGCCGCCTCTCCCCTGCGCAGTCACCCAGGGCTCGGGCTCCTCGGGTGGGCTGTTTCCGGAGCAGGGCTGCCTCTGTCTGGGGCCCACGCTGTCCTGTGCGTCACCTCCTCGGTGTGGCTTCACGCCCGCGTGCTCTGCCGCAGAGGGTCTGTGCTGTGTCCTGGTGCTGACGCTATGCCCGGCTTCCCACCTATTGCACCTGGGCCCCGGGGACGGGCCAGATGGGTTAGTTTCCCCAGGGCCTGCGTTTGGCCTGTGGCCACCCTTGTGCTGGCCATGTCTTCTGGCGGGTTCTCCCCGATCCTGTTGGTCCCAGCACATCCACCTTCCTCTCTATGTCGGTGTTTTGTTTCCTCTTCCGTGAATGAAGGTCTATTGTGTTTTTTCAACTAGAAGCTCTTTAAGGGCAGGGAACAGTCTTGGCTGTGTATCTGGAGTGTAGTAAATCTTTTAACATGTGGAGGGAGGGGGTCAGTAGTTGCTCTACATTTTGTTTCCTGCGTGCCAGATGGGCTGCCTTTAAAAATGAAAATTCTACTCTTCCTCTATGCACTCACTAAAAAATAGCTGGGTTCCTACTTCCTTTTAGATCTTTTTAATGAGGTGCCTCCCTGCAGCCCGTTCCTAGTCTCGCCATTGGGTGTCTCCTCGGAGTTGCTGGGTGTTTCTAACATCCTCTGTTTCCAGCCCTCCAGCCCTTCCTGCCTCCTGTGTCGGCCAGAACGCAGCTGCCCACCTGCACCCCGACGATGCGGAGCAGCAGGCCGCACTCCTGCTGGCATGCTCCGGGGACACCCTCCCCGCACCCCTGCCTCCCGTGAACATGCATGACCTTTTTGAAGCTCTGCAGGTAACTCCTGGCTCCTGAAGGTTGTCCTGGGTTTATGGGTGGCATTCAGGAGCTTGCGTACTTCCCGGCCTTTTGTTTTTCAGTTTGGGCTGTTTTCTGTTAAAGCCATTCATCCCCTCATTTTTAAATCCTCGGCCCAAGTCCTTCCTAATTTCTCTCCCACCCCCCACACCTCCCAAATGAGAGAAAGAAGAGGGGAAAAGACTTTGTTCCCTTCTATTTCAGAACCTTGTTATTTCCTGTTTTCTTGTTAGTTGGCTGGGATTCGTTAGGTTCTGGCTTGAAGTTTGTAAGTTGTGTGTCTTTTGTGTGAGTGTTTCGTGGAGCTAAACCTTTTACATGTTAGAAATGTCCTGAGTGTAACTGAGACCTGTCATGTTCAATCCAGGTGCACAGGGAAGCCATTCCCTCGCACACTGTGTACGCGCTCAACATCGAGAGGGTCATCACGAAGCTCTGGCATCCCACCCACGAGGAGCTGCGGCAGGACCAGGTGCACAGACAGCGCCTGGCCGCCAGGGGGGGGCTTCTGCTCTACTGAGTCGCCCCCTGCTCTGCCGAGTCATGCCGCAACATACTGGTTAGTGAGCATTGACTGTCTCGGGTCCACACTTCAAGACTGGAGTGGACGGTGTAAATATAACCTTTCCTATGGAAATGTGACATTGAGTACATTTTGTGTTGCTACTGTGAAGCCATTAGTAGAAATCTGACTTCGCGAGGGACCCATATCTGTGTGTGGACGTGTCCCCGTAGGGTGGGCCCTGAAAGTTGCCTGCGTGGGAATGGCCTGGCCCTGAGCTGCCGGGTCCTCTGGTCTGCCTGTCAGGTAGGTGACCTCCTAGAACAAGGACGCTGTTAGAACTCTGCCCCCGTGACCTGCAGGACACCCATGTGTTCAGTGGCATCCTCTGCTCAGTGTCCAGCAGGCCCAAGGTTCCGCCTGCCTCCTGAGAGAAGCGCGCTCTTGGAATTCGGTGGAAGTAACGTACAGTGTTAACAGTCAGACGCCTCCCTCGGTGACCAGCTGATTGTCAGCAGATGTTACCTGGCAGCACCTACAAATCAACACCGCTCCGAGACAGGATGGCTCAGGCAGCCTGTGCTACTGGACACGCCACAGCAGACGCAGAATGAATTCGTTCACCTCATGAAATGTCTCCTCGAGACTCAGGTTCCCTTCATGTGGTTCATATTCCCGGACGCTGACTGGCAGGCTCACCTATTCGTCGTTCCCATAGGACGCTTACAGTTTATGTGAACGTGTTGCATTGTACGTGTAATTCCCCAGTTCCTGTGTCTATCCTTTCAAACGATAAAGTGAACGTAATTTACACTTGGCAGTGTTACCGACACCAGGCTTTTTTAGAGAGGTATTGCTGTTTACTCAAGGGGAAGTGCTGGTGGATATGCAGTTGACTCCTGAACAGTGTGGGTGTTAGGGGCGCCAACCCCAACGCATCGGATACGCACTCACAACTTGTGACTTGCCAAAACTTCGCTACCCTCAGTACCCGTGGGGGCTTGGTTCCCGGACCCCCACTGATGCCAGAATCCTCGGGTGCGCAGGTCCCCGATACCACATGGTGCAGAGCCACGTAGACTCCCAACCGCAGGCTTTAGTCCGGGTGTTCACCGAAGAAAATTCATGTATATGTGGCCCCGCAGTTCAAACCTGTGTTGTTCAGGGTCGGCTGCATTAGAATGAGTTCTGTGGGTTAGTAACGTATAAATATGTACAGATGGGAAGCTGGCTGTGTGTGCTGGATTTTGTACCTTCAATGTGACAAATAAACCTTTTGGGAGAAAACTGTGTGTTTATTAAACAGATAAGGGACCCTGCCTTCTGCAGAAACATGAAAAGCCCTGTGGTGAGACCTGAGCAAGATGTTTCAGGAGAATGTTCTAGAGGGAAAGATTAAGGCATGCCATCTCTTCCTTCTGTTGTGTGTAAACAAGACTGAAAGGAAAGTCAACAGCTCAGTTTCAGTTGCTGGCCCAAGTCAGAAAGGCCCTTTAGACTTACGGTTGAGCTAATACTGGAGTTGCGGGTTTAGAGGAACTGGAACCAGTGTCTAACCAAACATTTTGGACTACACACACCTGGGCCTCAAGGCTACGTATGTGTCCAATTTTGTGGGTTCCGCGGGTGCAGAGGCAGCCAGGCCAGGTCTATGGCCCACTGAGAGGGCAGGTTTCATCTCTGCTCTTGGATCTAAGTCCCTACAGTCACCTGCTCTGTGGACCAGAGGACTCCCTGTGCCTCCTGTTCCGGGCCCACTCTCTGAGGGCAGGAGGGTAGGGAGAATGGTGCTCAAGAGCCCTGAGAAGTGTGAGCAGATGAGGCTGCCGCCAGCCGGGCCCTCCCGCCCTGGGATCCTGAGTGCTTCCTGCTAAGCATCCTCTTGAGAAATGCTTCCGTGAGGAAAAATGCTGAGAACGAGGTAGCTTCACACAGAATGAAGCGCTTTTCCTGCAGGAACCCCACAATCACGTTAGCTGCAGGGTCACTCGGGCCCACCCTACTGTGTCCCGGCCCGAAGTGCTCAGCACATGCCCATCACCCTGAGCACCCACCGCTGTGACCGGCCAAGCACAGCTCTCCTCACGGAACCCGTCCCCTTGGCGACCACGACGGGGCTTCAGTTACTGAGTGGTCGGTCCTGACTGCAGTGAAGGCCTGTTCCCTGTGGCATGTGCCTCCAGGAGATAAAATCAGGGCAGAGACACTTGGTTTTAGGGGTCATGCCTGCTGTGGCCAACAGATGGGTTCAGAATTTGACTGATGGCTTAAAGGGAAACGTGGTCTAGGTTATTCTTGGAAAGGAGACAACTACTTACTCATTGAATCCACGGGCAGGGTAGATTGGAGTGATCACGCATCGTGAAAGGGCACATGGAGGGTTCACCATGCTTTCCTTTCTAGAAGGCAGTTCTGTGGGTCAGCGTGCTGGCACGTTTTCACTCATTAAAACCCACACCCCTAATGACTGCCTTCCTGATTCTGGTAACGTACCGTCCCTCACAGCGCCCAGGCCAGGACTGCTTGAGGGGAAGCTGTTTATGCCAGCCCCCTGCCCCAGTCTAAAACCACACACTTGCTTCCCTCTGTAAAGACACCGTTCCTGGTACTGCCATCCCACGAACAGACCCTTTCGATCCAAGGGTGTAACATTTATTGGTACAAGGGGTGAGGAAGGACGAGTCATTGTTTGCAGTGTGGCTTTCACAGTACTAGCAGGTGAGGAATAAAGACACCACCACAGCCTACGGTCTTTATTATCAAAGTTTATTGTGGGCCATTTTCTACCTACTGAGGAGTAAGTACATCTATGTCTCAACATGTGCTGTCGTCCCTCAGGGTCACGGCCACCCTGCAGCGCAGCTGTCCCGGGCTCCGTTAGGCAGAGGCTGTCAGTGGAAGCAGAGCCGTCACTCCGGGAGCATCCCAGAGCAGCAGCCGAAAGGCACCGCCCATGGGGTGGAGACGGCGGTATTGGCGGAATGAATCAGGAGTTGAACGCATTCTCCACGCATCTCGGCCAGAGAACGGTGGCCCCGATGCCGGATCCCAAATCAGGTCTTATAAGCATGCCCCACGCAAGTGAAACGGCAGCGAGGGAGGTGCCGGGAACCAGGGAGGTGGAGGATAAATTAAGTGGAATTGGAGGGGATGGAAAGTTCTGGAATGCAAAGTAGCTGGGTGTAGACGCCATTTCAGATGACGAAGAATTCGGCACAGTTTGCCAATGGGGCAATTCAAATATTGAAAGTTATTCTGATACCAGAAATTAAGTGAGATTTCCCCTTTGGGAGGAACACTGGTTTTTAAAAAAGGGGAAAGGTGTTTCGTCAACAGGAAAATGAGTACCTGAGTAGAAGTAGGTGGCTCAAGATGCCAAGAACAGTGTCGAGTAGGAACGAGAGGGTGTGCAGGAGGGAGACGTGGAGGCCTGTCGCAGGCCTGACGTGGAATGACATTTCTAGCAGGGGCTTTGTCTGCGAGGTGCTGGCCTGTTTCCTGTAGCGCAGATAGCGTTGAAGGAATGTTTCCGTAACACTCGACTGAGGTGGGAATGCAAACTACTATAGTGTAAAGACTCGGAGACCTCCCCCTCCTGCAGGGGGAAGGGTTCGTCTCAAACAGCTGTGGCTGAAGGCCCGCACCCTCTCACCACCCCCGTGATAAAAATATTAAAATGAACAAATCAAACGCCAGGAGTCCATGAGCCTTGTACCATGAGCACAGCAGGCAACTTCCGCTGACTTGTGCAGGCGGCCTGAGAAAGGGGACCTGTGGCCTGAATGCTGCCCTGCGTTAGAGAGAACCATAATGAACCCCCAAGCTAGCTGCCCACCTGGCTGGGAAGATTAATAAAACAGCATCGTTTGCTTTAACCTGGATCTTCCCCACTAACCGAGTTTGCCTATAGAAAAGCCACCGGCTGGCACCAGGCCAGTGTGTCTGAATGTTGTCATTAGTATCTCCTTTTCCTAAGAGAGGAAATGTGTTAAGTACAAAAACGACATGTTTCTGCTCAGCCTTCTCCGCAGTCCTGACCTGCTGGCGGCAGGCTCCACGGGAGGCATTTTTAAAGGCAGAAGAAACAATGACTGGAGGTTTTTCTCCCCAGAAAGGACGCGGTGGAGTGGCCGACGGCGAGCCCCCTGGGCGCTGCACAACGGTCTCCAGGCGATGCCTTTTCATTCCCCACGGGTTCCTTCTGGTGGACACTGGCGTCACCTCTACGAGAAACGGGAGAAGCAGTTTCTTTCCTAATCACGTCTCTGAGGAAACCAAGGGTCCCAGACTTCTGTGACCCCGCGGGTGCGGGCTGTGTCCGGGTGGGATGCCCGGGCGCTGTCCAGACCGGCCTTCCCAGCCCCGCGTCCTGGCGCGCGGTCCCTGTGTCCACACTCCAGCTCTCCTCCTGGGTTTCTCCCCAGCCGCTTCAGGCAGTCCCATTTGCTGGAAAAGAGAGGACCTAAGTGTGAATTAACCGGGGACTTTGGATAGCGTGTAACTTTCAACAAGCGTAATTATTCCATTAGTCAGATTGCTGATAGATGAGGAGGGGCCGTGGAATGCCCACACGTCTCCCGGGTCCCCGTCCACTGCTGCGGCGACTCAGAAAAGAGCCACTGCATGGAGCGCGCGCATCCAGGTGAGCGGGCCGGTGGGCGACGCGTCAGCACCCACGGTCCTCGGGCACAAGCGTCGCTCTGTTCCCTCCCCTCTTCTGGCAACTCGGACCCAGTCCTGTGGGTGGCAGTGAGCTTAGAACATAAAAAACGCACAAAAATGTTACCTAACAAGGAGAGGAAACAAGGTAAAGTGAGAAAGGGATAAACACTCGCTGTAAGTCAGTGCGATATGCAAGGGCAGTGAATGGTTAGCGGAAAGGGAGGCTGAGCCAGGGGTGGGCGGGGGACATGAGAAAAAGGCAGCTTTGGCGATTTCGAATGTCGTGGTAAGAACTGGGCTGCCCTGGAGTTCTAGGGAGCCCACGCTGGCAGCGGGCCCCGCAACAGAGCGCCACTGGACGTAGGGGCAGGGAGGGGACGGGTCTCCTGGCAGCTCGCAGGGCACAGAGCCTTCTGTTAGCATTTCACGTGGAGGAGGAAGCAGACAGCACGGAAACACCTCGTCACACTTTAAAAGGAAGTTTAGTCAGGACGTTCCAGGTCCCCCGTCCAGTAACAGTCGCTTCATATTCAATACGCATTGTGTTCGGAGGGACGAGTAACTGACAGAGAAACAAGAACGAGAGGGTGAAGCGAACCCTTGTTCTTCTGTGTCCCCTCCTGTCCGCGCTTCTCTCCAGGTGGGGGCTGGTGCTCTCTGCCAGACCCCCTTCCATCTGAGCCCTTTCTCCTAGACTCGCCTGAGCCGCAGGCCTGTTCCTCACCCTCCGCCCGTCGTCCCAGATAAGCACCTGCTTATTATTACCATTTCCTGATGTAAAGATTCCATTTAAAAGTATCTTCCTTCAGACAGCTGAGAACTACGAGAAATTAACTGCCCCCCCCCCCCCACGTGAAAGTCGTTATGAAGAGGAAGATGTTGGCAAACTTGTGAGAAGCAAGCACAGGTGACTACTCCCACCTCCCAGGGGCCCCACAGACGCCCCGGGACAGACCCGAGGCCGAGGACGGGGCTGAAGGCAACTCGGTGTGTCTCACGTCCCAGACCTCCTGGCCAGCAAGGAA
This sequence comes from Myotis daubentonii, assembly GCF_963259705.1. Taxonomy (NCBI): domain Eukaryota; kingdom Metazoa; phylum Chordata; class Mammalia; order Chiroptera; family Vespertilionidae; genus Myotis; species Myotis daubentonii. Next base: position 3,474,694 of record NC_081857.1, on the reverse strand, counting down.
ACAAGAAGTGGGCTTTTCAGACAAAACTTCCTTAACCCGGCGGTCAGACCATGCTGCTCAGCCCCACAGCCAGCATCGGAGCTGAGGTGCTGTCCGCAGCTGACCAGCCCTCGGTACATGATTACATGCAAGGGCTCGGGTCCAGCCACAGAGCCAAGGACACAGGAAGCGCAGCGACAGGAGTTTCACACGAAGGAGACGCCGCCGGTGGCCTGCACCCCAGCACTGCACGTGGGCTCTCGGGGTCTTGCAAAGGGGAAGGCATGGCAAGACAAGGCTACCTGTGGACACAAACAGGTCACTGGGTTACCTGAGCCGTGCGGTCAGTTGCTCTCTGTCCTGCTCTCGGCGGGCAGCTCCCCTCCGCCCGGCAGCTCGCCCTCGATCTCCCACAGGACGTCGTCTTCGTCCTCCAGGCTGCTGGAGATGTGGCACTTGCGGAACCCTTGCACGATGGCTTCGCTGGAGATGCTGTTCCACGCGACCATGACCCACTCCAGGAAGAGGCCGAGGGGCGGCTTCTTGGCGTTCCCGGTGGGGCTCAGCGCCAGGTTCCCCGCCAGAAGCCAGTTGGAGTACTGGGCCCGCACGCTGTCGTTGAGCGGCTTGTAGACCACCACGTCCAGCACCTGCAGCTGCGAGGTCAGGCCGCCCGGGATGATGACCATGTCGGTGTTCATGCGCTCCATGCAGCTCTTCACCGAGTCGGTGGCGTGGCCCCGGAAGCCGTTCAGGATCAGCATCCCTCGCTGCTTGGGCACGGCGCCCGTCCGCCGCCGCCACACCACCTCCAGCCAGTCCTGCATCAGGTCCTCCGTCATCCAGCCGTAGCGGTGGCAGCGGATCTCCATCCCGCTGGGGAACTTCCCGGGGGGGATGTACGTGCCCCGCAGGATGATGTAGGGGGGCAGCTTCCTGCCATCGGCCAGGACCCCCAGCATCGCCGTGATCTTCAGCTTCTCCCTGCCTGGCGTCTTCACCAAGACGGGCTTTTCGCCCTGGTTGTCCACGGTCACCCTGGAGGGCACCTCCAGACAGATGGGCGTCTCGTCTGCATTTCCCATCTGAGCCACCTGGTAGTCGTGCGCCCGGCGCAGCGCCAGGACGCTGCGCTGGTAGGTGACGAGCTTCTCCGTCAGGTCTTCGGGCAGCTGCTGGGGCACGGGCACCTTGTGCCTCAGGGACAGGTCGTACCTGCGCATCATCCGGCGACACCAGCCCAAGCTGGCCTTGAACCCTTTCTCCGGAATGTTCATCTCCTGGGCGATCTCGAGGGCTTTCAGCTGCATGGCCTCCCGGGTGATCGGGTCCCCTTTGGCCTGCATGTACCGGACATACTCGGCCACGCGCTGGTCCACCAGGGCAAAGCGCCCGTTCTTGGGGCCGCGGAACGCCCGCCGCATGGCGTGGGCGTTCTGCAGCTGCGGCTTGACCTTGCGCCAGTCCCGCACGTTCTTTTCCAGCACGCCAAACTGCTTGGCCGCCTGGCAGTTGTTGGTGCTCTCGGCGAACTCCACCACCATCAACTTGAACCCCGCGTCGTAACTGCGGCGCATGCCCCGGCTGAACTGGAACTTGGCGGCCAGGTCGTCAGCCGAGAGGTCGTACCCCGGGAAGCCCATGGCCATGTAGAAGGGGTACCCCTCGCTCCACTCGGGCAGCTCGGGGAAGTCCCGAGGCAGGCGGAGGCCAAAGCCGTCCAGGGGCTGTGGTGGGGGGAATGGCGACACCGTGTGCAGCGGGCCCGCCCAGTCTGGGGGCTTGACGTCAGCCTCTTCGTGTTCTGGAGACAAACAGGAAGGGGCGAAGGTAAGAGCAGTGAGCACAATGATGTCCACCGGTTCCTGATTTTGTTGGTGGAAATGCCAAGAGTGGAAGTCCAGTGTGTCAAGGGAGTTGAGCTAGAGGGGCAGGGCTGAGCTGAGCACAGGTGCCGAGCCTGAGTCGTAATCTGGGGCCACGTTTAGGTCAAAATGACTCCCATTCGGGTGTGAAGTCAAATATAGCCGGCACTGCCAGACCACCGGAGGGTGTGGCCTTCCATGGCTGAGCCACATCTCGATCCAAGAGGCTCTGCGGCAGGAGCCACACTCAGCAGGGCTGGGCTTCTCGGGCAGCGAGTGGCTCTCGCACACCAGCTGGAACCGGTTCCCTGTGTGTTTATATGTGGAGGGCCTCAGAAAACCGAATACGATCCGGGGAAACTGCCATATCTCACCCAAACTGAGATGTCATCAGTTGCAAGAGGCAACATCACTTTAAGAGGCACTCTCAGTTTCAGAGACGTTCAAGTGCCGGGGGCGGGGAGGGGAGGGGGAGATGTCTTAGAATAATGCAATACGGCCTTTGAAACTCTGACTTACGGAGGGAAGGCAAGTGAAACCTGGCTGCTGGGAGGCGAATTCAGCCAGCTACCCTGCTGCCATTTTCTTAATGAAAGACCGTGTGCGTCTTAGACCTGTTTGCGCAAGCGTGTGCTGTGCCCGGTGCTGCCTGTCCATCAGGGTGAAGTGGACAAGGAGCCAGGGTGAGTAACTCTGGGCGCGTGCCTGGCACGTCTTCCCCCATCGCCAGAGGGGTACGGGGCACCCCGAGGTGGCTGCAGGCCCCCGAATGTGCACTGGTCTCAATGCCACTCAAACTTCAGTTTGCTGCATCTGCCCACGCGGTGGCACACTGAGACTCTTACCACAGCAGACAGGAGCGTGGAGGCTCAGAGAGCGCAATGAAGTTGCCTAAGGCCAACGCAGCACCGGAAGGGAGGTTTTCAAACTCCAAAGCCCATCATCTCTCTGCCTTGCACCCCTGCCTCACTCTCACGCACCCCATCGACAGTGGTTCTCAACCTTCCTAATGCCGCGGCCCTTTCATACAGCTCCTCATGTTGTGACCCAACCATAACATTATTTTCGTTGCTACTTCATAACTGTAATTTTGCTCCTGTTATGATCGTAATGTAAATATCTGATATGCAGGGTGTATTTAGGCGACCCCTGTGAAAGGGTTGTTCGACCCCCAAAGGGGTCGTGACCCACAGGCTGAGAACCGCTGCCATAGAACAAACACGGAAACTGAAGACCCCACTTCCCATGCTCCCGGGGGATGGGTGCGGGTCGGCTGGATCGCGGTACCTGCGACACCTCCTCCTGGGAGCGGCCATCGGTCCGCATTCTGAGGCTCCTCCTCCCCATCCAGCCGGGAGATCATGTCTGGCTTCGGGAACGGGAACTCTGTCCAGAGGAAGTAACCGAGGCTCGGAGCACCGTCCACATCAGTGCTTCATCACACTCACCCCACCCCCTCTCACCATGGAGGTTTATGAAAAACAGGGAAAAGGGCTGGGGACACGGGGAGAGAAAGGGGATGGGAATGGGCCTGTCCAAGGGAATTCCTGGGTCTCTGCTACGAGGCCTGGCCCAGCAAGCCCGGCGTCCCTCCGGCGGCTGCAGCCTGGTTCCCTGACTGTCAGCGCTGGCAGGGGGCCAGGATGCTTTGGGCATGTCCCCAGCTTCTGCGGCTGCAGGGGTGACAGTGAGCCGAGGAGCAGGCGGTGCTCGGGCCCAGGCCCTGCGACACCTCTGAGGTTCTGCTTTTCTGATACGAACATCTGGGTCGCATGAGGTTCTGAGACCAGCGCAAGTTACTGGGTAGAATGACACAATATTTATATCCCTGCCTGAATCGAACACGGGAAATCAAAGGCACAGGTGTTGAGGGGACAGGCTAAGTTCGGAGAGAGGGTGCTGGTCCCACCACCCAGGAGACGTGGAAACGCTCTCTGGGCTCAGAGCTTCGGGAGGCAAAGGGATGTTTGTTACCCAGCGACAGCACCGTCTCGTAGTTCATCCTCATGACCTCCCGGTACAGGGCCTTCTGGGACTCCGTCAGAACTTCCCACTCCTCGTCGGAAAAGTAGATGGCCACCTCATCAAACAGGGCCGGCACCTGGGGCAGAGCAGGCCTCTCAGCGGCTAGCAGGCACGCAGGTGACTCACAGGCCATCCTCCGGGAGGGGCCTCCCCAGGAAACCAGCTGTCTGCCCGCACACAGGCCGCTAGAGGCAAAATAGGACCCGAGCACAGGTCCCCGCACCCCGAGTGGTTACCATCCCCGTCGGCTGGCAGACGAGAACAGACCTCCCGGAGAAGCCCCCAGTCCCCAACCCCCGTGGGAGACCCTCCGCACGCCAGGGACACCCTGAGAGCATCGCCCCCGCCCCGCCCGCACCCCCTCCCCTTGGTCACAGACCCTCAGCTGTCTGGGTGAGTCTGATGGATCACTGCTGTCTGACCTCAGTGGTTTCTGGACACTGGTCTCCATTTCCCACTGGCCCTAGTGCTGGACTCTGAACCCAAAGAGCCAGTGACAGAAGGGCGGCCTTTCCCAGGCGCACGGGCAGGACAGAGGGCTAATGACAGCCTGGGCGGTAATGAGACACCAGGGCAAACGGGACCCCGCTCAGAGCCCTAAGGACGAGGGCTGCCCCCTGACGTCCCCTGCCTGCCGGGAGGGGGCACCGGGCAGCTAAGGCGGCCAAGCCGCCCACACCCACCCGCTCGCTTATTCAGCCATTTGCTTTCATTTTTACTCCGCTTTTCCTTTCCGTCCCTCAGAACCCTACCCCAAGGTCACCACATTCAGTGGTAAGGACTCACTGGACCGCCTCCTTCAGGCTGGCTACCCTGACTACGGCTTTCAAAGCTGTTCCCAAAGCTGGAACACATTCGAGACACGCAGGGAGCGCTCCCAGGGAAAGCCTGGAACTCACTCACTGCCCAGCCCCCCTTCACACACACACACACCCCACCACCACTTCAAATAAGCAAGGAGGACGCGGGTTCAGAGAGGACTCGTTTCTGTCCAAAGCCACACGGCCAGTAAACGGGACCGAGCAGTCTGACTTCCAGGCTCCAGCCGAATGGCCCCTCGGTGCCCAGGCCTCCCCCTCCCCTGCCTCTGTGTTCAGCTGTCCCCCAGCAACTCATCTCCGCCCTGCCAGCCCCCCACACAGGGTTCTCCCTCGGCCTCCAAGGTCCCCCCATTCCTGGCCTGGCCAATACCCACCCTCCATCCAGGACTCAGCTTAGACGTCCCGTTCCCGGGACCTGGCTGGGTGCCCACCTCCACGTCCCTGCCCTGCCCTGGGCCCCACTCCGCAGTGGCACTGATCACACTGCGCCCCTGGCTCCCGCGTCTGCTTCTCCCACTAGAACACAAGCCCACGGAGGGCAGAGCCTGGCGCCTCCCGCTTTGTTCCCCTGATCACTTAAACATCTTTTTGAATAAAAGGTTTAAGCAAATACTCTCCAGATTCCCCTTCTCTTGCTCCACTTGGAATAGTTGCAAATGATTTTACCTGACACAAAACCGGACCTAGACTTGGAGCGAGCGGACAAAACCCCACATGTGAAAACCAGGAGGCCCCAGCGCTGGTCCCAGCTGCCCACCCTCCTCTCACCTCCCACTTCCCAGCTTCCCACCAGCCTCTGTGCCTGTCCCTGAGGAAATGCCAGGTCCTGGCCATCCCTATTTATAGTCCCTTCCCTTTGCTGATAAACGGATGCAGGGCTGCCTGTCCTGTCACCTCCCAGGCGCAATCGATTCGTAGAAGGCCGTGCGCCCTGGGCCCCGTGCAAACATCCGGCACCTGAGCTGGGAGGGGGCGGCTGGGGGCTGGCGCGGGCTCATCTCTTGGTTTTTATGTCCGAGCCACAGAGCAGCTTCTGACAAGCCCACATTATGCTGCAGAGGCACAGCCCGAGGCTCAGACGTCCCTCACAGCCGCCCCGGGGCACCGGGCAGGGCTGCACCAGGCCCTGGCGGGCGCCTCCCTCCTCCACAGAGCCCTTCTCTCTGGCCCAGCACAACAGAAGCAAACAGGGCGGCCGGGCAAGACTCAGGGGTCGGCAGCCCGAGATCACCCGGTGCCCCTCCTGGTCTCCAGGGAGGGGTGCTCAGCCCTGCCCTCCTCCCTCCACTCAGACCCTCCCTGTCCTCCCAGGGCTTATCTCCAGGGTCAGTGCCTGCTGCACCCACACACACCGCCCAACCCCAGGGAAGGCGGCGGGGATCTCGGAGCAGAGGGCAGTCCTGCTTTTGTACATTATCTCACTGAATCCCTCACATGACACACAGATATGGGGGGCAGCATCCTGCTTTCGCGGGGGAGGAACAGGGCTGTTAAATAACACGCCCAGAGTCACGGAGGGAAGTCTGACCCAAAGCCTGTGCTTTCTCCACGCTCAGGCCTCACCCAGTGGCTGAAGGGGCCTCCGGCTTCCCCAGGAAAGATGCTTCAAGCCTTGTCCCCCAGCGCCACCAAGGAGAGGGCTCCAACTCCGCCATCACAACAGCCCTCCTGGCCCAGGCCTGGCCCGCTCACACACTCGGTTCTGGCTCCGGGACCTGCTCTCCTGTCCCAACTTCTGATCCGGCCTCCGCGCCAGAACATGAGCCCCTCGCTCCCCTTGGAGGAATCCACTGGTGACGAAGGCCGGGTTCAGAGTCCGTCTCCTTTTCTCTCCTCGACGCTGCATTTCCACCCGGTTCTCCTATGGAGTGTATTCCAGCACCCAGCACGATGCTGTCTGCGGGGTTTCCACTGATCACCCCACACACTGTGTGAGAAAGGGATTCTCTCCCTCCCCGGGTTGAATGCCCTCGGGCAGGGTTTCCAACCTCAGCAGGGCCAACAGTGCTGCCCAGACCATTCTCCGTCGGGGGCTGTGCTGTGCCCTGAAGACGTTCAGCAGCGTCCCAGCCTCTGCCCAGATGCCAGCAAGACCTCGCGCCCCCTCCCCGAGTCACGAAGCCCAAAGATGTTTCCGATTTTGCCAAATTCCCCGGGAGGGGAGCCCACTGAGCAAGCCCGGGCCCAGGCTGCCTTCTGCAGGACGCCTCTGAAGTTGTCCAGCGTGAGTGTGAGGCCCCCAGGAGCTGACCTCCACTGCTGCACCCCGAATGCTGTACTGTCGTTTGCTCCCTTGTGAGACCAGCGACTCCACGAGCCTGGAGGCCTGTGTCAATAGCTCCAGCACCTGTGCTCCCAACTGACGTCCTCCTTTCCCAGGGGAGCGTGGCCTTCACCTTGGACATGTCTCACTGTCCGACACTCAGACACCCACTTCCACTGCACCTGTCTCCAAGGTCCCCCCCCCCATGCGGGTGGGCTCATTTAGCCTCAAAGCCCAGGGCTCCCACGGCCTGGAGGCCTTGCGCGTGGTCTCAGCTGCAGGATCAGGCCGGGCGGAGAACAGGTGGGCAGAGAACCAGAAGAGACAGGGGCCCCTCGACCTCCACAGCCAGACCAGAGCCTGGCGGCACGCTGTCTCTTTGCTTTGTATAGTTGAGATATGCAAAATGCATCACGTGTAAGGGTCTAGCTCAGGAGGCGCTTTAAGAACAATCAGTGTCCATGTGTATCCTTGGGGCAAAGGACAGCCTCCCTGCACCCCCCGTTCCCTCAGGTGGGCGGGGCGCCGGGTGGCGGGCAGCACCATGAGTCTCTGACTACAGGTCTCACTGGAAACAAAGGATGTGATGATGTTGACACTGTTGACCGCAAGGCAAACGAAGCAGAGAGCAGGAATGTCAGCTTGTTGCTCATTTAAAATGTTGACCATCCACACGCAACTGCCAGGAAGGCCAGTGAGTCTGTGAGTAATTGTTCCTAATATAACTCCTCTTCTTACACTGACATGTTTGCAAGTTTACCAAGTTCTCTCCACTGTTCTGTTTGGATATGCACCCCATCCCCAGCTGCCGAGCCCCGGTCCCTGCATCCAGGCCAGCTGGGGGTGCAGTTTTCCCGTCAGCGCCGTGACCCCAAGTCTCACTGAAAGTGGTTCCTTTTAACCAGCCGCAGGGGACACCACCTCTCTCCTTCCCTGTGAGGTCCCCTCTGATCCCCAGCCTGCCCAAGTCAGTTTAGAAAAACCCCCACACTCTGATATCGGATCACCCTGACCTGCCTTCAGCTAGAAGCCCTGGTCCTAAATGCTTTTCATCCACGGACCCTCCACGCTGTAACCCCCACTCCTCTTCACTGTATTTGGTGTGAGCCAGGTCGTGTCCACTACTATGACCCTTGACCCCTTTCTCAGTAGCCCGGGATGACCCTTCCTTCCATGGTAACGACTGTCAGAGCATTCGTTCCTGTAACACAGGTCAGCAAACAGGGTGTACACAACGTGCTGGCACTGAGCAGGGTGCGGGGACCCAGGGGTGCGGAGACCCTGGGCCTTGGCCTCCTGGATAGAAGGGCCTGCTCAGGTAACCCGCTCCGTTTCCAAAGCACCTTTTAAAGCCACAGCACTGTTTTCTCGGGAATGCGAACACCTGGGCTGGGCTGGGCTGTTTTTCCTCCCTCTGTCCACTCCAGGAGGAGGCTTCCACAAGCCGTGTGGCCCCCGACCCTGACTTACCCACGCGCCCTCGGAGCAGATGCGGACCTTCTGCATGTCGGTGGAGCCATCCTCCAGTTCCGGGCTCTGAATCTGTTCTTCGCTTTCCTCCACTTTCAGGGTCAGGTTCAGAGGGATGGCTGTGGGCTCCATGTCTGCAAGCAAGACTCGTTCAGAAAACCAGGCCCGTGTGAACTCTCCGTGGCCTGGGGAGGAAGTGGGGCAGCAGGAGGCTGGAAGGAGGGGCTGCAAGCAGAGAGCATAGGTGGCTGCCTTCAAACATTTAAAAAGCTCGGTGGGCCCTGGCTGGGTAGCTCAATTGGTTAGAGCACCTTCCCATTTGCCAAGGTTGCAGGTTCAATCCCAGGTCAGGACACATACAAGAATCAACCAATGAATGCGTAAGTAAGTGGAACAACAAATCGATGTTTCTCTTTCTCTCTCCCTTCCGCTCCCGCTCTAAACTCCATCAATAAACAATTAAAAAGCTCTCTGTGGAGGAGACCAGCCGGGTTCTGTAGGGACCCAAGGGCAGAGCCTGCTGATGGGTAAACATTCATTCCATTCGGGGAAGAGAGCAGGGAAGGGCAGAGCTCAGGGCGCCACCCAAACGTGGACTCAGCCCAGGGGTGTCGCTTCCTATCAGAGGGGGTTCTGAAGCGACAGGACACTTGCTCCACTGGCCGTTCCTACAGGCCAGTCGGGCAGCAGGAGGTTGTTAGGCTTAGAATCGCCACCATCAGGATTTTCCAGATTCGGAGGTTGTGCCCAGAGCAGGCTCAGAAAGCGCTCTCTGGAGCCGCGACACTGAGGGGCGACGCCAGGAGCCAACAAGGTGCACAATCTGCTGGTGCCCGACTCCGGCCCCGGCCCCGCGGAGCTGCCTCGCTGTCGCCGGCACAAGAGCCCTCTTGGGAAGCTCGGAGGCGGTACAAAGGGCCGCGCTCCTGCCCTCTGGGGCGGGCAGTCCCAGGTGGGCAGCGAGGGCGCATCTTGGGGGCCGCAGCCTTCCGGGTGGCCGGGAAAACATCGCTCCCGAGTTCAAAGTCGGCTTCCTCCATATTTCCTTAAAGGACGGGCGAATGCAGCCGAGAAGGGTCTGGGGTACGCGGAACAGGCTTCAGATCCTGGAGCGGGGGCCCCCAACTTGGCTGCGGCCTCCCCGCCGGCTCCTGGGCAGCGGGTCGGGGGTGGGAGGCGGGGTGCCCGCGGCCTGGGCGCCGCCTGCGCCGGGGCAGCTCGGGTCTCTCCAGCCATCTTGTCCCAGTTCCCGTCTCCGCGCCCTGGGAGGCCCGGCCTGGTCCGGCCCCGCGCACCTGCCGAGCGCCGGCGCCGATCGCCTCCCGCCGGCCCGCAACAAAGGCGGCGCCGGTGCAGCTGCAGCCCGGCCCCCGCCCCGCGCCCCGGCCCCCGGCCCGGGAGGATCCCGCCCCGGCCCCCGCCCCGCCCGCGCGCTCCCCGCCGCCGCGCGCACTCACCGCCGGGCCGACCGCCAGGGCGCAGGGGATGCCGAGAGCTCGGGCCCGGCTGTCACTGCGCCATCCCGGCCGTCTCTCCGGGCCCGAGCGCGCGGCCCCTCGGGAGGGAGCGCGGGGACACGTGGTGGGAGAGGGAGGGTCCGGCGCGAGCTGAGGGTGTTGGGAGGCAGGGGGCGGGGCGCGCTGATGTCAGCGGCCGGGCGCCCGGGGACGCGCCTGCGCCCACCCTCCTCCCGTGGCTTCCGGCGCCCTGCGCGCCCCTCCCGCCCGCGCGCCCCGCTGCACTCGGCCTCCTGTGCGCTGCGCGCGACCTCCGGTGGAGGCGGCAGGAACAGCCGGTGCACGCGCCCCTGTGCTCTGGGGCACTCACCAGCGGTTTGCGCCCGGGCACTCTCTTCTGCTTCAAGGAAGGGGTTGTGCAGAGCAGACCGGCTAGGCTGCAGGGGGCGTGTGCGTGTGTGCGTGTGTGTGTGCGTGTGTGTGTGTGTGTGTGTGTGTGTGTGTGTGTGTGTGTGAGTGTGCGGTCTTTGGGATCGATCCTGCTGTATTCTAGTAGACATGTGTGCAGAAGTTGTTCATATACATGGAGAAGGAACTTGCTGTTTAATCCCAAGCCTAGAATCTCCTGGACTAAGTGTCTGGAAGGATTCTCCCCAAAATGTTCAAAGGAGCTGTTTGCTGGCAGCTGCGTGGACAATACAACAAGCGTGGATAAGCCAGAAGCCCTTCTTGTTCTAGAACAAGATTCTGGGTTTGGGTGTTGGGAATGCGCTCGAGAAAAATGATTCTGGCACAATTAAAATGGAAAGGAAGTCTTTATTTGGGATTATGGAGATAGGTGTCAAGGCTATCGAAAAGGGGTAAGACATCCACGCAACCACCCACGCAACGCGATCCAGCAAAGACAAGTTGGGGGGTTACAGCTGAAGAGAGTGCGGGGTCAGGGGCAAGAATTTCCCAGCAGGAGGCAGAGTGTTGAGGGATTCTTGCTAAACCGATTTCACAGGATTCTTGCAGGTGGCAGACTAGATTGACTTGACAGATATCAAGGGAGGTGGCTGGGGAGGGGGTTCTCTGCTAAAACCAGGCTGGGAGGTCAAGGACAAGAAAGGTGTGTGTGCCAGCACAGAGGCCCGCCGGGACGGAGAGCTGGAGAACTTCAATTTGGTCAAGGAGAGAGATTTGTCCACCTTTCCAGTCTGTCCCCACGATCTCTCTCTCCAAGCTTTGCTGGCCATTTTGACTGTATTTATATGTGAATTTTACTTCTCTCTGTAAGGGAGGGGCCACTGTGCAGCTCTTACTACACAAAATACAGGGTAGCAGATACATCTTTGGAGTATAGTTATGGTGGACCACCCAATACCAGAGAAGGTCTAATGCAGTGGTTCTCAACCTTCTGGCCCTTTAAATACAGCTCCTCATGTTGTGACCCAACCATAAAATCATTTTCGTTGCTACTTCATAACTGTAATGTTGCTACTGTTATGAATCATCATGTAAATATCTGATATGCAGGATGGTCTTAGGCGACTCCTGTGAAAGGGTTGTTCGACTGTCAAAGGGGTCGCGACCCACAGGTTGAGAACCGCTGGTCTAATGGATGGATGGGGAACATTATTCAAATGTGGGAGGGAAGAGGTGTTAGAATTTTTTGTTTTTATGAACAGGTCTTGTTTGAGTGTAAAGATAGCGTTTTCAGAGCAAGAGTGACACCTTAGCTCACATTGATTGACATTCCCTGCAGGAAGCCACCCATTGTCTTCACTAGCAGAGAAGTGCAAACAAGGAGCCCGGAACGCTGGTGGACCTTGAACCCATGGCAGGGCCAGAGTTGTGCACCGGTTGTCTAGTCCAGACCATGGGGGCTCAAGCTATTTCCTGACCAAATATCTCAGAGTAAATCCTTCTAATATTTACTGACCTTTAAGATAGTCTGTCTGTTACCGCAGTTACCTGCCTGACTAAGAGCTGGATGTGTATCCAAAGTTGAATAAAAGGCTGGCGAGGCCTGGGCACCAGCGGAAGTCCTTTCTCTTGCATTGGGCTTGCCCGCCTGGCCCCCAATATTTCCGAATTATTATTTCTTGTCTCTTTCATTTGCGTGCGAACCCTTCTCCAGATCCCGAACCCTGAACCACGCGGGACGTGGGGAACCTTCAGTTCCCATCTTAACTCTTCTGAGGAGATGGCTGATGGAGAGGAAAGAGAGGGAGGGTGTCAGGAGATGGGTACTGGGGCATTGTGGGCAACTCGCCAAAAAGTATTAAGACATAACGAGATAACCAAAGAGCAATGGTAGGTTAGGGCTTTAGTCTCTGAGCGCCCTAATGTTCTTCTTCTTCTTTTTTTTAAAGTATATTTTATTGATTTTTTTACAGAGAGGAAGGGAGAGAGATAGAGAGTTAGAAACATCGATGAGAGAGAAACATTGATTAGCTGCCTCCTGCACATTCCCTACTGGGTATGTGCCCGCAACCAAGGAACATGCCCTTGACTGGAATCGAACCTGTGACCCTTGAGTCCATAGGCCGATACTCTATCCACTGAGCCAAACCGGTTAGGGCAAGCCCTAATGTTCCATGGAACTTTGATTAGATTTTCTCTGGGAAGAGGCTGATCAGCGGAGACCCCTGAATTCTTGACTTTGAGCCCCATGGTCTCAGTTGTGGTCTTGGGCCCACCTTGGTACTAGTCCATAGCTGCCAACAAGACTTACTCATAGGGACGGAGTGCTGGAGTAGGGACAAGACACTGCGGACACCCATGTGTCCGTCAGGTCGCTGGTCTCCGCCTGGCTCTCCGGCTAACCAGATGTTGTCTGGACTCCGCCTCCACCCTGTCATTTGGAGATTCCATTCTCAGTAAGACAACACTTGGTCTTGGTCTGAATGGGGAGTGACTGAAGCTAGTCCTTGAGGCTGTGCCTGGCTGTGGCCATCCTGTAGGATGGAATTCTGTTGGTGGGTGGTTAATAAACATGACACCAAGGAAGGAATCAACGTGACAGTTCTTTATGGTGCTAAGGGTCCGACTCCATCTTCCCTCGTCTTGAGTTATCACAGTTCACAGCCATGGGGATTTAGAGAAGCCACGGTGCTTCCACAGAGCCCCCGGCCCCATGCTCCACCCCTTGGGGACTGTGGTAGATTGAGTGACCGGTCCTGACCCTTTGCGTCCCTGTGGAGCGCACCCCTCTGTTGAACAACACATCCTGCGGAGGTCTCGTGTGTGCAGATGTGCTTCAGCGACCCTTCACTTGGCCCGGCCACGTGACGTGGCCAGTGGAATGAGGGTGGGAGTGACCACGTGTAAATCCTGAGCACAGGCCCTGAAAGGTGTCACAGGCCTCCACTTGCACCTCTGGGAGCTTTTGTGCTCTGCCGTGACCAAACATGCCAGGCGCTCATGCCCTCCAGCCTGGGCTCCAGAATGAGACCTGTGCTGCGTGGCCATCCTGTGAACATAAGCTATTGAGTGCCGGGGTGGCTGGTTATGTGGCCCTTTGTGGCAATGGCTGATGGACACAGTGACAACAGCAACCTTGGACTTGGTGCTCTCAACATTGGCCCCATAGGGATGCTCCGAGGCAGGGAAAGGAGACTTGCTATTTCATGGTGGGAATCCTCAGACGTGTGGACAAGGAAATTCTAGATTGGGAGGGGGAGAGGAAAACAAATGGGGGGAGGCGGTGTCACTGCTGACTGTATCTTTCTCTTCCCTGGGGTGCTGGCACCTCAGAAGAAGATGAAGACATGACCTTAACTTTAGGTATTTGCCAGTAAAGCCTCCAGACATACCCGGCAGACATTGGTAGAATGGGAGAGACACGCTGTTCTGCACAGTCTTGTCGGGGCTCCCAGGGTCCTTGGAGAGGAGGGGTGTGGTTAGCGCACCTCAGAAGGTTAAGGAACACTTAGCGGTCTCGCTAGGAAAAGAGAAAGAGAATTTTAATACTGAGTATAGACTAGCTACCGGAACACACAGCCCCCCAAGTGTATAAAGGCTCAAATAATCAACATTTTTTGTTCATGTAACAGTCCTTTGTGGATGTTCCTGGTCCACAGGTGACCCTCCTCCAGGCTGTGTTTGAGGGACCCAGGTTCCTTCCATCTTGTGGCTCTGTAGCTGTCTTCATTCACCGGAGTGAAGGGGAGAGAACAAAAGAGAGAAGGCACACCCTTTACTTGGCCCTAACGGGCCACACGCCTCTTTTGCTTACACGCCACTGGTGAGGATTAGTTGCACGGCGACATTGATATGAGGAGGGGCTGGGAAGGGTAGGGCGCCTGGGCAGCCACACTCCAGTGGCATCTCCACACATTGGAAAGGGAAGCCTGGGCGTTTGTCTCTGCCACAGGATGCTTTTTCTTTCAACACTTTACATTTTAAAATGGTGCAACTTTATTTTTCAACCCCCCAAATCAGAACAGCCTGTGTGACAAGTTAGGAGATGGGAGTAGATAAACAGAAAGGCAGTTTATTCGAAAGCAAAGCTTTCAGAAAGTTGTGAATGCTGCTCAGTTGGTTGGAGCATCATCCCATGCACCAGGAGTTTGTGGGTTAAATTCAAGGTCAGGGCACATACCTGGATTTTGGGTTCAATCTCCAATTGTGGTGTGTATGGGAGGCAACAAATCAATGTTTCTCTTTTTCTCTTTCTTTCTCTTTCTCTCTCTCCCCCTCCTGTCTCTAAAAATCAATAAAAATCCAACATATCCTCAGTTGAGGATTTAACAGAAACAAACAAGGCGGCGGTGTGCCAGGTGCATCCCACAGCGGACGTTCAGTGGAGAAGTGAAAAGGGACAATAGGGAGGACCCAGACACAGTGAGCGTGAAAAATACCTAACAATAGAGACCTCGATGGGAAGCTATATTCAACTTATAGCACTTTTATTTTAGTAACTATTTTATATACCTACTAGAGGCCCAGTGCACGGATTCATGCACCGATGGGGTCCCTCGGCCTCGCCTGCGGGGATCAGTGGACCTCCACACCGCCGCAGCACAGCCTTACCGCCAGCTCCTTGGGCTCCAGCCCGCTGTCCGCGTTGATCCCACACAGCATGAAGTAGTGCGCAAAGTGGCAGGCGGCCAGGGAGGAGCCAGGGAGGAGCCCGAGCCCAGGCTGGGCGCTGCTGCCGCTTTGGGAGAGGCTCACACCTCCTCAGCTGCGCTCACCGTCAGCCCTGTGTCTGGTGCCTGTCTGTCAGCTGAGCGGCACTCCTGCTTTGAGCATCTGTCGCCTGGTGGTCAGTGCACATCATAGCGACCGGTCACTTAGGCTTTTATATATATAGACTAGAGGCCCAATACATGAAATTCATACAAGAGTAGGCCTTCCTTCCTGCAGCTTCTGGCACCGGCTTCCCTCTGGCACTGGGGACCTGGGCTTCCCTCTGGCCGCTGGCTTCATCCAGACGGACGTCTGGAATGACATCCTGTCTAATTAGCATATTATCCTTTTATTATTATAGATTATTATAGATGCTGGGATTTTGCTCTATTTTTGACACGTATCCATTATGGAAAATGTGTGAACTTGTCCTTAAAAATAATTGCCTACTCAATTCCAGAGCCACCAACGGGAAAGGCATCCTCTTCTGAAGGCGGGAAAGCCTCCATTCCTGGGACGTGAACCAAGCCCATCCAACCAAGAAACAAAAATCTTTCTGTAACTCCCTGGCACCTGCTTCCCTGAGTGGCTCAGGCAGAGCTGGGGGCTGGGAGGCTTCCTGGAACAGGTGGGCTCAGCAAGACCTGGAGTGTTAAGTTCAACAGGTAGAAATGAGGGAGGAGCTAATGAGTATACCTCAGCCTGTCCTTCAAAGCCCGGAGATTTACACACGGGATCAAAGGCTGGTGGACCCTGAGGGAGAAAGTAATGTCGGAGGACTCAAAGGACGTTTCCAGAGAAGCCTTAGAAAGAGGCCATTTGGTGTGATAGTTGCGTTTATAATTCATGGAAATGTCAGGTCATTTACAACCTGATGAAAATTTAAAGACGCTTATTGTTAACTAATAAAAATAGCTAAGGGATGGTATCACACAGCTGTGATCCATAGTATATATGCATTGGGATGACTGGGTTAATAAACGAAACAGTTATATGTGGGGTAGATTCTGCTGGGGCTCATTAAAGCTTTATATCTGCAAACGCAACCTTTCCGAGTTCCAGGACGGGCGCCCAGGAATGAAGCTTTTTCTGCACCTCGCTCACGCCAGCTGGGTGGCTGGTGTGGCTCTTGCCTCCCTGGTCTTAGAGCCGGTGCGCTGGCTTGTGTGCCTTTGGACCCACACACGACAGGCCTCCCATTGGTTCACCCTCTCTCGCCTCCTGAACTAACATCTCCCCCAAGACGGTTCTATCCATCATGGCCAGGAAGTGGCATATTGGAACAGGCTGGTGGAGAAGCGGATGCTAGAATCCAGCAGTCTTCTGTCAAGCCAGACGCTGAAGGGATTTGCAGAATGAAAGAAACAATGCCACTCCCTTCACTAAAATGTCTTTGTTCTGGAAAAGGTAATTATTTTTCATAAAGCATATTCTGTTGATAGGCATGGGGCTTATTATTGTTCTTCGTCAATAAACAAGTACATATTTTTCAGTGCCTCCATTTTAATTTCTACTACGGTAAATATCAAGAGAGGTAACATACAGCGTCCTTTGGAGTACGGGTAGAAAGGGGGCTGAGAACTAAGAACATTACTTAAAATAAGGGAGAAATGTTGCTATTTACTAGATGGCTAAAGGCTCAGATTTTTCACATCATTCAGGATAATTTAGGCAATTTATCAGTAAATAGCTAAGGGATAATGTGTTTCGTAAAAAGTATTACTCATTAGGGATAGCCTGTTAAGAATATGTTTAAATATTTATAGCAAATAACTACAGAATAAAACAAATCAGGCTAGAAAGGAAATAGAGTAATCTCCTAAATTTAAAAAAAAGAAGAAAAAGGGGGGAGCCACATAGACATGGAACATCCATTACCAAATCCCCAAGGGCAGAAACGTAAACTTAGAGGATTATAAAGAAGGAAATTCTAAGAAGGAATGTCTTTTATATAAAAACTAGAGGCCTGGTGCACGGGATTCATGCACTGGTGCAGGGCTCATCCCGGTCAGCCGAGCGGCTGTGGACCCGCCCTCTGAGTGGCTGCTCCTGCTGCAGGAGCGCTGTTAATCCCGGTCAGCCAAGTGGCACTCCCACGGTGGGAGCACACTGATCACCAGGAGGCAGCTCCTGCATTGAGCATCTGCTCCCTGCTGGTCAGTGCGCATCATAGCAACTGGTCAACCGGTTGTTCTGCTATTCAGTCGCTGGCTTTTATTATATGGGATAGTTCATCTAATAGAATTCTGGGATCATTAACAAGAATACATTCACCAGAGTCCAAGGGCTGACATTCTATCCACTTAGCTAAACCAGGTAGGGCTGTTCTGAAGCATTTTTTTAAAAAAATTTTAAAATTGTGTGATATATTACAGATACACAAATGTACAAAACCAGATACAGAGTTTAACAAACTGCTGTGAAATGAAATCTCGTATTGCCACCATGCAGATCGAGAAAAGGAGCATTGCCCCCTCCCAGAAGCCCTCCACGTACTCCCCTCCCACCATAACTTCTCTCGCGTCGAGGTGGCCACCATCCTGTCCTTTTTCATAGCCACACACTTACATTTCTTTACAGTTTTAATTTCAAAGGATCCTCCCATAGCCCTGGCCGGTGTGGCTCACTTGGCTTGGAGTCATCCTGTGCATCCTAAGGTGGCTGGTTCGATTCCCCGTCAGGGCACACGCCCGGGTTATGGGACTCGATTCCCCAGTAGGGGCGTGCAGGAGGCAGCCCATTCACTCTCACATGTGTCTCTCCCCCCGCCCCTTCCTCTCTCTCTGAAAATCAATAAAAATATTTTAAAAAATAATAATATTCACCGATCATAATTGCTGTAGTATGGAAATGGAGAAGCACTTCGATAGTTTCTTGTTGTATGTACTAGTATTTGTCTGGTAGCTATTGCAGTCAACTTGAATTTGTCAGACCGTTCACCTTCGAAGTGTAAAACTCAGGAGTTCAAGTTGCAGGTTATTCATGTAGCAGCTAGAACGTCCCCGGGGGTCCCTCCACCTCTCATCGTCCTTGCTGGCTATTGAATAAGAACTCTCGGTGGCAGGAGGTTTCGCTCTGTCGTCAGCACTGGGATGCCACAAAATACTAACATGATCTAATGCACATTTTAAGTTTCACACCTAAAAAGACAAGACGTTCTTCTCCATTTTCAGATGTTTTAATGTAGCAAAATAGAGTTTGGATGAATCAGGGGGTGTAATTAATCTAATTTTTTTAAAATACATTTTATTGATTTTTTACAGAGAGAAAGGGAGAGGGATAGAGAGCCAGAAACATTGATGAGAGAGAAGGATCAATCAGCTGCCTCCTGCACACCCCCTACTGGGGATGTGCCTGCAACCAAGGTACATGCCCTTGACCGGAATCGAACCCGGGACTCCTCAGTCCCCAGGCCGACACTCTATCCAGTGAGCCAAACCGGCGAGGGCTAATCTAATTTTTCACAAAGTTTTTGTAAACTTTCCACATAGAAAGTCATTTTAAAACCGAGGCATCCTGGAACTGAAGCCAGAATAAGGGGGGAGCGCGGAGCTGACATGGAATCAGTAGGGACCAGAGGTGAAGGCCGTCGTGGGACGGTGGCCGGGGTGAAGGCTGGCCTACCGTTAAATTTCTTGAAATTTTACCATTTGTAGGGGATAGCATGCTGTTCCAGGAGGGAGATGCTGGGGTAAAATGTGGGAATGTCTGTTATTATCGTTGATAAGGGACACATATATAGCCAATCAGTCAAAAGGATTTCGCTCCTCTCTGCATTTTATTGGGCATTTCTCCCAGGCTAGGTAGGTAGAGTTTTAGGCATTTTGACTTACGTCGGGTTGTGAGCTATCACTTTTCTGGTTTTACCGATGAAGAAACCGAGGCTTATCGTGTTTCTGTAGCTGATCCAAGGGGCAGAGCCTGTCTGCGGCGGGGGCGGGACTTGGCTTTGGAGCTTTCTTCCAAGCTTCTTTATACCAACGCCTTTCCTCGTGGAAACAAACCCTGTACATGCTCTGAACAGGAGAGATTTGAGGTGGGAGTTACAGTTTAGGGGAGACACCAGAGGTGGCCACAGAGGGGTGGTTCTCACTCAGCGGGGCCAGAAGCTGTCCCAGGAAGTCCGCACCTTCACATGGCACCCAGCACGAGTCTGCAAGCGGGAGCCGGAGTGCCAGAGCCTCGCTGTGCTCAGTGAGATGGAATTCGCTGAGATCGTTGTTGAATCATGGTTTTTGGAACCATCTTTTTTCAATCCACAGTTACTGGTGGTATCGTTAGTTTCATCTGAGGGTGTTGACTTTTTAAATTGTGAAATGGCATTTTCACACTTCCATGGGGAGGAACCACTGTTGTAAGTTATTCTCTATTAAGTGTGCTTATTACTTATTTATTAAATGTCTTCATTCTATAGGGGACTGAGCTAGGTGCTGGTGATGCCAAGAAGATTAAGACTCATTCTCTCTTCCTTGTGGCGACACATGGTTACTCGGCTGCTTTAGGGCGTCACAGCCAGGGGGAGACAGTGTGCCAGGGGCTCCAGAGCCCCTTCTGAGGAAAGGGTTTTAACCCCGACGCTGCTCTCTCTTTATTTAAATTAAGTTTATTAAGGTATAGATTATTTTAAAAACGAATACATCTATTTTAAATGTGCAGTTTCTTTTTTTTATTTCAGAGAGGGAGAGATAAAAACATCAAACAGTGACCTCCTGGTTCATAGGGCGATGCTCAACCACTGAGCGACCCCAGCCAGTCAATATACAGTTGGATAAGGTGGCGAAACGGCACCAGGTGTTAGGCCTCGGTTCAGCAACCTTGGTACTTGAGTTCTGGCTGAGAAAACATTCAGAGCCAAGACTTAAACTATAAGAGAAATTTTATCTAGAAAGTCAGCTAAAAGAAGGGACCAGAGAAGAAATGGGCCCAGGAAACGAGTTACAGAGACAAAAGAAGGGCCCTTAGAGCTTAGGAGAGAGAGGAAAGGGGGAGGAAAGGTGCTGGCATGGAGAGAGAGAGAGAGAGAGAGAGAGAGAGAGAGAGAGAGAGAGAGAGAACGAGAACACACTGGAGAGGGAGGGAGAGAGTGGCAGGAGAGGGAGAGAGAGGGAGACAACTCCAGGCGTCCCTGTCTTAAGAACTTCTATCTGGAGGTCTCGGGGGGGATATCAGTAGAATATTCACTCGCTTTCCAGGTGTGCCCCCTCATGGTCTCCACTGATTGGTCAGCACCAGGGCAGGGGTCATTAGTCGATGCTGGTCCTGATGTCGCCATGGTGTCACGCTCCATCTGATTCTGCTGCTTCTCTGGGCTCAGAGCTGGAACACAGCTGAGGCCTGGGGTCATCTCCAGGGGTTAATTCCGAGGGCCGTGGATCTGCACGGGCTTGTCGTTTTGCCGGTTGCTGGGCACTTGGGCCTTTCCCCCCGGTGACCTTCTGCACCTGTCCTATTGTTCCTACTCTGCTCAGGCCTCGCTGCCTCCTGCAGATCTATGTTGCCACTACCGTAGTCAAGATTCAAAATATTTCCATCAACCCTTCCCAGTGAACCTTTTCCCACCCCCATCACCCTTTGAGGCCTACACAATCACTGCTGTTTGTAACTACAGGCTAATTTTTCTGTTCTAGAACACCATGTGCATCGTCAACGAATGCTACAGACTCACTTTACGGCTGGAAGAGCACGGAGAGTTTGGGGAATTGGGGATCTGACATAGCAAGGGCCTGGCCCTATAGGGAGTCCCTCAACTTATTTGTTCAGGGCGGGGGGGGGGGGGGGAGGGGGAAGGGGCGGGGCAGTGAAAAAATAGCAGCTCTGAAAACAATAACTGACGGGAGATCCGTAGGCTCCCGGATGTTGGACGGAGGAGAGCTACGGTCCACAAAGCACTGGGCTCTGGCTGCAAAACCGGCACAGACATTTCAGCAAAGAGCTGAGTTGTTGGATGAAGTGGAATCTTGGGGGCAGACTGACCACCATTGGGATCAAAAGTCAGGTTACCCTTGACACCCAGACACACCTCTTTAAACCCTATTAATCTCCCAACAAGGTCTAGGATACTCTTACTTATAATGATTTTGAAAGATTATTATAGAAATAGAACCACAAGCTCATCTGCCCTAAATTGGAAGCTTCTTGCGAGCAGAGGCCACGCTGTATGTACTTGTGCCCAGGGCCGAGGACAGCGTCTGGAGAACGCCCACAACCGTAAATGTTGAAAGAATTCAACGCTTTAAACCAAGCATGTCAAACTCAAAGGCTAACACGGGCCAAATAAACCAGGCCTGCAGCCTGTGGCCCGAGAGTGTGACCTGCTTGCTTTAAACCCCGTAGCATTTCCTGATCATCTTTTCATGCCAGCTTTTCTAAAATGACAAACACCGAGATTTCACTGGCAGGAATTACATTCAGTGAGTTGAAGCTCAAATTTATTTTTAGCTTCTTTTTGAAAGGGCCCAGGAGCTAATGATCTGTGATGTTCGCCGGAGATGGAAGCCCTCCCTGCGCAGGTAGCCGGGAGGGGCGGGGAAGGCTCTGCTGGTGAAGTCTGTTTCTCTTCATCACGTCTTCGTCACCCCCCCCCCCCCCCGGGGCTGCTCCGCTAAGTGTGCCGCAGTCACACCGCCAGGCTGCCTTTGGGGAGCTCGTCACGTTCATACAGGACTCACCTCCGCAGGAGAGAGGAAAGGACAACGACCACGATCGGGTTCATCTCGCCGAGGAGGAATTAAACGTCGTTGGCAGCGGAAGGAATATTCTTGTCCCGGTATAAACCCCGGCCTCCTGCGGCGGGAGCAGTGCGCCCCAGTCACCGTGGCTGACACTGCAGAAATGCGTCCCCAAGGGGCTCGCCCAGGGGGCCGCCTTCCCCTCATCTCTGCTCCTCCCGAAGCCCGTCTGTGCTGGATGCTGTCACTATGGAGACCTGCCCCGGGCGTGTCCACCTGCGTGTCCAGGTGGCTTCTCCGGGTTGCGCGTCCGCGGTTTCAGCGACCCTGGCCAGGCAGCCTGGGACCACAGGGAGGACCCAGGACGGGAAGGGACATGCGGGAAGTCCCGCTCAGCGCCCCGCGGGACCTGGCTCCTCCCTCGGCCGTGTCCCTGCTCCAGACGCTCCGCCCGCGGGCACTTCGGAGCCTCTTGGCCTCGCAGGGCTGTGCTCACGTCACCCCGACGTCACGTGACGTCACAAGGGCCCCAAAGCGCTGGAGCAGCAAGGCCGGCGGTTCCCATGCGCCCAGGAGAAGCCGGAAAGTGCTTGTCACCAGCGGCCAGGTCAGCAGCAGCCTGATGTTCCCAGCCAGGCGTCACTCGCCCTTCACGTCGTCACCTGGGCCTCAGGACATCTCAGAGCACCCCCAGGAGAAGGGGGTGCAGCACAGCGAGGTGTTAGAGGGACCACATCAGTCTGTTGCTACAGTTTTAGTACTAGTTACTGTTTGTTCGTAGTCCGAATAGCTGGGAAAGTTATAGGCTGTCCTTGGAAACAGGAGCTTATAAAGTCCCTGTGATCATCTGTCTGGAGTGAGGTTGCATTGAATAGCCCGTGGATCTGTGCGGAGCCTGTATTGCTCTAGCCCGCGGCCACCTGGTCACTGCGGTCTGCTCTGAGGCCCGCCTTTGCCTCGGGCACTGGGCGAGACACGCAGAGGCAGAGTTCACACCTGGAGGGTGCGTGGATGACATTCTGTCATCGCAGGAAGGTCCGAGTGCGCTCTGTCTCCTCCGGCTTCTGTCCTTGTGGTTTGTTGTTACTCACCCGCCTTACATTTGTCCTAAAAGTTCTAGTTAAATGGGATGAACAGGGTTCACTTCATAATCTGAATTTTGCAGATGCAGCTACTGAAGGCACTTGGTGACCTTGTAAAACTGCCTGTGTGGGTCAGAATTCTGCCAGCAGGTGGCAGTGGGGCGCTCAATTTGCAGTGAAAAGTTTCTGGAAAGATTCCTACACCATCGCCTTTGCCTCCCACCTGCTGCCTCCCTGTTTTCTCTTTCCAACTCTCTTTCCAATTTGGAACAGAATCTCCAGTTTCATGATTCACAGACAACCCCGTTCTGGGGGAAAAGGAAAACGCTTTTATACAAAAAGTTGAATCGGACAAGTCATATTCAGCACACCTACAGAGGAAATTTTTTCAGATATGTTTAAATAATCATGTTCTGGTTTATGTTATTTATATGAGTATTTTAATGTTTAGACTCAGAAAGCTGTATTTCATGAAGTTTGAGCAAAGGACCTGTCTGTGTTTTGAAGGAATGAACAGAATAAAACTTTGCTAGAAAGCAAACGCCCAAAGTAACCAGAAAGGGTGGTTTGAAAGCCACTGAAATGGTCCAGGGCCATAACTGAGGGCCAGGGGTAAGTGTAGAAGGGCTGAGAAGTGGGGGGGGGGGGGAAGTGCGGGTGGAGAGATAGGTCAGCAGAGCCCGGCCTCCCTGAAGAGCCCAGACCCACTGAGGGGCAAGGGGGCCAGGCCCTGGCTCCTTAGTTCAGCTCTTGCCCTCCCATGTTCGCCTAGGAATTCAGGGCCACGTGTCCAGTCCACCTTCTCACATTTGCGAGGCCGGGTGCAGACGTGTGGCAGTAAGTGGATGAGCACGGGATTGACCCACGAAGGCAGCGGTTGGGTAGAGGTAGGATGCTTTGGGGTTAGGAAGGTTCTCTCTGTTGTCAGTAAGGGATTGGTCTGTTTAAGGAGGGAGCCAGGTCATGTCTCCAGGTCATGTTCTGTCTCAGGTCCTGATGCTGAGAACAGTAGGCCTTGAATTACTTCCTGTGTGGGACTGGCGAAGAGGCTCTCCAGGTGATGACTGGTTATGGAGGGGAGAGCGGTGCCTGCAGGTGTGGGGACAGAGGGAACAATGGCATCTGGGGGAACCATGGGCACGATTCCCAGCCCTATTTAAAGTCTTCCTCAGTCACTACCTCCTATGCCATTAGTTTTCAGTCTGTTATTTTTATAAATTCCAGTATGTGGAGACAACAGTTAGTAGGTTACTGAAATAAATTATCTATACTAATAAAAGGGCAATATGCTAACTAGACTGGGAGACCTTCCGGGAGGCCTTCCAGACATCCGTCCGGACAAAGCCATGGTGGCAGGGCCGAGGCAGAGGTGGTTAGGGGCGATCAGGCCAGGAGGGGAGGACAGTTGGGGGTGATCAGGCCGGCAGGCAGAGTGGTTAGGGGCAATCAGGCAGGCAGGTGAGCAGTTAGGTGAGAGGGATGTCTGACTGCCGGTTTATGCCCAACCCCTGTGGGACTGGGCCTAAACAGGCAGTCAGACATCCCCCAAGGGGTCCCAGATTGGAAAGGGTGCAGGCTGGGCTGAGGGACCCCCCTCCCCTGCCCCCTGTGCATGAATTTCATGCACCGGGCCACTAGTGGAATTTATAACAAAGTAGAGATGGCATGTCCAATTTTTGCAGGAAAACGGTTTGGGAATTTATGTGCATGGAAACACCTTCTCTCCCCGTGCTTCCTTCGTGTTTCTTGCGTGGCATCGGGTTTATCTGTCTGCCGAGTATCTGCCCCCAGAGTGTGTGGCTCCTCAGGGGCAGGCACTTGGTTTGCTTGTGTCCTGCTGTGTCCCCAGGGCCCTGGACAGTGCCTGGAGCTCAGGAAATACTTGTACTGACAAATGAATAAATGGGCAAAACTGCACGAATGGAAAATCCTGCTGGCACCCCCTGAAACAGCAGCGCCTCCCGGGTTCCGGTGGGGCCCTGTTTCGCCTGGTTTTGTCTGCTGATTAAGCGGCACCTAACCCGCCCAGGAAGGGTGTTCCGAGGTTGCCAGGACTGTCTGTGCTTTGAACTGTGTCCGGCTGGGCACCGAGGCAGGGGCGCCGAGGCGGGGGCGCTGAGGCAGGGGCTGAGGCAGGGGGCTGCTGAGGCAGGGGGGTGCTGAGGCAGGGGTGCTGAGGCAGGGATGCTGAGGCAGGGGCTGAGGCAGGGGGGCGCTGAGGCAGGGGCCAGCCGCTGCAGCTCCCACCTGAACTGCAATAAAGTGGGGAGACTGGGAGCCTGTGATCCTGTCACCAGGTGTCGCTGCACGACTGTGAGGCTGCCATGGCGACACTGGGGCAGCGCTGGCCGCTGCTGGTCCAGGGTGGAGTGACAGTGCAGTGTGTGGTGCGCCTCCCACCACAGGATGTGCCCGGTCCTGACCCCCTCGCGGTGCCTGTGCGGCCGCACAGCTCTGCTGTCCCCTGAGGCCTGAGGGACCATCAGCTGAAGGTCACTGTCGCGTGACCAGTTCCCGTCTCAAGTGGCCCCGCGCTTATACGTGTCGTTCTTTTGAAATAGAATCGTCTGAAGATTCAGGGGAAACCACACGTCAAAATCCTAAGCTGGTAGCAAGGCCCCTACTCGTGACCCCTCGGCCCCGCGCCCACCCAGTGGGAGAGCTTCCGTCGGAGGAGCTTGCCCGGCTCCTGGGTGCTGTTCCCCTTGGGTGTCGGAGAAGGAAGAGGGGGGCGGCTCCTCGTGCCCCGGAGAGGACCGCCTGTCCGGCCCCCTCTGCTGTGGGCTTTCTCACACCGCGCAGCTGTGTATGGGTGCCTGGGCCTCCATGGCGTCTGAAGGCCGTTCATCCAGAAGCGCAGGGGTTAGAGCCGCACCAGCCCAGGCTCTCCCATCACCGGCACCTCCTCCCCTGCAGCGTGTGAGACGCCGGGAGCGCCCCCCGGGCAGTGCCAGGGCTCGGGCCTCGGTGCCATGCCCAGCAGGTGCCTTCGGGACAGACAAGGTGCTTGAGGCCTCGCACCCACAGACTCCTCTCCAATAAAACGTTTCTTTCTACTCAGTCCAACGCGCGTGCGGTTTCTAACTGTCATTGAAAAAGCACCCCCTCCCCCAAAAAAAGGCACCCAAGTGGACGTGTTGATGGGCACCTTCCGAGCTGCGACCCGGAGGCATGGGATTCGCAAGGCGATGTTGCTAATTTCTCCACAAAGTGAATGTAGGGGGAGTTTAATGGGGGCGAAAGGAGTTTTCTTGGGGGTCTCTCGGGTGTGGCTTGTTCCCAGGTTCAGGCACGTGACGAGTTTGGGGCCTCTGTTGTCCGGCCGTCGGAGCAGCGTTGTGTGAGCCTGTGTCCCCCGGTCAGGGTCTGGCTTGCATTTCTGGCCTCAGAGGTTTCTGTTGTTAGGGAGACAGGAACCCCCACAGCTAAATAACAGAGGCTGAGTTTTGGGGGTCAAATAGTCAGTGGGAGGAGAAGGCATCTGGGGGTGTCTGGCACCCCCAAATCACACCTGTGCAATGTGTGGAGAGGCTGCTGTGGAGTCAAGCCAGAGGACCAGGTCAGCCAGCTGGAGGTGTTTGGTACCTGGGTATCCATCTAGTCTTGGTCTTAATATAAGGAGCTGTTTGTTGAATATAATTGCTTATTTCTGATATTGAAATTTTAGAGTAATTTATAAGACATCGGAAATACATGGCACTTTTTTCTTTAGTTGTTTCTTCAAAATAAAGGGGCTGTTTTCAAATGAACCTACAAGGAAAAGCATGTTTAGTTTCTAGTAAGTGAAAGCCTAAAATATTTTTCCTTGTGACTTTTTATTTCTAGGCCGTAAACAGCAACATTAAAAAACTTAAGTTAAAAAGTTTCAGCTTTCAGTCTGGATGAAACTTTGATAGAATTACTCAGAAGAAGGAAAGATAACATTGAAAATAGAATCAATAATAAATCAAAATTTTATTTATAAATTCCTCTAAGGAGCTTTGTGAAACCAATTTAGGAATAATCTACATTGCAGATGCACGCTTACAGCTAACCCAGGTTCCTCTTTTTCTTTTTCTTTTTTTCGTTAATCCTCACCCGAGGATATTTTTCCATTGATTTTTTAAAAATATATGTTTTTATTTATTTCAGAGAGGAAGGAAGGGAAAGAGAGATATAGAAACATCAGTGATGAGAGAGACGCACGATTGGTGGACTCCTGCCCGCCCTCTAATGGGGATCAAAACCGCAACCCAGGCATGTGCCCTGACTGGGAATTGAACCGTGACCTCCTGGTTGGCTGGGCTCCATTGGTTTTTAGAGAGAGTGGGAGGGAGGGGGAGAGACAAAGAGAAACATCGATGTGAGAGCAACACATTGATGGGTTGCCTCCGGCACACTCCCCAGGGACGGAGCCTGCAACTGAGGTATGTGCCCTTGACCAGAATCAAAGCTGGGACCCTTCAGCTCCAGGGCCAACACCCTATCCATGGAGCCAACCCGCTAGGGCCAGGTTCCTCTTAATGATAAACTTTTTCACATTACAACTACAAGTATGAAGTCTACTTATTTTCAAAGAAAGAAATCCATTTGTAAAGTGTATCCAGGTAACAATTTTCTATAGCAGTTATAGTAGTACTCAGTTATATTGAACGTAGGTTATGACTTAAACATTTTAAAATATGATGGTCCAGGACTAGTGGAAGCGATTGCATGCTTTTCCTGTTTAATGTCCATCCATTTATTTCCGTTACCACAGTGATGAATGTATCTAAAGTAGCCAAGCCAGCAGCCAGACATGCAAGGCCGACGGTGCCCTCTGTACCCAAGAGCGCAGCGACGGAGAGCCCGCCTCACTCCTAATTCTTGTCCTCAGAGGCTTGACAGTCCCCTCCCGCTGGGTCAGGATCGCTCTCTGGGCCCTGCCCACTGCCCCCCCCTCCCCCCCCGCCCTGCAGCCAGTACTGGTGCGGCGTGCACGGCCCAGAGAGAACCTCCACGGCCAGACTCATCCGTTTACTCACTGTGATCCACTTGGATGGTTGGCAGGGTGGCGTCACGTACCTGGAACAGGTCTGAGGACAGAGCTTTGTGTCATCCGAAAGCTGCAAGAGCTTCTACTCAGAGGCAAATAAACAGGCGTAGAAGCTCAGGTACCCACTCTGCACAGTCCTATTAGAAACCTTAGCAATATGCCTGTCAGCACAGGCACCATATAGATGCTTAATGAACGAGTTAGAAATAGTTCATCTTGCCCTCTAAACATTGATGGGAATGGCACTTGAATGCCTTCTCAACCAATGGTTTTTCCCGTGTTGCCACTTTTAAAAACTGATGATAGCGTGGAGTCGGTTAATGGGAATGGATTGCGTTTATATAGACACACACACACTGACCGGCCAGATTACTGTGACCACCCCATCAGTACTTCATTGACACGTCCCAAAATACTGACTATTGAAAACTTCCTAAGCAAATACTCTCAAGGTTTTATTATTATTAGTAGTAGTATTATTATTTGCATAACTAATTCACTTCATTGTACTGATGGGGTGATCATAATAATCTGGCCACTCGGTGTAGGTAATAAGGTAGAATTAAAAAGGTAACTCATTTTCTTCTGAACTCGGGGCATTGTTAATTTTCCAGTGGGAGAAAGAATACTGGATAATCCGTCGTAAGTGAAGTTGTTGGGTAACTTGCTCTGTGTGACATGAGATATGCATAAAGCAGAATGTCCCCCCCCACCTGCCTCCGTCGCTGGCTGCATCCCAGTCCTCCCGCTAAGGAGACCAGCCACGGTCATCTCTACTGATCCTCCTCTAAGGTCCCGAAATCCTGCCACAAAGTCGGCTGATCCCAGACGGACTCCCAGCTTCCTGTCTTTACCACCGTTTGAAGTCCGTTTCAGGAACCAGGAGCTACTGTGGTAGCAAGAAAAGTCAGGTTCTCTACCTGCTGCTTCATTTTAGCTAATGTTTCACTTCATTACTAGGGTGTCATAGTTTGTTCGCAAGTTCTCCACCGTGAATATGAGGCGTTTGATTTACATTTATTCTCTGCTCCCAGGAATTTAAACACATTGAGGCCAGGGCCCTCGGCCTTCACGGCGGGCGGCCCCCCAACTGGCGGGAGCTTCTCTAGGGAAATGGTGGTTTTCCAGGAGACAGACCTGCTTTGCTGCGTGACTGAGCTCCACGGCAATGCCCACGCCAGGATTCCCCACGCCAGCCACGAGGATGCCCTTCCATCACGATGTTACTCCCGGCCGTGGACCTAACAGCCTTCGACTTCTCCATGCCGTTTGGTGGAAGAAGAGGGTTTCTGTTACAGGGACTCCTTTCCGCATGACAGCTCATCGCAGAGCAGAAACACGTGTTCTGTGTGATCTGAAAGCGCAGGCCTTTGGGCCGGGTCAGTGGATTGCCCTGAAACTTAACGTTATATTTCACAGAGCTCCAGAGGGAGCCGACTCCAACGCTCCCTGTGGGTTCTAACTGTAGGTTAGGGATCTGCTAGGGAGTAACCGGACCTGTCCCAGACCCGTCCACAATGAACGCTTGCCAACAGTTCCCCCTTTAGTGTAACGTCACATCGGCCTCGTGGTCTTTACGGAAATGATGTCTCAGGAGACGGGTGGTGGTTGGTTGTGTTTACCATCCTCTACGGAGATACCGGCCGGTCTTCACCAAGTTGACCGCTCTCCCTTCCCAGTGACGGTGCCTCGCCCTGTCCCTGGCTCTGCTGAGGGCTTCGTCACAGCCCCACTCTGCCTGCCGTTGTGAGATTGTCCCGCTCTGGACATGCTCCTACATCTCCCCCTGAAACTCTCCAGATATACGTACTTCATGTCTCCCTATGGGCAGTGTCTGAGCAAGGAAGCAAACAACAAAAGCTAAAAAATATATCATCCTTAGTCAATAATCTATAGACTATATCATAATCGGGTCCTGATTTCCAGAATATATTGCATTTTAACATTCAGAAGATCAAGTCCTTTCATTTTACCAATGGCTGCGTCAGTGTGTGGACACAGAGAGGTAGGTATTTGTCACACTTAGCTAGTCAGTTGGATCAGTACAGTCTAAGTTCAAGTCCCTTGACTTCCATTGAGGACTCTTCAATTCTCAGTTTGCCGACCATGGCCTTAGAGTTTTTTGTGATGGCTTTTTAGGGGTCATAGGAGGCACTGCAATAGCAAATGTTTGTTGATTGACTCCTATAGCAATTGATGGTAAGGGAGGGTCAACGGAATTGGAGTTAAAGGAGAGGGATTAGCAATGAGAACACCAACTGTTGATTAAATCTCAGGGGCCAACCATAGTAGGCACAGTAACTGTTTGACACTCAGAAAAGGCTATGAAAGCAGAGTGAATCCATCACGTTGACCTCGTGCTCCTTGGCTAATGACCTAACAAGCTAACTGAAGTAACTAAGGAAATTGTCGTAACTCCTTTTGAAGTTTCTGACACAGGATTGGTGACCAGTCGCAATGATGTGCTTTCATTGGAGCTCAGAACTCACTCATCTTCTAACCGCAAGTTTGTAATGTTGCTAAGAGACTAGATCTTAAATGTTCTCACCACACCCCCAAAATGATTACTATATGATGTGATAGAGGTGTTAGCTAACACTATGGTGGCAATCATATTGCAATATATAAATGTATTAAATCGCACACTCTACACCCCAAATTCACAATGGCATGTGCCAGTTATAGCACAATAAAAACTAGAAGAATAAAAACACATGTAATGAAGATGGGTTAAGAGTGGGGAAACCCTGTATTTTTTTAATTATTTAAATATTAGTACGTAGTGACGTGCCCTTCTGAGCTGGCGGGTGTCCCTGGGCTGCCTAACTGTCACGCGAGGCCTGAGCAGGATGTTGCTGCCTGCCCGCAGGAGGCAGAGGGATCTTGTTCTGCTGGACGCAGCACCGTTGCCCTTGCTGCCGGCTTCCATCGCCTGTGCCTGTCCTTCCCATGCACACCAAGATGCTCAGGGCCAAGCTGACATCCAGGGCCCAACGGCACCATTGCACAGTGACCAAGATGGAGAGAGCAGCCAGGGTGCCAGCCAGGCTTCCTGCAGGGCAGCGGGCCTCCCGGCTGGCTCAGACAGGTGGCTTTTTTATTTTTTTGGAGGGGGCGGGGGTGGGGGTGGGGACACATGGGAGAATGTCAAATTCTTCTTTATCCTAAAGTTAAACTCTTAAGGTCTAATATAGAACTTCTTTTATCCTCTTTTAACATGTGCTAGGCTTAGATGTTATGTTTTCTATTCAGAAAACTTTAATATTAAAAAGGCATTTCTGCCAAGAGTTGGACTCTTGCCCGTGTGGGATGAGCCCTGGTTGTCTTTCGAGCTGGGCCACACCCCGGGCGGAGGCGGGGGGCCGGGAGGGCGCGCCTCCTCCGGGTCTCGTGCCCAGAGCTCTGGTTGGCACATGATGTTAACCTTTTCTTTACTCTTCTCTCTCCACCTTCCATATATAAAGCACACTTCTTTATATAAATTTTTATTTTATTGATTTTTTACAGAGAGGAAAGGAGAGGGATAGAGAGTTAGAAACATCGATGAGAGAGAAACATCGATCAGCTGCCTCCTGCACACTCCCCACAGGGTATGTGCCTGCAACCAAGGTACATGCCCTCGACCGGAATCGAACCTGGGACCCTTGAGTCCACAGGCTGACGCTCTATCCATGGAGTCAAACCGGTTAGGGCATAAAGCACACTTCTTGCCTCCTAGTATTTTTGGCTGGGTTTGTGTGTGTGTGTGTGTGTGTGTGTGTGTGTGTGTGTGTGTGTGTTTCAAGATACTTCCTACTTTTCTTAAAAAATCTGACTTGGAAATTGTACCCTGTAGATATCTCTACAGCCTACGTTATGATGAGATAAGGACATTGATTTCATTTGGGTTGGAGAGAACTATTATTTTCTGAGCATGAACATTGTTAATAAGCACTTTGTAGGCATAACATCCTGAATGCTCACAATGGCTCAGTTACAAGAGGCACCGTCTCCAGGTCACAGGCGCAGGGAGGGGTGAATGGACTGGCCAGGGGTGGAGCTGGAATGGAAACCCTGACCCTCTGCCTCCAAGGCCTGCCTCCTTGCTCTGGTTCAGCCCCTTTCACGACTGGTGGGCTGGCCCCAGGATCCTCCTCCTGTGGGGAGGGGTTCGGTGCCCTCAAATCTGGGGGGGCTGTGACCCTCATGACCAGCAGGCGCCGACAGTGGACGCGAGGCTTCTGAAGCGAGGGCATGAAGAGGAACGCAGCGTGGCGTTCACAGGACACTCATTCCGAGGCCCGGCGCCCGGGTGAGAAGTCCACTCCTGAAGGCACCACACCATGAGGACACTCGGGATACTCGGAGGGGCCTGCGCCAGCGTGACCATGCACCCACGCCTGCCGCTCCATCCGCCTAAGCCAGTGGTGGCAAACCTTTTGAGCTCGGTGTGTCAGCATTTTGAAAAACCCTAACTTAACTCTGTTGCCGTGTCACATACAGAAATTTTTTGATATTTGCAACCATAGTAAAACAGACTTATATTTTTGATATTTATTTTATCTATTTAAATGCCATTTAACAACGAAAAATCAACCAAAAAAATGAGTTCGCGTGTCACCTCTGGCACGCGTGTCATAGGTTCGCCATCACTGGCCTAAGCTGAGGCCCAGGCAGCCTGAAGCGGACACTGGCTAGAAGCCATTTGTGCTGCGCCGTGTGTCTTTCCTTGGGTTCTGGACCAGAGCCTGGGAGTATTCGAATAGTGGTGTTTGCAGCTTCTGGGTGTGGGGTAATTTGTTACGTGGCTACAGTAACCAGAACAAGTGGCCACCGTACTTCGGTCGGGTGACCCTCTGAGAAGAAGGTTCTTGGCAGCCGGTCTCGGATACCTGAGCTCCGGGTGGGACCACGGCAAAGGCGTGTCCTGTCTCAGCCACGGACACACAGCAAGCAGGAGGCTGCTTCTCAGGAAGCCGTGGCTCATTCCAGGGAGCCTGCCCATCTCTTGGGCTTGATGCCTACACAGTGAACAGAATAAAGAGTCCACCCCCAGCTAACACGCTGTCTGCCCTTCACCAGGCCACCTCCGATGGCTGGCTGCTTGGCCACAGGGAATCCTCCGGAAGCCCACAGGAGCCTGTGTGTCCATTGGGGCTGTGGCAAGGGGAGGACGTAAGGACTGCAGGGCCATGAATAAAAACTGCTTCTCCCTCTGCCATGCACAGAGCCTCTGTGGCCCCTGAGTCTGCAGACAGATTATTTTCTAACTAGAGGCCCGGTGCACAAATTCATGCACCAGTGGACCCCTCAGCCTGGCCTGTGGGATGGGGCCGAAACCGGCTCTCCAGCATCCCCCAAAGAGTCCCAGATTGTGAGAGGGTGCAGGCCAGGCCCAGGGACCCCACCGGTGCATGGTCGGGGCCGGGGAGGGATGCGGGAGGTTAGTCAGCTGGGGAGGGACCGAGGGAGGGCTCCAGGGTGGGTCCAACCCATCTTGCTCAGTCCTCCTGATCGGCTGGAACCCAGCAGCAAGCTAACCTACCAGTTGGAGCGTCTGTCCCCTGGTGGTCAGTGCACATCATAGCAAGTGGTTGAGTGGCCTTAGCATATCATTAGCATATTACGCTTTGATTGCTTGAACGGCCAACCGGATGACCGACACTTAGCATATTAGGCTTTTATTATATAGGGTGATACACTTAAGGCCTCAGAGAGCCACCCTGCTGCACAGACAGAATTCCATCGCCACCCCCGCCCTGAATGGCAGGGAGTGGACATGGGGCAGGTGGCTCTACACGTGTGTCTAGAGCAGTGGTTCTCAACCTTCCTAATGCTGCGACCCTTTAATATGCCAGGTACTCGTATGTGGGCGTATCTGCATGTGGGCGGACCCGCCTGGAGACGGATAGAGGAGCAGTATCTCAGTTCCTAAGACCATCGAAAATATGTGTTTTCCGATGGTCTTAGGCGACCCCTGTGAAAGGGTCGTTCGCCCCCCAAAGGGGTCGTGACCCACAGGTTGAGAACCGCTGGTCTAGTGCGTCCAGTGTGGCCCCTTTGTCTCTCAGTGCAAACCACACCTCTGCCCAGAGACAAGTTGGGAGCTCCTGCAGGAGGGCTTGGCAGCTGTGAGCGTGGTGGTCACTCATGCTGGAGCGGCCGTCTTCTCTCCTTTCTTCTCTGGCTGGGGATGCAGCCCCACTGGCTGTCCTTCCTTTTGTGGCTTTTCCAAATGGTGCCCCTCAGCTACCCAGCCAGCCAGCCTTGATCGTGGTCCTACTATGCGCTGCTATCCATCAGGCCTGGAGGTTCAGGGATTAACCCATTACAGTCCACACCCTGGAGAACCCAGGCTCTAGCTGGGAGACACAAGCACTAACCACCGGGCTGTCTGGGCAGGAGTAACAGAGATCCTTTCAAAGAATGGACGTGGCACGAGGAGAGGAGAGTTACTACTCCATGGCGGGGGCAGAGAAGGTTTCTCCAAGGGGAGGGGTTCTCTGAGCTGAGTTTCTAAGAATCAGGGGGCTTTATCAGCCAGAGAAGAGGCAGGGGATGGGGGGTCTGCCTGGGCACAGGCACCGAGGTGAGCGGCGGGGGCGGGTGGGGAACTGGCTCCAGGTGTCCCAGGCCATCCTGGGGGCAGAGCGGAGGGGACGGTACCCAGACGGGCAGGTTCCCGCGCCTGGCGGTGCAGCGCTCTGCGGCTCACGGGGCTCGTTCTGCTGGAGACAGCGCTGGAGGCTTCGGGGCAGGGAGCTGCCCGGCCAGCGCTGCCGAAGGTGAGCCCACCTGAAGGCCCGGCCCGGCCGGGACAGAAGCCCCAGGGGAGGCTGGCTAGGAGTGGGGATGGATGGCGTGGCGGCTGGAGCTGACTGGCGGGCCTCTGGGTAGTAGCCAGCTCCGTGGTGTTGCCCCTTCCTTCCAGCCTCTGGACACGCAGGACAGTGGGGCCACCAGGTAACGTCAGAGCACCTCCATATGCATTGAGGTAACGCCAGAGCGCTTCGTACGCATTGAGGTAACGCCAGAGCGCTTCGTACCCATTGAGGTAACGCCAGAGCGCTTCGTACCCATTGAGGTTGAAAGGCCGCCGCCCGCCTCTCCGGGTGGTGCGGAGGAAGGAGTCTGGCCGCTGGGATCCCTCCGCGCCCGCCTCCCGGAGCGGTCCGAGTGTCCGGACCGGCTGCGGGCGGGGTGGGGCCTGGCGGCAACCTACCGCGGGGGAGGTCATGGGAGCGGAAGGCCTCACCGCCTGGCTCTTTCCTCCCTTCCCCCGTGGTCGGCTCCCGCTTGCCCGCGCTGGGGCCAAGGGTCCGTGCGGCCCTCGGGGCCCGGTCGGGGGGACCGGGGCCTGCGTGGGCCGACTGCCAGGCCCCATGGGGGGGCATTGGCTCCCCGGCCCACAGCGGGAGCCCGGCGCGGGCTGTCCTCCCCCCCCCCCCCACCAGCCCCGTGCAGCAGTGGCGGCAGCGGAGTGGGGCGCGTGCCCAGGCTCGGGGAGGCCGCCATGCTGCAGTGCGCGGGCCCCATGGGCCGGGCCTGCTCCGAGCGGATGCCGCCCTCCAGAGCTGGGCCGCTCCACCTGCGCACCCCGTTTGCTGGGCCTGTGCCGCCCAGACGCGCTGGAGAACCGGTCTGCCCGCAGGCCAGCTGCGGGTGCTGTGCGGGAGGGCCATCCTGCCTTGTGGCGAGTTCGAGCGGCAGCAGCAGGAGCCGGGCAGGGACTGCGCCCTCCATCTTGCCTTGGGTTCTCCATCTTGGGACAGAGCCATGTGCACCCTCCATCTTGCCTTGGGTCCTCCATTTTGGGATGGGGCCATGTGCTTCCTCACGGGAAGAAGCCGCTGCTAGCCACACCCAGGGTTTCTCTGAATTAACCAATGGTGATCAAGGGAAGTGCACGCCATCACTATGACCACATCCTGTACCGACTCGCGCCTGGCCAATCGGCGGGGCCCACAGTGCCCTCTCCTGCCCTCACTCCACCCCCCTTTAAAACCCCCTGTCCCATCAGGCCTCTCTCTCTCGGCCACTGGACTTTCCGCTGTGTCGGTGGGTCTGGTGAACGGGGAGCGCAGGCCGGCTTGCATAATAAAGGACTCTTTGCTTTTGCATCGGACTGACTGGCTCCCTGGGGGTCTTGGGAACTTTGAAATCTGGGCACAACAAGGTAACGTCAGAGCGCTTCGTACGCATTGAGGTAACGTCAGAGCGCCTCCATATGCATTGAAATAACGTCAGAGCGCTTCCTACGCATCACTCTCGCATTCTGCCCGCACTCTCTGAGAATGATAAAGCTCGGGCACCAATCCCGCCGCAGAGGGAGGAATCTGCTGCTAGAACCACCCCGTGGCCAGCTCCAGCTCACGCCTTGCTCAGGGGCACCATGGACCCTGTTCCCCAGCTGGAGGCTGGGCGGTGCCAGCCTTGGGGAGCCCTGCGTGCTGAGCAGGGGAAGCCAGCGGGCCGGCCTGCGAAGGACACTGAGCCAGCAGCGCTGGGGGAAGTCTGCCGCCGCTCCACGCTGCCCTCCCTGCACCACGGCGCTGGTTCTGGGGTTTGTGCCTCTTTTCTTGGAGAGAAAATGAAAACGAAGGCGTGCGGTGAGAGGGAGAGGAAGGAAGAGAAGGAAAGGAGAAGGAACCTCGGCCAGAGTCAGGTTTTACCAACTGTTGCTCTGAGTGTGTGAGGTGCCTGCTGCGTCCCTCTGCAGCGTCAGGCGGTCAGATCTGAGAAGCGCTGTGAGCACCTGGGAAACGCTGTCGGGTAGACGTGACACCCAGGGAACAGAAAAGGGAGGGCAGGCTCAGATGGGCGGCCTCTGTGTCAGACAGTCCATGAGGAGTGAGGGGAGCACAGCTTGGGTTTGCTGGCAGGGCAGGCAAAGGGTGACATTTTCTTCTTTTTTGTGACTGAGTAGTGTTCCACCATGTACAGTACAGGCGCCGTGTCTTAAAGGTTCTGCCCTGAGTCACACATGTCACTCCCACTTGCTTTCTTCTGGCCAAAGCAAGTCACACGGCCATGCCTGCTTCCAGAGGGGCAGGAAGCTCGATCCAGAAGTTGGGAGTTGGTGATCTATACCATACTCATCATTCAAAGGAAGGCTTTCTTTGAATGGATATTCAAAGATCTTCAAAATGGATATTCTTTTACACAAACATTTTAAATTGATTGAGATGATACACATTTTCATGTGAGAAAACACAGTTTGGTTGAAAACTATTTCTGGCTTCACAACATTGTAGTATGCAATTGGTGAAGGATGCGGGTGGAATAAACTACGACAAGACATTCTGTTTAAGTATTGTCAGTGCTGTTAGGAAAATGCAGCTTTGGCTTATGTACAATGGAACGATTTGCTTGCTTCAGCAGCAATCAGCAGTGAAGCAAATACATGCACACTAGCAGGGTTTTAATGCTCCAGTATGTAAATTCCTGAAGAATATCTGTTGAAAATGAGTGGGCCATATAGCAAAGAACACCAGCTTTGGTACCAGGTAGGTTCAAACACTGACTCACCATTTATTACATAACCCTGGGCAATCTGGGCTCCTGCTACCTTTGCTCCATCCTGCCACACACAGAGCAGGAGTGGCCACTAATACCAGGTGGTCACACACAGAGGGGCAGGTCAGCACAGAGAAACCTCACGGAGCTGTCTCAACAGTAAGAGCAGTTAGATCAGCCCTGGCTGGCGCTGCTCAGTGGTTAGAGCATCAGCCCACACACCCAAGGGTCTCAGGTTCAATTCCCAGTTAAGAGCACATTCCTGGGTGCAGGTTTGATCCCTGGCCCTGGTTGGGGAGACTGCAGGAGGCAACCAATCGATGTGTCTCACTCACATCGATCACACCGATGTTTCTCTCTCTCTCTCTCTCTCTCTCTCTCTCTCCCTCAGCCCCCTTCCATTCTCTCTAAAAATCAATGAAAAAAATATCCTCAGGTGAGGATTAAAAACAACAAAAAAGAACGGTTAGAACATGCTGCTTTGACCAACTAGCTCTATGTATCTGTCCATAGCAGAGTGGAAATGGAAAGCTTGTCTGCTCCCCGTAGCGTATGGAGGGTTATTGCAGCGGTTCCTGTGGGTCGCGACCCCTTTGTGGGTCGAACGACCCTTTCACAAGGGTCGCCTAAGAACATCGGAAAATACATATATAATTACATATTGTTTTTGTGATTAATACTATGCTTTAATTATGTTCAATTTGTAACAATGAAAATACATCCTGCATATCAGATATTTACATTCCGATTCATAACAGTAGCAAAATTACAGTTCTGAAGTAGCAACGAAAATCATTTTATGGTTGGGGGTCACCACAACATGAGGAACTGTATGAAAGGGTCGCGGCATCAGGAAGGTTGAGAACCGCTGGGTTGTTGTGTCATCACCAAGCAGCGCACAGTACTCAGGTGGCCTGTCCCAGAGAGGACTTTACTCTCATAGAGATGAGTGTGACTGGTGGTCACTGTCTCCCTCTGTCACGATGTACTCAGCGCTGTCCATACACCTGGTACCCAGCAAATATTAGCTGCTATGACTATTTTTTAAATATATTTTTATTTATTAAAGAGAGGAAGGAAGAGAGGGAGACAGAAACATGAATGATGAGAAAGAATCATTGATCGGCTGCCTCAGGCATGCCCCTCACTGGGGATCGAGCCGGCAACCCGGGCATGTGCCCTGACTGGGAGTCAAAACATGACCTCCTGGTTCATAGGTCGATGCTCAACTACTGAGCCACACTGGCCAGACTAGCTATCAACACTAATAAAAGAGAAAAATGGTAATTGGCGTACGAGCTACCCTTTTCATTGGCTAATCAGGGCTATATGCAAATTAACTGCCAACTAAGATTGGCAGTTAACTGCCAACTAAGATTGGCATTTAACTGCCAACAAGATGGCGGTTAATTTGCATATGTAGGCACAATGCAGGGAGGCGAAAGGGAAAGCAGGAAGAAGCCCCCTGCCACTGACAGTGATTGGAAACCCAGGGGGGAGCCCCAGGGCCGCCTTTGCCCTGCCCCCCAGCCATGATCGGAGAATCAGGTACCTTTTCCGCCCTGGCCAGTGATAGCAGGAAGTAGGGGTGGAGCCAGCGATAGGAGCTGGGCACGGTCGAAGCTGGCAGTCCCGGGAGCTAGGGGTCCCTTGCCTGGGCCTAAAGCGAAGCCCACGATCGTGGGGCCGCTGCAGCTGCGGGTCCCCGCTGCCCAGGCCGGACGATTCAGCCAGAGGCGTCCTGCAGGGGCAGGGGCGGAGCCTGTGCGATCGCGGCGCCCCCCGCTGCCACTGCAGGTCCCCGCTGCCCGGGCCGGACGCCTAGGCCAGAGGCATCAGGCCTGGGCAAGGGGCCGATCCTGCGTTTGGAGGGTGATGGGGGTCAACGCCTGAGGGCTCCCAGTATGTGAGAGGGGGCAGGCTGGGCTGAGGGACACTCCCCCACACACACACCCAGTGCACGAATTTCGTGCACCGGGCCCCTAGTCTTTTATAAGGAGATTTCTGGGCCAGTGTTTGGAAGGGATTTGAGTGGCACACAGGGTGGGATCTGCACGGGAAGTGGGACTTTCTCTGTAAAGGGTTAAATTGAGCCCACAGGCTCCGGACTCTGATCCATCAGGGTTAGTGCCCACAGTAACGGGAATAGCCTGCCCTGTGCGCCGCTGAATGGAGGGAGTCCTGGGGAACAGAAACGCTGGGAGGGAGGGAGTCCCTTGTTATTTTTCGTTTTCTGGCGCCGTCTCCCGAGGGGCTTCGTCGCCTCCACAGGCAGCACCCCTGGCAGGCTGTGCCGGGACGGGCCTCCGTTGGCCTAAGTTTTGGGAGGCCGAGTACATGTGCAGCGGATAAATGCTACGAGCCCCAGTGACCAAAGTGGGTCCCGACTCTCTCCACAGTGAGCTTTGTTCCTGACAGGAGGACATAGCAGAATGTCCCTCTAATTCTTATTTACGCTCCTGAGTTTACGCTCCTGAGTTTGCCTCTTTCCCTGGTAGTCAAAAGGGGATCAAATCAGAGCTAGTCAGACAAATACTCTCCTCTTTCTTCCTCTAGTGAGCAGGTGGGGACACAGGTCTCCCCCAAAGAATCAAGGTCTTGTGTGAAGATGTACATGGGACTCCTTACCCGGCCATTGCTGCGACTCTGCCAGTCCGATAACAGAACGATCGTGAACACCACATGGTTGACAGGCCCCTGACAGTCTCCGCAGACAGGACGCTGGTGGTAACTTGCTCTGCAGTTGCTCCCTGTGTCTCTGGGGCCATGAACATACATGTTACATCTCAGTAGCTCACAGCACCCTGAAAAGAGGGACTTTGTGGCCCTAACTGTTCAGAGAATATCGCTTAGCGGTGACATCACATGAGCCTTATTTCGAGTCTCTCCAATCGTGGGGCCAGGAGGCCTGGGTGAGGGATGTGTGTGTTGAGGCAGATGTGACTCGAAGGTCTTGGGTCCTAACTCCCCATGCTGTGGGGGGGCCACGTCTCTGTTCCCAGACAGCAGAGTCAGACACGGGAGCCCTTTCCTGTCCCTGGGACCATGCCCTTCAGAACTGACCCTTGGTGTGGACAAATGAGCAGAGGGGAAGCATAGTGAGGGGGTATGAGGGGAATTTCCTGGTGTTTCCTCTTGGCTGTGTCCTCCCTGGGAAGTGACGGGGACCGAAGCAAGGGAAGCAGCTACGGCTGGTGGCAAAGCCCGCAGAATATCAACAGTCCGGTACCTGGTTAGCCCTTCACAGTTTACAATCACCTTCCTGTCCTGCATGGGATTCTCAAACACTGTGAGAGGCAACGGAGATTTCCCTGGTTTCCACTGGAGGGAACTCAAGTCCAATGGAAGGAAGTGACTGCCCACAGACACCTCTCCCCTGAGAAGAGGCAACAGGGCAGACTGGGCCTCCTCACTTCTCAGCCAGTTCCTGCCACTGCCCCCCCCAGTCTCCTCTAGGACTGTCCCCCCAGTCTCCTCCAGGACTGTCCCCCCCAGTCTCCTCTAGGCCTGCCCCCCCAGCCTCCTCTAGGACTGCCCCCCCAGTCTCCTCCAGGATTGTCCCCCCCAGTCTCCTCCAGGCCTGCCCCCCCAGTCTCCTCTAGGACTGCCCCCCTACTCTCCTCCAGGACTGGCCCCCTACTCTCCTCCAGGATTGTCCCCCCCAGTCTCCTCCAGGACTGTCCCCCCCCAGTCTCCTCCAGGATTGTCCCCCCCAGTCTCCTCCAGGCCTGCCCCCCCAGTCTCCTCTAGGACTGCCCCCCTACTCTCCTCCAGGACTGTCCCCCCTACTCTCCTCCAGGATTGTCCCCCCCAGTCTCCTCCAGGATTGTCCCCCCCCAGTCTCCTCCAGGATTGTCCCCCCCAGTCTCCTCCAGGACTGTCCCCCCCCAGTCTCCTCCAGGATTGTCCCCCCCCCAGTCTCCTCCAGGCCTGCCCCCCAGCCTCCTCTAGGACTGCCCCCCTACTCTCCTCTAGGACTGTCCCCCCAGTCCTTCAGTTTCCAGCAAAGAACCCTGCTTCCAGCAGTGGTTTCAAAAATCCCGGCGTGGGAGACCCAGGCACTTCCCCTCCTAGAATGAAGTTCCAAAGGCCTGGCAGCTTCTGTAGGGTGCCAGTGGCCCTGGCCGTGCACGGAGGAGGACAGAGGGGCTGGCGCCGTGGCGGGACCCAGTGTGGGTGGCCAGGCTCCCGGGCAAGTGGTCAGGAATCCCGGGAAGGGGCCTGCGGTTCCCATGGCATCGGTGCTGCTTCCCCAAATCGGATGCGTTTGAGACCAGGACTCTAACAGTTTCTTTTTCTTCTTCGTTCTTTAAAAATGTAATTTTGAGCTCTTTTTAGGAATGTGCTCTGGCAGGTTGGTCATTTTCAAAGTGACCTTCTGAGGATTCTGACGGCTGCACTCCTAAACCCAATAGTGTCAGGGAGTCGCCAGCTACGTCCTCGGTTCTGGGCATCACGTCAGCGCAGCTGCGGCCGGGCTCGCGGAGCCGCCGGTGGCAGACCTGCTCCTGGCCTAACACTGGGTCCTTCAAAATATGTTGCGAAACTTCCTTTTAGAGATAAACGTTTTAGAAATCAATTTTTGAGACAGTCAGTGCCATTGGTCACCTGCAGGAAGATCCTGTACATGGAAGCGTGGGCGGGGCCCCGCCAGCCGTGGGTGCAGGGCCCACGGCAGAACCCGCGTGTCCACTCAAGGCCCCTGCAGAGGGGACTGGAGCCACTGCCACTGGCTGTCACGTGCATGTCATTACTGTTAAACGTAGACAGGAGCCGGGAAGCAGAGGTCTTGGCCACAGGGAGGAAGAGCGGGACCCGGTCTGCGGGGCTAGTAGGAGGGTTGGGGCCGTGGGAGGGAGGGCAGAGGGCTCGCCCTCGGAGCGTCTCTCAGTGCCTTCCCCAGGGACCTCTCTCCTCCGAGTCCCATCCCAGCCTCGTGCGCATGTGGCTCACCCACACGCTGTCATCACCAACACCATCCACAGCTCTCACTCTCAATGTGGATAAAAATAATGGCTGCTCCCGAGTCCCTTTGTTAGCACATTTGGGAAGCGGGGGGGGGGGGGGGGTGGGCGGGGGGGGGGCGGGGGCGGGGGAGCACTTAGCCTGTTTGCATGTGTCAGTGACAGCCACCATCATCAGCTCTGGGCTCCGTGCTGGGGGCCTAGAGAACGCAGGTGGGCCAGGGCCGGAGACCGCAGAACAAAGCGCTGAGCTCAGGGGCCGCCAGCGTCCTGCCCCGGGACTGTCTCCTTCCCTCTGCTCCTCATGTTCAGACGAGAGACGGTGGCACCGACGAGAGAAGCAGCGTCAACCAGTGCAGACTGTTCCGAACGCCTGCCTTTGGCCATGATCACGGCCTGTTGGGGGCGCATTCTAAAACCTAAAAGCAATCATATTTCCTACTGAATAAGGCCCTGGCCCACCTGAAGATGGCCCGCAGCGGTGCCCACATTGGAGAAAGGAGGCTGGCATTTACCCCCCACCGAGCAGCCACTGGGCATCTGCGCTCATGGCGAACGCTGGGCTGAGGGCGCGTCTGCGAGGGCCCGGGAGCTGCACCACGACATCGGCCCCGGAGTCGATGTGGGGGCCTCAGTGCCCGCCAGCGCCGTGAGGACCGCACAGGGACGAGGGGAAGAGGTGTCGGGGGAGGAGGCTCATTCTCCCTCGGCCCCCTCATCCGCAGCAAGCACGGCTTTGTCTGAACCGAGAGCATCCAAGCAGCCCCTGGAATGTGGCCGGGCGCGCGGCCTGTGTGACGGA
The DNA here is from genome assembly GCF_963259705.1 of Myotis daubentonii. Taxonomy (NCBI): domain Eukaryota; kingdom Metazoa; phylum Chordata; class Mammalia; order Chiroptera; family Vespertilionidae; genus Myotis; species Myotis daubentonii. The sequence goes on along the minus strand of NC_081857.1, from coordinate 3,431,671 downwards.
GAAGCGTCTCCCGGTCCTCAGCCTCAGAGCCTCACACTCCGGCACTTACGTCTTCCCCGGAGGAGCAAAGTGCGGGCTTCCTTCCTGGCAGTGTTTTTCCAGGGTTTGGCTGGCGGTGTTTCCCTCACAGGTGGGTGCATGACCATCGTCCCGCCTCCCACACTGTCCACACCACGAAGGGGGAGGCCCCGCCAAGCCTGTATCGGACGGGGAGCCTGTCGCCGGCCACCGAGGCTGCTAACGGGGAGTTCAGGGCCTTAGACGTACACTGGGGTTTAGGAATGGACCCAAAGAGGTCAGTTCTGGACACGGTTTTCCCAGCAGCCCTGCCCGGTGGGGTGATTGATGGTCAGACTTGGGAGATGCTGAAAGCACCGGCATCCACCAGGCACTAGAGGGCGCCACCGCCCCGAGGAACTGAGCGGAGTGTTGTCGCTCAACCTCCCCTGAAGCCCCAGGAGAGGGAAGACCCAAGAGGGGAAAGTCTCACAGCGAACTGGACACTGGGCCATCGGCGCTGGTGCAGCCCGCCGGTCAGATGGACGATTCAGGACCTGCGACAGACGGGGATCTAAGCCATTGTGCTTTTCCTTTAGATTTTTTAAAAAATCCTCACCCAAGGAGTGAGGATATTGTTTCCATTGATGTTCAGAGGAGGTGGAAGGGAGCGGGGAAGAAGAGAGAAGGAGAATCATTGATGTTTTGCTCTCTGGGTCGGCTGCCTCCTGCACGCCCCACACTGAGGATCGAGCCCAAAGCCCGGGCATGTGCTCTGACTGGGAATTAAACTGTGACCTCCTGGTTCAAGGTCGAAGCTTAACCACTGAGCCATACGAGCCGGGCTATGCTTTTTTTACAATAATAAAGCTACCCATTTGCATACTATTTATTATCCTCCAGGCACTGTTACAAGGACTTCATATGCACTAGCATATTTAGTCCTTCCAGCAGCCCTAAATAGGTTATCCAAAATTTTCAAATAAGGAGAGAGGCAGAGAGATTAAGAGATTTGCCCAAGATCACAGCTAGTAAGTGGAAGGACAGGATTCAAATCTGGGATCCATGTGGAGAGCTGATACACAGCATGGTGATTATAGTCAACAATACTGACAACAACAATAATCTATAATAATAAAATCATAATATGCTAATTAGACTGACATCCTTCCAGACAACCTTCCGGATGAAGCCAGGGCTGTGAGGGAAGCGGGGGTCCTGGGTGCCAGAGGGAAGCCGGTGCCGGCAGCCAGGGGAAGGAAGGCCTCCTCTTGCACAAATTTTGTGCATCGGACCTCTAGTACAATTATAATTAGCATATGATTAACAATTATGATTAATAAATAATTGATGTAATATATTATAATCCATATATAACATATAACGGTTATACAATTACAAACTTCCAAGTTGCTAAGAGACCAGCTCTAATTGTTCCCACCATAAAAAAGAAATAATAATTATGTGGTATGATAGAGGTTAATCGTATTTCAATATGTAAATGTATCACATCAACACATTGTATACCTTAAACTCACACAATGGTATATGTCGGAGTCCTTTTAATGTTTTATATTGAGTTTAATTCCCTTACACATTTGGAATCATAATCCTAAATCTTCTCGGGGCTGAAAACAGACTTCCTCACTAATAATTCCGTCACCCAGCACCTTTGGAAGACGCCTTCTCAGTTGCTGAGGTTGAAAGGTGGTCTCCGAGCCACCGGGGTCCCAGGCCACTCATGGAGGCCTGAATCCCCAGCTGTTTCCTCACTTGACTGGTTTTGTTTAATTGGCCCTCTGGCTATTCACATGCATTTCTGACTAGTTCTTCTCTCTTAAGCCATTAAACTCTTACCATCGGGAAGAGATAATCAAGTGAGTTAATTAACTGGTACCCACTAGAGTTCGGACTCTCATGTCACCGTGGTCCATAAACTCACCACCACCCAGGCCATTCCATGTGCAGTGACCAGCAACCTCTGTCTTATTCCCTCCGCTCCATCCCGTCCCAAGTAGATGGGATGGAAGAAAGAAAGACTCCCTCCCCTCTAGGTGACTGGGCCCATGTCCGGGCTGAGGGGGCGGGGAGGAGGTAGGTGGGCGTCGTACATGGCGCTGGCCTGACATGATCAGACACCTGTCGGATTTGCTGAGAGGTCGTAAAGGGGCGAAAGGGCGAGGGCACAGAGCCGAGCTGAAGACAGTGATGAGGAAAACGCGTGTTTGATGCTGTTATGTCCTTGAGCTGAATTGTTCGGGAGACATGCAGCGTCTGAGCAAGGACCGTCTGCCGCTTACGGAGCCCTGAGAGGCGTCAGGCTCCAATCGTGTTCAGCTCTTTGTAGATGTGTGGGCCCTGGGTCTCCTGTGTCACCTTCTTCGAGTCCCAGTTGCTAGTTCAGCGCCTGTAGGCCATCTCCTGAGTAATGCTGTGTCCCTCTCAGAAACCCACCGTGCGTCTCTGCCCAGAATCCCAGCTCTTCTGTGTCATCCCCGGACCACCCGCCTGGTCCTCTTCCTGCGGGTGTCACGCCTGGTCTGCGCTCCCTGAAGAGACAGCGTGTTTCTCATCTGCTGGACAACATCCACCCAGAATCCTGGACGCAGGTCCCTTGCTAGGACCCCCGAGAAGACGGAAGTGCCCACCTGGCCCCCCTTAGGGGAGCTTTCTTCTCCACTGTGTAATGAGTGGTCTCCAGAGAGAGCAGGTCCCGGACGGGGAAGCCGGGGTCAGAATCTGGACAACCACACGGCTCCGGGGCTGCAGGCTCCCGGGACCCGTGCCCCAGGCTCCGAGGCCCGAGCTTCCCCAGGTCCAGGCACAGTGAAGCTCATGAGAAACTGGGGTAGGAGCCACCGGGAGGGAACAGGAGAGGAAATGAAATCCCGGGCTGGTGGATTAAGTCGTTGCTGCACTCAGGCAGCCGTTCACACCGTCCGGGAAGCCCGGATAATGTTTTTGTAATGAGAGGAGCTTGTCACACTGCCATAGTCTTTCTGCAAAGACTGATTTAAGGTTGGTATCAGAGCATGAACCATGTTAAAATGCAATTACAAAGGAAACCGGAATTTCACTAGAGAATCGCAGGGAGCAGCTTGGAGCTGAGGAGGCTGCTGAGAGCTGAGAGCGCTGGCAGGGAGGAGAGGGGAGAAGGGCCAGTGTGAGCTGGGAGAAGCCACCGGTCCCTCCGGTCCACGAGGGAAGGAAGATGGAGAGGCCGGCCTCAGGGAGAGAGCGTGGAGATTCCCGACCCCTGCGCGGTCTGGGGCTCCTACCTCCTCTGAGAGCGACCACCAGAATCGCCGCAATGCTGTCCTCTCCCACCACGTCCTGTTCAACACACACCTGCGTCACTGTTCACGGGCCCATCACCTGTGGGAAATGCCATTTCTGGGGGATTTGGGTAAAAGGATTGGACATCTAGGGACCAAAATCCCAGCTGTACCATTACGATCCGTGTGACCGCAGTGGTCCCGGTAATTCATCAGCACATCGCTAAATTTTTTTCTGAATCTTAGGTTCTGTCTGTGGTAAAGAGGTGCCTGGCATACAGCAGGGACTCCACACACCGGACGGGGCTGATCATCACTCGGTTCCAATGCGTAGGTTAATCAGTGGCCTCAGAAGTGGGGGTGCTTGTAACCCAGGGGGTGCAAGGTGCCTCAAGGGGCGTGAGAAGGAAATATTGGAATTTCTATTAATGCATACTTTTTAAAAATTGATTTCAGGGAGAAAGGAGAGGAAGAGAGATAGAAAAATCAACAATGAGAGAGAGGCCTTGTGGGGTGAGAGAGTGGAGCTGAGGTAGGTGACTGTGGTTCGGGACAACTGGGCTTTATGAGGGGATGCATGGTAGTCCTGGCCGGGCACCGAGGTAGAATGAGAAAAGAGTGAATGGGGGAATTTAGTGAGATGCAGTGTAGACATGAGGTGGTTAATGGCTGTGAGACTGATCGGTCAACCCCCATAATAGACACTGAGGAGGGGACAGGGTCCCAGCGAATTCGGAGAGGGCAGAATAAGTGGCCCCAGTGTCCATTAAAAGGAGACCGGCTTACCTGCCACCACAGTCGTTACCCGAGGCTCTGTCCTGGTGATGTAAGTGTGTGGGGCCGTCGGGGCCTGGGCAGCTTCTTTGGTGGCCAGTCCCAGGAGGTCTGGGAGCTCCAAACCAGATCCAGAGGGCGGCCATGCTGGACTGGCTGAGGCCTGGACCGGAGGCCAGACTATAGTCTGATTTCCAGTGGCCTTCCCTTCCACACCGTGGGCAGGGCCCAGGCCGGGGCCTCGGGTTTGAGCAGGACTTGGCTCAGTGCCTTTCCTCGCTGCATGTGAAGCAGGGCCCGGAGGAGGCTTAGCCCCTGACTTACCCGCAGTTGGAGGACAGGACGGCACTTCGTTTGGGGTTCGTGAGAGCGGTGGCTGGGAGCTGGAAGGCCTCCTTCTGGGCCTCAGCCTTGGCCGGATCTCACCTTTGTTTTTGGATTTGGGTCTCCTCGTCTCTATTATTAGAGACCTTAAAGGCCAGGTTAACGAGGTCTTTTGAGGGGTTTGTGGACCTGTGTCTATTTCCAAAGTTTGCGGCGTATGCCGGGGCTGGTTAGGATATAAAATGGGTGTTCAGAGGAAGGGCTCCCTCGGGGGCGGTGGTGTCTATGGTGGTCCATTTCTGTAAGGCCTCCGTCAGGCGGGAGAGGAGAGCTGGGCTTTTGTCAGGGCCCTGAGTGATTCCATTAAGCTAGTCACATTGCTTCGCAAAGGTGGTCAGGTCGGTGGAAAAAGACCTGAGATGCCTCTCAATCTGCGCGAGGTCGGACACAGCGAGTGTCAGGTGGCAAGGGCTGTTTGGAGCTTGCGTTCTTGGGAGCTGGGCTCTCAGGGGCGGGGAGGTGGCTGCTGGTTAGGAAGGTCTGGGTTTGGGAATCTATTGCAGGTGAGGGAGGAGAAGTGTAAGGGGGTGAAGGTTGGTGGTCTGCTGGGTCAAAAGTAGATGCAGAATCAGAAGTGTTAGGGGGGTGATGTTTTGTGTGAAGGAGAAAGATCTGATGGGTAGAGCAGGACTGAGAGAGAGGGTTGGGACTGGAGGGTGAAAAGGGCCTGGATGTGGGGAATCTCTGACCATTTTCCATTGCAGTGACAGCAATTATGTAAGTTGCTCAGTGTGTTAACATGGAAAGTGCTGTTTTCAGGCCATTGAGACTAATTATCTAGTTTATGTTGTGGCCAAACAGTGTTACAGAATAAAGTGAGGTGGTAGGGCCTGATCTCCCCTGTGAGTGTGCAGAAGGAGTGTGGTGTGGCCCATGAGAGAGGAAGGGTGAGTGACAGACCACAAATCCAAAGGGGACTGTTTAGGGCAGGAGTCCTGCTGCTAAACAAATCACCACGAGAAACGAGAGCTGACCCTCCGGACTGGGCGTCCCTAATCCAGCAGAACCCAAAGCCGAACGGCTGAGGAGTCTGCTGGCCTAGCGCTAGGACTTTTGAGACAAGAGACTTTCGAGAAGTCAGTGAGAGAGAGTGGGCAGAAGACCCAGGTTGAGGGGAATTATGGAACGTCACTCACCTAGAGAAGAGTGGCTGGTGTGGGATGGAGGGTCAGCAATGGGGGAGAGATTCCCGGTCCTGTGTCCTCCTTGGCTGGCTGGAGGGTGGGGGGTGGGGGGGGACGACGACCCCCTAGGGGAGGGAGGCCTGATTGAGGCCAGCAATGGAATCACCTGAGTAAGATTCGGACATAAGCCCAGGACGAGCTGCGCTGCCTACTCCTCTCCGAGTAGCAAATGGGGTGACCAAAGCCGGGGCGATGGCTCCCCATCCCTGTGGAACCCTCCCGGGTTTTGACACCAAATGTTAGGTTGCCGAAGGGGGAACGCACGAGGCCAGAATGGTGAGGGATCACGAATCTATTCGATCATCTGCACACCAAGTAGCTGAGCTGGATGGCTCCAGCCCCCAGTGACAGGAGTCAGCAGCTTTTCAAGGACTTTCGTTGGTTTTTTTCTGGGCGGAGAATTCTCTGTGCATATCCAGTGGGGAGATGTGGAATGTGGTCGCACAAGTGAAATGTGGTCTCAGCAAAGGGAATAGCCATAGTGAAATGGCCTGAAAAGCCAGTTCCTGGAGGAGGGGTATCAATTCAATGATTTGATCAGACCTAACAGATCCCTTAAGGAGACCCAAGCGAGACTCAACTTAAAATGTTGAGGCATGAAGTTGAGTGCCTCTGTCCACCGCTCCTCCGTGGTCAGGTGTTCTGACGGAGCGGAACTCACCGCATCTCAGTCCCCCATCAGGCCCCGCTCCACGAGGTCCTGCAGGGCATATAGAGACTCGGCACGCCCTTCTCGGCCTCCTCCTTGACCGGCTGCATGCAGCCCAGGAAGGCCACCACGGCCTGGTCAAACTTGCTGTCCAAGAGAGAGCATGTCTCCCCCCCCCCCCCCCCCCCGTGCAGAACAAGGGCAGCCCCACGGGGTCCTCTGCCAATGACTTCAGGTAGGAGGGTCTCCGGGGGGGATGAGCTGGTACCTCTGAAACTGCAGACTCACTGTGCTAGACAAGGCCCCCGAGCAGCAAGGCTGTCTGCCCCCAGGCTGCACTGATCTCCCTCCAGCTCACCGGGACAGTGGGGATGGATGCAGCCCAGCCTGAAGCTATTGATGATGGCTGGGGCCAGCACAGCAGATCTCAAACGAGGCCTTGAAGGCGTTGGTTCTCTTCAGCCAGGCCAGCTGGGCCTGGGCGTACCCAGGCGGTCGCTCTGCAGCTCGTCCTGCAGTTCCACTTGTTGCCACTGCAGTTCACCGAGGTCCCCGTGGCACTGCCTTCCCTGCTGCTCCAGCTCTCCGGCTCTGCCCCAGCTGCCTCCAGGGCCGCAGCTGCCTCCAGGGCCGCAGCTGCCTGTCTCGGTTCTCCTCCACCTCCCCCAGCTCCTGGACCAGCCTCCCTTCCTCCAGCTCCACGACCTTCAGCTCCTGCTGCCGTGTCTCCCTCGAGTCCTCACCTAACCCACCCCTGGTCTCCAAGCAGCGTTTGTAGGTCTGACTGTCGGACTCCGAGATCCTGAGCTGGCTGTCCAGCTGCTCCAAGAGACTCAGTGCAGTCCTCGCACAGGGGTGGCCCACTCTTCACCGGACCGGATGTCACAAAGGCCCCTCGTGGCCCTCTGGGTGCTACTGAGGTCCTCCCAGAGGCCAGCTTCCCAAGCAGGGGGACGCGGCTGGGACCGTCCCCGGACATCTCGCCATCGCCAGGGATGGTCCAGCCGGAGGCACCACCCTGCGGCTCTTCCAGGTCCGTCTCCATCCTGGAGGCAGAGCCTTCCTCCGGAGTGTCTCCCGGCTCCCCCTGAGCTGAGGGGAAGGTCAAAGCTGCAGGTGGTTGGCTGAGGTCAAGGCCTGAGGTCTCCATGGACCGAGCCAGCGTCAGGGGTCAGCGGCAGAAATGGCAGATGAAGCGGATGGAGGACATGGCATATAGCAGGTGGCCCTGAGCTGGGAGTTGTGCCTGAGCTGGGAGGGCAGGTGTGGCCTGGGTTAGGGGGCCGGGGTGGGGGGCAGGTCAGCATGGGCAGGGTGGGCACGGAGAATGTGAGGTTCTCAGCTGGAAGCTGGCAATGCCCACCTGGCAGTAGACAGCTTCATTGATGAACACGGGGTACCCAGTGGACTCCCCCTTGCAGGGCGCATCCTCAGCGCTGAACATCTGGAAGATGAATGTGCTGGGCCCCAGTGGCTGGAAGCCTCGGTCGCTGGTTGAAGAGCTGGGTGGAGTCCAGAGCTGCGACCACCAGGGCCTCAACCTGGTAGAAAGGTTGGCCCGAAGCACTCCCTGAGGTGGGGGCCCCGCTCCGGGACTGGGGACGGGGAGGGAGCAGGTCAGGCAGGTATTCCAGACACGTGGACGCTCCAGACCCTAGGCCCCTGACACCGCCCATCATCTCTCTCCATTTCTTGCCACCCTCACCCATGGGCTCCTCTGTGTTCCTGAAAATGAATTTTCTTCCTTCCTTCCTTCCTTCCTTCCTTCCTTCCTTCCTTCCTTCCTTCCTTCCTTCCTTCCTTCCTTCCTTCCTTCCTCTCTCTCTCTCTCTCTCTCTCTCTCTCTCTCTCTCTCTCTCTTCTTTCTTTCTTTCTTTCTTTCTTTCTTTCTTTCTTTCTTTCTTTCTTTCTCTCTTTCCTTTTTATTGATTTTTATAGAGAGAGGAAGGGAGCGGGAGAGAGAAACATCAATGTGAGAACAAAACATTGACTTCTGTCAACCACCCAGTTAAGCACATTAACAAGCCAGAGCTTTTAACCTGCAGTTATTGACCGGGTGGAGCAGAGCATAACAAACACAGAAGGCCCAGCCATTGTGGCTCCGTGGTTGAGCATTGACCTATGAACCAGAAGGTCACAGTTCGATTCCTGGTCAAGGCACATGCCCGGGTTGTGGACTTGATCCAGAGCGTGGGGTGTGCAGGAGGCAGCTGATCAATGATTCTCTCTCATCATTGATGTTTCTTTCCCTCTCTCTCTGAAATCAATAAAAATATTTTTTGAAAAAAAAAACAAAAAAATTAAATTAAATAATTTTTAAAAAGAGAGAGAGAATCATTGATTGGCTGCCTCCTGCCCGCCCCCTACTGGCGATCAAGCCTGCAACTGGGGCATGTGCCCTTGACCGGAATTGAACCTGGGACCCTTCAGTCCATGAGCCTACGGTCTACTGAGCCAAACCAGCGAGGACTATCAATGTGTACTTTTTACCTAAAAAAAATAAGGACAAAATTAACCATTATTCGCATTTATTTGATAGATTAACAGTAGTTAACCTATCTGCTAATCTAGGCTTAGCACACAGTAAACACAATAGATGGGTTTGCTGTAATTTTATGATTGTGTGTGTGTTTGTGGAACAGAGTTGTGTATATGTGTGCATGTTTGGTGAGCACTCAGAATTATTTTTAATTATAGAGATATACAATAAAAATTTTGAGACCAATGTCTAAGCAATTTGTGCTCCAGGGGAATAAGGTGAGAGAGAGTGGGCGGGGGGAGAGCAAAAGGATGAAGAGGTGAGGTCTCCATGGGACTGGGGTGCCCACAGATGACGGCGCTGCTCACAGGAACGCTCTTTGCTCACTGGCCAGCGCTCCCCAAGTGTGATCTCGACGGGCAGGAGCCAGCGTCGTGTCCTCCGCCTCTGCAGGTGGCCTGGGACTTCTGTGCCCTCTGAACCCTGAGTAGCAGTGCTCTCCTGCGGGGCAGGGGCCACCTCCAGGTCGCACTTCCTGTCCCGCTGTGGGTGGTGGCCATGGGGCAGTTAAGTGTGGCTCAGCCCCTTGAGGATGAGGCTCTCCCAGCACTCAGCCCTTCACTGGTGGCTGACGGGATCTCAGACTCACCAGGAAAGCCTTACAGATCCAAACTTTCTCCTCTAATCAGACCAGTTCCCACGGAAACCTGCAGTCTCATCTTAACCATTTCAGCCCACCTCGTTCTGGGGCCCAGCTTAGTCCCCAGTGTCCTGCCTTCCCCAGACCCTGGCTGCTCCAGCCAGGCATTTGGTACATGGCACCCGGCCAGCAGGGCCGTAGGCCTGCTGGGCATTCTAACTGCTCGTGGATGGCCTTGGGCCTGGGGCGGGTAAAATACTCTGCAACAAGTTCAGTTAGTCTTCACCTGATGGGAAAGACTCGGCCACCAAGCTCTTAGAACTCCCGTGTGATCTTGGATTAACTGCTCCTAGAAATAAAAAAAGCTGCAGGTCCTGCCGTGGCCGGTGTGTCTGAGTGGTTAGAGTATAGGCCCGAGCACTGAAGGGTCCTGGATTCGATTCTGGACCAAGGGCAGGAACCTGGGTTGCAGGTTCAATCTCCAGTCCAGGTTGGGGCAGTTGCAGGAGGCAACCAATCGATGTCTCTCTCTCCTTCTCTCTCTTTCTCACTCTCTCTCTCTCTTCCCCTCCCACTCTCCCTCCCTTCCACTCTAAAAATCAATGGAAAAAATATCCTCCGGTGAGGATTAAGTAAATAAATCAATGAAGCCAGAGGTCCCAAAGAGCTGACTCTACCCCGTACCCTGGCCCTCCTTGGGCGGAGGACCCCTGGCGTCCCGCGGGCCTGCCTGGGAACACCTACCGCTGCTCTGAGCCTCCAGGCCCGGTCAGGTCGCCCTCAGCTCCTCTCGCCCAGCAGAGCGTGGCCGCCTCCTGGCTGGGACAGACTTTTTCATCTTTACATACCCAGTAGCCAGCACAGTGCCTGTCACCCGTGCCCCCAGAATGTTTGTAAAATGAATGAACACAGTCCCCCTGCCTGAGCGGAGGCTCCTGGCTCATCCCACAGGGCAGTTGCTGCCGTCTGGGCTTCTGTCGTCACCGCGGCTGCTGGCAGGGCAGCTGACACGGGGTCCCGGGCCCACCACTCGGATCCAAGCTCCCTTAGTCGCAGGTGTCTGCTTCCTGTGACAACTCCTTCCCGACGAGCTTTCTCCCGCCTCCCTGGGTGTCAATGTGGTTGAGGGGAAGCCGGCTGACGGCTGTCAGCAAGCGGAGTCGCGCGTCTCCAGGGAGACCACCCAGTGCAGGCGACAGGCGTATAATTAGTCAACAGCCGAGCTCACTTTCCAAAGGAGAGAGAAGAGGAAGGAAGAGGGACGGGGTGGCTTTAGGATGAGCCACAGGAGCCGGGCACGTGGGGAAGGTGTTTGTGTTCTCTCAGTCACTGGCCTGACCAGGAGCCTAATCAGGACCCCAAACTCTGCTCAGCAGGGGAGCCCTGGGGCCTCGGGGCGGCCGGCTCACCTCTGTGCCACCCACGCTGCGTGGAAAGTACACTCTGAACACGAAGGCGAGGCTGAAGGTGGAACAACCGGTAGTGACGTTACCACCTGTGGTTCGTCTCCCGTGGCAGTTGGCTCCCATGAAGCCAGCACTCGCCGCTGATGGCCTCCCTCCCAGACCAAGTCCTTCCCAGGCCATGTCCCTCCCAGACCATGTCTTCCCTCCCAGACCAAGTCCCTCCCAGACCGTGTCCCTCCCTCCCAGACCATGTCCCTCCCAGACCATGTCCTCCCTCCCAGGCCATGTCCCTCCCAGACCTTGTCCTCCCTCCCAGACCATGTCCCTCCCAGACCATGTCCCTCCCAGACCATGTCCTCCCTCCCAGACCGTGTCCCTCCCAGACCATGTCCTCCCTCCCAGACCATGTCCCTCCCAGACCATGTCCCTCCCAGACCATGTCCTCCCTCCCAGACCGTGTCCCTCCCAGACCATGTCCTCCCTCCCAGACCATGTCCCTCCCAGACCTTGTCCTCCCTCCCAGACCAAGTCCCTCCCAGGCCATGTCCCTCCCAGACCTTGTCCTCCCTCCCAGACCATGTCCCTCCCAGACCGAGTCCCTCCCAGACCGTGTTCGCTCTTCTCTGCCCGGGCCCTGCTCAGCTCCCTTCCCTTTGGCTTCTGTTGGCTGTGGCCTCCCATCAGCAGCTGGAGACCAGAGGATGGAGACAGAGTCCCCTCCTGCCCCACCTGCTCCAGCAGCCAGTGCCCAGGCAGGTGGGGGTGGACACGAAGCTCAGAGGAGAGATGGGCCTTCGGTGGAGCCGGGCATCTGCTCCATCTCAGCCGCTGAGGGAGGGACAATGGAAATGACCCCTTTTCCCAATGGTCAGCGGGGAGGGGCAGAGCCTGGAGGGAAGAAACGAAGGTGTGGCTTAGTGTTCAGCCGGGGGAAGGGGAACTTCACAGTTAGGAAAAGGCAGGTGGGTGTTTAGCTAATGTAAGGCATGCTTTTGCGATTCATAGTAATAAGTTGAAGTCCACCAAGTGGAGTGTGTGTGCTTTCCTCCCTCCCTCCCTCCCTCCCTCCCTCCCTCCCTCCCTCCCTCCCTCCCTCCCTCCCTTCTAACAATGCCCAGCTTCTCTGGTGTGGGCACAGAGCAAACGGCTGGTTGGTTTTAACCAGGTTGGGACTAGGCCAGCGGTTACCGCAGCGGGTGGGGAGAGAAGGCGAGAATTTTTTAAAGACTGATTGCAGTGCTGGAACCTGAATTCAGGGGAAGAGGAAAGGAGTACCCAGAGAAGGGAGGGACAGTGCGAGAACCGGTAGGCCAGTGGATGGGTGCTCTTATGGGGTCGAAGGTAACGCGTGAGTAACTCAGCCGAGAGGGTAGAGCGTTGTGCTGGGCGTCCTTGCTGTCCGCGAGCTCTTGTTCTGGCGGTAGCCTTGGCATTCAGCGCCGTCGCGGCATGTGGCCGGCAGTGCAGATGAAGTTTGCGAAAGTAGATGAACTGTCAGAGCCCACAGAAGCCAGAATGTGTGTGTGTGTGGGGGGGGGGGGGATGTTGCCTCTGCCGTCCATTTACCGGTTGTGGGGAAATCCACGCAGAATGGGCTCGGTTTGGGGACCATCCCTTCCACAGAGGAGGCGCTCCCCCTCAAGGAGAATCGGTCACAGAGTGTAGCAGACGACGCTCCAACCAGCGGAGCCCCTCCGGCCGGCCTGCCCTTGCTCCGAGGTCCTGAGGCGATGCGAGCGCATTGGGAACTGTCAGAGGACCCACTGCCAAGCGCTCCGCGTCCTCCACGGGTGAGTCCGCGCAGAGGTGAGTCCCTGCACACGGAGGTGCCTCTGCCAGCCCGGACTTCCCGCATCAGGCCCTTCGTTGTGAGGGACGCCTTCCCGCTTCCTCCCCAGCTGCGCCCTTTCCACGCGAGTGGGCGTCCATGTGATGCCTGGCGAGAAGCGGGCTGCTCCATTCCGTCACTGTTAGCAGACCAGTGAGGAAGCGGCGCTCACTGCAGGGCGCGAGCCCCTCCTATGAATACTGCCTCCCTTCTAACCGTCCCGGCTGGGGATGTGACACACGAGGTGGACGGACACCGCTGTTCTTGCCTTGGTCTCGGGCCCCTCCCCACCCCTCTGGGTATTTCCTATTTCCACATGAGACTCTGGATCCGGCTCCGCAGCACCCCACCCGCTGGCACTGTCTGTACTTAGGCAAACCCACGAATGGAACTGACCGGTCCCTCCCACCTCAGTCAGGAACAGTAATTAAGAGGGATGATGGTGTTTTATTTTCATGTGTGTTTGGCAAATGCAAAAAAATAAATTTAATAACTGTTACTATCAAGTTCAAGATTTAGCCGAAACCGGTTTGGCTCAGTGGATAGAGCGTCAGCCTGCGGACTGAAAGGTCCCAGGTTCGATTCCGGTCAAGGGCATGTTCCTGGGTTGCGGGCATATCCCCAGTAGGAGATGTGCAGGAGGCAGCTGATTGATGTTTCTCTCTCATCGATGTTTCTAACTCTCTATCTCTGTCCCATCCTCTCTGTAAAAAATCAATAAAATATATTTTAAAAAAAAAAGATTTAGAGGTAGTAACCACGACTTTCTGTACAACTTCATGTTATCACAGGACCACACAAGACTCATACAAATCAGAAGCAGGAGCCTCCCACAGGAGCCGCGCCTCTCCCACTCGAGGATGGTGCACACCCCCCCCCCCCCCCCCCCGGGCCCGGCTGACACCGGGTCGCATCATCCCGGCAGGGGCGGGGCACAGTGCTGGAGGGCACCCTGGGCAGCAGCGGGAGGCTGGCCTCCGCCCCCGGTCACGTGTCCTCCAGGCTCCTTTCCGCTGTTTGCAGTGTGACCTCTGAGGGGACTGTTACAGCCTCCTCCATCCTGACCTGTTCGGTTTCATGCACCTGCCCCCGTCAATGCCGCCCAGCCTGGCTCTTCTGTCACTCTTCTGGGTACCCGCTGACCCTTCCCTTCCCCTGTCACACTCGACGTGCTCCCCAAGGTCATCCTGAAGGGGGACCCGGGCTGCATTTGAAGCCTCCTCCGCAGACACGCCCAGGGAACGCTCACCTGGCAGAGCTGGCGCCTGCCAAACCGTCTCTCCATTTCTAACCAGGAGACCTGCATGTTCCCGCTGAGCTTCTCTGCATTCCCTGCAGCGGATCCCTCCTTAACGCCAGGAAACCCGGCTGCCTGGCTCTGAGCCCCTCCTTCCCCACAGCCTCTGGCATGGGAAGAATGGAGAGCGGGTGGGCCCTGCGCCTGCGGGACCAGGCAGCAGCCCTCACAGGAGACCTCCAACCTTGAGGGGAACATCTTCCCATCCAGGGAGCAGCGTGGAGGGCTCCGCTGCCCGCCCTTGCAGCTGCCCAGCTTGGGAGGTGGGATGTGGGGTCCCGTGCAGGAGCCGCAGCACTGGGGCTCAGGGGCTCGGCCTGGCGCCCAGCTGTGCTGGAGACGCCATATTCCATCTGTATCTGTGTCCCTCCCTGTCCCGGGGCGACTCATCCTTGGCTCCGGAGGCGTCGCCCTCTGGTCCTAAGGAGATGAGAGGTCGGAAACCGCGTGCCGAGCTGCAGGGAGGCAAGGACAGGCCCCGTTACAGCAGGAGGGTGGGAAGAAATAGAACGAAATGTGAAGTTTCTGACTTACAGTTGTGGTGGCTGGTGTTTACTTCCCCTTATAGTTCTCTGAATTGTCCAAATTATCAAAATGAAAATGCTCTTCTTTCACAGCTAGACAAAATATAACAAATTTAAAATGAAAATTAAAAAATACATGCATTTAGAAATTGTAAAATGCCAATAAGAGATTTTTTAGGAAAATACCATTATTTTAGGAAAATGCAGAAAATGACTGTGTCCGTCCTCTTCCAGTAGGATTCCCTTCTTGTGATCGGACACGCCTTTCTCCCGTGCCACGAATTCAAACCAACAAGCAACATAAAGGTGAATGTTAAACGGCCAGCAGCGTGTGGGAGCTGGGAGCTGATGCACAGCAGCGCCTTTGGAGCACAGAAGCAGGCAGTCCACCACGGCGGCCGCAGAGCTGATGGCCAGGCCGAGGTGACTTCACCCGAAGGCGTTGGAGCCGGCTGGCTGCACCCCGCACGCCCAGGAGAGCTCCAGGCAGAGAGGCAGTGACAGCCAGACGGGAGGCGAGGTCCCCGTTTCAGCTGGGGGCTGCTCGCGCCGGTCTCAGAGGCTTTCAGAGAGACCCAACTCCTCGTGAGCCCAGTGTCCTGGAGGACAGAGACCTTGGCGATTGTCCCCAGGCCAGCAGACCTGGGGGAGCGTGACGAAGCAGTGCTCTGGTTGGGCCTCCGAGATGGAGAGGTCATGGGTCATAAGATCGTAGGCAACTGTCACGAGCAGACCTCTTCACACACTCCTTCTCCCGGGGTCACCTGGGGACCTGGGGACTCAGATGCTGTTTCTGTAGGTGGGACCCAGGCTGCTTCTATCCACCGAGGAGCACACGTGAGAGAAGGTCCGGACGCCACCACCCTCACGTGGCTGGTGCACTTCTTCCCGAGGAGGGGGCAGGTGCGGACACGGCTCTACTCTGTGGTTTTTGTAGTTTAGTCGGAGAGATGGCCCAGGAACCGGCCAAGGCCTGAAGGATGCTGCTATGTTGAGAGAAGGTGGTGAAGTAGGTATTTGCTCGCGAAGGGGATTCCAGCAGTTGGCTGGAGTTGGGTGGAAACAGCCCATGGAGACTTACAGGAAGTTCGCACGGAGCTGGGGATGAGAATGAGGCACCTGGGCTGGTAGAAAGGAGGGGCCGATTGAGGAGGCATTGAAGTAATTCTTCTCCCCGTCTATAAAATTAAGGGAAAATAGCACTTCCCAGGGCTCCTGTGAGGATTAAATGGGATGACGTCCAGTCAGTTCTCTATATCCGCGGGGTTCACATCCGCGGGAATTCAACCAACTGCTCATCGGAAAAAAAATATATATGTTTTTTAATTCTAGAAAGTTCCACAAAGCAAAACTTGATCTGGCACATGCCCAGCACCATGTGGAGTCAGAGAATGGAGTGGAGTGTGGGCACGCCCTGCTGAGGCGCTGGGTCAGTATAGGCTCCATGTGGACACTGCGCCACTTAAACAAGGGGCTTGAGCACTGCAGTCCGGGATCTCGGGAACAGTCCCCCCGGATCCCGAGGACGGCTTGGTTACAGCCTGCGCTCGGTGTCTCACACACAGTCCTCACGCTTGGTTTGCCGTCCCTGCCTGCTGGTGTTTAACTTGAATGCCTGATGTAAACTCAAACCATCCTGTGAAGTACACATCCTCTCTCTCCCTCCCAGCAGACTCCCCTCTCCACTGGGAACTACTCTTAGTGATTTGTGCGTCTGCCCAGAGTTTCTTTATGCCGGTACAACCAAATACAAATATTTATTCTCATTTCCCTTTCTTATGCAAATGGATGCATGATGTGCTCTGTTCCACACTCGAGTATTTCACCTTCTTCTCGTCATATAAGTAACTAGAGAAACTTTTCTCTGTTTTGCAGCTGAATAGCATTCTGCTGTGGGGTTGTCCCAGTTTATCAGCCCCTGCTGATGGGCACTTGGGTTTCTTATTATAAACACACGGCAATGAATGACTTGTCCGTGTGCACTCCAATCTGCCGGTTACATTCCCGGAACCGGAGTAGATGCCCGTGCAGTTGTGCTGACCCTACAGACTCTGCCGTGGAAAGGGCGGGTGCACTGCCTGCTCTCTGGTCAGCCTGTGCCCTCAGCCCTGCCTCCCCCCAGCGCCTGCAGCCCTGACTCCCCCCTGCGCCTGCAGCCCTGCCTCCCCCCTGCGCCCCCAGCCCTGCCTCCCCCCTGCACCCCCAGCCCTGCCTCCCCCCTGTACCTGCAGCCCTGCCTCCCGCACGTGCTGGCGAACTCTGGGGTTGGGCCACCTTCACCACCACTCAGCTCCTTTGCTCATAAGGCCTGGTTCCGAGCTTCTGTTTGTGCTATGGCCCGTTTGCCTGTTCAGGGTCCTAGCTCTGCTTCTGTTATTGCGGCTGTGGACGCACGTGGCTGTCTGAGGGGCTGGCTGCTCCCGCTCCTTGTTTTCGGGATGTTTCTGGCTGTCCTGGCTTCTTTATTTTTCCCATGGACTTTAGAATCTGCTTGTCCAACTCCAGGGAAAGAAAAGGGGGAGGCCTGTGTTATACGCTTTGACTCAGATCGAATTAAATGTGTACACGAGGGAGCACTGGCCTCTCTCTGGTGCTCAGACTTCCTGTGCAAGAGCACGGCCGTCCCTCCGTGTGCCGAGTCCCTTTGTGCTGCTTGTGTCCTTATGGCACTTATTTCACAGAGTCATTGGCAAGCGAGAAGCAGGAGAACAAAGGCCAACGAGTTATGATGGCGAAGAGCAGACAGACTAGCCTGTGGGGAGTGAAGGGCCGTAACTCTGAGTGCTGGCAACGTGGGCAGAGGCGGGACTGGGTGAGGACGGAAGGAGCGGGGGCGGGGGGAGAGGGGGCCATGAGTGTTGGGCTCGATGCTCATTCCACAGGTGAGAAGTGTCCTCACAGTAAGCCCTGCCCCGTAGGACCGTTCTATCTCCGAGGTAATGCAGGCAAAGCACGTGCCTGGTGTGGGCCACATGGAAAGATCTCAGCAAACGTTAGAAAATGGTCACTGAGGAGGATGGACGAGAAGGAGAAGCGGAGGCTCTGACCTATGAAATAGTTCTGCCCGAGTTGTTACAGATCCGCAATTCAAACGCAGATCCGCCGACGGAAGCGCACGCGGTGCACTGCCCTCCACGGCCGGGGAGCGGTTCATGCTGCTTAATCAGCATTTATTAAGCATTTGCCGAAAGCTACTCGAATATCGTGTTGCATTCCAGGAGGCCCCCGGGGGGGCCCATTCATCTACGCTAGAAGCAATTCCACCGTTCTTAAGTATAGCATGTATAAAGGAAGTACTCATCAGCTAACGTGACCAACTGTGGAAAGGCCTACGGAAGACTGGCCTCAGGGGTGGGTAGACTCACAGATTCACATACTATAGGGTTGATCTCCCTCCCCCTCCCCCTCCCCCTCCCCCTCCCCCCTCCCCCAGCCCTGACTGTGGTCTCTCTGCTTCCCTGTGCTTTATGCTCCGCGCTGGCTGTCTCCTGGAGTCAGGTCATCATTGCTCCAGGCTTGCACCCTCACACCAAGCTCTTCTGCTCATCTCCAGTGAGAAGGCCCCCCGGGAAAGTCCCAAGGGCCAGGCCAGTGCCACCTCCTTGTGGTCATGGCCAGAGGGCGGGTGGTGATGGCAGCCTCACAGGAATCACTGGGTGGAGGGCGGAAGAGTGGCCACTCAGCTGAGCATTCAGAGCAGCATTATTCACAGCAGCCAACAAGGGGACCAGCCAGATGTGCGTGGGTGACGGATGCACCGGGTGCACCGGGTGCGTGGACCTCGCAGTGCAATGCTCTTCAACAGCAGGAGGGGCACGTGCCTCATGACGCCACGCCAGGCGCAGCCTCAGACGTGCTCTGCTAGGGAAAGAGTGCAGATACAGCCTCCTAGCGTGTGACTCCGTGTGCACGGAACTTCCCAAAAGCCACGTCCCTGGAGATGAAGAGCCGATTGAAGCTTGGCCGAGGCTGGAGCAGTGGGAAGTGCACGGCTGCCGGTTCCTTTCTTCGGCTCGATGGGAACTTTTCACACTTAGACGGTGGCCAGCGCATGACACTGAAAACTCACCTAAGATCACGCAGAGTCCAGCTCCCACCGCCGGACAGACCGCTGGCTCACTCCTGCAGGGGAGCACGTACAGGTGCCGGGAAAGGCGCTCGGAGGGCTTCCCGGAGGCGGCGTGCTCTTCTGGGAAGAGTCGCCATTACAGCAGCCGGGCGGCGAAGCAGATGAGCCACGGCACTCGCTGGGCCAAAGGGCTCGTTCGCCGAGTGGACCACACTCTTTGGCCTCCCGGTGCCCGAAGAAGCCACGGGAGTAAGCCTGACAGGTTCTCCGTGTGAGTGAGGGTGATTTGGGGGGGTGTCGGCAGCACGGGGGAGGCTATAGGTGCAGCCTGGCTGGAGACCCCTGAGTCCATCGAATGCAAACTCGAAGGGCCCGGGGAGCGTGGGCGGGTTCTCAGGCCAGGGCAGGGACCCGCCTGCCTGCGTGGTCGTCACAGGGAGCGGGGAAAGGCAGTTCCCTGGCCCCTCCCCGGATTTTGAGTGAGTGGGTCTGGATTGGCCTCTGGAATCTGCATTTTTACATGCGCCCCGGGCCCTCTCATGGACAACCAGGTTTGGAAAATGTGGATCTAGTCTAAACCTCTCCTGTTGTAAAGGAGACTGCTGGCTGCAGACGCCGTGACTCGGGTGCAGTGGCCCAGAGACTACGAGGCAGCTGTCTGACCAAACTGTTACCCCTAGCCAGGGCCTCTGCATAAAACGCCCCCCCCTCACCCCCCCCCCCCCGCGTCCCCAGCAAAGAAGGCTTGAGTGGCGGGCCAATGGGGGAATGGCGGCTCGGCACAGCCAGCTGCCGGTCCGAGTCCCGGCTCTGACCACATTTCCACACTCACAAGCGCAAAAGCCAAGGAGAGAGACCAGCTCCGTCACCTCAGGGGCAGGAGTTCCTCCTGCGACTCCTTTCCATCCTCCCCGTTCCGCTCTTCACCCACCGCTGGTTCTTGTCAGTGCAAATGAGGGAAAGCCTTGCTGTTGCCATGGTACCATCACAAGAAGCTGCGGTCAGGTGTGAGCTGGTCTGAGCTGCGGGCTCTGTCTGGAGAAATGAGAAGGCTGCGGGGTGGGTGGCAGGGCGGCCGTCACGGGTCATCAGGCTGCAGAGAACAGGGTGCTCTCCAGGTGGGGGCCCCAACCCGGTTCCGAGCGGGCGTGAGGACAGCTCTCCCTTCTGTCCGCACACGCAGCCACGAGGCCTCAGCGAGGCTGTGCCCATGACCGTGGCCTCTGGTGGCTGCCTGCTGGCCTTTACTCTGGGATACAAGGCTGATGTCTTGGGGTCTGGGTCGTGGGGGAAGGCCTGGTCCGATGGAAGCACTGAGGTCCTTCCTTTGCTGTTTTTTGGCTTGAATGCATGTGTCCTCCCTGCTCTGAAACTTCAGCCTGCCCTTCCAGGCAGGATGGACAGATAGCCCTTGAACTCAGATCCAGTGTTCCAGGCACGACCTCGAGGCAGCCTCCTCCTTCAGCCACTTGTGTTCGCAGCCTCGGGCTCTAGTTGAGCGAGTGACCGAATGACCGTCCTCTGCGTGGCCTGTGACCTCCTCGCGGGCAGCGGTCCTGTGTGTGCCTCTGCCTCGTGTCTGACACATGAAGGACTCGTGTGTGTTTCTCAGGGTTCAGAGGTTACTTTGTTGTTGTTAATCCTCACCTGAGGACACACTTTCCATTGATTTTATTTTAGGGAAAGTAGAAGAGAGGGGGAGAGACAGGGAATGAGAAACATTGATGTGAGAGAGACACATCGATTGGTTGCCCCCTCCTCATGCCCGATGGGGCCAGGGATTGAACCTGCCACCAAGGTACAGGTATGTGCCCTTGACCGGAATCGAGCACAGGCCTTAAAGGACAGTCGGGAGCGTAAGGAGAGCACATAGAGGCTGCTCTTTGAACTGAACGCTTAATACCTACGTTGATTCCACGTCTACGCCATGTACACCTGCACCTGTGTCTCCTCCTACACCCACATGTGTCTACGCTAAACGTGGGCTGCTGTGGGACATGCCGCCGGCGGGGATGTGGGAATGGCGAGTGTTCAGAAATCAGCACGCGGGGGCCAGGTCCACAGCCAGACAGCGAGCCCCTAACTCCCGCGGGGGCAGGAGCAGAAGATGGCCATGCCTGTCTGGTCGTCACCAAGTGCAGTGTTGCTCATAAACCTTCTAGAATTTCCACACGCAGTGGATTGAGGAACTACTGTCCTGAGATGCCCCCTCCCTCTCTGCCCAGAAAGTCCTACGTCCACGAAGGACCTACTTCCGTTCCGGTCTCCACGTTCCCCGAATCTGCGTCTGGACACCAGGCTCTTCTCCTTTGACGGGGGTTTGGCTCCGATTGAATCGGGCTGCCCTGCATGGCACCGGTACGCTTCCCTGTTGCTTATTTTCCCGCCTAATTGTCTGGCATGTGCAGCCTTTAACTTGTAAGTCACGCGGTCCTTCCTTAAAGGCAGACCTTGTTTTGGGCGCCTACGCCTGTGCCTCACTGTGATGTTGAGCGCGGGACCCGGATTGCAGACTCGGACCCGGATTCCCAGCTCAGCTGAAGCCGCAGCTCCAGGCGCGGGGCCCTGAACTCCATCATTTACATCAACTGTTCGGAGCTTAGGATGTCGCCGGAAGTCGCTAACAGCTGCTCTTGGAGAGGCCTCAACAACAGCTTGAAGATTCCCCTTCCTTTCTCTGCACCATCATCACACTAAGCCAGGCCCCTGTCACTCAAAACACCCGCACACACTCACACCTTTAAAAAAGTGTAATCTCTGCCCTAGCTGGGTGGCTCAGTGGATAGAGCATCAGCCTGTGGACCAAAGGGTCCCGGGATCGATTCTGGTCAAGGGCACGTACCTTGGTTGCAGACTCCTTCCCGGCCCTGGTCGGGGCGCGTGCAGGAGGCAACCAATGGATATGTTTCTCTCACATCGATGTTTCTCTCTGTCTTTCCCTCTCTCTTCCACCCTCCCTAAAAAATCAATGGGAAAATATCCTAGGGTGAGGAAATATAAAATAAAATAAAATAAAATAAAATAAAATAAAATAAAATAAAATAAAATAAAATAAAATAAAAATCGATGAAGGGAAGCAGGAGCAGGAGGATAGGAAAGACCTATATGGCCTTATAAACAAAGTCTCTGATATCAAGGGATTAAACAGCTGCTTACACTCAGCTAAGAACCTGCTGCATCAGGAAAAGCTTGCTGAGGAAGGTACGATGGAGACAGCCTCGGGAGGGATTGGGAAAATAATAAGGCTTTTTATGTCGGAGAAAAGCGTGGTGCAGGCGTAAGTCCGCTGACAAATGGGAGGCGTATGAGATAAGCAATTAGCCCAAAGGTATCCACGCTGAGCTTTACTCACAGAGAAAGACAGACGAGGAGCAATTAAGAGCTGCTGCGATATGAGCAGAAAGCCGTGGGGCCGCGCTGCCAGGAAGGGGAGGGCCTGGCAGCTGGATGCGGGCAATTAGCAGGGCCCCCTTGCCAGAGCCCAGGGAGTCGGTAACGAACCTGGCCTGTCAGGGCTGACTCATCAGAGGGACCAGTAGGGTGGGCCCTAGGGTGGGAGGGGTGGGCCCTGCACAACTCCAAATCTCTCAAGAGGTCCCAGGAAGTCGGTGGGCAGTGCCAGGAAATCATAGCATCTGGCTGGGCCCGTGTGCACGCTCAGTTCAGCTTCAGGTGCAAGCTGTGGATGCAGCGAGTGGGTGCAACTGGAAGCAGGGCTGGTCGGCCGAAGTCAGTTCCTAAAGAAAGACATCAGCAGGATCAAGTGCACCAGTCCTGAGTGGCGTGTTTCTAAAGGGTGTCCCAAAATTCATGCAAGATTTGAATTTTGCGTGAGCGTTAACAACAACAACAACAACAAAAAATAAAAGCCTAATTTTACTTGGTTTATTGAATCAGATTCTAATATCTGTTGCCCTTTGATTTCAATCCCTTCAATTTGATAAGCATTACCAAGTACCAATGATGGCCCAGGAGCAGGGACAATGAAGACCAATGAAGATCACAGCTTTGCATATGTGCCAGCCAAGCTGTGGAGGCCATTTACCCGACGTGCTATTCCATACATAACCCTATACTGTATACTTTATGAATCAATAAAAAATTTACAATTTTTAATTATAACCCTGTGTTTTCTGTCAAAATTACTTCTTGCGTGAATTTTGGGACACCCTTTATCACTGGACGAGGGTGGGAACAAACTGGACCTTTACCAGAACTCAGGGGCTGGGTTGCATTTCCTGTTGCTATTACTGGTGTTACTGAAAACAGTGGCATCTGATCACCACCTACCAGGTGCCAGGCACTGGCGCTAAGCATGCTCCCTGTAATGAGCTCGTTTAACCCTCAGAACACCCTGATGAGTAAGTTTGTTCTCATTTTACCGGTAAGAAAATGAA
Organism: Myotis daubentonii; assembly: GCF_963259705.1. Taxonomy (NCBI): domain Eukaryota; kingdom Metazoa; phylum Chordata; class Mammalia; order Chiroptera; family Vespertilionidae; genus Myotis; species Myotis daubentonii. Next base: position 3,408,768 of record NC_081857.1, on the reverse strand, counting down.
AGCTCCCAGAGGTGAAATCAATGACCGACACTCACACCACAGCGCAGGGGCAGCCCTTCTCTGCCAGCCCCTGGGCTCGCCTCCCTCGCGGCAGCCACAGGGAGCCCTGCCCGTGGGCACCTTGGCCTCTGACAGCCTTGGTTTTCCTCGTGCCTGTCATGTGCTGGGGGTGTCACTAGAAGTCCTTTAATAGTAGGTGGCGGCACCTGTGGTAGAAAGAACAAAGGCTTAGAATTTGAAGAGAGCTGAGTTTAAATCCCTTTACCACCAGGATAACCCATCCGTGCCTCAGTTTCCCCATATATAAATAAGGAAAATCATACCTAACTTGTAGGGCTCCTGTAGAATTTAGTGAGATGCTAGCTTTGATGTTCTATTATTTTATTCTCGTGGTATACTGACCAGTAATTACATGAAAACCAAAATATAAAATGATAATTCACAGGATAAAAACCTCTTTTGAATTAATGTAATAAGTTAAATTTACTGCAAAATTAATAGTTTCTAAATGTGTTATATAGTGCTGTCCAGTGAGATGCTATAATAATTTTTTAAAGAGGGTGCTCTTCTATAATTTAGAAAAGTTATAAAGGTTTTATTTCCTTAAGTCCCTCAAAATTGAATTCTGAATCTAATAGCTGATTCCAGAGTCTCTGAGAATAATAAAGATTATCTTCTAAAGAGAATTCTTTTCAATGAACTATAATACCATGTTACCCAATCTCTTCCAATAAATAGTGTGTGTTCATGTAATAGAAATATTTTGGGGAAATTTATACCATTTTGTCTGAAGACAATGATCTTCCTTTTTTAGCTGCAGTGAACATTTATCTTTGTAACTTCTTTGCTGTACCAATTTTAAATCCTCGATCAGTCCTCATTCACTTTAAGAGGGCAGACTGCGTGACAAACTGAATGTAGGACTTTCTGGATGGCCTTCATTAGACTTGATTTGGTCAAAATCAGTCTTCCTCTTAATCAGCTTCTGCAGGATCCTTGGGAGGAGACAAACAGAAATTGCCAGATGGCTGAATCGGAACAAAACCCAAACTTCATTCTCCTACCGGAAATGGGCAAATGGAGGGAGTGTGGTGGCAGCCAAGACTGCTGGTGCCGAGGCCGGCATCTCTCCCTGAGACCAGGTGGTCTGAGTGAAGGATGGTGGCTGCGGGATGACCGAGCACACGCCGTGCGGAAGCTCTAAGATTCGGGACTCAGGTGCTTGGATGTGTCATCACATCTGACTGCCCCCTCACTCCACCACCAATGGGGAGATTCCACAGCTATGAACACCAGTGCAGAAGGTCGGGGCTCATGCCAGGGCAGATGTTAGGACCGATGTCAGGGCCATGTCAGGGCAGATGTCAGGGCCGATGTCAGGGCAGATGTCAGGGCCGATGTCAGGACAGATGTCAGGGCAGATGTCAGGACAGATGTCAGGGCTGATGTCAGGATAGATGTCAATACAGATGTCAGGGCCGATGTCAGGGCCAATGTCAGGGCCAATGTGAGGACAGATGTCAGGGTCGATGTCAGAACAGATGCCAGGGCAGTTGTGAGGACAGATGTTAGGACAGATGTCAGGACAGATGTCAGGGCCTATGTCAGGGCCGATGTCAGGACAGATGTCAGGACAGATGTCAGGGCAGATGTCAGGGTTGATGTCAGGGTTGATGTCAGGACAGATGTCAGGACAGATGTCAGGGCCGATGTCAGGGCAGATGTCAGGACAGATGTCAGGACAGATGTCAGGGTCGATGTCAGGACAGATGTCAGGGCTGATGTCAGGGCCGATGTCAGGGCAGATGTCAGGACAGATGTCAGGACAGATGTCAGGGCCAATGTCAGGACAGATGTCAGGACAGATGTCAGGGTCGATGTCAGGACAGATGTCAGGGCCGATGTCAGGACAGATGTCAGACAGATGTCAGGACAGATGTCAGGGCCGATGTCAGGGTCGATGTCGGGGCTGATGTCAGGAACAGCCCACGGTCTGGGTAGGACCGTCCCTCCTGGAGGCTCTGCACAGTCTGTGCTACAGGAACAGACTTCTGCTTGGATGGTGCCCTCTTCTTTCTTCCTAGGAAATGTTGGAAAAGCAACAAGAAAGGGAATTTCTCCCTCTTTGCTGGAATTAGGAGACATCTGTCACCGGAACCACAGTAGAGAGGAAGGCCCTAAGTTACCGTAAAGGCCTCACAGGGAGCGCGAGGGCCATGAGGGCCATGGCATCAGGTTCAGGAAAACCCAGCAGAAAAGCGCTCCTAAAGCAGGGACACCATGAGGGCCAACCACAGGTGGCGCTCGGTTTTCCAGTGGCTCCTCTGTGGTCCAAACCCTGGGAAGGCGGCGGTGGGGCTAAACGGGAGGGAAGTCGCACAGACAGCGATGCTTGTGAGCCTATCAGGGTGGCAGGAGGAAAGACACACTTTAAACTGGGACCAGGCCACCGTGCCCACCCCCTTGGCTGGGGAATGAAGGGAGGTGCCTGCCGGGTGAATGGTCCTATCGCAGGGGAGTCCCAGCCTCCTGGAGAGCTCTGCGCCTCCCAGACACAAGCCTCCTGCAATGGCAGGTCCAGAGGGCTCAGCTAATCCAATAATTGTTGATGTAGAGGCATGCGTACCCGACCATAAAGCAAGTATAGGAAAAAAAGTCTAAAAACCGTGGGAAAAGCAAGAGCAGGTGAAAAGCCACGCCCCAGAAAACCACTGTGATAGATCAGCCGTCACCTTCATAGAAGCAGGTCTGCAGAGCAGAGATAAGAGTTCTGAGAAGATATGGCAAGACATCAAAAGTGGTAAAACAGGAGCTGGCGGGGGAAAGAGCGAACACTATCACAGAAACAAAACACAAGTGGGAAGCCCCACAGACGGAAAGAAACCCGTTGAAAACATAGCAAGACATGAAGGACAGGACAGAGAAACAACAAACAAATGGATTTTAAAAAATGAAATCAAAGAAAAAATACTTAAGGAGGGTTAGAGTGTGTGTGTGTGGGGGGGGGGGGGGTGGAGATACACAGCTAGTGACCCAAAAGAAGATGATCCAAATAAGGGACAAAAACATTATTTAAAGGTCTAGTTACATAAAGCTTTGTAATAATTAGAGAAACTTTGCCCTGCTGATTGGAGAGATGAACTGCCTGGAAGCAGAGATGATCTGATAAGATACAAGGCTTCCAAGAAAAAGAACCTTTGGCTCGTTAGACAAAAAGACTGAGTCACGTAGACAGAGAAAGACAAGGCGAACTGGTCCGCAGACTGCGTGATGAACAGCCAAGCGGTGGGACAAAACCAAACCATAAAGTAGTTCAATGAAAACCGCTGCTAAAGTCCCTGGGAAAAGACGTGACCAACCGTTCATATCCTGACAAAGTCCATTCAAACACAGAGGGAGCAGGACAGTCTGCTATGGACCCGCTGGCACTCAGAGCACTTCCCACCGGGCCTTCTTGAAGAGCGTGAGCCAAACTTCTCCTGCCCGCCCATAGAAGGCGGTGTGACGCCCATAGAAGGCGGTGTGACGCCCACAGAAGGCGGTGTGACGCCCACAGAAGGCGGTGTGACGCCCACAGAAGGCGGTGTGACGCCCACAGAAGGCGGTGTGACGCCCACAGAAGGCGGTGTGACGCCCACAGAAGGCGGTGTGACGCCCATAGAAGGCGGTGTGATGCCCATAGAAGGCGGTGTGATGTGGGAGGAATGACTGGAATCAGAGAAGAAAGCCAATACGCCGAGAGGGAGAGGGAGCGGCAGCAAGTTCCCCCTCTTTGTCCGGGTCCCCAGAGGCTCCCTCAGGGGTTAAGCCTCGGGGCGTGGGAACTGCTCACGCAGAGCCCGGCTCCGTTCAGGAGCAGGCGTGTCTCCGGTCACTTCGCACACGTGTGTCTGAAACCGGTGTTGGCTGGAGGCTAACTGCTGCCACTGGAGTTTCCAGTTGACTTGCCAGGCGGTGACCGTTCTCTCTGGAACCTTCCATGCGATGCTCACAGTCTGCAGCTTTTCTCCTTTCCAGAAACGCAGACGTGCGCCAGAGGCTGCCAGCCGGCCGGCCGGACAGGGCTCCGAGCTGGGGAGCCCGGACCGCACGCAGCGCTCTCAGAGGTGTCCCTCTTCCCCGGCCCCGAGCGTCCTCCTGCCTGAGACGTGCCGAAGCCACACGCCCGGCACTGTCCCCTGCCAGGCCGCCCAGGACCTCCCTGGAAATGGTAGTAAACTGGCAGGTGGGCACCGGCCCCGCCAGGAGGGCTCCCCTCGGACAGGCTCCTGCCACGGGGCTGTGAAGGGAAGTGATTTTTCTAACAGCCTCGGAGCTGATGTGTAACCGGCTACCCCCACGTGCCAAGTCCCAGTGGCACAGGAGTCCCCTTCTGACCCAGGGGTGGTGGCGCCCCTGCCCCCTGCTGTCGCTTCAGGGCCAGGGCACCCGCTCTGGCACTGGGATTCCTGCCCTTAGAGCAGCGGTCCTCAACCTGTGGGTTGTGACCCCTTTGGGGGTCCAACGACCCTTTCACAGGGGTCGCCTAAGACCATCCTGCATATCAGATGTTTACATGACGATTCATAACAGTAGCAACATTACAGTTATGAAGTAGCAACGAAAATAATTTTATGGTTGGGTCACAACATGAGGAACTGTATTTAAAGGGTCAGAAGGTTGAGAACCACTGCTGTAGAGAGAGGGTCTAATACTCCCTGAGCACTTCCTCCTGGCTGAGCGGGCTCCCTCCCAGGCGTTACCTTGTTTAAGCCTCATACTTCTCAGAAGGGGAAGTAACAGTCCTCTACCGATGCGGAAACTGAGGCTCAGAGAGCTGAAGAAACGGAGAGAACTCAGCCACAGGTGTGAGAGGACAGGAGGGTGTGAGGGACGAGATGTGCCAGGCAGTTTGGGAAGGAAGTTTAGGGGCTGCTGCACGAGGAGGATGCTCATTGATGAGGAGGGAGAGGCAGGGGCCCGGTCCGTAGAAGCAGGGAAACCAGAGGCTCATCCACCAGTCGTGTGGAGCCCGAGGCAGGGTGGGTGGGTCCTGGAATGTGCAGGGGCGTGGGGGCCTTTGTGGCTGGCCGCTCCCGGGACACAAAGGGTCGGGGTATCCTCACTGTTGCAGCTTTCTGGGCGCACAAAGCTCAGAAAGAGTCACCATTGTCAACATTACAGTTATGAAGTAGCAACGAAAATAATGTTATGGTTGGGTCACAACATGAGGAACTGTACTTAAAGGGCCAGAAGGTTGAGAGCCACTGCTGTAGAGAGAGGGTCTAATAGTCCCTGAGCACTTCCTCCTGGCTGAGCGGGTTCCCTCCCAGTGGTTCAAGACGAATGCCACTCACCGCTGAAAAACCCAGGGGCGGCCAGGCGCCTCCGGGGAGGGCGAGGCGGTGAGGAACGAGGACCGGTCTCCCAGGGGCTCTGTTAGTGCTGCTCCCACAGAGCAGGTGGTGGCACAGGCGAGCCGTTGTAGGGCAGACGTCCTGAAAGAGGGATGCCTGAGATGCCAAAGAAACGTTACCATGAGAGGTGGGCGCTCTCGCTCTGTTGGCCACTATCGCGTCACCTCTCGTAGAACAGCGTATGGCGGACACTTCACTGTGGTGCGGACGCAGCGCGTCCCGGGCAGTGCTGGCCGGCGTGGCCGCTGCCCCGGGTTTGTGCTGAGTCGCTGGGTTCCGCTTGAGGGGCTTCCTCGGCTCGCAGGGGGAGGGCAGCCGCAGGGTAACCAGCGTCCTGATGACGGACCGGGGCGGGCAGGGTCAGCTCTCGGGGACACCAAGTCAGGTGGGAGGGAGAAGAATGGAAAGTTTGTTTGAAGGATGGGAAAGAAAAGTAAAAAGATGTTAAATGTGGCAAAGATGGGTCCTTTGATCAAAGTCACAGGATCCAGCCCAGTGTTGGCAGTTTTTCTGGGAGGGGAGGGCGCAGCCAGTGGCTACAGACGAGGGGGACCAGCAGGCTCCGGGGCACCTGCCGTTTTCCCAGGGAAAGAGCCGATCAGGCTTCGTGCAAGAACAAGGCAGCTGGCAGGGAATCGGCTTCTGTGCTAAACAAGATGAAGTTCAACCCCAAAAGGTTCAACTTCATATAATAGCTATTATATTATATATAATTCATAACAATTCTGCAAAGTACAAATTTACATTTTTCATACTATTAAGCATTAAGCAGAAGCAATGCTAGCATATTTGACAAATGGAACTACATCTGTTTAGGAAATTCATGTCGAATAAACATGTTGTTTTTATTGTATGAATGCCAGCTCAGAGAAAACATTGCTGCTTTTATTACACCGAATTATTAAACTGGCCTTGGTGCCAAAGATTGACCTAGATTACGTGAACTTGACTTATTAAAGCATGTCTGTTGGTTTACGTGACAATGCCTTCTCTTCACACGGAGACTCCTGAGGCCTGTTTCCGAGTTTCTGGGAACCTCGGGAACACGTCGTCTACAGCAGCACCCGCTTTCCTCTCGGCCCCTCAGAGCAAGGCTCTTGGCAGGAGCTCACAGTCTAAGGGGAAACTCCCTCAGGAGTAGGAAAACGTCACAGACGCACACGATGGGAGTGAAGGCCTCTGAGTTAGACATACGACACACTCAGAGCACCCGCCAGTGCCCCATCTGAACGCAACAGGCACCAGTCCCTGTCGGCCAGCCGTCTCCTCCCCAGTGGGTACAGATTCTTAAGTGACTTGAAGTCAGGCCAATGGAGAAAAGACGCGCCGAGCTGATCCTGTGGCATTGGTCACCCGACAGAGGAGAGGGCCTCATGGCCAGGCGGCCGTTCGGTGACAGCGACCTGCTCGCAGAGAGCGCCCGTGTGTGATGAGGAGCGGAGTCAGTGAGTCTCAGACAGAATCACCGTCAAGTTCTCAAGAGCTTCCAGCTGACCTTGTGCCCACCGCTGGGTCCCGTCAGGGGTCAGGAAGGGAGCGCTGAGAGGCGTCAGGACATAGATGGAGAGGACTGCAAGGCGAGGTCCAGTCTCACCGAGTCACCGAAACTGTGGAAGACAACCTGCTCCAGACAAGTAGGGCTAAGACTTTATTCAGCCCGGCCGGCCTGGCTCCGTGGTTAACCGCCGACCTACGTACTAGGAGGTCAGGTTCGATTCCCGGTCAGGGCACATGCCCGGGTTGCAGGCTCGATCCCCAGTGTGGGGCGTGCAGGAGGCAGCCGATCAATGATTCTCTCTCATTATTGATGTTTCTATCTCTCTCTCCCTCTCCCTTCCTCTCTGAAATCAATAAACTATATGTGTGTGTGTGTGTGTGTGTGTGTGTATCCAATTCTTTTTTTTAAGATTTTATTCAGGCTACTGAATTGGGAGAGCGCTCACTAATGAGGAACGTCTGGGTAAGGAAGGGGACCTGGGAGCTAATGGAGGCAGGTGGACAAGGGCACTGTTCTGAGTCTCACGGGAGTCAAGAGGAAGATGGAGGCAGGTCTTATCTCAGAACGTGCAAGGCCGGGGGCGTCCTCTGTGGCAGCCGCTCCTGGAGTACAGGGCGAGGGGCGAGTCCAACGTTGTCCAAACCTTTCTTCTTTTAAAGGTGAGATGCTTCCAGTCCTTTTCCTTCCATCCTCTAGCCTCCCAGTCATGGTCCTGGCTCCGGGCAGACAGAGGTGCCTAATGAATGCGTGCTGAGCTAACTTTAATCCACACGATGATAGGAACCTCCCGCCAGGCTGGCCTGGGAGGGAGGAAGCACCCCGGGGGGAGGGGCCGGCGGGGAATGTCAGCAGGGATAGACCTCGATGGGAGTGGGTACTTCTCAAGGCTCACGCCCATCTCTGCCCCTGGAAACATTAGTGACTTTCCAGAGACTCGGTTTTTCATCTCTGCAATAGAAGCACAGCAGCATCCTTCGTAGATCTGGAGCCTGCAGTGATATAGGAACAATCACGCTCTGGCCACATGTCGGGCACTCAGCATTCCCTTCTCCCTCCCCACCCCCACCCTGGCCCAGAGCGTTCTCCTTATGACTCAGCTCCAGCCCGTCTCATGGTCCTGGGACTGCCTCTCACACCCCTGCAAGCTCTGCCTGGGCCAGGAGCGTATATAACTCACCTCAGAACCACCTTTGCACACTAAGCACAGTCGGTGCCCGGCGAATGCCAGACTCTTCGTCAGATCGTCACAGGCTGAGCAGCTATGACGAAGGGCCCGTCAGAAAGGGCCCGAAATGAGCAGAAGTGCATCTCTTTGCCACAAACTGGCCTTGCAGGTAGCCGTCGGGCTGAGGGGGTGGCTCCCCGGGATGCTTCAGGGACCAGGTTCCTGTTCCCTGTGGCTTGGCCTTAGGACAGACTCCGAGGGTGGGTCGGCAAGCTGCAGTCCATGGAGACCACCTGTGCTTTTAAAGTCAATTTTCATGCACACACAGCCGTGCCCACGTGTGACATACTGTCAGGGCTGCTTCTGCGCTGCCCCCATAGAGCTGGAGCATTCGTGCAGCGGCACGTGGTCCAGCATCTACCATCTCCTCCTTCCCCGAGGCCGCCCTGCCCTCGGACCGTCCCCACCTGAGAGGGGAGGCTGTGGGGTGGGGGTGGGGGTGGGGGTAGAAGGTGGAGGTTCAGAACAAATGCTTTTGTTTCATTAGAGATGATCTGACACCGCAGGCCTCATCTCCACTCTCCGCTCGTGGCCACGCCCAGCTGAAAGGGGGCGGGAAGCACCCTGGCTGGAAGCAGGTGCCCCTTCAACCCAGAGCTCAGTCACTAAAGGGAACCGCGAGCCACGCACCTGGGGGCCGGCATTAGACATACAAAGGGCTCAGGCCTCAGCCACTCACGGTGACCGTCCCCCAGGGAGCCACCCAGTGAGCAACGGGCAGGGGCACGAGCGGGCGTTTTACTGAAGAGGATGCACAGCGACAAATGAGCCCTTAGCCGACCGGAGACACACATGAAACCGCGAGGAGGCGTCGCTGAACCCTGAGAACGGCCAGAACAAACCCGTGGCCGCCCAGTGCTGGTGAGGAGCGGAGAACCGGACCCTCACATCCGTGCGGGGCGTAAAAGGGCACCAGCCATTCGGCAGTTTCCTGTGAAGCTAAACGTGC